>NC_064644.1:340133857-340745780 GCF_023864345.2 Schistocerca serialis cubense | reverse complement strand
GTTCGATTTTACACAGAGTACGCGAATGAACTTGCCCCACTTCTAGCAGCGGTGTACCGTAGGTCTCTAGAAGAACGTAGCGTTCCAAAGGATTGGGAAAGGGCACAGGTCATCCCCGTTTTCAAGAAGAGACGTCGAACAAATGCGCAGAACTATAGACCTATATCTCTGACGTCGATCAGTTGTAGAATTTTGGAACACGTATTATGTTCGAGTATAATGACTTTTCTGGAGACTAGATATCTAATCTGTAGGAATCAGCATGGGTTTCGAAAAAGACGGTCGTGTGAAACCCTGCTCGCGCTATTCGTTCACGAGACTCAGAAGGCCATAGACACGGGTTCCCAGGTAGATGCCGTGTTTCTTGACTTCCGCAAGGCGTTCGATACAGTTCCCCACAGTCGTTCAATGAACAAAGTAAGAGCATATGGACTACCAGACCAATTGTGCGATTGTATTGAAGAGTTCCTTGATAGCAGAACGCAGCATGTCATTCTCAATGGAGAGAAGTCTTCCGAAGTAAGAGTGATTTCAGGCGTGCCGCAGGGGAGTGTCGTAGGACAGTTGCTATTCACAATATACATAAATGACCTTGTGGATGACATCGGAAGTTCACTGAGGCTTTTTGCGGATGATGCTGTGGTATATCGAGAGGTTTTAACAATGGAAAATTGTACTGAAATGCAAGAGGATCTGCAGCGAATTGACGCATGGTGCAGGGAATGGCAATTGAATCTCAATGTAGACAAGTGTAATGTGCTGCGAATACATAGAAAGAAAGGTCCCTTATCATTTAGCTACAAAATAGCAGGTCAGTAACTGGAAGCAGTTAATTCCATAAATTATCTGGGAGTACGCATTAGGAGTGATTTAAAATGGAATGATCATATAAAGTTAATCGTTGGTAAAGCAGATGCCAGACTGAGATTCATTGGAAGAATCCTGAGGAAATGCAATTCGAAAACAAAGGAAGTAAGTTACAGTACGCTTGTTCGCCCACTGCTTGAATATTGCTCAGCAGTGTGGGATCCGTACCAGATAGGGTTGATAGAAGAGATAGAGAGGATCCAACGGAGAGCAGAGCGCTTCGTTACAGGATCATTTAGTAATCGTGAAAGCATTACGGAAATGATAGATAAACTCCAGAGGAAGACTCTGCAGGAGAGACGCTCAGTAGCTCGGTACGGGTTTTTCTGGAAGTTTCGAGAACATACCTTCACCGAAGAGTCAAGCAGTATATTGCTCCCTCCTACGTATATCTCGTGAGGAGACCATGAGGATAAAATCAGAGAGATTAGAGCCCACACAGAATGATACCGATAATCCTTCTTTCCACGAACAATACAAGACTGGAATAGAAGGGAGAATCGATAGAGGTACTCAAGGTACCCTCCGCCACACACCGTCAGGTGACTTGCGGAGTATGGATGTAGATGTAGATGTAGATGTCATACATGCCAGCATCTGACGTGGTAGTGGGAAGATGCCACTGGATACAGAATACAATCACCTTTGATGCGTACATCTCGTAATGTGGAACATAATCCGCTACATTACTGACGCATTACCAATATTATCACTCGCTATATCTGAGAGGCCTCCATGACGTCATCTTTCAACAAGATAATGCTAGATAACTGACCTATCTCGATACAGAAGGTGTTCGACTGTGACCCTGACTAGCACGTTCTCCATATCTCTCACCTACCGAACACGGCCTGGAGACTGGCACGCCACCAATAACCACCCACTACTGTTGATAGATTGAAAGGTGAACATGAAGCAGCATGGAATGACGTACTTGCCAGCCACGCTGAGTTGGACTCTATGCCCTGCCGGGTTAGAGCCGGTGTTACTACCCAAGGTGGCCGATGTTTGTACTTACTTTCACATCCACTTTGCCTCTAAACCACGTAAAACTTTAATCATGTATTCCTCCTGATGACCTGCATTTGCACAATAAGCAAAATGTTATCACTTTGCAATCTCTATTCGTGTTGCAGTTTTTAGCTCTGAAAAATAAATGTATTCTAAGGGAGAAATTGTGATTTTTAGAAAGTGCATGTGACAAGAAGCTTACAGTTTTGTCAAACAGTTCAGCAGAAGCCACGGGGCAGTTCCTGCGTTTCCGCAGAGCGTCACGCCAGGAGAGACAGCTGTCCCCGCGCCGGCGTCGCTTGGTGTGGCTTGTTTGCTCGGCGTGACCTGCAAATTGACGTCCGCCCCTCGGGCAGGCGCGCACTATGCAAATCCCGGCGCGCCAACTGGACAGTAATTTACTTTATGGCGGCTTCTGGCGTCAGTCAGAGCAGCCGCTTTCCGTCTCTCTGTCTCTCTCTCTCTCCCTCCCTCCCTCCCTCTGTCTCTCTCTCTCTCTCTCTCTCTCTCTCTCTCTCTCTCTTACTCTCTCTCTCCCTCTATCTATATCTCTCTCTCGCACACACTCTCTTCACGTTTTACCAATTTTAACGGAAGCGCATGTACCATGTATGTTATCTGCTACTCCCGAAAGCTCACACTTTGTTGCTACTGCCTTCGTAGCAATAGTCTCCCATCACCGTATGTCATCCTACGTCCGTAACATTTCAATTGTTAAATTCATTTACGCTAACTATTTTGCAGCTTGTATCTATTTGACAAGACATATCCTTGTACACTTTGAGCTGAACTTCTAAAGTACACTCTAAAGTAAATAACGACGCACCATGAAAGAATTATCCGGTTGGGACACAAATCGGTACTGGTGATGTACACGGACAGACACACAAGCGATTGCAATATCAGAATAACTGAATTATTTATTCCACAGAATGAGCTTCACAACTTGAGCAAGTCAATAACGCGTTGGTCCACGTCTGGTCCTTAAGGTAGCAGTTATTCAGCGTGGTATTCACTGACAGAGTTGTTGGATGTCCTTCTCAGATACATCGTGCCAATTTCTGTCCAGATGCTGAGTCAGATGGTCAAAATTCCGAGCTTGTTGGAGGGATCTGCCCATAATGCTCCGAACGTTCTGAATTGGAGTTTCAGCGACATCGCTGGTCGAGGCAGGGTTTGGCAAATATTAAGACAAGCAGCAGAAACGGTCGCCGTGTGCGGACGTGCACTATCTTGCTGAAATGAATATCGTCGGCGTACCGCTGTGTATTCTGTATTTACATCTATATAATTATTCTCTGATTCACAATTCAGTGCTTGGTGGAGTGTTCATTGAACCACTTTCAAGCTATTTCTCTGCCGTTAGACTTTCGAACAGAATGCGGCAAAAACGAACACTTATACCTTTTGGCACGATATCTAATTTCTATTATTTTATTACAAGGTGTACAACTTTGCTTCCGCCGTTTGGCGACGATAGGTGGCGACAACGGTAAGTAGCGCTCGAAAGAAACAGATCGCAGACGTCAGGCAGTTAGCTTGGACCTCGGTCAACAAAACCTCATTCAAACTTTAGTCGATTTTTGTCTGCATCATAAAGTTGTTTTTGATTGAAAATGTCAGTTTAAGAGCCTAATTCTAATCATTTGCGGGAGGTGCTACTGTTTTGTTTAAATATGAAGAAAACAAAGGCTGAGTCTCATAGAATGCTACGTATGATAAGGACGCTATTAGTGAAAGAACATGTCGTCAGTGGTTTGAACGCTTCAAGAGCGTTGATTTGAAACTCGTAGACCGTCGTAGTGGTGGCAGAGAGAATGTTTTCTAAGATGCAGAAATGGAGACATTGCTAAGCGAAGACTCGCGTCAAACTCAAGAAGAATTGGCACGATTAGTGGGAGTGACACAGCAAGCCATTTCAAAACGTCTCACGGCTATGTGCATGATTCAGAAAGAAGGAATTTGGGTCCCATGTGAGCTGAAACCAAGAGACGTTGAACGGCGTTTGTGTGTTTTTGAACAGTTGCTTCAGAGGCAAAAACGGAAGGGATTTCTGCATCGCGTTGTGGCCAGGGACGAAAAATGGGCTCATTACGATAACCCTAAACGCAAAAAGTCATGGGGATATCCAGGCCATGCTTCCACGTCGAGGGCCAAACCGAATATTTACGGCTCCAAGATCATGCTCTGCGTTTGGTGGGACCAGCTCGGCGTAATGTACGATGAGGTGTTAAAACCAAGTGAAACAATTACAGGTGCTCGTTATCGAAAGCAATTAATGCGTTAGAGCAAAGCATTAAAAAACAAACGGCCACAGTACAGTAGAGGCACGATAAAGTGATTTTGCAGCACGACAACGCTCGATCCAGCGTAGCAAAAGAGGTCAAAACGTACGTGGAAACGTTAAAACTGGAGGTCCTACCCCACCCGCCGTATTCTCCAGTCATTGTTACCTCTGACTATCACCTGTTCAAATCAATGGCTCATGGCCTGGCCGACCAACACTTCCGACCTCATGAAGAAGTCACAAATTGGATCGATTCGTGGATCGCTTCAAAAGATGAACAACTTTTTGGACGCGGGATTCGTCACTGCCCTAAAGGTGGGAGAAAGTAGTGGCCAGCGATGGAAAATACTTGATACATATGTAACCAATTTGTTTCATTAAAACCTCAAATGTTATGGAAAAACGGCGGAAGCAGAGTTGTAAACCTTACACAATATTCTCTCTATGTAGTTCGGCGCCAGCAAAATATTTTCAAACACTGAAGAGAAAGCTGATGATTGAAATTTCATGAGAAGGTCCTGTCTCAACGAAAAACGCCTTTCTTTTAATCGCCAATTCACGTATCAAATCCGCGGCGCTCTCTCCGCTATTTCACGATTATACAATAAGAACGAAAAACGCCTTGGTTATAATGATTGCCACCCCAATTCATGTATCATATCCGTGGCGTTCTCTCCCTTATTTCGATATAGTACAAAACGAGGTGCCCTTCATTGAACTTTTCCGATGTCCTCTTTCGATGCTATCTGATACGGATCTCACACCCACACAGCAAGAATGCCGCAGATGACAAGAAAGGGGTTCTGCTACGAAAATTAATGATACCCCAGACAATCACTCCTGGTTGTCGATCCGTATGGTGGGCGACAGTCGGTTTCATATCACAACGGTGGAGCTTTTCCGGACACTTATTCGGCCGGGAATCTTATTGAATGGAGTAGAATTGTCTTCAGTGGTGAGTTCTGCTTCGGGCTGAGCCTCGATGACCAGCGAAGACGTGGCTGGAGACGCCTCTGGCAGCAATGGGATACCAAACCGACTCCTACCCCCTTACGGCTCGACAGCCAGCAGTGCTGGTCCGGATGCTATTTCTTTTCATAGCACAACCCCTTTGGTTAACATCTGCGTTACCCTTACAGCACAGCCGTACGTCGGCGACATTGTACGCCCCGTTTTGTTGCCATTAAGGCAAGCCATCCTGGGCTTACATTCCAGCATCTACATCTACATATATACCGCGCTAGCCACCAAGTGGTGTGTGGCGGAGGGCACAGTCCGCGCCAAAGTCATATCCCCCCCCCCCCCCCCCCTCGCCTCTGTTCTTTTCGTGGATCGCGCGAGGGAAAAACGATTGTCTGAAGGCCTCAGTACGAGCTCTAATTTCACTTATCTTTGAATGGTGATTATTGCGCGACCTGAAAGTTGGTGGTAATAATATATACTCTACATCCTCGGTGAAGATCGGATTTCGGAGTTTAGTGAGCAACCCCTTCCGTTCAGCGCGTCGTCTATCTGCAAGTGTGTCCCACTTCAAACTTTCTATGAGATTTGTGACGCTCTCAAGATGGCAAATGTACCAGTCGCGAATATTGCCGCTCTCCTTTGGACCTTCTCAATCTCTTGAATCAGACCCAGCTGGTAAGGGTCCCATATGGACGAACAATACTCTATGACTGGACGAACTAACGTATTGTAAGCAATTCCCTATCTTGAAGGACTGCATCGCTTCGCCTTGCCCGTTACTTATGTAACATGAGCATTCCATTTGAGATCATTTCGAATAGTCACACCCAGATACCTGACGGATGTTACTGTTTCCAAAGATGTTGCATTTATTTTGTGCTCGTACATTAATGGGGATTTTGGTCTTGTTATACGCAGTAGGTTACACTTACTAATATTGAGAGATAACTGCCAGTCATTACACCACGCATTTATTTTCTGCAAATCCTCATTGATTCGTTCACAACTTTCATGTGATACTAATTTCCTGTAGATTACACCATCATCGGTAAACAGTCTATTTCCGCTGTCGATACCATCAACCAGATCGTTTACGTAAATTGTAAAAAAGAAGTGGACCTATTACGCTGTCCTGGGGCACACCTGAAGTTACGCTTGTTTCTGTTGAAATTTTCCGATTCAGGATGACATACTGCTCTCTGTCTGTTAGAAAACTTTCCATCCAACCGCATATATCATTGGATAGAAAGTAAGCACGCAATTTTTGGAGCAAGCGACAGTGCGGAACTGAGTCGAACGCCTTTCGAAAGTCAATAAATGTGGCATCAACCTGGGAGCCGGTATCTAGAGCCTGTTGTATATCTTGCACATAGAGGGCCAGCTGTGTCTCGCATGAACGCTGTTTCCTAAAACCGTGCTGGTTTCTGCAGATAATCTTCTTATAGTCTAGAAAGGTCATTAGTCTGAACATAAAATATGTTCCATGATTCTACAACAAATCTATGTCAGTGAAATTGGCCGGTAATTATGTGTATTCTATTTTCTACCCTTTTTATAGATTGTTATGACCTACGCCTTCTTTCAGTCCCGTGGAACTTTCCGCTGATCCAGTGTTCTCTGATATATGATGGATAAGAATAGTGATATATTTGTAGCATAGTCAACATATAATCTTACGAGGGCACCGTCTGGGACAGATGCCTTCCTAGCGTCTAAGGATCTTAACTGTTTCACAGTCCGAGATACACTAAACACTATTGTAGTGGTTAATAAAAAAAATGGGAGAAGAGAGACCGTGAAAAAGGGAAAGAATGAAAGAAGTGCAGATCGGACTTTGTATTACCGAAAAGCTATCGGACTTCGTTATTCGAAAAAGCTATTGTTGGGGTGGTCCTTGTGGCGTTTTTGAGCAAAAGTTAAACCAATTTTCACTACAAAAGTTATTGAAAAGAAACAGAGAATAACAGAATGTAACGGACAGAAGGAAGTGGCGTAGACGAGAGATCATCCTTTACCAGATTAACTTATCTTCTTTAGGGCGGCGTCCACGTCTTCAAAAATCTCCTTCATTTCAGCGTGAAAAAATCTGCTCCGAAATCTTGTAATAGTCCAGGGATCACTAATTTATACCAATTAAAATCATCTTGATACTGTATGCAATTTAATTCACTTTGCTACTTCCATCCACCGAATTTCTTAATAATTTCCACAATGTCTACACATTACAATCAGATCAAGATTAGCCATTAAGTTTTTACGTCAGCATCCGATCACGCCTGCCTTAAGCTACGGCTATCAAGAGACAATTGAAACGGAATAAAAAAACAAAAAAGAGTTAACAATTTTAGTATTTTCTCTCTGCCGCCGAGCGCTCATACCGCTGCGACGGGATATTTTTTTATCTGAGGGAACGAGTGTAACGCGGCGAAATTCAAAGCCCCGCTACACTATGTCAGCCATCCTCGCGCTGGTTCGATAAATGAAAGGGGGAATGGTGCTGCAGTCCTCTACCATAAATGAGTTTTTGAAGTCTTGGTTTAGAATTTCGGCCTTCTGTTTCTCATCGCAGCAAGAGACGGTATTGAATTATTTGTAGCGTTCATAGATTTTACGTGCGACCAAAATTTTTAGGGTATTTTTAGAATCTGCAGATAAAATATTGCTTTCAAATTCATTATAATAATCTCTCATCGACTTTTTGACAACTGCTTTCATTTCGTATAATTTCCTTATGTCAGAGGGGCAGTGACTACGTTTAAATTGACTATGCAATATTCTCTGCTTTCTCAGCAACTTCCTAATGTGTTTACTGTACCAAGATAGATCCCTTCCCTACCTTATATTTTTGTTAGGCTCATACTGCTCTAACACGTGGTGGACAATACTTTTAAATCCCGACCAAAGGCGCTCAATATCTTTGTGTCCCGCGGTGAGTGCTTGGAGCTGATAATGCCCGCCCACACACGGCGGAAGTTTGTACTGTTTGTGTTCATGCTGCCCACCTCCGCCCCACTCCGATAATTCCTTCCTGGTGTATTGTTTTTTCCTTAGTCTGACCGGTATTCTGTATTAATCCCATTGCCAGTGGCATATACTCCACCCGTTTACACCAAACGACGTGTCTGGTAAACTTGTTAAGGAATTTACTCCTACCGCAAACGTCGTGTGAAGCAGACGTGCACAGTACACGCTACTGATTGGCTGCAGGGCCCAGTACTGATTGACCAGCAAATACCTATGAAGCGCAGCTGATGGTGTGCGATAAGAAGTGCACTATCAAACTCCGTTTTCTTGCGTTCATCCGTGGTAAGGTAGCCGCGAAGAGAGGAAAAAGTTAAGCTGTGGATAAGAGGTTTCATGGATACTAAGAACTACACTAATGGCCATTAAAATTGCTACACCACGAAGATGACGTGCTACAGACGCGAAATTTAACCGACACGAAGAAGATGCTGTGATATGCAAATGATTAGCTTTTCAGAGCATTCACACAAGGTTGTCACCGGTGGCGACACTTAAAATATGCTCACAAGAGGAAAGTTTCCAACCAATTTCTCATACACAAACAGCAGTTGACCGGCGTTGCCTGGTGAAACGTTGTTGTGATTCCTCGTGTAAGGACGACAAATGCGTACCATCACGTTTCAGACATTGACAAAGGTCGGATTGTAGCCTATCGTGATTGCGGTATATCGTATCGCGACATTGCTGCTCGCGTTGGTCGAGATACAATGACTGTTAGCAGAATATGGAATCGGTGGGATCAGGAGGGTAATACGGAACACCGTGCTGGATCCCAACGGCCTCGTATCACTAGCAGTCGAGATGACAGGCATCTTATCCGCATGGCTGTAACGGATCGTGCAGCCACCTCTCGATCCCTGAGTCGACAGATAGGGACGTTTACAAGACAACAAGCATCTGCACGAACCGTTCGACAACGTTTGCAGCAGCATGGAATATCAGCTCGGAGACCATGGCTGCTGGTACGCTTGACGCTGCATCACAGACAGGAGCGCCTGCGATGGTGTACTCAACGACGAACTTGGGTGCACGAATGGCAAAACGTCAGTTTTTAGGATGAATCCAGGTTCTGTTTGCAGCATCATGATCGTCGCATCCGTGTTTGGTGCCATCGCGATGAACGCATATTGGAAGCGTGTATTTGCTATCGCCATACTGGCGTATCACCCGGCATGATAGTATGGGGTACCATTGGTTACACGTCTCGGTCACCTCTTGTTCGCATTGACGGCACTTTGAACAGTGGACTTCACATTTCAGATGTGTTACGACCCGTGGCTCTATCCTTCATTCGATCCTTGCGAAACTCTACATTTCAGCAGAATAATGCACGACCGCATGTTGCAGGTCCTGTACGGGCATTTGTGGATACAGATAATGTTCGAATGCTGCCCTGGCCAGCACATTCTCCAGATCTCTCACCAACTGAAAACGCCTGGTCAATGGTGGCCGAGCAACTGGCTCGTCGCAATACGCCAGTCATTACTCTTAATGAACTGTGGTATCATGTTGAAGCTGCATGGGCAGCTGTAGCTGTACAGGCCATCCAAGCTCTGTTTGACTCAATGCCCAGGCGTATAAAGGCCGTTATTACGGCCAGAGGTGGTTGTTCTGGGTACTGATTTCTCAGGATCTATGCACCCAAATAGCGTGAAAATGTAATCACATGTCAGTTCTAGTATAATATATTTGTACAACGAATACCCGTTTATCATCTGCATTTCTTCTTGCCGTAGCAATTTTAATGGCCAGTAGTGTAGAAACGGCCGGCCGGAGTGGCCTTGCGGTTCTAGGCGCTACAGTCTGGAGCCGAGCGACCGCTCCGGTCGCAGGTTTGAATCCTGCCTCGGGCATGGATGTGTGTGATGTCCTTACGTTAGTTAGGTTTAATTAGTTCTAAGTTCTCGGCGACTGATGACCTCAGAAGTTAAGTCGCATAGTGCTCAGACGCATTTGAACCTGTGTAGAAACTGATCGCTCGAAGCGGCGCTACCTTCTCGTTCAGTTGGAATTAGACATTTATCACATCTCCTGTTGAAGTGAAATGGCATTATTAGCCGAATATATTAGATCTGAGAAAAAGTAGTGTTGATAACATGCTTCTCATCGAAGTTGCCACTCACCAAAACTATGTTTCTCCACGTCCTTATATTCCTGAAACATATTCGATTGGTATATTCCGATACAGATGCAACTGGTTTTCATTTCATTGGTGGGGTAAATTATCATTATAGAAGGTGGAGTGACAAAGAATTTGCCGTATTGCCTTAGAACTGTATTTCTCACAATGTGGTCTAACTGTGTATGGGCTGTTTATGGTGTTGTGCCTGTCGAAATTAAACGCTTAGGGCGGTGAATGCTTTCGTGTAATCGCCAAGTTTTCTGTTTGGTCTTACAAAGTGCACTCACCAGCAAGAATATGAACGGCGTTGTAATCGAGAGATGTGCGCTGTTTCGACGAAACAAATAATCGCAAGTAAATTTGGGCCGATTACTGTGATGCTGGAGGGCAAAAATTGCAGCGAGACTAAAAACAAAATTTAACACTAGTTTATTGTAACCTCTAGGTTACTCTTAAGACATAATAGTTATTTCTTGCAATGACGTAATACTTTCCAATAAAGTATAGGCATGTCCTCTAGGGATATGTATATTTCTTGTAGATTCTGTCTTCAGCTTCAAAATATTGTATGAGATGCGTACTACGGTGATAGTATTCAACCAGAGCTACTTCTTTATATTTTATTTGACGCTGCCGGATGTTATTATTGCAATAGTACGTATTTCACATAAACATGCGAAAGGTGTTCAGAAGAAAACGTAGGAAACAACACTGTGGGTACAACTGAAGACTGTATTCAAAAGTAATTACCAGCGGTGTGAGCACTACTATCCAACTGTTTTATTGTTTTATCACATAGATACTTCTAAGAAGTATTTTGAAATATTATACATTGAAACGTTTTCCTATGAACTGTCTTGCTGGTAATTTTACGCACTATTCTTACAAAAATTTGTTTTAACGTTAGTAAACTACAGACAAAAGATTCGAGGGATCTCTTTCCTATAGAAGTTCAGTTATGAACGGCTGGAAAAGATATGACCACTCACGTTTACCAACGACCTCTTCAAACACGTTATTAACAGAGAGCGTTCAGCCAAAGTCCTAAAAATCATCTACGAAGGAAGTAAAACGAAAGTGTCACGTATCACCTGCTGCTCTGTGTCACTCCTTTCAGCTTCGGTTGTGTACATGTCACTGATGTTGGGGTTAGTTCTGCAGTAACAGGTTACTTTATTAGGGCCACATGTATCATGGATTTACTGTTCATAATTAACTTTCAATGAGGTTATCATTTTAATTCTTCCATTGTTCTTTTGGGTGCTGTAATTCTTTGACAGATATGACGCCGTTCGTAAACACTGGAACCGGTTATATTTACTCTGAAGAGCCAAAGAAATAGGTACACCTGCCTAATAGCGTATAGGGCCCCCGCGATCACGCAGAAGTGCGGCAACACGAAGTGGCATGAACCCTACTAATGCCTGCAGTAGTACTGGGGGGAATGGACACCATGATTGCTGCACGGCTGTCCATAAATCTGTCAGAGTACGAGGGGTCGGAGGTCCCTTCGGAACAACACGTTGTAAGGCGTCCCAGATATGCTCAATAATGTTCATGTCTGTGGAATTAGGTGGGAAGCGGAATTGATTAAACTCGGAAGGGTTTTCCTGTAGCCACTCTGTGGCAATTCTGGACTTGTGGGGTGTCTCATTGTCCTGTTGGAATTTCTCAAATCCGTTGGGATACATAATGGACACTTAGGGATGCCGGTGATCAGACAGGACGCTTACGTACGTGTCTCCTGTCAGTGTGGTATCTAGACGTATCAGGGGTCCCATATCACTCAAACTGTACACGCCTCACACCATCACAGAGCCTCCACCAGCTTGAACAGTCCCCTGTTGTCATGCAGGCTCCATGGATTCATGAGGTTGTCCCCATAACAGTACACGTCCATCCGCTCGATACAATTGGAACGAGACTTGTCCGACCACGCAGCACGTTTCCAGTCATCAACAGTCCAATGGTGTTTCGTTGAACGGTTCACACACTGATGGCTCAGCATTGAAATCTGCAGCAATTAACGGAAGGGTTGCAAATCTGTGACGTTGAAATTTCTCTTCAGCCGTCGTTCGTGCCGTTCTAGCAGGATCTTTTTCCGGCCGCAGCAATGTCGGTGATGTGATGTTTCACCGGATTCCTGATATTCCTTGAAATGGTGGTACGGGAAAATCCCCACTTCATTAATACCTCGGAAATAGGGTGTCCCATCGCTCGTTCGATGACTACAACACCATGTTCAAACTCACTTACATCTTGATAAGCTGTCATTGTAGCAGCAGTAACCGATGTTACAACTGCGCCAGACGCTTGTTGTTTCTATAGGCGTTACCGACCGCAGCGCCGTATTCTGCCAGTTTGCATACCTCTGCCCGCATCTCGTGGTCGTGCGGCAGCGTTCTCGCTTCCCACGCCCGGGTTCCCGGGTTCGATTCCCGGCGGGGTCAGGGATTTTCTCTGCCTCGTGATGGCTGGGTGTTGTGTGATGTCCTTAGGTTAGTTAGGTTTAAGTAGTTCGAAGTTCTAGGGGACTGATGACCATAGATGTTAAGTCCCATAGTGCTCAGAGCCATTTTTGCATATCTCTGTATTTGAATACACATGCCTCTACCAGTTACTTTGGCGCTTCCGTCTAAGTTATTTGTAGCGTTTTTATATATGAACACTGCTTAAAAAGTGAAAGGATAAACCGTATGCTGGTCAATTGACGTGGCAGTCTCATTATAGTTAAAAATTCACCATGGAGCAAATGGGTCTAAGCTATATCAGAAGTTATTGCATGGTACGTACTGAAACATTCAATAAATTAATCTTAAGTCTAATGATGAAGCACCTTAAAAATACACATTTTCTGATACGGGACAGAACAAGTTGCTATCTTGGTGTTTTCTTTTTTCTTTTTTTTTTTTTTTGTAATGGAGAGTTAAGTTCAGATTGCCCTATTAAATCAATTTAACATTCTATTATTAAGAAAATATTATAACGAAGCGATGCTCTTCTTCATTTCATCAAATGGTTCAAATGGCTCTGAGCACTATGGGACTTAACATCTGAGGTCAGCAGTCCCCTAGAACTTAGAACTACTAACTAACCTTCCCGAGGCAGGATTCGAACCTGCGACCATAGCGTTCACGCGGTTCCAGCTTGAAGCGCCTAGAACCACTCGGCCACAGTGGCCGGCTTCCTTTTATCGTAAGTTGCAATAAGAAACCTGTGTGGGCGATAATTCTAGCATAAACGAGACGGAAACGATGCTGACGAACAAAAGCCAGTCTGGTGGCTGGATTAAGCTGCTTATGGAAGGAAGCAATATTTTCCGCCTACGTTTATCCTCTCTGCATTACAAAAGGAGCGGTCGCTCTGGGAAGACGAAGGTGTCTAAGCCGTGACAGACGCCCAGCTTGTAACTCAGGGAATCACCACGAAACGTGTTACGCCTTCCTCTATTTGGGATCGCAACTGGTACTCATAGCAGTTTGTGTAAACTAAAGCTGTTCATTTGTGATTAATACGGTTTTTAAGGTACGGTACTAAATCTCTGAATGTGGGAACGAATACATTAAGAGTGTTACAAATATCGTAACTTACGGGGACTTTGAAATACTACCCAGAAAGACTCTTTTTCAGCTCGTCACTACGGTTCTTCCACGCTTAACATTACGTACATTATATTCTACTTGTGAATTTACTTCACGTTTTTCTACAAATGCCGTACAAAAATAGTGTAAAATTTATATAACTGTACTGTTTCCTTTTATCAATACGTTTTCTGACAAAGACTTTAACTTTTAATTGGTAAGCAATAATGGAAATAATAATTAGCAAGAAGTTCGTCTCTGAGTTTGATTTCTTGATTAAGTTATCCCGAAAACATATTTCCTGATTTTATGAAGCAGATGTACAACTGGGAAAAACAGTTCACTGATTATTCCGTATTTCATCTTTCAAGGAGGAAAACTCTATTAGGTTTACTAGCATGTATTGTGAAAGTAGATGTAAACTCAACTGCATCTTAGTAAAATGTTTTATGGGATTTTTGGAAATTTGTGGTAAGGTGTTACGGGATCAAACTGCTGAGGTCATCGGTCTCTAAGCTTACACACTGTTTAATCTGACTGTAACTTACGCAAAGGACGACACACACACCCATCCCCGAGGAAGGACTCGAACCTCCGACGGGGTAAGTCGCGCGGACCATGACAAGACGCCTAAGACCGCTCGGCTACCCCGAGCGGCTTCTGGTATTTCTATTAAACTACGTAAATGAGAAATTTTGGAAAAAGCTGTTTTTTTCAGATATTATAGATTGAGATTAATACTTTGGTATCTTTAAGAACATCACCTGTAAATCTGAAATTTATAATTTGTAAGTCGTAATAACAATCTTGATTACATCGTCAGTCATAATAGGACTGTGTAAAAACAAAGTGTATTTTTAAAAGTAATGAAAAAAGTATGTAAATACGAATTCAGTACCAGAAGGTAATTAGGCTCATACACTGTGTGGAGTCGTAGTTTCACCTGAAATTAACGAAAGTGAATAGAAGGATTCTAGCTAATTTTGGGAAGAAAACAGAATTGGCATACAAATACTTACAGAAGACATGAAAAGACCTGGTTAGAAATGAGAGAAGGCGTAATGAAACAAGTCCAGGACTATTCTAATTTTGCCTTTTGAGGAGCATTTAATATTCGACATTGCATATCCAATTACATGTAGTAGGTCGCAGGTCATTCAAAGGAACGCATCGTAGAGAATTATAATTATTCCCCAACTTAATTCATTTTTTGTTGTGTAGTCTGCAGTGCTCGTGATGCCAGAAGAGGTCTTTCCAAGAAGAACGCTGCAGTTCTGTTCAGGAAAACCAAATATCTGTATGGCAGTGTAGTGCAGTATACAGCGGCGTGTGGCAATTTACCTCAGTTCCGTTCGTGTGCTTTTCTTGCATTAATTATACTAGTCATCACCGTCATTCCGTACTCTTTGTGTATATGCTGAAATGCTTAGTAACTTCGAAGTGACGTATTACCGCAATACATCTCAAGAAGGTGTGCACAATACTAAGTTGAGGCAACTGCAGAGTAAAGAGTACATGGTCCCCCTTAACGTAATTAGAGATTGTATTAAAGAAGAGACACAAAAGAAACTGTTAGTTGATATTGGGAGTCCCAATGAGAGAGCTTCATTTTCACAAAAGTCATATTGGTATGCACCTGAAAGGAACGAAAGAAAAGATAACATTCTTTACTAGAATAATCACGAGACTTTAACGACACCTTGACAAAGCTGCGAGCTGCACCTGACGCCCTATCAAATATTATGATTATTGCTGAAGGAGCAATGACATTATTTATGATTATTGCTGAAGGAGCTATGACATTAATGGCATGCCTTTATGGATCACCTTAGGTCTAGAAGAATAAAAATAGCAACCTGGAACGCCAATGGCGTTAAAACTAGAAAAGCCGGTTTTGAATACTTTCTAGACCGGTATGCCATTGATATTATTTGTCTGACAGAAACACACCTGAAGTCTGACGACCGATTCGCTGTCAGAAATTACTCTACACACCGGTTCGACCGCGTTTACCGTCCAGGTGGCGAGACAGCGGTATTGATTAAGGCCAGAAGGTGATTCCATTCTACTACTCAAATTGTCGAGGCTGCCACTGTAGAAATCAAAATTGACAAAAACCTTTGGCAAATTATTTTAGTTAACCCCCCGCACTTCACGTACATCTGTACAGAACCTTCGGGCTCTGCTTAGGGCTGGCAATCGTGTATCGATTGGAGGGGACCTAAATTCGAAGCACAGAACCTGGGGCTGTCGTGCTGAGTACGCAAGTGGCAGGACTTCACGGGGGCTTGTCGAGGGGCACGCCGCCGTTAGTGTCATCGCCCCAGAAGAGCCCACGCACATTCCTGGCCACATGGATATAAATTCTGATATATGTGATATTTTTGTCTCGAAAAACTTCGACGCGTCGGTTACAGTGCACTATGAGCTGGACTCCGCCCTCAGTCCTGTCGTGCTGGAACTCGCCATTGTCGAGGACGATGTCGGGAGGATGACAGACGCAGATACACAAGTAATTACAAACCGAGACTGGTACATCTACCTATTGGGAGAGCAAATGGGCAGAATTCCCCCTCTTCAGACGGAAGGAGACGTGGACGAAGCCATTGACAAATTCACTGGTATCCTCCACGCCTGCGCTCGAGCAACTAGCGTCAGGATAACCATCTATCCTGATGCCAGGCACCTGCTCCCCGACATCCCGGGGACCTCGAGGTCGCCAAAGGCAGGAGGCCTTGGCTGTGACAGCGTTGTCGCGCTGCAGCCGACCGCCATCTGTTCCGGAGCCTACAGGACCAGGTAAGACAAAGTTTACAAGAGCACAGGAGCCGCTGCTGGGAGGAGAAACTAAGATCCACCGAAGCAGGCACATCCAGACGCAAAATCTGGAAAATAACCCTGCAGCGAAAAGGTGCTGTGTTGTGGACATAGAAAAAGTGTTTGACCGCGTCTGGCACGATGGCCTAATCTGTAAGCTCCTCCCTTCAGGACGTCAGTTCTCCATAAGGAACGGAGACAACTCCAGCCAGACGCAGCGGATTGAGACAGGAGTCCGGCAAGGATCGGTTTCAGGTCCCGTCCTCTACACCATATTTACGTATGACATTCCTACGCAGATCGCCGGAGAGATTGCTCTCTATGCGCCATATACAGAAGCAGTCGGAGCCGCTTCCTTATTAACCGCCACCGCCAGCAACATCTCGATAAGATAATTTAGTGGTGTATTCGCCACAAAATAAAGGTCAATGCCACCAAGTATCAGGTGATCTATTGCACTTCTAAAATAAAGCTCTCTAATCGTCTACTCACCACTGGCCTAACACGGGAAAGGCACATCACCACTACAGCAAACAAAGGCTACACATTCTTCTTTAGGTTATATCATCTGCGGAAAGGTGATGGGTTAAAAGAGCAGTCCAAATTTCTCCTCTGGCGCCACCGCATACTTCCGGTCATCTTGCATGGCTCGGAAGTGTGGTCTGTGGTATCTTGCAAAATCACTAACCCGAGTGCAACGTCTCCATAACACAGTTTTCCGTGTCATCATACGTACCCAACACACACATAAGAGACTTTTTAGGCCAACCCACCATTTAGTGTCACAGACATGATACGTGAACTGGAGTGGCAATCATCCTCCGATTGTGAAAACATTCTGTTGGTACCCACCTACATACGGAGAAATGATCATCACTATAAAATAAGAGAAACCAGGGCTCGCACAGAAGAATTTAAGTGCTCGTTTTTCCCGCGTGCCGTTCGAAAGTGGAACGGTAGAGAGACAGCTACAAGGTGATTCATTGAACCCCCTGCCAGGCACTTTATTGTGAACAGCGGAATAATCACGTAGATGTAGAGGTACACATTTATTCAGAATAAATCCATAAAATTCTAAGAAACAACACAAACTTCGCCCCAGTTTCTCATTCAAAAAAAATGGTTCAAGTGGCTCTGACCACTATGGCACTTAACATCTGAGGTCATCAGTCCCCTGGAATTTCGAACTACTTTAACGTAACTAACCTAAGGACATCACACACATCCATGCACGAGGCAGGATTCGAACCTGCGACCGTAGCAGTCGTGCGGTTCCGGACTGAAGCGCCTAGAACCGCTCGGCCCCCGCGGCCGGCTCTCATTCAAAATTTAGGACACGAATCACCAGAAACTTCTCACAAAAGCGCAAACTTAATCCTTACACGCCACTTTAGGAACCAATAACACACACATAAAACACCAAACATAGACTTACACACTGAAAACACGCACACAGTCCCAATCTCTCATCTTCACGTAAACCCCTAGCGCATTCTGAAGTCAGACGGGCACAGTCCAGTGGTACTTCATACGCCACAAAAACATCCACAGCTTCGCAGCCTCGTTGTCCAATAAATGCGAAATGGTTGTGGGGCTGTGAACAAATAACGTGTATACGCGTCAATGAGAAAACTAACATTATTTGACGTAATTGTCGACATAATCTGAAAGAAAGAATATTTACAACTTATAAAATATTCTAAACCCATGACCATGATGCGTTAAGACTTCCGCCAAATACCTCGGAATTAAATTCAACTGAAATGGTGTGGGCAAAGCTTAAATTCTTGGAGAAATAAATATTCTTGGAAATATATATGAAGAAGGCATTTCCGTTAGTGGATGAAGTTACGTAGCAATATTTAGAGATTTCTTCTTTTATCCCAAACTAGACTTGCTAATACCAGAGAGAAAGCTCGTATCTTTACTTGTAGCAATTACTTCAAGATTTGAAACTATAAATCATGCCAGGAGAGCTAGCTCGCTGCATATAGATAAACTTGACAGCGAATTCTGGGTTAAGGTCGGAATTATTGAAGATGACAAACGATACAATTATCCAATTTCCAAAAGTGTTGATGGGGACGACAATGATAGTAATATCCTTGATGATGCAGACACATACATATATATATATGAAAAGTAAATATTATTTATCTTTCATTATGTTGTGCATATTTTTAAGTGTGATATTATTTTGTGCTCTGCAGAATTACTTTTGGTGGTAACTTATTAAATGATAGTAGTATTATACAGTTTCCCTTGATAAATGAGAGTAAACTAGATTCAAAGGAATAAACATTGCTAACGCTATTTGCACAAAATATAAAATAATTTGAAAATTTCATAATCTGATCATTAACTTTTTCCGCTAATAAAATGTGTGCCATTCATGTAATATTTTTGCAGAGTGCTAATAATAATAATAATAATAATAATAAACAAAATATTCTAAGGATTTAATTGGCACAGAAAGATTTCTATACTTCCCTGTTGACAGTTAGATTATCTGCGACGAGTGTAATAGCTGTGAAACCTACTCCTACCTATACAGAACATTAGCAGTTACATTTTCCAATTGCTCATCTGTCATATTAGCAAGTGAAAAGACAGCATATTATGACAAAACTAAGGAGACCATAAATTCTTTGGCTGCTATACGAGAGGCGTTCATTAAGTAATGCAGCATTTTTTAAGCAGGTTGTTTTTATTAAGGATTCAATACATCATTCAGTTCCTTACTCTTTTGGCCAAAAAACCCTGTTTTTCAACATAATCTCCGTTCAATGTGACGGCCTGTATGCCCGCATGGTACAGCTCTGTTGGTCGACGTCGGAACCAACGTCTTCCTGCATCAATAACCTCCCTCGTAGCGCCCAAGCAATCCCGCACACATGGTCCTTCGTTGCTCTTAATGGCCTTCTGCTATGCAGCGAGATTTTTGATTGCTACCCGTTGATCACCTTGAATGACAGAAACTGCACGTTCCTACATGACAGAAGTCACAGCTGTGTGCGGCCGGCCGGCACGCGGAAGATCGGACAGATTTGCTCGACCTTTCTTGCGATGATGACAGACGTCTCTCCAACGACTCACTCTGCTTTTTTGACTACCAGGTCTTCTTAGATTTGCTGCAAGCACCTATGAATATCTGCGATGTTCTGGTTGTTATCCAAAAGAAACCCATTGACAGCTCTCTTCCTGGAACGCACCTCCACTTTAGACGTAATTTTGTAGTCTACGGATAGTGCCGCCAACTGTCGGACCATCACGAAACTATACGACCTGAAGAGACAATATTCCACGATGTCCCACCAAATATTCAGAATTTTTCAACTAAAGCTGGCCAAGAACAAAATACGTTGCATTACGTATTGAGCGACAGTCGTAGTATGAAAGACCAATACATTCCTGCTACATATTTCACTAGACTAAAATGAAAGTAGTGGCTTTATGCTGATGTCATTCACCAAACGAGACACAAGGAGCTCATGGTGCGTAGATATTTAACTGTATTTTTCTAGTATGGGATACTAATATCAAATTTATACTTGACAAATTGGTAATTACAAATCAGGTTCTGTACAGTAGGCTGTGTAATATAAACATGAGAGTGTATTTCTGGAGAACACTATCTGTAGAAGTAACATATACAAATTATCAGCAAACTATTAGCATTGTTTTGTTCTTATACATCCTGTTGTTTTATGTTATCTCTGATACTTTAAGTAAAGCCACAACACGTTGAAATCTTCATTCCTGTCAAAAGTGAGTATAATTTCCATGCCCTGGATGCAACAGTCTAACTGATTAGGCTCTAATTTTCCCTTTTCCTTCTACGATACAGAGAGTAATGTGTTTATTGACTTCAGTTTCTTTGCGTTCCCAGGGAAGTTTTAACCTCAGTATTAACAATGTTTTATGACTACATCTGCAACTTAATCTACACCGACACTATGGTGACGTTTGTGAAGAGCATGGCGGAGCGTACTTCCCATTTTACTAGGTATTAAGGCTTCATCCAGTTCCATTCGTGCATGGATGGTGGGAAGAACGATTGCTTCATTTAGCCTAATCTTATCTTGGCGGTCCCTATGGGTGCGGTATATAGGAGATGTTAGCGCATTCCTAGATCCGTCCTTTAATACTGATTCTTGAGCCTTTCTAAGTGGGCTTCCACCTTTACACTGCACCAAAGCTTTTACCGTAATGCCGGCCGGAGTGGCCGAGCGGTTCTAGGCGCTCCAGTATGGAACCACGCGACCGCTACGGTCACAAAAAATGGTTCAAATGGCTCTGAGCACTATGGGACTTAACTTCTGAGGTCATCAGTCCCCTAGAACTTAGAACTACTTAAACCGAACTAACCTACGGACATCACACACATCCATGCCCGACGCAGGATTCGAACCTGGTACCGTAGCGGTCGCGCGGCTTCAGATTGTAGCCCTAGAACCGCTTGGCCACACCGGCCGGCTGCTACGGTCACAGGTTCGAATCCTGCCTCGAGCATGGTTGTGTGTGATGTCCTTAGGTTAGTTAGGTTTAAGACGTTCTAGGGGACTGATGACCTCCGCTGTGCTCGCACAAACTTTCCGTGTCTTCTAACACATATAGTAACTGCAGCGCGTTACAAGAAGTGCATCGTCATTAAATTCCTCATTGTGGAGAAAGAAACTATTGGGAACATTCAAAAATGTTTGTGTGCAGCTTATGGAGCACCTGAACTGAAAGAAGTACGGTTATTTGCTAGGCATTGAGAGTGAGCTCCTCAGAAGGCGGTTTGGAGTAGCTCCGTGGTTTGCAGCGAGCGGGAAGGCCGTCGACGCCTGTTACATCGGACAAGATGCAGCTTGCTGCCTATAACAAAACACGTGATCATTTGATTCAACATGATAACGCCCGTCCTCACACAAGTTTGAGGCCTTCGGTAAACTAACACACTGGACTTGCATTCGGGAGGACGACGGTTCTATCCCGCGACCGGCCATCCCGATTTAGGTTTTCCGTGATTTTCCTAAATCGCTCCAGGCAAATGCCGGGATGGTTCCTTTGAAAGAGCACGGTCGACTTCCTTCCCCGCCCTTCCCTAATCCGATTAGACCGATGACCTCGCTGTCTGGTCTCCTCCCCCAAACAAGACAACCCAACCCCAACTTCGGAACACATCACCAGAGAGGGTTAGACAGTGTTTCTATATCTACTGTACAGCCCAGACCTATCTCAATCAGACTTGCAGGTGTTTAGACCATTAAAGGACACTATTAGTAGAAGACGTTCTGAGGATGACAGTAAAAAAATGGCTTAGTGACGGAACAAGAAGTGACTCCGCCAGGGCATACACGCCTTTGCACTTCGCTGGAGGACAGACATAGAACGGGAAGAAGATTAGATGGAAAAATAGGGAGTGTATAAGAGGCATCATTCCTTCTTGCTTGTGCGTTTGATTGTGTTCAATAAATAACTATTGAAGAAAAAAAAAATGATGCATTACTTTCTGGGCGCCCCTCGTGATTCGAACAACACTCGAAGATAACTCAGTTTTTGGTGTATCAAGGTTTCAGCAAATCTATAACATTAAATGAGCTCAAAATCAGCACATTACTTTGAAGTATCTATTAGAACGAACCTATAACCCTCCATACTTCGTCAAAATTGTGCATCGTAGTTGAACAATCGTTACAAAAGAAATGTTTCAGAATCTACAGACCTTATTAAAAGAAGTAAATGTTTTACATTATGCGGTATTATTATATGGTATATGGCACTGAATAACAACAATATACGCATTGGAAAGGAAGTGTATAACTAACTTCCAGGTTATGTAGTATGTTGTCAGAAAACTTGGACTGGCGCTGTAGCAAAGAGAGAAAATGTTGTCACACACGTGGTCTTCACGCGGCGTTTCAGAATATGATCATCTGGTGGAAATCAGTTATTACACTACAAGTGTGACGTGACAAGTCAGATACAGCGCCTGAACTAAACTGTTCGCGCGGAGTTGCCAGGAACTGCCCACCTCGCTGTTTCTCGCGTGCACTCCTATGGAAGGCTCCAGATGATGTCTCTCGCTTGTGTGAGCACAACACAGTGCTAGCTGCTACAGACAGTACCTTTACCCCTGAAGAAGGCACAGAATTTCATCGAAATGGATTTGACTGGGTACGGAACAGATATTGTTCAGACATTCAACTTCGGGCGACTCAAAGGCCAGAACAACTGCCAGAGAATAAAAGTCTCAACTGTAAATAACGAACATACTGTTAAGAGATAAATGTTTCCCTTACTGTAACAGAGTGACGTCTCTTTGGCAGTGGCGTTATAGCTAACGTGTGTCAATAGCTTACAATGGAACCCTCCACATGTCGCTCTCTGATACGTTCAAAACCTGGCCTGGTGAGAGAAGGGTGAAAGTAAAATGGACATAGATGCTAACAATCAACAGTTTCCGAGAAAATGACGGTCAAATTTTTGACATGACTTCATCAGTCCACTCGCACATCATAAAACAAAGTCAGCTGGTAGTGCAGTGGCTAAAAGTACAATGTCGAAGTTTTGTGCCCCGTGTTTAAATCCCATTTTGTGTTTTATCATTACATATTTTGTGTAGCAGATAGTAAATGAAAGTTACAAATATAAAAACTAATATTCCCATGTTTGCTCTGAATTTTAGTTGGAACCTTCAAGAGAACCAGTGAATCTAAAGTGAGAAGGCACCTATCAATGGTAAAGAAGGAAAATCTCGTAATTACACCTGCCTCTGAAGACCTCGTAGTTACAGTAGCCATTAACTCCATTATGAACGTATATTGGAAAGTGCATCGATTCCTCTAATTTGTCAATAACTAGGCTTCTATCATATACACTCCTGGAAAATGAAACGTGAACACGTTGGCGCAAGTGAAAAAGATCCGACATACTTGCACTGGACACTACGGCAGACCGGTGCATAGGATGATGAAACGCGCATCGCTTCGGACACACCAGGAACCGCGTTTTGGGCAGTGGAATGTTGCTAGCTGCGCAGCGGTTGGTCACCGCCAGAGCGTCCGCCCGCGGTAGCTGAGTGGTTAATTATAACATAAGCTTGATTAATTAAATGTGAATTCTTTGATTTTTGAAGTGTTCGAGATTTCTAATCTCCCCATGGTAGCTCAGCATGCTGGGTCAGAGGGCTGCTCGCCCTCTGTAATAAAAAAAAAACTGAGTAAAGAAATCCGCGATCAGCTTGAACACACGTCTTGTGACTTCCACCCAGACCAAACGCAACGGAAAAAAGAAACGGTCAGCCCGACAGAATGTCAGTGCTGAGGGCCCAGGTTCGATTTCCGGCTGCGTCGGAGATTTTCTCCGCTCAGGGACTGGGTGTTGTGTTGTCCTAATCATCATCATTTCATCCATATCGACGCGCAAGTCACCGAAGTGGCGTCAAATCGAAAAACGTCCACCCGGCGGACGGTCTACCCAACGGGAGGCCGTAGTCATACGACATTTACATTTTTACCTCCAGAGCCGGTGGCCGCCTGTTTGCCGTGGCATACGGAGCAACATTGTTAGCATGCCGCGACAGTGCGTACGTAAATCGTTTGTGCTGCTGACGCAGTTTGAGTGAGGGCGTATAGCGGGCCTGCGGGAGGCCGGGTGGACGTACCGCAGATCTGCAAAACAGATGGGTCACGGCGTCTCCACAATGCATCGATGTTGTCGCCAGTGGCCAGCAGATGGTGCACATGCCCGTCGTCCTGGGTCTGGACAGCGGCGACGCATAGATACACGCTAAGTTCGTCACATCCTACGAAGTCCACACAGTCACTTGCACATTCTCTGACTCTCACGTAAAACTGTTCTATGAAATCTAGTGAGCATCTTTGTAGATGGTGTCGTACAGTCAGTGGCTAAGCGAACTGTATGGAAGTTGTGTGGAGTGGCACCTCCACTACTGGTTGCTGGCGACGACTTCTCGCCCGGTGCATTGTGAGCATATTACAAAGGATCAGGCTAGAACTTGGAGCACCTTAGTTTCGTTGTACATTTCTGGAAGTTACTGTGTTACATGGGTTTTTAATGAAGTCCAGAGGTGGGAATTTAAGGAGATGGGACCTGGATAAACTGACTAAATCAGAGGTTGTACAGAGTTTCAGGGAGAGCGTAAGGGAACAAATGGCAGGAAGGGGGGAAAGAAATACAGTTGAAGAAGATTGGGTAGCTTTGAGGGATGAAGTAGTGAAAGCAGCAGAGGATCAAGTGGGTAAAAAGACGAGGGCTAGTAGAAATCCTTGGATAACAAAAGAAATATTGAATTTAATTGATAAAAGGAGAAAATATAAAAATGCAGTAAGTGAAGCAGGCAAAAAGGAATACAAACGTCTTAAAAATGAGATCGACAGTAAGTGCAAAATGGCTAAGCAGGGATGGCTAGAGGATAAATGTAAGGATGTAGAGGATTATCTCACTAGGGCTAAGATAAATACTGCCTACAGGAAAATTAAAAAGATCTTTGGAGAAAAGAAAACCACATCTATGAATATTAAGAGCTCAGATGGAAACCCAGTTCTAAGCAAAGAAGGGAAAGCAGAAAGGTGGATGGAGTATATAGAGGATCTATACAAAGGTGATGTACTTGAGAACAATATTATGGAAATGGAAGAGAATGTAGATGAAGATGAAATGGGAGATATGATACTGCGTGAAGAGTCTGACAGTCTGACAGAGCACTGAAAGACCTGAGTCGAATCAAGGCCCCGGGAGTGGACAACATTCCATTACAACTACTGACGGCCTTGGGAGAGCCAGTCCTGACAAAACTCTACCATCTGGTGAGCAAGATGTATGAGACAGGCGAAATACCCTCAGACTTCAAGAAGAATATAATAATTCCAATCCCAAAGCAAGCAGGTGTTGACAGATCTGAAAATTACCGAACTGTAAGTTTAATAAGTCACGGCAGGAAAATACTTACGCGAATTCTTTACAGACGAATGGAAGAACTAGTAGAAGCCGACCTAGGGCAAGATCAGTTTGGATTCCGTAGAAATATTGGAACACGTGAGACAATACTTACCCTACGACTTTTCTTAGAAGAAAGATTAAGGAAAGGCAAACCTACGTTTCTGGCATTTGTAGACTTAGAGAAAGCTTTTTATAATGTTGACTGGAATACACTCTTTCAAATTCTGAAGGTGGCAGGGGTACAATTCAGGGAGCGAAAGTCTATTTACAATTTGTATAGAAACCAAATGGCAGTTACAAGAGTTGAGGGGGAAGCAGTGATTGGGAAGGGACTGAGACAGGGTTGTAGCCTCTCCCCGATGTTATTCAATCTGTATATTGAGCAAGCAGTGAAGGAAACGAAAGAAAAATTCGGAGTAGGCATTAAAATCCATGGAGAAGATATAAAAACTTTAATGTTCGCCGATGACATTGTAATTCTGTCAGAGACAGCAAAGGACTTAGAAGAGCAGTTGAACGGAATGGATAGTGTCTTGAAATGAGGATATAAGATGAACATCAACAAAAGCAAAACGAGGATAATGGAATGTAGTCGAATTAAGTCGGATGATGCTGGGGGTATTAGTTTAGGAAATGAGACACTTAAAGTAGTAAAGGAATTTTGCTATTTGGGGAGCAAAATAACTGATGATGGTCGAAGTAGAGAGGATATAAAATGTAGACTTGCAGTGGGAAGGAAAGCGTTTCTGAAGAAGAGACATTTGTTAACATCGAGTATATATTTAAGTGTCAGGAAGTCGTTTCTGAAAATACTCGTATGGAGTGTAGCCATGTATGGAAGTGAAACATGGACGATAAATAGTTTAGACAAGAAGAGAATAGAAGCTTTCGAAATGTGGTGCTACAGAAGAATGCTGAAGATTACATGGGTAGATCACATAACTAAAGAGGAGGTGTTGAATAGGATTGGGGAGAAGAGAAGTTTGTGGCACAACTTGACTAGAAGAAGGGATCGGTTGGTAGGACATGTGCTGAGGCATCAAGGGATCACCAATTTAGTATTGGAGGGCAGCGTAGAGGGTAAAAATCGTAGAGGGAGACCAGGAGATGAATACACCAAGCAGATTCAGAAGGATGTAGGTTGCAGTAGGTAGTGGGAGATGAAGAAGCTTGCACAGGATAGAGTAGCATGGAGAGCTGCGTCAAACCAGTCTCAGGACTGAAGACCACAACAACAACAACATGAAGTCCATACAGTCATGACCTAAGTAAATAAATATTTTTTGTTATCTTTATTTGGTCACCTGACACTCCAACTCCCAGACCTCGCTCTCTATCTGCCACAACTATTTCATGATATTACAAAACACAGTTATATTTAGATATCCACCATATCAAGATGAGAATATTTTAATTGGAGGATGGTTTCTGAGCATCCGGAACGGAATGGGGGACGTTTGGCTGACACACCACTTCGTCGTCTCGGCAGAGAGACGAACAGCCCTCACAATCAGAGTTCCTGCTTGTCGCAATCAAGTACCTCCAAAGAGAAGAAAAAAGTAGGGACAGGAGAAGGAGGGAGACCGGGCTGGCCAGGAGAGAAATCGTCTACGGAAAGCAGCGTAATGAAGCGTGCTCGACATTTGTGAGGGTGCGGCCTGAGGGGAGCCCCACAACTGTGCCTGGCCGGCCGGCTGGACGGGGGCGGCGTGGCGTGGCGTGGCGTGCCCTATCGGCCATCTCAGCCGCTCCTTCACGCGTCGCCGTGGCCACTGGGCTCGCCAGAGGGCAGGCTGCCGACAGCACCACTCAGCCATCACTGCTGCAGACTCCGCTTCCCATTGGCTTCTTTTAGGTGTTCTAACTTTGCTCTTGTTTTTGTAGACCTAGTACAAAACTTTTACGTTGACTGTCTACACCAGGCTTTTTCGGGGAAGCGGCTAGGCGAGCAAGAGCGCTCACGCTCGTTCGTTGCCTGAGTTATGATCGCTCATATTAGGTTACCGTAAATATGGAACAGCACATGTATTTCAACATTCACTGACCCGTTGTTATTCATGATGAGTAATCTGTGATCGCTCTCATTTCCAACATGACAACAGCTCTGCTCGCAGTGCTGCACCCATACTTTCCTAGTGCGACAATCATGGGATCTATCGCACGTCTACTGTCCTACTAAATCATCCGATCTTAATCCCTTAGAATATGTCTGCGACATTAAGAAAATGGAGTAAGAAGTAGCAGTCATCATCCCCAAAACCATAATGAGTGGTGTCAGCCGGATACGATGTGCCTGAATAATCTGGTGAACTTCCTTTCTTGTCAGTTTGTGTTCATTATCAAGGCTATAATTTCTGTTACACAGTATCTGCGTGATTGATTCTGAGGGAGATCATTCTTTAGTCGCGTGTTATTTTATTTAGAGAAAGCCACAATCTTCGTACCAAAATGAGTGTCACTGAAAAGACCAGAGCAATGAAAAAGTCCGTAGCTAATCATTAAGAAAAGAGAGAGCGTCAGTAGATCACCTCTTGACGAATTGAGAAATGTCTCAGAAAGGATTTTTTATGGGCAGAAATGGCCATGTATACAGTTGGATATACGGAACAGTTAAACAGAAGGTAGCCGTGCGGGGTAGCAGTGCGGTCTGAGGCGTTATGTCACGGTTCGCGCTGCTCCCCCTGTCGGAGGTTGAGGTCCACCCTCGGTCACGGGTGGATGTGTTGTCCTTAGCGTAAGTAAGTTTAAGTTAGGTTACGTAGTGCGTAAGCCTAGGGACCGATGACCTCAGCAGTTTGGTGCCTGACTCCTTACCACAAGTTTCCAAATTAAACAGAAGGTAGAAGGACATTTTCGCTGTTACTAAGCCCCCTTCAGTCACAATATTTTACTGTAGAGTTTTACTCCAAACGTAATTCTCCATTCTCAAAAGGATATAAATGAAATGTTACTAACAATTAACTCATTAGGAAACGAATGTTCCGTCTTCTTCACATTTCGTGGTCACATAAAGTCATTAATTAATAATACTTAATATATGTCGTCTGAGAGGTTCTTCTCATGTAAAACTAGCAATTATTCCATACTGAAGCTGACCTGGGTTGCAGAGCCACTTCTGTGTGAGATGTGTCGTGGCGGCAGGTCGTGGCGACGAGCAGGTCGTTGGCAACTTAGACAAAGGAAATTCGGAAGTCAAAACATTTTTTTAGCATCGTACGACTTCACTCGTAGCATTTCTTGCAGCACTTGGCGGGTGTCGCATGGTGGCAGGTGTTATGTTGGTGCCCGGGAAACGAGGACCACGAGAAAGGCAGGCTGTGACACTTACTTCAGAGCACGTGACACTGCAGGTCTTACGAATGCCAGCAGCCGTCTCCGGCGGGGAGTGAACATCTATTTCGGACGAGTTTAATCATTCTTGACTGACTATTTAAACGCATGCAAGTCCTTGATAGCACACGACAAAATAAGACCTTTAGAGGGTTACCTTCTTAATTAAATATTGATTTCCTGCGGGCTCTGCACGGAGCCGAGCGTTTGCAAAGGGTGGCGGACAAGCCGATTAATGTGACGTCACAAGTTCGTTGCAGGGCTCGTACATCTCGTCAGCCCCGCCGAGATAGATGACGACGTACGTTTTACGCAGCGACGTGCGCTCAGTTATGGCGACACGCCTTCTTGCAGCTTGCTTCGCTGAAGATTGCCGAGTTGCTTGCACTGGATGCCAACCTCTGATGATGGATCTCGCCCAGGTGAGTGGCAGTGCGTGGTGCCTGACTGTCACACCATCATGGAATGGTGGATGGTTGTACTACCCTCGTCTTGTTGTGCTGCCTACCAGTGCAGGAGCCTGGCTACTACTGTATGACTGGGCCTCGAGGCATCCAGCCAGTGGAGGAGTAACAAGTCCAAAGAGGAAAACTGGGACTAGTAGATGGTGCAGTGGTGGTGGCCCAAACTTGTAGCGCCTGCTGTCCCACCCAGCTCTGTCGCCTGGCGTGGCTCTTGTGCCCGTAGTCGCTGCAAGACTATTGACGCCTCTGCTAAAATTAATAAGCATTTATATTGGCTTGCAACCCACTCCTTGTGTTGACAGGCATCCATTGGAATAGCAAATCCTAGACCTAGGTGTGTGGAAACTGTTTGGCTTATCTGCAATAGCTCCATCTTGGCACTGCGATTGCCATATTGCAGAGTTTGACCTAATCTGCCTCATGACAATCAGCCCCATTACTGCAACGGCCATAACGACACCTTAGTACCTTCTTGTTGCCTTTAACTGCTGTGGGAACTGTTATTTCTCCAGTAACACCCCAAAAAGTGTCGGTGCTACAATACCCTGACAAAAAGGGTTCCATTCACAATGGTAGTAAGAAATGGAACTTCACTGGTTGAGAGGCTATGAGATGTTATTTCAGTCATTAAAAAGTCGAGACAAATTTATGAATAACAGGGAAATGAGAGCCCACCTATCAGTATGAAGTTCCATCTCCTCTGAAGAGGATGCATGCACTAACTCGGGTGGGAAGGATATAAATAACCCCGCTGTGTCGTCTTCGAAGGCAAACTGGACTCCAACTTTTGTAGCTGGTCCTTGATATCTAGGACACTGACTCTAGGAAAAAAGTTGAAGCTTGTCCTACACGTGGTCCGTCAGGGACAGATCTGGACACCTTGCTGACCACGCAACCTCATTAACACCCAGACAGTTTGTAGAGACATGTGTCACCGATACTGTTGCATGGATGGTAAAACGTGTAAAACAACAGACACAGCCAGTGCCTTAGGCAGAGCACAGGGAACGGAACCTTGACTACTGCCTGTTCAACAATTTTTGCAACTGTGAGTTGCTCACTTGTCGTCAGAATTCCGCATGTCAGACTTGAGACTGGACCATCCTTCAGTAAAGTCTTGTGGCTCGTCGACTGCCGAGTGACAACAGCAGTTCCTTGGTCATCGACCCTGTCCCAGATATTCCCAAGTGACACACAGCGCCATCCGCAAAGTCAGTGCTGAAACACTGCATATAAAGCCCCAGCCTACATGAGCAGGTGATGGGAATGATAGAGCCACACACGGCACCTTTCATGTGTGAGTGGTCACCAACAGCTCTATTGAAGCAGGGCACCCATAACTACACATATTAAAAAAGTTTCGCATCACCTTGGTCCCGAGAGTTCCGGAACCTGTACAGAATACTGGGATAGATATCAACATAAACATCATTTCCGCCCTTTTTATTGCCCATGAAATCCACACGTTGCATGTTGTAGGTCCAGTTTGCTGCACACACCGGCACCTCTAATACCCAGCAGCACGTTCAAAATGGTTCAAATGGCTCTAACCACTATGGGACTTAACATCTGAGGTCATCAGGCATCTAGACTTAGAACTACTTATACCTAACTAACCTAAGGACATCACACACATCCATGTTCGATGCAGGATTCGAACCTGCGACCGTAGCAGCAGCGTGGTTCCGGACTGAAGCGCCTAGAACCGCTCGGCCTCAGCGGCCGGCCAACAGCACGTGCTCTTGCATTGATGCATGCCTGTATTCGTCGTGGTATACTATCTTCAAGTTCATCAAGGAACTGTTCGCCCAGATTGCCACTCTCCTCAACGGCGATTCATGACTGGAGAACATAATGGCCACTCAAGTCGAGCAATGTCGTTACCCTGAAGAAAGTTACTCACAACATGTGCACTATGAGGGCGCGAGTTGTCGTCCATGAAGACGAATGCCTCCCCAATATGCTGCCGATATGGTTGGACGTATCGTACAGCCGTTGCGGCGCCTTCCAAGACCAAAAGCGGCGTACGTCGGCCTCACACAACGCCCCTCCAAAACAGCAGGGAACCTCCAACTTGCAGCACTCGCTGGACAGCACGTCTAAGGCGTTCAGCCTGACCAGGTTGCCTCCAAACACGTCTCCGACGATTGTCTGGTTGAAGGCATATGCGACACTTATCGCTGAAGAGAACTTGATGCCAGTCCTAAGAGGTCCATTCAGCATGTTGTTGGGCCCATCAGTACCGAGCTGCATGGTGTCGTGGTTGCAAAGACGGACCTCGCCATGGACGTTGGGAGTGAAGTTGCGCCACATGCAGCTTAGTGAGCACAGGTTGAGTCGTTACCCGACGTCCTTTGGCTGCACGAAAAGTAATGTTCAACATGGTGGCGTTGCTATCAGGCTTTCTCCAAGCCTTAATCCGTAGATAAAAGTCATCCACTGCAGTAGTATCCCTTGGGCGGCCTTAGCGAGGCATGTTATCGACAGTTCCTGTCTCTCTGTATCTCCTCCATGTCCAAAAATCATCGTTTTGATTCACTCCGAGATGCCTGGACACTTCCCTTGTTGAGAGCCCTTCCTGGCACAAAGTAACAATGCGGACGCGATCGAATTGTGGTACTGACCATCTAGGCATACGTTGAACTACAGACAACACGAGCCGTGTACCTAATTCCTGGTGTAATCAGGAACTGATCGGCTGTCGGACACCCTTCGTCTTGTAGACGCTGCTCATGCGCGGATGTTTACATTTTTGGGCGGGTTTAGTAACATCTCTGAGCAGTCAAAGGGACTGTCTCTGTGATACAGTTGCGAGGTGCCGGGGCTAGCAGTGTATTTAACACTAAATTCTTCTAGAATCTACATATGTAAATGATGCTCTAAGCCCCCCCCCCCCCCCCCCAATTCTAACTCCGACTTTTGCTGTTGCACATGGATTAAAAAATATACGCGAACTGACTAAAATCAACCCTGCAAGTGGAGTAGAAAAGAGTTTGGCACCTGCAATAATTTAATTTGATAAATAAGTTAAATAAAGGAAGGTTTCATTAACGTAGTGAGAAATGATGGGGTTGCTCTACCGATTAACAGTATGAAAATTCTGTCCAAAATAACAATATGATATATTAAGACTAAGCACAAAGAAATAAACAAAAACACATGAAACATTTACAATACATCAAATTGGCTCAAATTGGATACTCAAACAAACGCTGTGAAGGTGAAGTTGTCCCTAAACTAGATTGTGAGGTTTATGACGAAGTGGTATGTGGAGCCAATTCCTTCCCACTCAAATCTTAAGAGAGACACACAGCTAACCCAACATTAATTGCTGCTACATTAGTAAGAACTCAGACGATGAACACCCAAGATAGAACAAAGTTGGAAAAGACGAACAGGCGCGCTCTGTTGAGCTCTGATTATCACCTAGCAAAAATGCCTGCTTTGCCTATGCTGCGGACGTCCATTACCCAGCTGTCTTCTTAGCTGCAAGGACACGATTTGGCGTACTGGAAGCGATGGCTGGTTGCTTCGACGTCCCGTCGTGGTGACGATGATGACGCGAGTATAGCCCGAAACAAATTATCCTGGCCTGGTTGTTCCAGACTAAAGACTTCCTAGCAATACAAATGCGCCTCTGAGGGAGACGAAGAATGCTCGCCACACAATCACTGACGGTACAGTGATTGATTTTAACAAGCGAAGTCACCCAGTAACTCCGATACAATCAACATTAGCCAAAACTGCTCAAGACAGACAACATAGGCCTCTTGTACACAGAACGCTCAATTGCCAACTGTACTCGGAAAGTTACGTTGAAGTCGAAACTTCAGCATCTTCGCCAAACAGTTACAATTAAATAAAAAGTATATTAGACAGCCCATGGAAGGCAGGCTGACCCGAGCAGCGAGAGCTCAGTCCTGTAACCTACTTCGACCGAAAGGCGAGAGCCGACTACCCCAGAGCACCCATACAGGCCGAACACGGAACATTCCCGCCCCCACGACAGTGGCCGTGGTTAAACGTTCCAATCAGCAACTCGAAAACCGGCGGATAATTCCACTCTATTGCCAGAGCACTACCATTCCACCAATGGAGATTCTTGGCGCCAATTTCTGCGCTGATTTTGCTACGTCACGGAGCTATGCCCTGAGCAAGCCAATCACAGTTACTATTTTGCAGAAAGCGCGGGAATTTTCCCGTCACAACTGCCTGGGTACACAAGTCATTCCCACGCCTCACTGGTAGTCCACCAGAAAGTGTTTTCGCTAAGTTTCTGCGAAGTAACGGAACCTCTAGCCCAGCACTACTTCAGGCCCCTGTGGGCGTGTCTCTTGACAATGTCGGCGTCTGTAAAGCGTTCACTCGACTCCCTCACACCCGTCGGCTTACTCCTCTCGAGATCAGCAGAGCCCGCCTGTCACCGGACCACCTGGGTGACGAGAGACGCTGCGTGGGAAGTCCGTGTGTGAAGGAATAGCAACTTTTTACCGCATGCAATTAGAGAGGAAAATCGTAAGACAGAAATATGAGAGGGGGCTCATGCCACCTCTCATAGCCCCCAACGCCACTTTTGATTGTAATTGGTGAGCGGTTGGCTCACTTAGGAGCAAGGTAGTGAGTCAATCGCCCAAGGACAATCTCGCAAACTGACTCCACATGCCGCACTCTACAAAGAAAACCACTGCAATTGAAAAATGCAGCTCATAGGGGTAGTATTATTTATGATGAAGCCAACTTCACCTTCTTAATATGGAACACTAACACTCACATCACACATCCACACCCAGGGAGCCCCTTCCAAACACCGATTCACCCGACATTCACGCTCTAAATATGGCCCAGGCATCTGAGCCAAATATGGAGCAGTTTATTATTTACAATCAGAGTTGGAGTGCTCTGCAATTAAATGCCCAAGATGTTACAACAATTTGTATCATTAAACTAACCTGAACTCACTCACGCATGCTAATATTTAAATTAACAATCTCTTTGTGAGCTTTCAGAATCTAATTACAACCTCCGATTCATTCTGTCTCCCTGCAGCAAGAATAACCTTTACAAAATGTTCCCTGAACTGATGGTCCATTCACAATGACAGTGGTGGTATCTGCTTCAGTTTATGGGGACTTCAGGCACACTGTTTGCATACACACAACAATAAATACAAAATACAAAAAAAACAACATGGTGTGGAGAACAATGCAGTAATTTGTAATAAGAACTACAGTGTAAAACACAAACACATACAAGGTATAACATACATTACAAAAAACAACACTAGAGAAAGAAATTTAAGAAAAAAAAACAAGGTTCATGGGGCATCAAGTTGTGCTTGCACATTGTACAATGTTCACGACTGTGCTAAGAATGAGGCACTAAATCACATTGTTAGAAATATTCGAAGCACTTCACAAATTCCACAGTACTGACATCACATAGGGCTAAACGTTGGGTGTTGTTGCTACGTTGTTGCAACAGCAATAGGATGTGCTGGAGCATCTGCAGTACTCTGTTGAGATTGCAGCAAGACCCACACATATGATCATGGCAGTACGGTAGGAAGACACAGTGATAGGCTCTCCTCACGTGGATTAATTGTCTCTGAGGTCTACTTGTTGGGATGCATCACTAGTCTAGGTCTCTTCTCTCGTTGGACAGTACTTTACGTTTCCCAATATTGCAGTTCAACGAGGGATGATGATCCCGCGTCCGGCCATCCTGATTTAGGTTTTCCGTGATTTCCCTAAATCACTCCAGGCAAATGCCGGGATGGTTCCTCTGAAAGGGCACGGCCGACTTCCTTCCCCATCCTTCCCTAATCCGATGAGACCGATGACCACGCTGTCTGGTCTCCTTCCCCAAACCAACCAACCGAGGGATGATGGCACGTGGATTGACTCAACAAGTGTGTGAGGTCATACAGGATCGAATTAGGAGCGACGATTGCTACAACTGCTCTCTAATAGAGAGGAGAAGTTAGAAATGAGACCATTCATTTTTTAGAGTGTGTGGCACGATACTGCTTTGTGTATGCAGATCGGCCAATGCTAGTGAGTTGTAAAAACCCAAACAGGTGAGTATATAGCGTCCCTTTCTGTCCTGAGGCACATGACACGCCGGGTATGACACCATATGTGATCTTCTTCGTGTACTCACGACAACGTGGTCTGCCACAGGGAATCCCGCCAAACGGCTGCCACGTCCGGAGAGCTAGCTGGCTGTCGTGTGTGGGACACGTGTCAGTGTCAACGGCCAGCCTCACTTTCGCTTGTGGCCCGGCGAAGGCTGTCTGCCGCCTAAGCCCTCAGGTATATGGCCCGGTGACTGTCAGCTTTTAGGACCCGATGCTATAGCGCCCTTCACATCAGGTGGCGCGCTGACGCTCTCCTTCTTGCAGGTAGCCGAGTACCTCTCCTTTTTGCTCCGCCTGGCCTCTGCATTGCCACGATTCCCGTCATCTGCACAGTTCTGACAAAAATCTTATGCCTAACTTTTTCCCATGACCTTCTATGTTATAATAAATTTACATAACGATACATTTATGGTCTGTCGTTTCAGACACTCTTATTTTAATTTTATAGTTATCAGTATATGGCTATCATTATAACAAAATCTTGGTGTATCTAATCTAGACATGGAAATAATCTATCTTGATATTTGTGTGGAGACCGATCTCACTACTGTACATGGTGTGTGACGCTATACTGGATGAACAACTAAATGTGTGGGACCGCACCAATATTACTATTACTTATATAGATCGACAGTATACATGCTCAATAATTAACTACCATATGCCAACGATCTACATTCTATGTCTTCTGAATAAATTATGTTATTATGCAGGCTGAAGTTTCACTGAGCTATAAAGAACATGCAACTATTCTACGTTCGCTCCCCGGTCGTCCCTCCATCTCGGGTCTGTGATCTGATGACCTGAAAAATAACATCCCAACAGGCGTGCGCCAAACATTCCTACTTGTGGTAGAAAACCCCAATAATGTTAATCTAGTTATTGTTAAATCCTGCGGTTGAACTTATCCTAGTATATTGTACCATTTATTTATTTATTTATTTATATATTTTTTGTTTACCTTATACAATACTCTTACATAATTCCTGTTACGTTGAGATGTCTCGCTACTCGCCGCTACTGACGACAGTGATGTGCGCGCCGTACGACATGACCTGCAAGTTTTCATTACGCCTCACTGAAACTCCGGAGACTGGGTTAGCCATGGCTATACAAGACAATAAATTTATAGTTGCAACTCCTTTTTTTTATGTGATGCGGTTTTCGCGACCAAAGCACACTTTTCCAGAGACAATGTAATATGACCAAGCCAGGACTGGTTCCTGTTGCGGATTCAGTCGCCCACCACACACGCCAGCTACACAGTATGTCACGAATCTCCAAGTATAATTCCTTGGTTATTCATCTGTGACAGTCACGAGCAGCGCGCTAAATCCCCGACCAGCACATTGGCATGGTAGGCTTTATGCCCGCATTTCTATCGTGTAGGGCACCATTGGAGTCAAACTCTCACAGGTTCACCCCGACTTGCAAGACAACGATTCTGGCACAGCTCTGCAAAAAAACTATACTGCCCATATTCATCCTCGAAATCACGCAATATACTACAATCCTGCAATGCACTGACGCGTGCTTGCAAGCAATGGTACGAACGTCTCACGAATTGGTTGTGGCCGCTATGGAGCGTATCACGACATCCCAGAACGCTTCTAGGAGCACATTCTTGTATGTGCCCGTTTGTGCGACATCTCCTCATTCATCAATATCCCTCAACATGGATACCAGACAGGAAAGGACAAAAACATTGCTCATGGAATGGTAGTGCCTCCTACTCCATCAACATTCTAAGTCGCGAACATAAACAAAAAAAGGAAAGCAGCAGTAAATTCTTATGTGAGATAACATAGCGTGTTAATAGTTTAACAATCTTAATCTATTAATGCAACGATTATTGTTCCCCGAAGAAAGGTTCATATGTTTGCCTATTCTACTATGTACACCACTTAAACTGCTATTATTCCACGAACTTCTTTGTGTGAGAGAAGTGGTGGAGTCCTATGGACTAGCGTCAATCCCTTCTTAGACTCCCCCTCCTCTGACGTGCATTAGGATTTGGAGGTCTAATTTCAATCTCCTGGTTCTCCTGTTGTCCTTGATTTCGCTCTCTCCAATTACGGTCGCTTTGCCGTTCGTCATTCCTCCTGTCCCAGATTGCTTGTCTAGATTGACCCTGTTCGCTGACGTTCTGGTTTCCGTGTCTCTGGTTTCCATAACCTTGAATAGCGTAACTTTGATTTCCGTAACCCTGGTTTCCTAACTGACCAGTGCGATTATGCGATCTGTGGTCGTCTTCCCTTGCTGGCCCGTGGTATTTGTTATTTTGCGCCTTCTTCCTGTCCTTTGCGTCTTCTTTATCGAAGACTACTTCGAGTTCGCGCAGTAGACTCTTGAATGCATCTATGTCAGATCCAGACTTCCCGACAAGTGTCTGTTGATACCTAACTGGCAATTTGGAAAAGCAAAATTTAATCATTTCTCCGTTGCTATATGGACTATCTAAAAACTGACTCTTCTTGAGTAAATCATCAAAAAATTTGGTTGCGCTCCTATTCCCGGACACTTCCAGTTCAGGACAAAATATTATTTCCTCTTAAATCCTGTCTTGCGTTTCCTTTGATCAGTAGGTCCGCAGGAATGCACCAACAAATTCCTGATAAGTCCGACACGTCGCTGACACGCCCCGCATCTTTTCCGCGGCTTGGCCTTCAATGTGTCCACACATGAATTCTAATTTGGCCTGGGTTGGCCATGACGACGGTAATGAATTTGCAAATTGCATCACCCAGCTCTTCGGATGCATCGACCCTCCATTATCTTTGAATTTCTGGAGTTTTAGTATCGACAGGAAGTGATTGTGATCAAAATTCTGTCCTATCCTCGCACTGGTGTTGTCACTCGTTTCCGATACTTGCACGTCTGCTGAGTGTCCTGATCTACCTTGCTGATAACTGTGATGTGCTACGTCTGTATCACAGTGGAAGTGGCATTCAGCATTCACTCTTCTAAGTGGGCTGCAATTATTGGAGCTATTACTCGCTGTTTCTGCGTGTGCATTCTTCGTTCCGCACGCTGTCACTGGGCTAGAGCACGGCGGGCTTTTCCTCGGAGACACAATCCTGTGTACTCCATTATTGGTATCCGAACGCGCAGTGCTCGTGTGCCCGTTTCGCTCTAGTTTTGCTATCCGACTCTCTACTTCTTTCATTCGTTTCGTGATGTTCATAACCCCAATATTACCTTGAGTCTTTAAGGCCGCTAGGGATTTTGAGTGGACTTGTGTCGCACGTCGCAAGCGCCCTGCGAGTTGAGAAGTTACTCTTGCGACTTTTATTGCCCCTGTTGCTGCAGTTTTGGCTAGGCCTGCTACTCTTTGTGCTACCATTGACATCTGTTTTGCTTCTCCACATTCTTTCTTTATTGTTAATAATTCTCCACGAATTTCCCCTATATGAGAAATTATTGCCTCAGTGTCCTTCTTACGCTGTTCGTCAGCTTCTTCTTTCTCCTTCTTACGTTGTTTCTCAGCTTCTTCCTTCTCCTTCTTGCGTTGTTCGTCAGCTTGTTCTTTCATTGAACGTAGGAAGCTCAGTATTGGGTTTATGTCATCTTTTTGATCCTCGTAGCCTATGGGCGATGTAACTCTGGACACCTGGGCGCTAGTGCTCTGACGTGACCGAGCTGGTCCCAGTCTGCCCTCGTTCGTTTGATTATAAACTTCTGCTACCGCCTCGACCTGTGTGCCTGTCTCTGTTTCATCCTCTACCTCACTATCATAATCACGGCGGCGACGTTGCTCTAAGATCGCGTCCAAATCACCTTCCTCATCAATGACCCTGTCGTCCTGTCCTGCTAAAAATGTGCCCATCTCATCTCCGAACCTATCCCCGTCAGTAAACTGCCCCTTATCCATTATGCAATCCTCTTTTGTTTTAACTTCACTCGATAATAGTCGTGCCTTACTTCTCGTGATCATTCATGAAAAACAATTTTATCTAAAATGAACAATAAAAATAATCTACTCCATATATTGCTCGACATAGACACAAAATTTCAACAACGCCGTTCCAACGCTGTAATTACATGCACAGAAACTGCGCACAAACCCGACAAAGTGTGAAGTGGTACAGACACCACATCAAAGAAACAAATAAAACAATGAACAAACAAACAAATATACACGCTGAATACAAAAACGGTAAACATGTGCCGCTACTTGAAACTAAACACCGAACTACCAGAAAAAAAGCTTGGGTATTAATCAATAAAAAATTAAGCAAAAATAATTCTGAGTGTCCCTACTACCAATAATACTTGCTTATCAGCGATTCACAGAAAAGATCCGAGGCTAAGGGTCGCCATTTTATGCGAGGTGCCGGGGCTAGCAGTGTATTTAACACTAAATTCTTCTAGAATCTACATATGTAAATGATGCTCTAAGCCCCCGCCCCCCCCATTCTAACTCTGACTTTTGCTGTTGCACATGGATTAAAAAATATACGTGAACTGACTAAAATCAACCCTGCAAGTGGAGTAGAAAAGAGTTTGGCACCTGCAACAATTTAATTTGATAAATAAGTTAAATAAAGGAAGGTTTCATTAACGTAGTGAGAAATGATAGGGTTGCTCTACCGATTAACAGAATGAAAGTTCCGTCCAAAATAACAATATGATATATTAAGACTAAACACAAAGTAATAAACAAAAACACATGAAACATTTACAATACATCAAATTGGCTCAAATTAGATACTCAAACAAACGCTGTGAAGGTGAAGTTGTCCCTAAACTAGATTGTGAGGTTTATGACGAAGTGGTATGTGGAGCCAATTCCTTCCCACTCAAATCTTAAGAGAGACACACAGCTAACCCAACATTAATTGCTGCTACATTAGTGAGAACTCAGACGATGAACACCCAAGATAGAACAAAGTTGGAAAAGACGAACAGGCGCGCTTTGCTGAGCTCTGATTATCACCTAGCAAAAATGCCTGCTTTGCCTATGCTGCGGACGTACATTACCCAGCTGTCTTCTTAGCTGCAAGGACACTATTTGGCGTACTGGAAGCGATGGCTGGTTGCTTCGACGTCCCGTCGTGGTGACGATGATGACGCGAGTATAGCCCGAAACAAATTATCGTGGCCTGGTTGTTTCAGACTAAAGACTTCCTAGCAATACAAATGCGCCTCTGAGGGAGACGAAGAATGCTCGCCACACAATCACTGACGGTACAGTGATTGATTTTAACAAGCGAAGTCACCCAGTAACTCCGATACAATCAACATTAGCCAAAACTGCTCAAGACAGACAACATAGGCCTCTTGTACACAGAACGCTCGATTGCCAACTGTACTCGGAAAGTTACTTTGAAGTCGAAACTTCAGCATCTTCGTCAAACAGTTACAATTAAATAAAAAGTATATTAGACAGCCCATGGAAGGCAGGCTGACCAGAGCAGCGAGAGCTCAGTCCTGTAACCTACTTCGACCGAAAGGCGAGAGCCGACTACCCCAGAGCACCCATACAGGCCGAACACAGAACATTCCCGCCCCCACGACAGTGGCCATGGTTAAACATTCCAATCAGCAACTCGAAAACCGGCGGAAAATTCCACTCTATTGCCGGAGCACTACCATTCCACCAATGGAGATTCTTGGCGCCAATTTCTGCGCTGATTTTGCTACGTCACGGAGCTATGCCCTGGGCAAGCCAATCACAGTTACTATTTGGCGGAAAGCGCGGGAATTTTCCCGCCACAACTGCCTGGGTACACATGTCATTCCCACGCCTCGCTGGTAGCCCGCCAGAAAGTGTTTTCGCTAAGTTTCTGCAAAGTAACGGAACCTCTAGCCCAGCACTACTTCAGGCCCCTGTGGGCGTGACTCTTGACAATGTCGTCATCTGGAAAGCATTCACTCGACTCCCTCACACCCGTCGGCTTAACCCTCTCGAGATCAGCAGAGCCCGCCTGTCACCGGACCACCTGGGTGACGAGAGACGCTGCGTGGGAAGTCCGTGTGTGAAGGAATAGCAACTTTTCACCACATGCAATTAGAGAGGAAAATCGTAAGATATAAATATGAGAGGGGGCTCATGCCACCTCTCACAGTATCCACAGTCAACGTCTATGTCCAGGAGATCTGGTAACCGGCGTGATGCACAACTGCTTTTAATGTGTGTATGTCACACCAGCCAAAGCCGCCAGTGCGTTCCTAAGCGTCGGCCGCTGCCAGACTTCCCAGGATCTGGGCATCTCTGCACTCTGTCGCCGCCTCTACGCGACTGCTTGCCATCGTATCTGCCACTGCCTCTTTATCTGAGGCATGAACATACGGTCATGCAGCTCCGTGTCACCGGTATCCGTCAACCGCTCACCATTGCTCTCCAGCCTTCGTTCGAGGGTTACGCGCTGGGTGACGTCGCGACCTATCGTATAGTTAGAAGACGCCGCAGGCTACCTTGCGCTCTGCCGCAGAGCCACGTTCAAGCAGGTTCAGAAGGGACGTGGCTGCGACAAGCTTTGAAGGCAATACGGAGATCCTGCCCTGTGATGCTCAGACGTGGTCGAACGGAGACTTGACAACATGACGACGTGTATGCCTTTCCTCACTTACCCTTGCATGCCCTTTTCATAAATTTGTCAGTTGCTGATAATGTTGTTGCACACAAGTTTGCAGTACCTCCTTGTCCTTCAGAGGGTTCCTTCAATGTGTGATGCTGTTCGCGGCACTTTTATATCCTAGCATTCCAGGTAACAATACTAAACGCGAAAAACACTAAGCCTTTTGATGGCGGCTCTGACTGGCACAGAGAATTGCAACGCTAATCATTTATGTGCCGGTAGATGGTGTGCACATGTGTGGAGTTACATTGACTTCCATCCACGTCTTCTGGGAGCTTCACTTTCTTTTGTCAGACAGTCTATTGGTGAGTGATAAGCTGAGGTAGATCAAACGACCACAAGATTTCCGTGCAGTCACAGAGAATGGAATTGTAACTCTGAAATGTGATGGTTTAGAGTGACAGAATGACATATAGAGATTAAAGATGGCGTATTACGAGGCGTTATTCAGTGAGTAAACGGAGAAATAGCTGTACAGCCAAAATGTTTTACAAATTCAGTACCTCTTCACCTGTTTTTCCAAGTAACACCACCAACTTCTTTTCACTTGTCTCATCTTCATACCTGTCCTCTTATCTCACTAGCGAAGAATGGTCTACCTTGGTTTGGAAGCCGATTTTGTACACTTCTCTTTATCTCTTCTTTGCAGTTGATTTTGACAGCGCGCAAAGCTTATTTCACCGGATTACACTGAAAAAAAAAAATCATATGAACCGAGGTCACAGCTGTCAGATTAAGTAGGAGTTGCCAGAAACTCTGGCAATAGTCTCCAATGTCAGTTATACAGTATGAGATCGCAGCATTGTCTTGAAGAAGAAGAAGTACACTTTTCGCTCATTATCGCGGAGAAACCCCTACAGTCCATATAGGTTGTATGTAATGTTAATATGTAAATGTGCATTACACATTTTTTGAGATATTCATTTTCGACTTTGTTATGTTGGTTTCAAAATGGGTCTCGTGGCGAAACTAGTCATGGAGTAAACAAGAAAATATTTGTAATTTGGTTTGATTTTTCGTTCTGTTGATTAAAAGAAGTTGCTGACCCCAGTTACTCCAGCATGCTAGAAGTTCGGAAAGGTAGCTGATGAACAATATTTTCAAGAATCAAGAGGAAACAATGAGAATGGAGAACGAAGTAAAAAGGGCTCGGGTTAAAAAGTGTGTTACACAGGGATGTAGTCCTTCATTCCTACTGTTCAATCTATACATCGAAGAAGCAATTACGGAAATAAAAGGTGGTAAAAGAGTGTGATTAAAATTCATGGCGAAAAGATGTCCGTGATAAGATTTTCTGCTAACATTGCTATGCTCAGTGAAAGTGAAGGAGAATAACATGATCTGTTGAATGGATTGAAGAGTCTAATTGGTATAGAGTATGGAGTGAGAGTAATTGAGAGAAAGACGATAGTGATGAGAAGTAGCAGAAATGAAAACAGCGAGAAATTTATCACAAGAATTGGTGACCACGAATTACACAAAGTTAAGGAATTCTTCTACGTAAATAACAAATGTCGGACTGACCAAGGAACACGTAAAAATGAGTAAAGCACTGGTCGCAAGGGCACTGTGGCCGAAGATAAGTTTACTAATATCAAATACAGGCCTTAATTTGAGGAAGATGCTTCTGAGAATGTACGTCTCGAGCACAACACTGTCTGGTAGTGGAACATAGAGTGTGGAACAGAAGAGAATCGAAGTACTTGAGATGTGGTGAAACCACAGAACGTTAAGATGTAGGTGGACCGGTGGGATAAGGAATGAGGAGGTTGTTCGCAGAATCTTCAGAGAAAGGAATATATGGAAAACGCCGACTGGAAGAAGGGACAGAATGATAAAACGTTTGTTTAGCCATCAGGGAGCAACTTTCATGGCACTAGAGGTAGCTGTAGGGGATGAAAGCTGTAAAGATAGACAGAGATTGTAATACATCTGGCAAATAATTGAGGGCATAGAATACATATGCTACTCTGAAATGAAAAGGTTGGAACAGAAGAGGAATTCGTGGCGTGTCGTAACAAACCCGTTAGAAGACCGTTAACATATATACACATGCCGAATCACCAGCGGTGCTCTTATTGAGCACCTGTTATGTGAGATAAGAACTTGGAGACATGCTCTATGTAGTGACGTGTCGATTTCTGTATGTCTTTCAGTTTTCGCGTAGATGTCTGCTGAAAGAGCGAAGTTCCTGATGGATATTTCGATATATGTTTGTCTAATTACCGAAGGGTCTTGGTTTTAACGAAAATATTCCTGTGCTGAAAATTACACTACTGCCCATTAAAATTGCTACACCAAGAACAAATGCAGATGATAAACAGGTATTCATTGGACAAATATATTATACTGGAACTGGCATGTGATTACATTTTCACGCAATTTGGGTGCATAGATCCTGAGAAATCAGTACCCAGAACAACCATCTCTGGCCGTAATAACGGCCTTGATACGCCTGGTCATTGAGTCAAACAGAGCTTGAATGGCGTGTGTAGGTACAGCTGCCCATGCAGCTTCAACACGATACCACAGTTCATCAAGAGTAGAGACTGGAGTATTGTGACGAGGCTCTTGCGCCGTCACCATTGACCAGACGTTTTCAATTGTTGAGAGATCTCGAGAATGTGCTGGCCAGGGCAGCAGTCGAACGATTTCTGTATCCAGAAACGCCCGTACAGGGCCTGCAACACGTGGTCATCCAATATCCTCCTGAAATGTAGGGTTTGGCAGGGATCGAATGAAGGGTAGAGCCACGGGTCGTAACACATCTGAAATGTAACGTCCACTGTTCAAAGTTCCGTCAATGCGAACAAGAGGTGATCGAGGCGCGTGACCAATGGCATCCCATACCATCACGACGGCTGATACGCCAGTATGGCCATGACGAATAACGCTTCCAATGTGCGTTCACGACGATGTCGCCAAACACGAATGCGACCAACAGGATGCTGTAAACAGAACCTGGATTCATCCGAAAAAATGACGTTTTGCCATTCGTGCACCCAGGTTCGTCGTTGAGTACAGCATCGCAGGCGCTCCTACCTGTGATGCAGCGTCAAGAGTAACCGCATCCATGGTCTCCGAGCTGCAAACTTCGTAGAACTGTTCGTGCAGATGGTTGTTGTCTTGCAAACGTCCCCATCTGTTGACTCAGGGATCGAGACGTGGCTGCACGATCCGTTACAGCCATACGGATAAAATGCCTGTCATCTCGACTGCTACTGATACGAGGCCGTTGGGATCCAGCACGGCGTTCCGTATTACCCTCCTTAACCCACCGATTTCATATTCTGCTAACAGTCCTTGGATCTCGACGAACGCGAGAAGCAATGCCGCTATACGATAAACCGAAATCGCGGTAGGCTACAATCCGACCTTTATCAATGTCGGAAACGTGATGGTACGCATTTCTCCTCCTTACACGAGGCATCACAACAACGTTTCACCAGGCAAAGCCGGTCAACTGCTGTTTGTGTATGAGAAATCGGTTGGAAACTTTCCTCATGTCAGCAGGTTGTTGGTGTAGCCACCGGCGCCAACTTTGTGTAAATGGTCTGATAAGCTAATCATTTGCATATCACAGCATCTTCTTCCTGTTGGTTAAATTTCGCGTTGTAGCACGTCGTCTTCGTGGTGTAGCAATTTTAATGGCCAGTAGTGTATATTCGTTGACAGCCTTTGATGAAATGTCAGTTAATATAGTATAAGGTGGAAATAAATGGATAGGGCATCAGTTAGTTGAAATGCAGACTTGTAGAAAGATTAATAATAATGTACCCACGCAGGATAATGGATATTATGCCCCCGTTGCTCCCAGCGTGAGATATATAAATAGGATAATGTTGGTCACCTCTTCTTTGTTGCGTACCAGTACGTCCAGTGGATAGCTGTGGGTCCATTAGTAACAAGGCGGTACACGGCATTAGGAGTCTGCACACTCCCGCGGCCCAGCCACAGAGTACACAGTGCGGCACCTGTGCTTTCACTGTGCGGCCAGAGAGGACTGTGCATTACGTGGCGGGCGCCGGCCGACGCCTGAGTGCGACCGCTCATCAAACGGCGGCCACAATAAGCCGCGTTCCAGCTCACTTGCCGCCAATGGCGGCCGCGGTGCGTGGGCGTGAGTGCCGCCTGTGCCCGCGAGGTGTGAGTCACTCGCCGCCTTGAAAGCTTCCTGTGCCCCAACTATTAGTGAAGATGGCTCCGCTGTCAACCAGAAACTTTTACAGTAATCTTTCCCGGCGATATTGCTTGTAATGGCCGAGCGGCGAAAGTGGAGCATCTCCCCCACTGGAGGGCGAGTGGGCCCTTGTCAGCTCTCATAAGTGCACTCTCACGTTTGAACGATTCTCCTCTACCATAACGAATAGCTCTCTTACAGTTTCAGAAGCTCTTACACGAGTTGTGTGTGTGTATGTGTGTGTGTGTGTGTGTGTGTGTGTGTGTTCTCAAACAATAATCTCAACTGTCTGTTGGACGGGGTCGATTGCAAGTGACTGCGGTCGATGATACGTCTCCATTTTACCGCAAGCTGATGTTAAGAAGATTACGTGTTAATGCTTCATAACTCTATGGTTAAACCTACATTTGCCGTATATTACAATGTATACTGCTATTAACAATTTGAGAATACATAAAAGAAAAGAAGAGGATAAAAGTATTTACACAGTGCGACGTAATATGTTTATCCGAAGTGTAACTCTCGTTGTCTGTATACCTGTGGATCATCCTTCGTCACTTTGCCCTCTTCACATGCACTTCAGCTTCAAAATAAATAAATAAATGTGCACCTCATGCTATTAACGACCACAACAGATGGAAAGTAGATAACGTGAAAGTTGGTTAATACAATAATTTAATTATCATGAAATGAAGTTTATTGTTTTCAAATATTCTTTAATTCGAAAAGTGGTGACGCCAACTACCCTGTTAAGCTACTCGATCCCCCGATATAGGGGTTAATTAAATCGTTATGTAGAAAGTAAATAAATTAAAACAACTGGAAAAATCGCCGACTGCGTCCTCAGTTAAACGTTAAACGAAAATCGATAGCAAATCAAGCAAACCTAAACTGTGAATAACTGAATAATCTAACTCAGGTAAACTGAGTCAAAGTCCAGCCTCAGTGTTCAAGACGAGAGTCACAAACCAACTTCGCACGAAAATTACAAGTTCAGCCGACCTGCTAGCAGAAAAATATTCAGAGTCCAGACTGGTGCAAAATTATTCTAAGCCCCGCTACTGACTATACGAAAAACGTATCTTTCTGAATGAATGCATCTGGAACACCATTCAGACTCACACTGCAAGTACCGAGCACTCTCCTGAGCAGCACAGGTCTTGCCTCAAACAGATCATACCCAACACAGCCTCGGCCCACCAGTCCACCGAAAATCTCAGATGTACGTCACTTAAAGAGCTTTGCGGTTTCACGAGCCTAGTTTACACCTTTTGATAGATGAGTATTTTTGTGATTCTAAATTCGACATGAGAGGCATTCTAGTTTTTAGTAGTAGTTCATCCAATATCTCAGTTTAAACAATTCTAAATTTAGTTGTAGTGCTTGAAAAGAGTTTATACTCGTCGTTCCCTTAAACATTACCAACGTTATAGTTTAACATCACTTCGTCATAGTTTAACATCACTTCGTCATCAGAGTTTTACTCTCTTTCCGATGCACTAATCATGATTAATAGGTCTGTGATAGTCCACAGGGTTTGGGAGCAAATATGCAAATTTATAAACAAATGATAGTTTCTTTATGATGAATGACGCTGAGTAAATCAGCTAGTAATTAACGGTGATATAGGTTTATAGTCGTACAGATAAATGTGTTTAGTGCGTGTATATAGGTACATAACGAATGTCTCTCTGTTATTTTGCTGTACACAAAAATTTAGTTTAAAAATATAAAAAATTATAAAAAAAATTCTTTCTTGCAAATTACTTCTAGGAGCTTTCTAACTCGGCAGTTCTTTAAACTATAAGGTATTTGACTGGTCAGGATGATGGCGGGTGGGCGTGAGGGTCTTAGGGCGAGCCGGTGATCAGCATTTGTACACGGTCGAATAATTTACTTTAACTTTTATTGAAAACTCGTTACATACATACTCAGAAGCGGTCAGTGTCCTCGCAGCCTACCGACCCTAACGCCACGCGGAAGCCCGGTGTCTCACGACGCAGCAGGGTGTCTGATGACAACAGCCGCCCGGCCGGCAGAAAGACCCACTTTTATTCTACGTTGCTAGCTGACTCGCGTGGGCAGCGACACGGCAATGCGGAATCAGCGGTGACGGAAATATGTGTACCGCGCTGTAGGGTGAACGATCGCTTGCCTACTTCACCCGTTCCCTTACAGAACAATGTTTTCCGGTCTTGTCTTCTTTTCCAAGGCCTAAAAGATTTTGTGGGTTGGATACACGCGAGCAGGCCACATAGAGTTGTGCATGAGAAAACGCTATTTTATAAATGAAAACCAGCAATTTTGAGCGTTTGGTCCTGGCCTTATTTACGGTAATTCCAAAAGCAATTACTTATGGCCAATCCAGTGTTTCAGATTGAAAAGGCAAATCCGTCGGTATTAATTGGAATTAATGGGGTCAGAGCACTTTCTCCTTCCGTTGTGCCGCTAATTATAAAAACACTAACAATATTTCGGTTAAAATGTGTAATTTGTAACCGTGTACCGTTACACAACCTGGTCGTGCAAGTTCTGGCATTAAGAGCACCAGAACACCAATATCTAACCTTAGTTTTCGAGAACTGACAACCGATGATGTTTATTGGGCCTCTTGTTTTGTGGTGTGGAAGGTAAGTTATGTCTCACAAACCAGTATAGTCTTTTCACGTAGCATCCTTGCGGAATTCTACTTTTAATCTGTACCATTATTTGTTTGGCTGTCTCTCATATAAATCGTAAACATCCGGCCGCTGTGGCCGAGCGGTTCTAGGCGCTTCAGTCTGGAACCGCGCGACCGCTACGGTCGCAGGTTCGAATCCTGCATCGAGCATGGATGTGTGTGATGTCCTTAGGTTAGTTAGGTTTAACTAGTTCGAAGTTCTAGGGACGAAGTTCTAGGGGACTGATGACCTCAGAAGTTAAGTCCCAATGTTCTCAGAGCCATTTGAACCAAATCGTAGAGAAGTGTTTGTTCGTAGTAAACATTACATGTTGTTTTCGTAAATAGTCATCTGCTGACATCTACTCGACTATATTTCGTTACGACTATATTGTTTTCTAATAGGAATACAAGATAGTTATATCACAGAGTGGAAAGCAATACATGTAATATCATAATTTTGCTATCATACATAAATTCATAAACATTTCTACAAGCTCAACATTAAAGGAGAGTGGAAATACTGCTAGGTGACAAATTATGAAGTTTTCAAATGTAATAACTTGAGTTAATGAATGAAGACTACGTCTACTGCCACTTAATTAATTCAGAACACCCTGCTGGATGATAATCAATTATTTGTGGTCCTTTGTGCCGTTCTGTTTCAATCTAGCAGTTCATTAGATGGCGTGGGCCTTATGCGCTGGTTTCTTGATTTTAATCTCACAATTTTCTTCTTACGGTCTCTTTGTTAAGCTGTCATTCCTAATTAGGTAATTAGGTGTCCAAATACGGTCTTTATCAACGATATTTTCTACAGAACCAACTTTTTGAATTTGGTATCAGTTCAGTATGTTTTTGGAATTCTGCACTACATACGCGTCTTTTGGACATTTACCTTTCATCATTCTTGTTCTCCCAGAGTACATAATTCACAAGAGTAGTTGAGAAGATGTCCTGATAAACTTATTCCTAATCTGTGTACTAAATTGATTTTTATTTATGGCTTCCTTAAACCAATGCTTGTTTTAATATCCATTGACTCTTGTTAACAAGTACTATGTTATCAAAGTCTTGAAGTAGCAGGAAGAACTATCTGCTCTTTGACAAATAATTTGGAACTCACATTATTGGGTTCATATTCCTGTCTAGTTCATGTATCACTCTCGTTTTAGTTTTGTCTGTATTTGTCCTTAACTGACAAAGCATCAGTGAGACGGCTTTTAATATTAAAAATGCGTAATTCATGTGCTGAACAAGAAAATAATGGGGAGAACTATGATCATCTGATGCGAACAACGTTCTAGGTGGTGGAACAGCTATGAGGATGATGGTTGTCTATCTTATTTATATCTGGTAAGGTGTGCTCCTGCCAAGCTATGTTCGCTTCCAAGTGACGTGGACACGGTGACAGTAAATGCTCCCTGTGAAACAGCCACCCTTAAACCACGTATAGATCTATTTTTCCCCACGTTTGACATATATTTACATTTCCACTTAGCAAGCCACCCTATGTGTCTATCGGAGGAAGCAACGTGTTCCAGTGTTAGCTCCCATTCCTTATCTGCTGTTCCGTTTCCAAATGGGGTGCGGAGAAAACGGCTGTGGACAAGTCTGTGCATAAGTAGAAAAGTTGGAATCCAGTAACTACTTGAGCTCCCCTCAAGGCTTTGGTAAATGGTATTACGTCGTCTTTGGTATTCTTAAATCGCCTTCTCCCACTGTCGGTGTCTTACTTTTCATCTCCTACGACTTTAGTCATCTCTTACCTTTGTCAGGGGGTCACCTGTATCTGCAGTACGACTTCCTGCACCGTCGCCGTCGGTTTCATTCCTGTCATCATATCTTACTGACGTTTTCCTCCTGATTGTGTCACCCACGTCCACTTCTTAAACAGCCATATAAACAAGCCTGTATACGGCTCATACTTTCCCCACATTCTTCTCTAATTATCATCGCCGTCCCTTATTGCGGCTTTTGGCTCCTGCCCATTGCTAGAGCTACTTCTTTCCCATCTGACGACTCATTCACAGTAGTGCCCAGCTGAAATTTAACGGTGCGCCTTCAGGCCTTTTCCGCCATCAACCACAACAGCACCAGTTATGCCAGAACCACATTCCGCTCCAGTATAATCACCTGCATCACCTTTACCAGAAACGCAAGCAACACCGGCAGTGCCTCCAGCGGTCTCACGAGTTCTTTCGTCACCAGCATCATTGACAGCGCCATCAGCAGCGCCGTGAAGGCCAGGTTCTCATTCAAATGAGAAAAAGATATTGAAAGTTTGGAAATTTTTTATAAACAGTGAAAAGGTATACAAAGGATCTGTTTGGAGATTATGATTGATCATACTTTGAAAATTGGTTCAGATTTTCAATAAAAAACAAAATGTCGCCCTTAATTATGGTTTGATCAAGGGCCTGCGAGTTTGAAGTAAGCAGACTGTGTGCAGCTGAGCCCCTCAGGAGTCATTTTAAATCACGAACGGATAGAGTCAGTCGATACTGCATTAAATTTATAGGACCTTATACCTAACCGTAATGAAATAACCTAAATTTTAACGATGTTGTACTTATTAGAACTTTGTGTTCGATTTTTGGAGGTTGTTCCAACATTTATTGCTTTTCGAAAAATGGTTAATGTTAACAAATTTCAAATATTAAAGGTATCAGTTCCCTAGAAAATCGTTTACTTTTTGGGGGCTAAAGGTCGAAGTTAATATGTTGAACCGTTTTTATTTTATGCTGCAAGAAGTGCTGAAAATCGTTTTTCGAGGAAAAACTATTTATAGTTTATGGAAAACTTTTATATGTGTTAGTTCAATTTGCATAAAAACTACGTGTTATTACAAATTTTGTATATTGCTGAATACAAATCTGAAGTTAGATTATCCTAATTAAAAATGGATAATCCAATATTGTGAACCAAAAATTATTTTTCAACCTATTTTGACAAAAATTTGACCAAATATATTTGTTTTCGTTACTTACGTCTAGTCTGCAATTCCAGGACCGTATAGCAATCCTCGTTCTGACTCGAACTGTTCCTGGAGAGCTATTCCCTCGTTCTTCTTGGTGACAGAAGCCGATCGGGCTGAGCTGGGTATGATCCGTTCGGCAGTCTACGCACATTCTTCGTCAGCTTTTTTGGCGAATATATTTGCGTGCATACTGCAATATAAATCATGTTGTGAACGTGAGCCACGGTACGACAAGTTTTCTACGTGAGCATAGCATCACCGGCTGAGATCGTCTCGTGTCGACCGTGACACTGCCTCGAACAAAGGGCTGTAGAGACTATTCTAACACAACGGATTAAAAAATCTTTTCATCTCAAAATTCTAGACACATATATCTTTCTAAAAATACAGTAAAAAAAGAGAATCGGAATTACGACCAATTTGAATCAGAGCCTGGCCTTAACATCTGCATCTTCCTCACAAATCGCATCCGGAAAAAACTCATTAACTGGCAAAGTGCCAGCAAGTCAACCATCCCGTAAGTAACAATACTGAACCAACAGAACCCATCCCATCCATCACATCCAAGTATCTGTTCCGTCCCGTTATCTTTATAGTCTACCCCAATTAAAATTCATTAGCTATAAAGACAACATAAGCCTTAATTCAGCGTTACCCAATTTATTTTATGCTAACTATCCGTCATCAGTACCTGATTTCCGTACCAATATGTTGCAGGACATACCGGGCCATATCTTTTCGCCCTCGTGCATCCTTGCTCCCTTTTGGTCTTCCAAATCTCATGCATCGCTGTCTTCACAAAGTCCGCCAATCCTCAGTGCTGTGATAAAAGGGGTAGACCCGCATATCACAGCCGAGGAATTTGAACGGGAACTTAACGTCAAACCGCCCTCCGTATTCCGGTATGCGGTACTTTCACGTTCTCTGACGTCTGGTTTATGCATCCTTAACACTAATACGTTTCTTACGACGCCATTATTTTCCATCATAAACGCCACACAGATCCTTAATCGATCAAAAGCTGAAGTATAATGAACGTTCATATGTTTACAAGACAATTGTCAATTTGACTGAAACCGTCAAATGTCTTTTAAAAAGACGGGGCGTAACAACGAGAACGACTTCAATCAGGTAGAAAAATACTGTTGCCAAACATGCTTGAGGTACTAATATCCAACCTAATATTGCAAAAAAAAAAAAATCTAATCAATGGAACCAATTCGTAAAAAAAGCCTAGTGCCCTCCACAATCTGATAGCTGTCATTTATCCCAACTGTTCCTACAATTGCGACGCTAAATCCCATAATACAAAAAAGAAAGGAAAAGGAAGAAACTCAGTTGGCTATGTCCATCTCACTCATCGGCACACCATTCCATATGGTCAGTTACAACGTTATAACCCTACCGCAGAAACTATAACTTGTTTAATTACAAATGTCCGCTAAATATCTACCCCTTCTACCGACACTGTATCTGTCACCGAAACACACTAACTGCTCGTTGCGTATTTTATTGGACTGCCACCATTATACGCTACTAGAGAGACTTCCACTACGCTTTCTTTCACCGAGGTACCGTTGTCTGACCCCGTCCCAAAACAACTTACGTAGCATCTCCAATTCTCCAGTACCAAATCATCACCCCAAGCATGCCAAGATCCTGTTTCATTACTCCAATCATCGGTATAATACGTTATTAGCTCTAATCTCCAACCTCATACATCGGCTCCTCACCAACGACACACTTCTATGTTCCTATTGTTGATACCACCATTTCAGTAACAGCACTAGCTGTAGCTGGTCATCAAGCCTCTAAACACCGTCTTCCTGCTAATAATCATACTCCAGTTTCATGCTGATATCACAGTTATTACCAAGGACAGTGGCGCCTTTGTGACTAGATTATTTGTTCTGAGTAACATCGTGAATACGTTTGCCACATTTTGATTTTGTGTTAAGGACATAGGACTAAAGCTATCTGTATGTCAGTTCATTTACATTCCGCTGTCAGCCAATTACCTTTGGAATGAAGGAACGATAACGAGAAAATAGAACTAGGTAACTTAGTGGGACTAATCCGGAACAAAACGTAAGCAGCGGAAAAATGCCCCTGTCGGTGCTCAAAAAAGGCGAATATGTTCCTCTTTAAAAGGCTCTGACAGGAACGTGTGGAACCAGTTGCGTCAATTCGCATTCCGCCTTCTCATGATAAATTTTGACATGCGAATATTTTCACACTCTTTTAGAGCAGAACATGTCATATTACCCAGTCTCTCTTTGCAGTTAAGCTCACATCCTCAGCATCTCATCGTCACTGACAATGCTATATGCAGAGGGGTCCACAAAAATGTAGACACTCCTTGATAGTTAATATCTTTGGAACAAAATGACATACTTTAGCCGTTTTGTTCATCTGTGAAGCAGAATACACGTGAAAGCGGGCAAGCCGATCAAGTGTACAACGAATTCTAAAGGCTGCAAAGTGGATAGTGTATATTCCAATATTGTTGCATGCTGTGAACGAGGACGATCCGGTTCGAAGAATGGAGTACTGCGAGTGGTTTGAAGGCATGCCTTCCGAGGGTCAACGGTTTGTAGGAATGATTATCTGTTCTGACCACGTGCAATTCAAACTGAACGGTACTGCAAACATAGTGTGCTAGGCTCCTGAAAATCCTCACGTTCACTTGGACAAACATTTTAACCTACTGGCTATTAATGTGTAATGTGGTCTGGCACCGTATGGTTTGATGGGCCCATTCTACTCTGAAGTTACCGTAAGTGATGAGGTGTATTTCATATTCTGCAAGAATCGATTTTATCTGCCATCCGAGAGGTATTTGGAAGTGAAAGATCTTACCTACAACACGTTGGTGCTCAGCCTCACCACTACAGAGGTATCTGAGCCTATTTGGATGATAACCTGCCTGGACGATGGAGAGGTCGAAGAGGAGCTGTTGATTACCCATCACGGTTTCCAGACCATATCCCTCTTTACTTCTACTTATGGGGGACTCTGAAGTTTATCGTCAGAAGCCAACTACACTGAACGAGCTACGAGAAACGATCGAGGCGTCCTTTGCGTTTACCGCACCGGCAACATTGACAGCCGTAGTTCGAGCAACAGCTCAGCGACATCGATGTTGTTTGACCGCTAATGGCGGTCACTTTGAACACATAAAATAACATTCCCTTGTGCAAGGACTGTGTCATTTTGTTGTATTAACAGTAACTAACCTCCCATTGGTTTACAATATATCTCAGTGCCACTGACTGCTCTCTCACTTACACTGTCTCCTTTTGTCTTTTTTCCACCGTCAATTCCTCCAACATAACTCGGCAGCTCAAAAATTCTTGAGGGTTCACTTACTTTTCCCAGTACACACACGTGCTTAAAATTTCGGTCATAAATGCGCCCTCCCCTATAACTACATGTTAAAGTTAGCTAGCGTGGGAGAGTCCAGATGTCCCAAGCTTATGTATCGTTTCCACTCATCTATATTTATTTCTACTGCCTCCTCTCCCTTTTGTTCCCACTGCTTCTATCTCCATCTCTCTATCTCTTTTACGGGCAATGTCTCACACGGATCATCACTATCTCCTCTCTCTTTGCCTGCCTCTACAATCGTCTATAGCCATTTCTCTTTCTTTTTCACTGACACTTCCTCTCTCCCTCCATCAGTCTCTCCTTTCTCCGTCTCTATCACTTGCACTCTCTCCTCTATCCTCCACTGTCACTGTCTCTCTGCTACCTCTATTCAGCATAGAAGCAGGAATGCACCCGCATGCCAAAATTTTTGGTGAAGAAGGGGGAATGAGGATTGACGTAACTGATTCTCCACTTCTCTGTCAGAGATTTTTGAAGAGGAATGTATTCGCGTTTTCCTGCTCCGACAGAAGCATTGTTCCGCTAGTTTTCTTCCTTACCCTGCTACGCCAGTGAGTGCTGCTTACACGTATAAGACAAATTGTATAGGTCCGTAATGTTTTGACGGTATATTTATATGCTTCGATACTTTTAAATGCTTTGGCTTGTATAAACAACAAATTAGTACTCATAATATAATGCCAATAGAAAATCGTTTTCTTTAAATTTTTTCTCGATATTAATTTAAAGGATCTGCTTATGAGTAGAAAGGTTACTAGAACTATTTTGCTGAATTTGCAATCTTTTTAGTTTTACGCCGTTCTTGGAAGTACTTTTAAGTTTTTTCAGAACTGTTAAAACTTCTTTTAGCCCATTTCTTTTGCCACTGCAGTACCTCTTTGGGCATATTTGCATAGGTATAAAGTCAGAGACAGTGAGTCATTAAGTGGTTTTTGGTGAAAAATGCTAACCACAAACATATTTTTGTGATCACAAAATCCTTCCAAGGACCCTATAACCCGTACCTCATGTTCACAAGGTTAGTTAAACTACGATTAAGATTCAACCTATATCACATGCATATTTTACGTCCATAAGTACGGTAAGGTTGAATCTCTGGATCTCTGAAACTGAAATGGTATCGAAAAAAAATTTCAAGTTTCCTCCAGAACATCATTTTAAGAACATATGGTAAAAATCTTGAGTTTTCGATGAATATAAATCATAGAAGTGGCGATCCCCACAACTGGTACTTTCGGCACCCAAAAGGCATGATTTTCCGTGTTTATCTTGATAATGTACACAAATTTTATGAAATGAGAAAACGACGTTTCTCGATGAATGTGTGAAGAATTTTCAAATAAATATTGAGGCATTGGCTCCGATTAGTTACTTAGATAATTGCGTCCCACGGAATAAAAACGGCTAAAAACTGTACTTGCGGTTTTCTGCATGAGTACGGTAACTTTGAACCTCTGGATGCCGGTAACGGATAATGATATCGAAAAAGAATCTAAATTCCCTGAGAATAGCACCTTAAATATATGGTAAAATTTGGACGATATACCACTAAGAAAAGTCATAATTGCAGCCATCCCCACAATTTTTACTTTCAGCACCCAAAACTCAACGTTTTACAGGGTTTTAGCAGTAACAGCCATTGTACAAATGATGCTTTTCAGAGGCGCCTAAGGTCCACATCTAATGCCAAGAAATCAACTAATTTACTGAATTTATCAGGGCTGAAGGAAGTGCGTAACGTTTAAATTTTGCACTGTCGTTCGCGGATCGTTGCAGAAATGGCTCCTATCATCTCTGCAACAGCATACCGAGATCAGAAAAAATTCAATAAAAGTAGCAACTAGCCAAATACGGGGAGAAACGCTTTCTCACAGGACCTCCCTACGAAACTTTGATCTGACATCCTCTCGTATGAATGTTGCAAGAATTTCAGCTTCACTAACTTATTTCTGAATGCTAAATGCCATGAAATCTGCCACTCTCACATTCTACATTCCCCTACCTTCCTGGACTCGAGCCTGGCATCAACTTACTGATTAACCCTTCTTATCTCCTACTTTGAACAGCTCAAAATTTGCATCACCTCCCTAATACTTAACACCAACCATCTTAGAGTTCCATACAAGTATTCTCCACATTATACTCCTACGAAAAACCTTCTTTTACATAATCAAGAAACTCCACCTGAGATCTACCCATCACTGGATGTTTTTTGAAAGATTCGTTTTCTTCTGAATGCCTGGAGTCTCTTTTGCCCTAATGCTTTCCTTACTTGTACACCTTCTCTCGGGACCGTCTTCCACGCCACTAGACACCGTATCCTTTCCAAAACAATATTTGACACAAGTCCTCCTCCCATACTGCTCACTTCCCTCTTAATATCAGTAAACATCATTTCGCACACATTTCTCCCTGACAGTTTCAAACCGTGCGCCACCAGTATTACAAACAACATTGGAAGAAATTAGTTTTAGTAATCGTCATGAACCATGGACGTTGCAGTGATGGGATAGCTCGCGTGCCTCATCGGGACAGATAGCTGTACAGTAGCTACAACAGCAACAGAGAGGTATCTGTTGAGAGACGAGACAAACTGGTGGTTCCTGAACAGGAGCAGCAGACTTTTCAGTTGTTGGAAAAGCGACCGTCTGCACGATCAACTGATCTGGCCTTTTAATCACAGCCAACATGCCCTTGCTGTTCTGGTACTGCGAAGGCTGAAGGCAAGGAGAAAGTTCAGTCGTTATTATGCCCGAGGGCCTGCAGCTCTGCTGTTTGGTTAAATGGTGATGGCATCCTATTGTATAAAATATTCCGAAGGTAAAATAGTGCGCAATTCAGATATCTGGTGGTGATTGTCAGAAGCAAGTGACATCAGGAAAAAAACAGAACTGCCGTTCTTTTGCTCGGAGCGTGTAATGTTAGATTTCTTAATCGGTCAGGTAGTTTAGATACTTTAAAAAGGCAAATGGAAAGGATGAAGTTAGGTATAATGGGAATTGGTGAACGTCGGTAGCAAGAGGAACAGGGCTTCCAGTCAGCGGCGTATAGGGTTATAAATATAAATTCAAATAAGGGTAACGCAGGAATAGATCTGACAAAGAATAAGAAAATGCAGGTAAGCTATTATGAGTTGCATAGTGAAAATATTATTCTAGGCAAGACAGGCACGAAGACAACACCCAACCATACTAGTGTTAATTTACGTGCTAACTAGCTACTCAGATGATGAAGATATTAAAAAAATGTAAGATGATATAAAAGAAATTATTCAGATAGTTAAGGGAGAGGAAAATTTAATTGAGATCTGGGACTGGAATTTGATAGCTGAAAAGGAAAGACAAAGGAAAGTAATAGGTTAACTTGGGTTGGGGGAAAGGAATGAAGGAGGAGGGAGACTGGTAGAGCTCCGCACAGAACATGATTTAATCATCGCTAACTCTTCATTTAAGAAGCATGCAGTACGTGGAAGAGACTTGAAGGCACAGGAAGGCTTCAGAGTGACTATATGACAGTAAGACAGTGTTTTCAGAACGAAATGTCAAACTGTATAACATTTCCCGGGGCTGTACAAGATTTATTGGCTATGAACTATTGATTAAAATTGAAGAAATAGAACAAAGGTATCATATTAAGGAAATGGGATCGGATAAGTTGAAATAGCCAAAGATTGTTGAGAGTTTCAAAGGGTGTATTAGAGAACGATTGACTGAGACAGGGGAATACTGCAGAAGATGAACGGGTAGCTTTGAGGCAAGAAATAGTAAAGGCAGCAGACGACCAAATTGGTAATAAGAGGAGTCTTACTAGAAATCCTTGGAATTGAGGGAGGTATTGAATTTGATTAATGGAATGAGAAAATATAAAAGTTCAAAATGACTAAGCAGGAATATCTAAAGGACAAAAGTGAGGATATGAACGCATATATCACTAAGTGAAAGGTAGATGTCGCTTACAGGAAAGCTAAAGGTGCCTTTGGAGAGAAGAGGAACACTTGTACGAGTATCAAAAGCTTGGATAGGAAACTAAGACTATGCAAAAAACGGAAAGCTGGAATGTTGGAGAAGTGTATAGAGGAGCTATACAAGGGAAATAAACTTGAAGGAAATATTACAGAAAGGGAAGAAGGCGCAGATGCACAGGTAATAGGAGACATGATACTGCGAGAAGAATTTAACAGAGTACTGAAAGACCCAAGTCGAAACAAGGGCCCTGGAGCAGGCAGCATTGTCTCAGAACTGTTGATATCCTTTTGAGGACAGGTCTTGACCAAGCTGTTTAATCTGGTGTGGAAGCTGTATGACGACGCAGAAGTATCCTCGAACTTCAAGAAGAATGCAGTAATTCAAATTCCAAACAAAACAGGTGCTGACAAGTTTGAATAATACAGAATAACGTTTTTATAGGAGAATGGAACAGCTGATACACCCGATCTCGGGGAAGACCTGTCTGGGTTCTGGAGAAGTGTAGAAGCGATTTCTCTTAAAAGAAAGGTTAATATAAGACAAACCCACGTTTGTAGCATATGTAGCCTTTGAGGAAGACTTGGACGTTTTTTAGTGAAATACACACTTTCAAGTTCTGGACCTAGCAAGTCTTAAAAACCGTCAGTCAATACCCATTTATAGCTTGTACAGAAATCAGACGGCAGTTATAACAGTCGAGGGGCATATAGGAAATTAGTAATTAAGAATGGAGTGAGACAGGGTTGTAGCCTGTTCTCCTAGGACCCTCCGCGTTCCTTACCTTATCAGTCCACCTAATTTTCAACTTTATTCTGTAGCACCCATCAAAATGATTAGATTCTCTTCTACAGTCCATGTTTCACTGCTATACAATGCTGTGCTCCAAGCGTACATTCTCAGAAATTTCTTCCTCAAATTAAGACCTATGATTGATAATGGTGGACTTCTCTTGGCCAGAAATGTCCTTTATACCAGAGCTAGTCTGCTTTATATGTCCTCCTTAGTCCGTCTGCCATGGATTATTTTGCTACCTAAGCAATAGACTTCCTTAACTTCGTCTTCTTTGTACTCATCAATCCTGATGTTAAGTTTCTCAGGGTTCTCATGTGTGCTATTTCTCATTACTTGCGCCTTTCTTCGATTTCCTATCCATCCATATTCGCTACTCATTATTCTGTTCATTCCATTCAGCAGAAATATAATTGTTCTTGACTTTTTACTGAGAATAGTGATGTCATCAGTGAATCTTAACATCGATATCCTTTAATTTTTTTGTTTAGCTCCACTCATAAATCTTTCTTTTATTTCCGTCATTGCTTCGTCGGTGTATAGATTAAACGGTAGGAACGAATGACGAAATCCCTGCCTGACACCATTTTTCATCCGATCACTTCGTCCTTGGTCTTCCACTCTCATCGATTATTTCTGGCACCTGCACATATTGTAAATTACCCCTATTTCTCTCCCAACTGTGAGCATCTTGCACACTTTGACATTGTCGAACGGTTTTTCCAGGTTGACAGATACTATAAACTTGTCTCGATTTTTCTTTACTCTTGCTTCCAATATCAACCGCAATGTCAAAATTGCCTCTCTCGTGCCTTCACCTTTTCTAAAGCGAGTCTGATAGTCATGTAACACATCGTCTATTTTCTGTCATGGCAGGCGCGCCGGGGATCGTAATAATTCTGTGGAAATTTGTTCTCTGCCTGGTACCTTGTTCCGACGTAGGTCTTTGAGAGCGAGGTCAAATTGCTTTAGTAAGATCATATCTCCCATCTCATCTTCACTTACTTCCTCTGTCTTCTAACTGCTTCATTTTCTTTGCATAGCACTTTGGTGTATTGATTGCATATCTCTGCTTTACATTATTAGCTTAATACTGACTTTCCACCTGAATTCCTGTTATTCGTACTGTAGGTTCTCTTTTCACCAAACGTTTCTTTCATTTAATCTACAGGTGACATTTTCCCATACTATATATTTCATATTTTACTATTTCTACTGGTTGCTGAAATTAACTTTGGTAGAACACATGTTACGAAAAATATGAGAGGTACATATTACAAATAATCCTTTAAAGGCTTGTGATGTTACAAAATAAAAAGTGATGTTGCTATTCAATGGAAAGTTGGAAATTGAGATTTAGCTTACTGTTTTATCAATCGCAATTGGCGTAAGAATCATGGATTGACCATTGTCATAAAATATTGCATTATGAGATGTGAATAGTTTTTACTTGCAGTTTCGCGTGGCTTGAGGCAGTCTCAACTAGCGTGCTATTGATTAAGAAATTGCGTTATCGTCTTTCTAATTACTTCATGATCGTAGATACGATCATACCCGGTTGTGAAGTTATTGTTATGACAAAAAAAATTTCCTAAGGGACCAGAAAGTTCTTAAGGGCGCAAAAACAACTGTAACATCACACAAAAGGGAAATTCGATATTAAAGCTGATGCAAGATGACGATAAAACAGTTTTCTTTTTATCAATGTAACACGCACATTGGACTGCTGATCTTGGCGTCTGTAATATTAGCAAAATGCATAATTAAAATGAAAATAATACTGAGGAGATAATAGGAATGAGCGCTGCTAAATGATTCAGTATTCCCAGAACAAATATTTATTATAAACTAAAACATATATCGTACCTTAACCTTAGTACTACAATGACTGTAGATTTTTATGTCCGTATCATGTCCACTGAACGCTCTTTTATATGGCCATTGTCTTCTTTGAGTCGCTCGTGCGTCGTCACGGTAAGTTATAACAGTTCTTTACACTTCACTCAAAACTTAGACGGAACACGTTTTTATTTATTTAGTAAAAATAATTAGATCAGACCGCCACAAATCTGCGTCCGTCTTACTCGAGAAAAACAGTACAAGTCTTTTTAGCGCTCAAGGCTTCGTTTGTTCTCCAGCGAACAAAATAGTGAAGGATCGCATATCCATCCGTACTTTTCTGTTTATATTGCCGCCCAAAGACGACAAATTACATCACTAGAAAATTCCACCGTCGCTATGCGACGCCTCATTATACATTAATCATTATTTACAAACAAGTATTTGCCTTCTGGCTGAAAGTATTAACTACTCGTATTTGCTGTTTTAATAAAGTCAAAAATAGCGAATATCACATTGCCTCCCATGAGGAGAGAGGGAATGCCGAAGGATTACCTCGATCCTCATGTCCTCATGAGATATTCGTGATTTTTGGTGTGACATTTACATAACGTTACTGGCGTACAAAGTACTTAAATTGAAATCACATTTATAAACATATATCAGATATTTATCATTTTTCAAAATAAAGTTTTTCATTCTTTGTTCATCAGTCACTTCATTCTATAATACCAAGATTAACATTTATGTGCATATTTAAGTTTGGTCCATATTTGCTTATAACAATAAGTGAACGTTCATTTCGCTCTTCAGGGGATAGAATTCAGAAATTACTTTCTCTTGAGCTTAACAACTAATACATGAGTACAGTGAGTGCTTATTTTCACTAAACTAGAGTGGACAATGTTCGAGCATCTGTTGACTCCTTGTGGTTCAATTACAGTTTAATAACGTAGCACTACACTTCGTGATGCTTTCACTTTCTGTGTTAGCTGTCTACGGCGTTCATCATGCAGTACATCTGTCCTTTCCGCTGTGGTGCCAGGAATTCATGCGGCTTCCCGGGTTTTTATTTACAATATGAAACAGAAGAAGTGGAAAATTATTAGTATAACTTATAACCTATTGGATATATTTGTTAAGGATCGGGACTGGTCTGGAGTTTAGGGTCTTCCTATAGTGCACGTTCATTTTCTTTGTCCATCAAGAGACAGGATTATAATTCATTTTAGCAGTGTTCAGGAGTGCCGGTATTAATGGCTTTAAGGTCTGAGTAATCTAACAATCTACTTCTCACTCATCTTAACTTCAACTCAAGAAAATCGCTTAATTTACATTTGAAGATGTAGTCACACAAGTGTACAAATGTCTTTCCTCCAGTATGTACGATGGAAGTCATGGCGGTTAGCAGTTTAAAGTTTGGGTTGTTTCGTCACCCACACGTCAGCCACTCACAGCGGCTGCACAGTGTTGCGTGAGCTCCAATATTCAATATCCGTTCGCGCTAAGGCTGTAACAGAGCTGCTGGTCGTAGATTGCTCCTTCTTTTTGTGAACTTCGTATCACACGAGTGCGTCGATACAAACACCTCGCGCGCGTTTCCCATCGGAGGAGCCGGACACTGAAGTTGCCTCCATACTTCTGTCAACTGCCTCCCATGAGGCTCACAGGTAAGTGACGACGAATGTTTTAGCTGTCGCTGCACTTAGAACAACACTGAACTTTGCGTTGCACCTGTTGTCGTAGCCTTGACTTCTTTTTGCACTTGCAGTACAACACTACCACTAATATACAGTGAACAGTTACTTTTATTATGCACGTCGCACTTTAGTGTGCATCTTCACACAGCATTCGTGCTTAGTTCCTTCGCCGATAGAGTTCATTTACAAAACAACCAATTTTGCAGGTTTCCTCCATTGGTACAGAAAGACTTATATTCTACTATTTACAAAAGATCACTTACGAGCTAATATTTACAATTAATGGCCACTCCTTTTGTTAAGTCCAGTGAACAACTGCTTTATGAATGGACTCTTTATATCTCAAGGTTTACTTTCACTAGTGAACCTAAAAATATTCTTTCAAACTTTCTTTTAAGTGCTCATCTCCTCATTATGAAAACTACAGGTTTCGCAACACTCGTTGCATTTATTCTTTAGTGCACCCAAGATCATTTTCTACTGCCACGCAGCATATCTACTACTTAACGAGTACACATTTAACGCTGAATCTTTTTTTTCTTTTTGTGCTTTCCTTTGTGCTTGCCAAATTTTTTTTTTATATTTGAGGGCAGACTGTATAACAATAGGTCTCCCTCTTCGCTTCATGTACTCAGCAATCGTTCTCTGTTAAAAAAAAATAGGGTAACGCGTGTCTACTATTTTTCGCATGAATGGAATTACCGACAGTTCACTGGGTTTACGCAACCGGTCCATAACAAACATTACCAAAGCTAGCGAAGTTCATCACGCTACGTGTCTCATTTCTCATAAGCACTGCTTTGCCCCGAAGCACACGTGCCTTTTACAAGTCGACCCTTGGTCTGGGTTAATGAACCAGGATCAAAAGGAACGGGCAGAAGGAAAATGGATTTCATAAGAGGAGTGTCTTAGGAGACATTTTTGCAATAAAATCTGCACGTAAATAAAATTATCGTAATAAACATAGGCACATATATACATTTCAACCTCTTTCATTACAGCATGCTTTGCTACTTCTACGTCTTACTCAGGTTATAGTCAATATTAAGTTTAAATATCACTGCATTGCTTGTTCTTTAGATTAGCCTTCAATTAGGGTATTGAATGGTCGCTAGATTACACTACAGATCTTCTGAAGATCTTTACTTGGACTTATTTATGATACAGGGGGCTTGCTGTGTGGTTATTTAGTACCTCGATTCTACTGAAATCAATTCGTCAGCTAACATTCCTCATATACTCTTTACATTGGGCTCAGATCACAGGGAAATAGTTTACTTTCATAGCAATTAATGGCCTCGTGGAGTACTTACGTTACATTATTGATGCTTCATGGTTTGCCTCTATTTGTACTGTATTTCACCTAACTTAGTTTACTACAGCTTATTGTCTCCTTGCGTGAACACATGCGGGTTACCACTTGTTTTTCCATTTAACAGCACGCTTTAACTGAACTTTAAGCTATTTCTTCTACTCCTGTCCACTGTCTGGAGTGTTTGAACACGTACCTTTTTTTTAGGCAGGTAATTTGGGCTTTTACAACAGAACTTCAAGTACTTATATTACTAAATATAAATCTATAAATCTTCTTGTACCTTGAGAGAAGTGCTTATTGACGCATCCTTCTCCATTTCTCACCTTTACATATTTATATAGCTCCGGGCAATCGCCTCGCAAGCACATTTTTTTTTAAATACTAACTTAAAATTAAATTGAAATTCTTGGTGCAACCCCTATTTCCTGCTTCAGCTTGTTGAAGAAATGTCAGTTCAATGTCCATTACTATAAACAATTTTTCCATACTTAACATTTAATACTTTAAAGTTTACATGTAGTAGCCGTTACCATGTAGTCAGTGCGCTGTTCAACACAATACCTGTCATTAACAGTTCACACAAGGAAATTTCCAGTACGTAAGAAGCAAGAAACCGAAACAGATTCTATCTACAGTTGAGGCTGCGTCTGTAAACTAACTCTGTGTTTCAATGGACCAATCGCTCCCGATATGGAGCAACCCTGAATCGGCAATGATAAAACTTGTGAAACAGAAGACACCTGTCTGAAGAAACATGGTGACATGACATTGATGTTTGCTCCTGTATCAACAACGGCTGTGAAAGGAATGTTGGCAATAGAAATCTTAATCGAAGCCTGGACCTGTTCATCATAAATGTCGTTAATGTCTTGAGCTTCTTTGTCAGGTGCAAGGTCATCTCGTAAGTCGGTCTCATGGTCGTATTCGTATTCGTTAGTGCCCCCACTCAAAATCCGCAGCGACCTCTTGGAGGCTGAAAGGCGCTGCCTCTAATTTTCCGCAGGATGTTTAACCTGTTTGTCATTCATGGCCTTAAGTGTTTGTTCCGTTTCATATTGGTGCTGGTTATGTGGTACAAATGCCGGTGTAGAGGGGTAAAATCCACTGGGTGCATTCACTTGTGAATAAAATACTTGAGACGGCTGCTGTCGCCCGATCTTTTGGTTGCCGGCAGAACCATTTCCTTGTGAAGGAAAGTTCGCATTTGGTACCGTTTGAAAATTGTTCCGCGGTCCTCTATTCTGTGAAAAGTTGTTCTGATGTGCTGGGTGGCCTCCACCTTGCCCATGCCACTTGCTATTTTTCGACCTATAACTTTGATTGTACACTGGTCCATTTGAAAAATTACCAATCGTTTGTGGAGAATTTCCATACTGCTCAGGCGCAGAATTAAAGGGTGGGTTTCCGTACTGATGTTGTACCTGGTGGTTGTAAATTGGGTGGTATCTCTGCTGATTACTGTAATTGGTTTTCTGCTTCCGTTTAAAGTTATTGCCGTTTGCGTTTTCATAACGGCTGGCAGGTTGGTAACAGCGGTCGCAGTAGCTCGCTCTCTCCTTGGGCGCATTGTTGTCCGCGTGCGATGCATTCTGCTGGCTGCCAGGGAAGAATTTGCCGCTGCCAACCTTGGAGCGCACATCCTCGCTAATTAAATCTAAGGAATCCAGCACAGAAAGGAATACATCCGTGTCTTCTTCGGACACATTTACTAATTTCTCTCTAATAGACACAGGGAGTTTGCTTTTGAGAATCATAATTACGTCCTTGGAAGAAATCGGAGAATCCCAGAATTTAATTTTTGCTAGATACTTCTCAAAGTATCGCCGGAGACTTCCATGCTTCTCATTGAAAATTTCCGCACCATACACCTCCTTCCTTAATCTTTGCTGTACCCCATTACTCCAAAATTTTGCCAAGAACATTTTCTCAAACTCTTCATAATTCCTACACGTGTCTACCATTTCCGTTCCCCATAATGCTGCATCACCAGAAATAAAGCCAGTGACGAACTGAATACGCTGTCTGTCTGTCCAGCTCCTGGGAAATATGCCGGAAAAATTCTTTAGGAACACAATGGGGTGTATTTCTCGCTTCTGCGGATGAAAAACAGGAAAAGTGCGATGCTTAATCACACTTTCCTCTTGCATTAAACTCACGATTGTGGGCGGATCATTTATTTTCCCTACTCGGGACTCAACAGGACTGTTGTTTTGCATGTAATCAGGCGGTGAACAATAAGGAGTTGACTGACATTCGTCACCGTCTAAAGAGTTGTTCCCTATAGTTTGCGTATGCGTGTGCGGATTTTCTACACAGTTTCTCAGCATTCTGACTTCGTCCACTACTTGCTGCTTCCACTCGGGAAGATCCCGTGTAAGTGTCCTCCGAATCTGTCCCAATTCAGAAACCACTGTGTCTCCAGACTTACCAGGAGCAGCTAAGATTTCATAAGTTACATCCTTGACAGTCTCCCTAAGCTCCTCCCTGACCTTCTTTTCGATAAAAATATCTTTACCCTTTATCCATTCACTGTAGTGTTCCGACAATGCCTCCGCGTGTGCTTTCACGGTGCTCTTAACCTGTTCTTCAATATTGATTGAGTCTATCTGCCTCGACAGATCCTCCACTACACCTTCAATGTCAGATACTGCATTTCTAACTGAGTTTATTTCTTTGGTAGCTGCCTGAATTTTTGTGTTTAATGTTCCAGATACTTCAGCTATTTCACTTTTCACCTGTTCCTGCATTTTCTGAATTTGATCACTGATCTTAGTTTGCACCTCACCCAAATGGGTATTTAATTCAGCCGTAATTTCTTTATGCAGATCTGTTTTGATTGTGCCTAGCTGTGTTTTTAATGATTCGCTTACAGCATCTAATCGGGCGTTAACAGTCTCATTTTGTGTTTTTATAGTCTCATTTTGTGTTTTTACTGATTCGCTTACAGCATCTAATCGGGCGTTAACAGTCTCATTTTGTGTTTTTATAGTCTCATTTACTGCGTCAAACTGTTGTTTCAGCATTTCCATTAACGCACCGAGGTCATTTGTAGCTGCAGCGGGAAGAATTTGGACTTTAGGGTCACTTTCCCCTGTTACAGACATGGTTAGTTCGGTTTCCACACGGGAACCTACCGTTCGCGATCGTAAAGGGTATGGAATACTATTAACGTCTTCACTCCCGTCTCCTGTTGTCACCTGTCTCTGTTTACTATCTGCCATTTTCGTCAGTAAATCACGTGCTACGCAAGGCTTTCGTCGTTTGTCAGTGACGTGGTGAGTCCGCTAAGAGCACCACTCTCGCGTGAGCAACAAATGAAATTCTATCTGGCAAGAAGACAAGATGGAACCTAACCGTTTCAGACAAATGAATGAAGATGCTCTTCACTGCAAATTGCGCACACTATCCACCATGTTGAAAATGCAATACAGCTCTACTAACAATGGGGAGAAATAATTTCTATTATCAGACTACGAAGAATTTTACTTTGAAAGATAAAATAAAGCAAATTTTCTATAGCGGGAAGGAGATAGAAAGGATGTGGATCGACTTGGAAAAGCAACGTTGCTACTGAAGCACTACACTGCGTATGCAAAATTCTGACTTACTTTTTGATGGCTTGGTTACCGCTATGTTGTCTCAGCAAATTCGCGTCTCTTTTCTTTTCCTTTCTCTCGATAATTAAACTGCGTTATCGACCAGCGTATTTTCTGTCTTACTCACAGAGAGATGATGTGTACATGAAACGAGAGAACATTTATTAACACAAGCACATAGAAAATTTTCCAAGAATCTGAACTAATTTTTGGTCATGTCCCTGTTCGGGCGCCAAGTGTGATGTTACAAAATAAAAAGTGATGTTGCTATTCAATGGAAAGTTGGAAATTGAGATTTAGCTTACTGTTTTATCAATCGCAATTGGCGTAAGAATCATGGATTGACCATTGTCATAAAATATTGCATTATGAGATGTGAATAGTTTTTACTTGCAGTTTCGCGTGGCTTGAGGCAGTCTCAACTAGCGTGCTATTGATTAAGAAATTGCGTTATCGTCTTTCTAATTACTTCATGATCGTAGATACGATCATACCCGGTTGTGAAGTTATTGTTATGACAAAAAAAATTTCCTAAGGGACCAGAAAGTTCTTAAGGGCGCAAAAACAACTGTAACATCACACAAAAGGGAAATTCGATATTAAAGCTGATGCAAGATGACGATAAAACAGTTTTCTTTTTATCAATGTAACACGCACATTGGACTGCTGATCTTGGCGTCTGTAATATTAGCAAAATGCATAATTAAAATGAAAATAATACTGAGGAGATAATAGGAATGAGCGCTGCTAAATGATTCAGTATTCCCAGAACAAATATTTATTATAAACTAAAACATATATCGTACCTTAACCTTAGTACTACAATGACTGTAGATTTTTATGTCCGTATCATGTCCACTGAACGCTCTTTTATATGGCCATTGTCTTCTTTGAGTCGCTCGTGCGTCGTCACGGTAAGTTATAACAGTTCTTTACACTTCACTCAAAACTTAGACGGAACACGTTTTTATTTATTTAGTAAAAATAATTAGATCAGACCGCCACAAATCTGCGTCCGTCTTACTCGAGAAAAACAGTACAAGTCTTTTTAGCGCTCAAGGCTTCGTTTGTTCTCCAGCGAACAAAATAGTGAAGGATCGCATATCCATCCGTACTTTTCTGTTTATATTGCCGCCCAAAGACGACAAATTACATCACTAGAAAATTCCACCGTCGCTATGCGACGCCTCATTATACATTAATCATTATTTACAAACAAGTATTTGCCTTCTGGCTGAAAGTATTAACTACTCGTATTTGCTGTTTTAATAAAGTCAAAAACAGCGAATATCACAGGCTGAGGATATAAGACTGAACGCCAAATATAAAATTGCTAGACAATTTTTATCTCGATTCTTTTCTTTAGCGTTTTAATAAAATCAAACGATTGGCGTTCATCAGCAGACGACATGCATTTGTACGCACTGCATATGACAAAATACAAAGGCGTGACGAATGATTACAATATTACTTAAAAGCAGTATTTGAAAAGGTACGTGTTACTTAGCGCGTCTCTCCAGAGCAGTCCTATCGAAGATTGTTTTAGTTGTGAGTTTAATAATCATGTGTGTAAAAGTTTGAATTTCATTTTTTAGACGTTGAATGAAACGATACAGAGCCATTCTGTTACTTTTGGAAGCAAAACATGTCTCATCAACTTTTCCAGATCAATATCTGTCTTTCTTCACTTTGAGAACCAACAAATTCCAACAAAGAAGTCTGCAGAAGTGATAACATTCTCATAGTACAGTACTTCTAGAACACAGCTGCATTCATATGCGCCACGTCACAGTATGGAGAGTGCTACGGGAGAACCAGTTGTTTCCGTACCATGTACAGCGTGTGCAGGCACTATCAGCAGCTGATTGGCCTCCACGGGTACACTTCTGCGAATGGTTCATCCAACAATGTGTCAATCCTTATTTCAGTGCAAATGTTCTCATTACGGATGAGGCTTCATTCCAACGTGATCAAATTGTAAATTTTCACAATCAACGTTTTGTGGGCTGACGAAAGAGACTACTGATCATCATCTCGCACCACTAAATCATTACAACGTACTGATTTATGCATCAAAAGATAAATTCATAATTAACTAACATATTATATGAGTTAAACTATGGATATATTCAAATTATCATCCAAATGAAATAAAATCAATAATAACAACATTATACCAATAGGTATTGTATAATAAATATTTCAAATATCTTTTCAATATTTACAAGGAAAATAATTTTGGCACAACTCGGTAGTGTTTTGACTTTCGGTCTGAAGCAGATAATTGTTACATACTCTTCTAATTTGGTATAACTACAACTATCATTTATTTATAACATATTAACAGAATCTTCCGTCGGTTCTTGGTAGAACAACATTATAATAAACGAAAAGCACCCGTTTGCTTTTGTTCTACAATATTACTTTTATTGCTAAATCAGTAAATGTCTGAAGATGGCCTTGTAAGCCGAAAACCGGTTAGCAATAAAAGTAATATTGTAGAACAAAAGCATACTGGTGCTTTTCATTATTTATTTTTAGTTAATCATAAATAAAAAACGAAAACTTTGCGGTTGGGGATGAATGTTAGTGGATTAGGTAGTATATTTATTTGAATATATTGAGAAATAAATTAAATAAATTGTGTCGCTTGCCAGTTTCATTAAAAGTACCAGTTAATTGCTAATGTTAAGCCCTGAATCGGATCTTCTTCTATATTGTGCAGGTTCTTTAAGGACGTAAGTGAGAATTAGGCATACAAAATGATATTATTAATGTTACTTTACTTTTATTTCTTTTCATATTTCCAATCAACAACGGAGCTCATATAACTTATATTCCACTAAAATGTAACGCTAATATCCGTGATAAGTTTACTGTACATATCAGTGAAAGTGTGGATTTATACAGGGTGTTACAGAAAGGTACGGCCAAACTTTCAGGAAACATTCCTCACACACAAATAAAGAAAAGATGTTATGTGGACATGTGTCCGGAAACGCTTAATTTCCATGTAGGAGCTCATTTTAGTTTCGTCAGTATGTATTGTACTTCCTCGATTCACCGCCAGTTGGCCCAGTTGATGGAAGGTAATGTTGACTTCGGTGCTTGTGTTGACATGCGGCTCATTGCTCTACAGTACTAGCATCAAGTACATCAGTACGTAGCATCAACAGGTTAGTATTCATCACGTACGTGGTTTTGCAGTCAGTGCAATGATTACAAATGCGGAGTTGGCAGATGCCCATTTGATGTATGGATTAGCACAGGGAAATGGCCGTGGAGCGGTACGTTTGGATCGAGACAGATTTCCAGAATGAAGGTGTCCCGACAGGAAGACGTTCGAAGCAATTGATCGGCGTCTTAGGGAGCACGGAACATTCCAGCCTATGACTCGCGACTGGGGAAGACCTAGAACGACGAGGACACCTGCAATGGACGAGGCAATTCTTCGTGCAGTTGACGATAACCCTAATGTCAGCGTCAGAGAAGTTGCTGCTGTACAAGGTAACGTTGACCAGGTCACAGTATGGAGAATGCAACGGGAGAACCAGTTCTTTCCGTACCATGTACAGCGTGTGCAGGCACTATCAGCAGCTGATTGGCCTCCACGGGTACACTTCTGCGAATGGTTCATCCAACAATGTGTCAATCCTTATTTCAGTGCAAATGTTCTCTTTACGGATGAGGCTTCATTCCAACGTGATCAAATTGTAAATTTTCACAATCAACATTTGTGGGCTGACGAGAATCCACACGCAATTGTGCAATCACGTCATCAACACAGATTTTCTGTGAAATTTTGGGCAGGCATTGTTGGTGATGTCTTGATTGGGCCCCATGTTCTTCCACCTACGCTCAATGGAGCACGTTATCATGATTTCATACGGGATACTCTACCTGTGCTGCTAGAACATGTGCCTTTACAAGTACGACACAATATGTGGCTCATGCACGATGGAGCTCTTGCACATTTCAGTCGTAGTGTTCGTACGCTTCTCAACAACAGATTCGGTGACCGATGGATTGGTAGAGGCGTACCAATTCCATGGCCTCCACGCTCCCCTGACCTCAACCCTCTTTACTTTCATTTATGGGGGCATTTGAAAGCTCTTGCCTACGCAACCCCGGTACCAAATGTAGAGACTCTTCGTCCTCGTGTTGTGGACAGCTGTGATACAATGCGCCCTTGTCCAGGGCGGCATCAGCGCATCAGGGATTCCATGCGACGGAGGGTGGGTGCATGTATCCTCGCTGACGGAGGACATTTTAAACATTTCCTGTAACAAAGTGTTTGAAGTCACGCTGGTACGTTCTGTTGCTGTGTGTTTCCATTCCGTGATTAATGTGATTTGAAGAGAAGTAATAAAATAATCTCTAACATGGAAAGTAAGCGTTTCCGGACACATGTCCACATAACATATTTTCTTTCTTTGGGTATGAGGAATGTTTCCTGAAAGTTTGGCCGTACCTTTTTGTAACACCCTGTATAGATACTGTGACGTTGAAACTAAAAACTTCACCAAATTATGCATTAAAAATGTCTCAAGGCACAACAGAATACAGTAGCAGTGCGGCTCTGTTATACCGGGTATCAAAAAGTCAGTATAAATTTGAAAACTGAATAAATCACGGAATAATGTAGATAGAGAGGTACAAATTGACACACATGCTTGGAATGACACGGGGTTTTATTAGAACCAAAAAAATACAAAAGTCCAAAAATGTCCTACAGATGGCGCTTCATCTGCTCAGAATAGTAATAATTAGCATAACAAAGTAAGACAAAGCGAAGATGATGTTCTTTACCGGAAATGCTCAATATGTCCACCATCATTCCTCAACAATAGCTGTAGTCGAGAAATAATCTTGTGAACAGCACTGTGAAGCATGTCCGGAGTTATGGTGAGACATTGGCGTCGGATGTTGTCTTTCGGCATCCCAAGAGATGTCGGTCGATCACGATACATTTGCGACTTCAGGTACCCCCAAACCCAATAATCGCACGGACTGAGGTCTGGAGACCTGGGAGGCCAAGCATGACGAAAGTGGCGGCTGAGCACACGATCATCACCAAACGACACGCGCAAGAGATCTTTCACGCGTCTACCAATATGGGGTGGAGTGCCATTCTGCATAAACATTGTACTTTCCAGGAGGAGTTTATCAGCCGGGCTGGGGATGATGCGATTTTGTAAATATCGGCGTACCTCTCACCCGTCACGGTAGCAATTACTGACGTTCTGCTGTCCAGCGCCATCTGTCGGACATTTTGTGAACTTAGTTTTTTCTTGGTTCTAATGAAACCCCATGTCATTCCAAGCATGTGTGTCAATTTTTACCTCTCTATCTACATTATTCCGTGGCATATTAAGTTTTCAAATGTATACTGACTTTTTGATCACCCGGTATATACCTGAATCAGCGTCAGCAATAGTCCAAGTCAGAATGAATAATGGCGGATAACTCGTTCTACAATTTACGCTAAAGCCACGAGAAAGCTGGTGGTGGACAGCGATTTTAAAAGTGTGACGCATTTCTTTCCGGGACAATACAGATAAGAGCGATTGCTAATAAGTAAGTTCACGGTTTTCTTACTCGCGAGATACAACTGTACTTATGCACGGTTCCTCATATTTTCGTTTCTGTTCTAGCCGTTCATCCTTTGTTACGACGACCGTTCAATATATTTTTTTTCTCAATACGTATTTATTCTTAAGAAGTGTTATATGGTGACAATAAAACTCAACTATTTTTTACGTAGTGTCTATCACATTCTCTGGCCTTTTGCCAGCATCGTGTAAGAGCGTGTTATCCCTGTTGGTTAAATCTTTGACCCCCGTCGTAGCTTTGTTTTCACTGCATGAATTACGCTCTCTTAATTTTCGAGGTGTGTTCCGCGAAGAAAATCCCTAAGTGGCCGAAACAGATGGAAGTCCGATGACGGAAAGTCTGGGCTACAGAGCGGATAGGTCAATGATATCCAACCCACTGTGTAAGACTAGCATGTTTTCATGCATTGTCGAATAGAAGAAAGACTTCTTTTGGATTCTTGCCAGACCGAACACGTCGACAATGGTTCTTAAATGTGTCTAGAATCTTCACATGTACCTCTGAATTAATCGATGCCGCTTTTGGAAATACATCCACGAGGATGACACCAGTACTATCCCAAAAGACTGTCATCATGGCTCTGCCAGAAGAGATAGCTGTGCCAGAAGAGATAGCTGTGAAGCATTTCTCCTTTTTTTTCGGTGATTGCTGGTGGTATCACAGCAGTGACTGCCCTTTTGTTTCCATCTCAAAGTAATGCAACTAAGTTTCGCTACCTATATGGATAGTTTGTAGAAAGGCCTGTCCGTTGCCCTCAAACTGCTTCAACACTTTGGATAAAATTGCTTTCTTTGAATCTTGCGCTCTGTTATGAACGCTCGAGGGATGCAACTTAAACACATCTTTGAATATTCGCGAGCGTCAGTCATTACCCACGCACTTACAATGCTCACCAATATCTGTAGAACTGTGATGAGAAGGTCTGCACGAATAATGGCATCCACGCGATTTGCTATCTCAGGAGCAGTGGCTGTGACAGGACGTCCCGAACGTGGCTGATCACGTAAATCGCTTCTGCACGTCCTGGTGCTTTAACTGTTTTTGCCTAACTCCTAACAATACTTCCATCCACTGTATCATTACCATATACTGCATAATGGAATGTGGCTTGTTTTTGAACTGAAAGGTAAGCATTGCAGGTGTCTCAATAACATCAGGGTGCCCTCTAAAACAATGACTGGAGAAACTTATGACTACCAAATGAGACACAAATCACAATTCCTTTGATTTATTTCGATAAAATTATTGGCAAAAGAAATGAAAAACAGTGGTAACATTAACATAACAAGGCTTCGGCATATAGAAAATATGGGTCAGGGAAGGGGCGAAACACCCTAATAATCACGCAGTCGCCAAATGCCCAGTGGTTTTCACAATGTTACCTGGAAACACCAGCACTATCCCAAAAGACTGTCATCATGGCTTTGCCAGCAGAGACCACTTTTTTTTTTTTTTTTTTTGAGGCGGCGCAGCAGATCCGCGGAGTCTACGCCGTCTCGCAGAGCGGGAGTCTGGCTGCAGAGCCGGAAGATCGAGTGATTTTCGATCGAATATTAATTAAAAGGGAACTTCGCATTGTCGCATTTGGCGCCTCTTACTAAATACATATTGACGAAGCTCCGGATCTTCCCAGTTCTGACCGGTTGAAATACTGCTTAGAAACACTAGTCAGCTTCCTCTGGCTCAGAGGTTCCCGGATGGTGGTACACATAGCACTGGTGTTATGCAAAGTTGCTTCAGCTGGCCCGCATAAAAGTAAACAGAAAATGTACTGTATATAAATAAAATTATTTCCTTGCGTTACTTTATTTTTGAAGTAAATTACAATGAGAATAACTGATAAAATCAGCTTCTGTATAACGTTAAAGCAAATGGATGTACTAGAGAATGTTTGTTTCGCAGTGTATGCACGATGGAGAAAAGTCAAGTTGTACCCTTCGCGCCTCTCCCTTCATTAGTCACTGTTGCCTGGGCCAGGAATGATTCATCTTGTTTTCCGGTTGGCGATATTATGATCGTTTCTTGTCAGTAGTTATTCGGAAGTTTCCAAGTTCTCTGCAGCCGCTGCCAGCTTATGCGGTGTATAGTCATTACGCAGTGAACGTTTAATTGTCGGTATTATCACTTTGTTGGGCGTCATGTTAAATGGTATCCTGATATGAAGAATGCTTGTGAGTGCAACTGGACTGTGTATGTTACAAAGAGCACCCTACCCACTTGTCTCTCCACTTCCACACCTCAAGGTTTGTTAAAAAGCAAACCCACTGAAGTGGAACGCCCAGATTTCTGAGAAGTCAAGTGGTACGCAGTGACAAGAAATCAGGGAACCCCTGCTCTAGCTGGTTAACCAGCAGGGCTCGTCCTAAACTACTGCACAGGAAAGTTACTTCACTCGCTCTCTTCCTGTGTCTGTGACTAATGAGGCGGCCTTCATCGTCGCTGTAGCACTTCTCAACCTAAACTGTAATTTATTTAGTATAACCAATGCTGGTGGTTCTTACATTCGTAAATATTTCTTTTTTGTAGAGTCCATACCATCAATCACGTTTTCATGGGCCCAAAACTGTATGACCCAATCTGTCTTCGAGAAATTTATCTCTGGCATCTCGTAATTGCTGGAGGCTGGAGGAACAGTCAGCTTTCTACATTTGGGCACAATAGTGGTTTCTACTGAAAGAGAACCTCCTCATTCAAGTCCCAGGTTATAAAATGGTTTCGCCAGGAGTTTGTGCCATGAAAGATCGTATCTGTGTCCGTTCAGAATGTTGCTGGATGTCCCATTGCGTCACTAGAAAAGCATGGCCGATGGCTACTGGGCTATTGACCCTCACCTCTCCCTCAGCAGGCATTCTGCGAAGTGGCTATATGGGAGGTAGTCGAGTTTACTGTCCCTGGCAATCCGCATGTCTTCTCCACAGTTCTAAAAGTTTCCATCGTTCTCTCATTTCTAGAAGGCATCGAATCAAGAGTTAAACAAGTGCAAGGGTGCTTTAGTCAGTTACTGAGAATCACTAGTACTGATGTTCATCGTGTTCCTCAGCGATAATTACGTATTCTGATCAAATGGGTCTTTCAGTACTAATTTGCATATATTACGTGACTTTTTCCAGAAAAACGGTCCCATAACTACACAAAAGTTTATGGATGTTCCTTTTTACACAAACAAGAGAGAAGTTAGAACACATTGTTCATAACGCGTGTTTTACGCAGACGCCACTTTCATAGTTCATTATGGCTCTGTCATCTGCCAGAATTTGGGGCATTAAATATTGAATGGCTTTCGTACTTTCCACTGCCAGTCCATCTTATTATCTGGACACTGTATTCACATTTGCTTGCTTCATTTGCTGCGTTTTTATTCACTGTACAGTCACACTAATATGTGAATGAATATCTTTTGCAGTGCGGAACGTTAGAAGACGTGCAGGAAGAGAGGAAGATAGTCAGTGAGGTTCCGGGATGTACTGACCGCAATGTGGAGCCGTTCCGAATCCAGCGCCGTGGCGAGCTGCACTGGGTTTCTCACTTGAGGATACATAGAGTGAACAGCTCGATCGAGATTGTTTCACAAATTCTCGATTCGGTGTAAATCTGGACAATCTGGCGGCCAGGGAAATACGGTAAAGTCATCTTGGTGCTCTTCGACCCACGCACATATACTGCAATATGTGTGACACATTGCATCGTCCTAGAGATGGATGCCATCGTGGCGAGGAAAAACCAAGTGCATATAGTACATTGAGGGCTGGAAATGGTCGATTAGGATAGATTTGCACTAGCGCCGATCTACTGTGCCTACCAGAAAGAGGTCACCCACGAAATGCCACGACAGCATTCCCCCGACTATAAAGCTCCCTCCCTCGGCTTCAACCCTTTGCTTTCAGACATTTCACTCCGAACATGCAAACGGTCATCGGCACGATGGAGCATAAAGCGTGATTCATCTGGAAAGGTCACCTGCCGCAGCATAGAGACAGATTATTTATGCCTCGTTTTTTTTTAGGGTGATCAGGCGTTCGTGTCTTACAGTTTTTAAAGCAATAGACAACATTTCTATTACTACGAATAATTACGTAGGCGCCAAAGTCATCTTGCATGGGCCATCGGCGTTTTACGGTGGAGTTTTGAACTTCACTCTCGCTAACAAGGATACGAATGAACACGGTAATGGCTGGGTCACCGTTGCTCTTGTACGTGGACCATAAGTCGATAATGGAAAAGGGCTAGATAATTACAACCCACGTGATGTCATCGCTTATCGGACATTTCAGATTTGTGAAGTTTACAACAGAGATAAGGATTCATCGTATTACATGTCGACTATGCCTTTGGTTCTCAGGACTAGGAATTATCGTAAAATAAATGAATCGGAATCTGCCTCAGTGTGCCAGAAAGGTGTTGACAACTGTAAAAGATCGCACTCGTTGGTGATCTGACTCAATATTATAGAAATTAAATAAAGTTCCCTTCCTTGCCCTTAATCCTTATCAAAAAAAAAAAAAACTGCACATTGATCATGCCAAAAGCCGTCCTGTAGCAGTATTGCAGTTGCGGTATTGGCAGACAAATTCCAGCCTTTATCGCCGATTAACAGCAGTCAGTACGAATCAGATGTAGTTTGCGGAGGCCCGTACACAGCAACGTTCCCTGAACGGTCGTTGAGGAGACACTGTCGTTAGCCCATTGGTTCATCTGGGGTGTCAGTTGCATGTTTCATCCGTATACATCTTCGCAGCAGTAGCTCACTCCCGTGATGCACCACAGGAACCTCGGCGTTGGTTTTGCATAACGACATTTTGCCATGTACAGTATACTTTAACCACGGTGGCCCGCGAACAATTTTGCAGACTTAGCCGTTTCGGAAATGCTTGCACTCTTGTTCTGAAAGCCAATGATCATGAGCTTTTGGACATCAGATAAATCGCTCCGTTTCCGCATTACGACAATGACTGCACTTTTTCCTGCAATTGCCCCCCCCCCCCCCACCCCGGCCCCTCCTCCCGATACGCTTTGTATACCCTAAACTGCTAGTACTGCCACCTGACGTGTGAAAGCGGTTATTGGACGTTGACGTCGAATACAGGCGTTGATCACGTTAATGTGACTAGACTATGTATATTCATCTTTACTCAGTTAAATTGGATGTCTCGCATGTTATCAAACATTTTTTTTTCAGTGTCTTGTTTTTCTCTCTATTTAATCTTCTGTTCTTGAAATATATAGTTTTCCTTTTTTGATTTTATACCTGTACAACTCATTTACATAATACTTCAGATTTCTGATATCACGAGCATAACAACGATACAATCATTACAGTTTTACTTCAAAATATGTATTATATATACTAAGATGGTATCTGTTCTTTCGGACATGTCCGAAAGAACAGGTACCATCTTAGTATATATATAGTTAAGGCTCACCGGCCACTTGACCATCTTCTTCTGTGCGAACGCACAAGCAGTGCCCGAACTCTTACGGGAATCGGCAACGCGCCGCAAGTAACGAGTATAATAGGCGGGGGCACTACGAAAGTAGTGCGGGACAATACGTTGAGAATGTGGGTTTCGCGGGAGGCGTGCCAGAGATAAATCCCTGCAGTCGCACTATCCTCTGTGTCCTCGGTGGCTCAGACGGACAGTCTGCCTTCGGCAATGACACAGTGCGGACCGTGTTGCCTGCCGGCCGCGCTGTGGTGCGCGCGCCTGTTTGTTTACGCCGGAGCAGCTTCGCGTGTGCGATGTTGTGAGTTAGAACGAGATGGCACACTCGTACAGAGAAACGACCTTGAAGTTAAGTTTTGCGAACGACTATACACGACCAAAGGCACACGAGGTCAAACGTTTCTTAAGAGAAGAGGTAAAAATCGATCCACAGGAAATCGTGGGAATCAATTTATCGATCGATTCAAGCGTCGTCTATGTCAAGCTTGTTGACGAGGCTGCTTGCGAAAGACTTCTACAACGATCACCGAACGGGTATCGTTTCCGTCATGCCGACGGGAATGTTGGTGCAGTTACGGTCTATCACGCGGGAATGGGGATCCGCACTGTACGAGTCTTCGAACTTCCGTTTGAGGTCCCGTCTGAACTTGTTACCGACGCCTTTCAACCATACGGTACAGTTCTATCCCAAGTGTCGGAAAAATGGACGAGTTTTACCACGTACCCCGTTTTAAATGGGGTGAGACAAATACGGATAGAACTGCGAAAGCACGTCCCCTCTTATTTGTACATAGGAGGTTGTCGAACGATTATAATCTATGATGGGCAACCTCGCACTTGCTCCGGGTGCGAGAAAGAAGGTCACGTCCGCTCGGAATGCCTCCAGCGACGTTTAATGCAAACCCCACGGGATGACATTCAGGCCCCACAACAGATGACTGTCTTACCGTTGACCTTTGTCGAAGCCCTGAGAGGCGACGTGAGGGAGATTTCCGATGGGAACCAGCAGCTGCCCCCTATAGAGAACATCGACACCAACGGACTGGAGCTCCGACCACCGGTTCCACCACAGCAGACACAGGACACCACACAAGAGACGCAGCTGACGGCCGCTCCAGGCTCATCCGTGGTGGCTGCCAGTGCTTCCACCGAGAGCGTGATAGGCCAGGCCATAGACGGAGGATACGCAACCCAAACAGCCGATGCGGAAGCAAGGCAAAGGATGCAGCGTTCGCCGAAGAGAAGAAAGAAGCGTCGAGTGACTTCTGCTGACGATAGCCATAGTCCCGATGGGACAGTGGTCGACAACGACAGTATCGACCTGAGACCAGTGGATTCAACAGATACCGAGATGACGGTGCAGGAATTTCACAGCGACGATAACTTGAATTCTCCTCCTGGTGACCGGAAGGCAGAAGTGGAGATGACAATTGTCCAACATCAGAGCGGTGACAACGTTGCCCCCCATCCTTCGACCAGTTCCGGAAATATGCTGGGGGACTGAGCGCAAGAAGTGGACCAACAGGAACAGAATGAAAATACGAATGCGACGATTGAGGATAGTCCTGGCCAGAGGCCGGGAGGGGTCGGGAAATGTTAAACAACTTAGTGTGGTGAGGAGCACCGGGGGTCAGATAGACGCTTAATGACACCGCCCTACAACTGATGAACACATGCCAGGCGTACCGCATTGCAACGATAAACATTAATGGCATTCGGACACCGCTTAAAATTCAAATGCTGAAAGATATGTTGCGCGCTGCGGACGTGAATATTGTACTCCTACAAGAAGTTCGTTTCACATCGCCGCCAGAGTTCTACGGCTACGAGGCACATTATTCAGTGCACGATGAAAGTGGATGCGGTGTGGCGATTCTCACCAGGGAAGGAATAGGACTAGAGGACGTCATGTCTCTCCCTTCGGCACGTGGCATAGCGATCACTGTCGACGGCGTTCGTTTCATCAATTTATACGTGCCATCTGGCTCCACAAAACGAAGAGAAAGGGCAACCCTTTACACCGAAGAGACAGTACCGTTGTTCGCTGGACACTATGATAACTATATAGTGGGCGGCGACTTTAATTGTGTCGTCGACAAAAAGGACCAAGTACCTCATTACGTGCCATGCATGGAACTGCGTGCGTTGATTACCGAAATGGCGCTTCTGGATACCTGGGAACTGCAGCATGGCGACAGACCGGGTTACACGTTTGTAACGGGACACTCGGCGAGTAGACTTGATAGAGTGTATGTGACACGAGCTCTACGGACGGCGATAGTGGATGCCGAAATCTGACCAGCGGCTTTTACGGATCATATGGCGTACGTCTGTACGATTTCACTAACGCGTCAGAAGATATGGCGGAGTAAGGGTCCCTGGAAAATGAATTGTGCACTTTTACGTGACACTGCATGTCGCCGGTCGATAGAGGCGGCCTGGGAGACCTGCGTTCGCCGCCAACGAGCATACACCTCGGTTCTCAGGTGGTGGATCAAATGCGCAAAACCAACGTTACGGAGAACTTTGATACGATACGGGCAGGACAAATCGCAGTGGAACCGCACGACGGCTGATTTTTACTTTACAGCCCTGAGGGAGCTGATGACCCAACAACAATCGCCGAAAGGCACACGCCCATGCGCAGGATAAAAGCCAAGTTATTACAGCTGACGAGACTAAGAATGGAAGGCATAATGGTCCGAGCGAGATTGGCGGACACAGTTACTGCCGAAACCCCCTCCATGCACCACGTAGTACGTGAACGCCAGTGACGACGCAGGACATTGATCAGGGAACTAATCTCTGAAACCGACCAGCAAGTTGTGAACCAGCGTGATATTGCTGATGTGTTTACTGACTATTTCCCCCAGTTATACGGACCTGTACAAGTGAACCACGAGACAATACATGATGTCATCTCGGAAATGCCAGATAGAAGACCGCCACTGGATGCAGAGACTTTCATCACAGCGATAACAGAGGACGAGCTGACAGATGCAATTGCCAGGGGGGCTCCGAACAAGTCCCCAGGACAGGACGGCTTCCCAATTGAATTTTACCGCACCTTTGCATACCTCATGGGACGGACCTGGATTCAGATGTACAACGAACTCCTGTTACCACAGACTGAGATACCTGCCGAATTCACGGAGGGTATCGTCATCTCAATACCCAAACCACGTGGTTGCAGAAGGCCAGGAGATTATAGACCACTCACTCTCTTCAACTGCGACTATAAGATTTTCGCGCGCGTCCTTGGGGCTCGCCTACGGTCTTCAATTTCTGATAGACTCCTCATAGATCAAACTTGCCTCGGCGGTAAGAGTAACGTACATACGGCGCTCGGTGACTACCGAGATATCATCGCATTAGCAGCGGCATGCCGAGTGCGTGGAGCACTCGTCGCTATTGACTTCGATCATGCGTTCGACAGAGTGGATCATACCTTTTTGCATGCGGTGATGGGCAGATTGGGAATCCCACAGGCCTTCATTCTAGTGATCATGCGACTGTTACACGGCGCGCGATCAAAGGTCTCCGTGAATGGACTACATTGTTATTTGAAGGTCAGTTCGTCAAGGTTGCCCCCTTTCGATATTTTTGTATGCAATGGCTTTGGAACCCTGTCTATATGGCCTCCGAAGGCGGTTGGAGGGAGTGCCGTTGCCACAACTGACCTTTCATTGCCGCGCTTATGCTGACGAATGATGCTGGTGGCAAGGATAGGCGACGAAGTACGTACGGCGTTGGCATGGATACAGCGATACGGGATGGCGGCAGGAAGTGTGCTTAATCTACAGATATCTCACTGCATGAATGTCGGTCGAGGATTACAACCTGGGGAGGAAGGCCCGCTCATGTTAGTTAAGACCATAAAATGTCTAGGTGTTACATTCCACACGGATGTGCAGCGGACAGCAGCGGATAACTACCCACGCATATTGAAGCTGATGCGGACAACAGTGCTGTTACAGAAATTAAGAGCGTTGGATATGATTCAGAGGGTGACCTGTGTTAACGTATACCTAGCACCGAGACTCACTCACGTAGCGCATGTCCTCCCTTTAACGCGCACAATGGCATCACGGATACAAGCAACTTTCGGAACCTACGTGAGTGTGGGACACCTGTTTAAGATCCAATACACAACGCTTACGCTACCACCTGGAAGGGTGGACTTGGTCTAGTGAACGTATATGAAAAGGCACGATTTTTCGACAGTGGCGCGGTCCATTTCGCTATATCTCGGGTGCTTTGACCGATGTACTAGCGCCCACTTCAATGCTGCCCACAGTCAATGAGGGACATATTTCACCGAAGCTGTCACATTTCAAGTATTTTTTTTTTTTTTTTTGGAGCTTAGCTATGTCAGGGATTCCTTCCCAACAACACGACTACCAACGACGCGAGATGTATACCAACTCTTACTGAGCCGATGCCCCAGGAATACCCTGGAAAAGAAGTACCCAGACAAGAACTGGCGACAGATATGGCGCGTTATACGGAACGTTTACCTCCCAACGTCGGTACGCTCAACATGGTATGTGGTGGTAAATAGGAAGTTCGCAAAGAATCAACGGCGGCACGCGATTCGTTTGGCAGACACTCCACTATGTTTAGGCTGCGCAACAGTGGACACATGAACATCGTTTAGCATGTAGTGGGACGGCTCCAGTGTGGCACTTGGCACAACAGATATTGGCGTTCCTGTTACGCTCCGCCCCTCACACAATTTAGTCAGACACACTTTTTTTCGGTCCAAAAAACCAATGCAGTGACATGGGTACGGGGAATGGTGGTGGGCTACGTGTATAACGAATCGGAAAAGGACAAAATTGATTTTTGGCATTTTCTCCTGGATGGACACACGAAGTTGCAACAGCATAAGAGATATGGGCAAGACTTCGCTAATTACTTGCGACTTACATTTACCGACACGCCGGCCAGATGGGGTGTGACGGGTGAGAGATGAGATAGACGAAGAAGCCGAGATAGACATCGATCACACTTACGGACCCTTAGTTAATTTCGAGAAGACGACCCAGTCTTACACCAACGTCTGGAGAACAAGTCGATAGATGGCTCTCTTGGTCTATCGAACGTCGGGTCGTGAGCAGGTGTCGCCCCCGACACGAATTTCATTTCATTGCTACAGGAGCATGTTTCTTTTGTATCTGTACTATCCGCATGTCTTCCTGTCACCGGGATGGTTCCTTTGAAAGGGCACGGCCGATTTCCTTTCCCATCCTTCCCTCACCCGAGCTTGTGCTCCGTCTCTAATGACCTCGTTGTCGACGGGACGTTAAACACTAATCTCCTCCTCCTCTTCCTGTCTTCCATTTGGGCATTTTCAGTTTTCTTCATTTCCTTAATTAATTAATTTTCTAATTAGCCACTATTTGTCAACATTTGGATATTTTAGGCACAACTTATGCGGTAGTAGAACAAAATGTATCTCAGCAAAGGTGGTAAGCCTGACATTGAAAAAAAAATGGATAAAAAAAGACGGATAAAGCGTCTGCCACGTAAGCAGGAGATCCCGGGTTCGAGTCCCGGTCGGGGCACACATTTTCAACTGTCCCCGTTGACGTATGTCAACGCCTGTAAGCAGCGAAGGGTGTTCATTTCATTTTAATAAAATATGTCTTATTGGGCTGCTTATTGGGCTGCTGGCATGTGAAATTATTACTCCTTTAATTTGTTTTCAAATTTACAGGTAGACGGTTTTGATGGTAGCAGCAAGGGGCTGAAGAAGTTAAGTGGCTAGTTGGGAAGTAGCGGCCCTCGACAGTGTGTCTACACCGTCAAGGGGTTCCCTGCGCGGCCGAGTCTATGAATGTTGCAGGAGCCGGCCGCCGGAAGGACACGTCCACAAACACTGCCAGAGGGCGACGGACACGCGGACAAGCGCCGCAGCGCGGCCCCTTTTATTGAGCAGGTGCGCCGGATTCGAGTCACGGCGGCGGCGGTACCCGCGGGAAGCCCGCAATATCCAGCGGCCAGTCACCGCTGTCTCCGCTGACACGGGGGCGCGCGCTGCCGCCTCTCGGGGAATCGGGCCTCCCGGCCCGCACCCAGTATTCAGTCAGGCGTCCCGTGGGGCGAAAGCGTTTCCTGCTCCCGTCTCCGTGATTTATGCCCACTGACAGCTCAGATAACCCACAGCCTTCATTGAGAAATAAAAGAGGAATGAACTTCTAAAGGAGAACGAGCACCACAAAACTCTGAAACTGTAGCCAGTCTGAGGCTGCAGAACACTAAAGTAAGCCCTGTGATGGCTCTACATTTCCGAAACGGTCGTGCGCTTTCACAGCAACATCAAACCTAGGAGCAATAGCAGATGAGAATCTAAATTGGACTGAGCAAGTAACTGCAGGGTGCAAGAAGTCATCCATACCTCTCCATACCCCACAAAAATATAAAAACCTCTTCACTCTTGAGCTCAGAACGAAACTTACTTCCTATTATTCATTGAAATTACATTATCCTGCAAGTTTTTTGTCAGGAGAGCTCATGGCGCCTGGAACTGGTTGTGAACGATCGTCCGTTGTACAGTGCAGCGATGAGCACATAATTATACGAGGGTGAGTCAAATTAAAATCTGAAATTTTTGATAACAAATCGAAATTTCGCACCGTTATCCTGTAAGTTGGTACGCGTGCTACAAACAGCGTGCAGCATGGCCTGTAGGTGGAAGCATAGTGCAGATGCACACATACCGTCGCAGTGTCGATATAAAGATGGCCGCCCCACTTGCGACTTGCACCAGAGAAGATCAGCGTTCTGTTATTCGGTTTTTGCGTAGTGAAGGTGTGAAACCTATTGAAATTAATCGACGAATGAAGGTTCAGTACGGTGATGCATGTTTGTCACAGAAGCAAGTCTACGAATGGAGTAGGAAGTTCGCATATAGTGTGACTTCAGTGGAAAATGCTCCTCGTCCAGGTCAGGCACAACGAATTGTGTCTCCATTGAACAATGCCGCAGTTGAAGCCATAGTGAAGGAAAACCACCGAGTGACACTGAATGACATTGCAGCATGTTTACAGATTAGTCATGGGTCAGCACACCACACTGTGCATGATGTGCTCCAGTTTCACAAAGTGTCTCCAAGACGGGTGCCACGGTGGCTGACTCCTGAAATGAGAGAACGACGTGTTGATGCTTGTGAAGAACTTCTTCTTCGCTTTGAACGAGAGGGTGATGGCGTCCTTGCAATAATCGTTATTGCGGACGAAACCTGGGTTCAATTGCAACAATGGGAAACGAAGAGAGGGAGCAAGGAATGGTGCCAATCCTCATCACCCTAACCAAAGAAGTTTTGAACACAACCATCAGCAGGGAAGTTTATGCTGACTCTCTTTTGTGACGAAAAAGGCGTCATTTTGGAGCGTTACATGCCTAGAGGGACAACTGTCACCAGTGCATCATACACAGATCACCTAAAAAGTCAACTGCGGCCAGCAATCAAATCAAAACGACGTGGATTGCTGTCAGCAGGTGTCCTTTTGCAACATGACAATGCAAGGCCCCACATTGCCCGTACAACAGTTGCAACAATCACAGACCTGCATTTTGAGTGTCTTTCCCATCCACCATACTCACCAGACCTTGCCCCATGTGATTTCCATATGTCTGGACCACTCAAAGACGCAATGGAAGGAAAGAGTTTCCGTTCTGATGAAGAGGTACGCCACGCGGCACATGAGTGGTTGCGCGGACTACCAAAAGAATTTTTTTCTAGAGGAATTTATGCACATTGTAAGCGTTGGAGGACTTGCATTGATTGAGGGGGAGATTATGTTGAAAAGTGATACAGCTTTGTACCACGTCTGCACAATAACTAATATTTAAAAAAATATTTAAGGTTTCTCTTTGACTCATCCTCGTCCAAATGGCGGAACTATCACGAACACAAGGTATAACGGGTCAATGCATTGGCGGAAATGATTAATGTGAAAAAGGTTTTCGACGTGATTATGGCCGCACGACGGGAAGTAATTGGCTTTAAACGCGGAATGATAGTTGGAGGTAGACGCATGGGACATTCCATTTGGGAAATATTTAATGAATTCAGTATTCCCAGGTCCACAATGTCAAGAGTGTGCCTGAGAATACCAGATTTTCGCCATTAGCCTTCACCACGAACAATCCAGTGGCCGACGCTCTCACTTAACAATGGAGATCAGCGGCTGTTCGGTGGAGTGAAATAACCGTAGGAATCAATGTGGAATGTGCAACGTACGATCAGTTGGGCAGTGCGGTGAAATTTGGCGTTAATGGGCTATGGCAGCGGACGACCGACGCGATTGCCTAACAGCATGACATTGCCTGCAGCGCCTCTCCTGGGCTCGTGACCGAACCATTTTGACCCTAGACGATTGTAAAACAGTGGCCTGGCCATATGCCTCCCGATTTAAATTTCTAAGAGCTGATGACCGGCTTCGAGTGGGGCGCAGGTCCCACGAAGCCAAGTTTTCAACAAGGCACTGTGCAAGATCCTCTGGTCCAATTGAACCGATGACTGTAAATGGTAAAGTTTGTCTACCTGGAGACCATTTACAGCCATGCATGGACTTCATGTTCCCAAACTACGATGTTATGTCACTGGTCCACAGTTATTCGCGACTGGTTTGAAGAACGTTCTGGACAATTCGAGTGAATCATTTGGTCATCCAGATGGCCTGATATGAAGCCTATCGAACCTTTATGGACATTACCGAGAGGTCAGTCGCTGACAAAATCCTACACCGGCAATACTTCCGCAATTATGGAGGGCTACAGAGGCAGCATGGCTTAACATTTCGGCAAGGCAATTGCAACGACTTGTTGAGTCCATACCACGTAGAGTTACATCTCTACGCCGGGAAAAAGAAGGTCGGTCACGATTTAGGAAGAATCCCACGATTTTTGTCACCTCAGTTGTCATTTTTTCTGACTCTTTGAACGTATTTCACCATCGGATGCACAGCATCCTGGCTGGGCGCAGACAAGCGGAGAGATTTCCATACCCTCTGTCTTCTGTATTGTCTTACCAATGTACACTGTCCCTCATATTTCTCCTCGACCTTAACGCTCTTCTCTGAACAACGGGGCAGAAACATCTGCTCCCATACTATCTGCCCCACTCTACGTTTCAGCCACTTCCTCAAAGTCATTCCCAGCAGCAGGATTCCGATCCTGGTATGACCTTCCGCATTGTACTGGAAAACTGAATAACTGCTCCATCTTCAGAAAGCAGATAATATCAAATGTACTAAAGCAACAATTCTGAATACCATTGGACGTATACGCATTCGTTACCCCTGTACATCCGTCTTTCCAACCAGACCTTCATCTTTTCCCCGCATACTTAGAAGGTGCAGTTTTCTTAAATGTCCTTTCTCTAGAGTTCACTACGTCAGAAAACATCTATTTTGTTCACCGGTGAATTCTTTTTATAATTTCCACTATCAATAGCGTTATTATTTTCATTATTATTATAATCATTATTACTATTATTATTATTAGTGGAAGGAGTAGCGTTAGTAGAAGTACTGCCACTGTAAACTGTATTAGTTCATGCTATTATTTACTCACATTGTCTCTATAGACACTCAAATTATTTTAATACTATTTGTCGTATTAAAATTGTTATTTCGTAGGTAACTGTGTGATCTTAATTATTTAGTTTCACGTAATTATAAACTTTCTATTCACTATTCTGGAAACTATGTACTAAGTCGTTTCATGACAATGTACCTTCGGCTCTCTTCGTCCCACGGAACACAATAAGTAAGTAGATGATCTGCCGTTCCAGAAGTATTATCCACACCGTATTAGCTGAAGAGTGAATTGCACAGGCAACTCGACGGGTGTTTATTGATGAGCACTCTGGCTTATGATCGAACATTATGATCTCAGACTCTACTGCGCAAACAGTTTTCTTTCCGAGAACCTTGTTGAGGTCTCAATGGGTAAAATTACTCTGTGTTCTGTAAGTTTCTATCCATAGCGAGAGATATATTTCAACTAAAATGACGCTAATTTTTGCTTGACCTACATACGGCGCATAAATCTGCGACCCCTAAAACCAATCACGATCATTCAACTGTGATAAACACCAGCTTGCAATGATAAACGTTTTCTGTTTTGTTGTTCTTCAACAGAGCCCCATTAACGTCGTTTCTGCAGATAGGTGTTAGTTATGCAACTTTGGTGGTTTGCTTACTATGCATTATTCATGCAGTACTTGGTACCCTGTGAAGTATTCATTTCCTGTAACTGGTTCCTGACCTCTGTTTACGATGCTCTGTCTGCATAATTTGCGCCCTAATGCTTTCGTACTTCATAACAGCGACACTTCAAAATGAGCTAGTGTCCAGAATCTCAGCAGAAACCGGTAAATTTGTTCACGGTGCAGTCCTCTCAAGCAGATCTTAAAAGCTGCAGCTGAAAGGAAATGGGACGACGACACGAGAACCCGGCCCGAGCAGAAGTGGAAGTATCGCTACAGTACCACTCTGAACACTGCAGCAGGTTACACACATTTATTTCTCTCCCACATAAAATATGTCCAATAAATGCGTCTAAATCATTCTGAACTCATATTTATTTTGTACCTATTAATTACAATATAATGCATTCATTGGTATTGGCAGCCCTCACTTTAAATATTTGTTTGCCCAAGTTACTACTGTAACTACTGTAAATGAAATATTCATTACCGACTATTAATTCCTTACCTCAGCTAGGAAACATGTGTCATGTGGTTAACTTTGAACCATAACTTTTGGAACACCCCGTTTAAACTTGTACAGAAGAGAAGAAGGAAAGAACGTTAGGGATTAATGTCCTGCCGGGATTCAGGCCAGATCACTACAGAACGGAGCAGAGGTTCATATTCTTTTCGTGGTTGCGGAAGGAAGTTTACGATGTTATTGCAAAGGAACAATCCCGGTGCTGGAGAAATTAGGGAAAATCACACAAAACCTAAATCTTGGTGGTCGGACGTGGACTTGAACCATCGTCCCGAATGCGAATCGAGCATGCTAACCCCATCCCATCACCTCGCTCGGTTAAGCATATGCAAACGGTCCTCAAAACAAGAGAGCCAGCAGCTGCAAATAACACTCGACCTCGATTCAGCATCAAGATACAAGTCTTCAGTGCCGAGGCTATCACAATTTCTGTATTTGGACTTTATTCGCTCTGTCGCCTACCCTCTGAGGCAATGCCTGTTGACAGTTCAGGTTACATCTGAGGCATATCGCCTCTGACCGATAACCCTGAGTTCATCATCTGGTTGCTGTGGTCATCAGAGTCGTGTTTCAAGTACCCGGGAGGAGGTGACTGTGTACAGCCTGGAGACTACGTAATCATCATCATCATCATCTGGAGACTACGTGTCTAAATTGGTTGTGGTCGACTTCTACAAGACTACCTCGAGCGCTACAGTTTTTTCCCAGCAGCTCAAGTGTTTTCCAGCTCCTGCTGGAAATTAATTCTGAAAAGCTCTGGCAGGGAGCAGCACCTTCCAGTGAATTACCATCAGTGGTAGTACGAAAATGCTTGCATTGTGTTTCTGACGTTGACTTGCAGAAACTTATGAATAGTAAAATATTTTCCTGAAGCTAGTTTGAAGCTAGGAAAATCGGGAGCTGACTGATAGCCCTAGCTAAGAGAGAAAGCCACGGTCTCCTTAGGGTGGAGTTGATGTTTTAAGACTGTTGAGAGTGAGTGATCCTCAGTGTTAAGTAAAGTTATTCGGCCTGTGCGGTAAGATTCCAAAGAGTTCGCTTATATGTAGTGACAACTTTAATCTTGTTTCGCTGGTGAATACAAGTGTGGTGATACTTACTAATACATTTAGTATTATGGCACTGCAGAGGACTCATCTGGAATAGTCCTTAAACGTTCCACAGTAATGATGTGGAGTAGAAAACTCTAGGACAGACAGTATAGATAATAAGGCAACAAAAAACGCTGTCTCATCAAAAGTATCCAGCTACCTGTTAGTGGACATTAGAATGGCTTGTCCTTATTCTTTGCCTTTATGACGGCTTAAACTTTGCTTTCCGTGAGGTGTTTGTGTGTCTCTGCAGGAAGAGCAGTCCATTACCCCTGAAGAGCAGAAATGAGAGAAGGTAGTGGTGTTGGCTGGTAGCGTCCAGAGCGAAGTCGACATTCTGATTGATCCTAAAAGTGTCCCACTGCGTCCAGGTCACGACTCTGAGCAGACCAGTAGGTATCAGGAATGTTACTGTCCACAGTGAACGGGCACAAATTGTTCAAATGGCTCTAATCACTATGGGACTTAACATCTGAGGTCATCAGTAACCTAGACTCAGAACTACTTAAGCCTAACTAACCTAAGGACGTCACACACATCCATGCCCGAGGGAGGATTCGAACCTGCGACCGCAGCAGCAGCGCGATTCCGGACTGAAGCGCCTAGAACTGCTCGGCCACAGCGGCCAGCCGAACGGGCACACAGATGTTGCTTTATGACAGCGTGCATTGTCATGCTGAAACAAACAATCGTCGCCTCCAAGCTGTTCCTCTACTGTACACAGTACACAATTGTGCAAAATGTATTCATGTCCTTCCACATTTATCGCTTTCTTAAGTGCAGTATGGGGACCATAGCGTAATAATGAAAAATACGTTCATACCGTAATACCACCACTTCGTACTTCGCTGTCAACTATAGAGTGATTCCTTGCACTAAATTCACGCCATTTTTTTTTTTTTTTACATCCACCGTCCTCAATGTTCGACGATAACCGTCCGTCAAAAGAAGAGATATTCTCTGGCCTTGCTTTACTTGCAGTTCTTCCAAGCGTTTCCACTTCACAATCACGTCATCATTAGTCGACGTGGGCAGCTTTAGAAGAAGTGAAATGTCCCTGATGGATTTGATACTCAAGTGGCATCCACCGGCTAGTCAACGTTCGAAGTCACTGAGCTCTTCTGACCAGGGCGATAGCATACGCCTTTGACCTCCTGGTGGTTGTCTCCGCGGACTCAAGAGCGCAAGGAGAACACCGGTCAACACAGCTTCTCACAAGTATCAGCCAGTGGTGCCAACATAACAAATTTCAGATGACTCTACATCAAACATTTTATATACTACTCAAAGGAACACTAAAGAGTAATCGAACCGTAAAACTACACGACATTAGCATACGTAGACAACGGAAAACACGGTATCTTGGTGTGCAACCCGACTAACGACAGTCCTTTGACTAACACATCAGAACACACTTTAGGGCACCATTACACTCACTGGGAACTTACCAGTGTGCGCCCTTTGAGTCTGTTGTCTGTTTTGCAGCCTGGGCATGGGCCCACCGAGTACGTCTAATGACGAATCGGAATATTGTGCGGCGAGGGCAGAGGAGTGCCCTGGTAAGGCTGTCTGGAGCTTTCAACAACAAGTCAGTGGTATCACTCTGCGTGGTGCTTGGGACCTTCCCCATCGACATAACCATTCGGTTTCGGGCAGCAATGTACTGGCTGAGGAGGGGGAGACAGGGTTATCGGACAGGACATTACCTAAAAGCGTCAAATCGTTAAATGGCGGGTGGATACCTGGTAAAGGGAATGAGAGTTAAGCGATAAGGGACGCAGGTATATCAGTTCTTTCCACATATCAGGGGACGTCTGAGCCTGAGCCATATCAATTCAAGCCGGAGTACGGTGAAAGGTGGCTACACTGAGCCACAGCGCCAGAGATTGCGCCAAAGAGTGTTATTCAGCCGCCTCCACTGGCTGTGCTTATTGAGATGTAGCAGGAGGCAGTGTTTGTTGAGATGTGGTAGTGGAGAGTGCTTATTGTGAAGTAGCAGTAGGCAGTGCTTGTTGAGATGTAGCAGTGGTGAGTCGTTGTTGAGAAGTTCCCATGGAGAGTGCTTGTTCAGATGTTGTCATATTGTTTTGATGGGCTAGATACCAGATATTGTTGGATTGGGGATGCTGTAATGATTAGAGTGTGCTTTTCGTCAATATATATGAAGGTAGAAAATTCCTTTTTTATTATTATTTCAATGTCTTAAACAATAATGCCTGTTGGTCACAGGTTCAGTCAACAAAGCATCTGGCTCGTGTTCTTGTATTAGACTGTATTTCTGGTTTCTATGTGCAATTATAGTATTTCTGGTTTTTTTAAAATTACTTCAGTATAAATGGCGTTTAAAATATCTGGTAATATTGAGGAAGAACCGTTCCAGATGTGTACGTTGATTCACACTTCCACACACAGAACAGCTACACTTGTGTTTTGTTGTTTCGTAGGTTTTATAGTTGCTGGGGACTTAATTAATTAATTGTGTTAACGGAAGTTTTCTTTCATTCTTTGTTGTTGTTCTATGCAGTCAGATTGCGTACAAATACTAATCAGGGCTAACCATTTACGAGACTGCGTAATCGGACAGACAGCGACTAAAATTAAAAAGAATTTGCATTCATTATATTAAAATAAGCCCCCATGCACGTGGCGACCGCTGCTTCGGATCGTCCCTTGGAATCTTCTGATAGTAAAAATAGCAGACAGTAGTATTGTTGTAATAATTTGTAGTTTAGTAATTGTAGTCTATATTGCATGTGTAGATTTGGTAATTGTCATTCTTCTAATGGTATTTTTTTTTTGCAGACTTTAATTTTTGTTGTCTTGTATACGCGTTTGACAATATTGTGCAATTATGAAGATTTCAGTTGTTCGTTAATCGTATTTGAGGGAAGCATTTCGTGTGAATGGTATTGTTGGTGATAAAGTGTCATATCGTGTTTATTTTTCATATAGTGACGAGTTTTGTACGATTTGTAAATGATTACGCGATCGATGAAAAAGGCAAAAATGATGGATAGTGAGAATGACAAAATTGTTAACATGGCGAACTCGCCAACAGAGGAAAACAGTATCATGAATAATGAAGTAGAAAACAATTTAATAAGCAGGGAAAATAGTCCAGAACTAGTTCAAAACTTTTCACAATTAAAGAATTTTCACAATACGAGATTAATGACAGAAGATTCTGGAATAGTATCGAACACAGATAGCTTTACAGCTATGACGAGGGAAGCTGGTTTTGCGGGAAATGTTAGGGGCGAAAGGGATTTCGAACCAGTCAATGTGGAGCAGTTGATGGGTGCAATATTAAATCTGGGATCACAGTTGGGATCTGAGTTAAAAACAATGGAATCACAGTTAAGATCTGAATTAAAAGCAGTGGGGTCACAAATAGGAACAATTAAAACAGAGATAGGAACAATTAAAATTGATATGGGAACAATGGAAACAGAGTTAGGATCTGAATTAAAAAGAGAGATGGGAACTTTGACAACACGGTTAGACTCACAAATAGGAACAATTAAAACAGAGATGGAAACAATGGAAACACGGTTAGATTCACGAATAGGGACATGTTTCAAAAACATGAATGATGAATTAAAGAAAGAAATTAGAGAAGAAGTACAACCGATTTTGAATTCTCACTATAATAGATTAATTTCAATAGAAATCAGACAAAAGGAACAGGATAGAGAACAGGAAGAAAGAGATCGCGTGATAGTACAAAAATTTTCAGAGTTAAATTTACAACGTGCACACGATAAGGAAGAAATATTTGAGAGAATCGAGGAATCCGTACCAAATGACAGAATAAATAACCTAACACAACAGTATGAACAGTTAACTAGTACATGTGTCAATACTGAAACCCGAGCCGCAACACATACGGAAGACGTAAATAAACAGAAAGAACAATTAGGTGACTTATCGGAAAGAGTTAAGGAGATTTCAGATAAATTGACAAGTCTTAGTTTAAATGGGGACAGAGATTCGGATGATACAGCTCCATTACCATTTGCAGAAACCAAAGAGTACCAGAACATTAATAAACATGTTGAAAATCAAGGAAAATTTAATGAACGCGTTAAAAGGGAATTTAAGGCATTACAAAAGCAAGTCAAACAAATTGAAGGCGAGATCGTAGGAAAAGACAGCAGAAGAAATTTAGAATCACAGACAGCAGAGGGGTTTGAAGAAAATAATTTGTTTTATTTACGGGATCAACAAGAGAGCGCCAGGCGCGCGAACTTGACAATAATCGACATTCGGACTGGGACAGACGCGGTAGGTCTTTGTCGCCACGAGGAGAAAACTTTGACTATAAACACTTCTTAACTATTCGGAAATTTAAGATCTTTCGCAATTCTAAGAATGACATACATCCATGTTCATGGTTAGATCAATTTATGTACGCACTTACAGCAAATTGGCCACTAAGTCACAAACTGGAATTTATGTGCGGCTATTAAAGTCCTCAGGGGATTCACTACACTAAGTGAATATGTGCCGTAGCGTGCACAGCGCCCCGAGCTGTAGTGGTGCTATTTCCCTTTTAGTTTTGTGCACCGGTGCCTACTCTTTTACTATTTTTTGTATCTATCAAAACAACTATTCAACTATCAATCTATCTAGAGAGTCGATAAAGAATAACCGGATATGACTATTTTACCCAAAAGTAATTTTGGAAATTACCATTTGGACTTACACTGTATCTTCGGCAGCATTCATTCGTAGTTTAAACGAAATTTTACCTGTTCATCTTCGTGATAATATTACTTCATATGTTGACGATATTTTTATTGCTAAACGTTCTTGGAGTGAGCATAACAAAATTTTGGATTCATTATTACGTATTTTTGCAAGAGTTAGCACTACAGTGAGCTTGGAAAAATCTGAATTTGGTCGTTCTCAGGTGAAATTTCTTGGTCATATTATTTCTACAGAAGGTATTCTTCCTGATCCAGAGAAGCTAGACGCAATTCGTAATTATGCTGTTCCTACTACTAAACGTGATGTTCGTAGTTTCCTTGGTGTCTCTAATTTTCTTAAACGCTTTGTTAGATTGGACAATTTGGCCACACCTCGTTTTTGCGAACTATCTGGAAAGTTCTTTTTAAACGAAAATCGGTTGACAACTCTTTTTGGTTAGTTTGCATTCCTGATGAGTGGGTTAATAAATATATGTGGTACACACATTTCAGTTATGCACACTTTGGTCCCAGAAAATGCTTTCATAAATTACGAGACAATTGCTACTTCAGTAATATGGAAAAACGTATTCGATCTGTTCTTGCTAAATGCAAATTATGTCAAAAGGCTAAGCCGCTATTTCTCACAGAGCACCGTTGTTTCCTACCATTCCAGTGAAATTAATGGACATGGCTGCAGTCGATTTGTTCGGTCCAGTGGTTCGTTCTACTAATGGTTTTGCATACATTTTGGTAGCAGTGGAATTGACATCAAAATATGTGTGTATTACACCTTTACGCAAAGCAACAGCTCGTTCAGTATCTAATGCTTTCATCAAACATATTCTTAAAGAAGTGGGTCATGTTGATAAGGTTATATCAGATAATGGATCACAGTTTCGCTTTAAAATTTGGCTTCGTACTCTACGGCGTCGTAAGATTAAACCAATTTTCATTTCACTTTTTCACCCTCAATCTAACGCTTCAGAGAGATGGATGAAGGAAATCAATAAATTGTGTCGACTTTATTGTCATCAGAATCACAGAACGTGGGTTCAGTATCTTCATACTTTTCAAAACATTCTGAATGAACTCCCTAATGATTCAACTTCTTTACCGCCCATATTGATATTAAAAAATAAAGCACCGACAAATCGCATTTCTTAAATTGTTCCTTTTCCGCCTACACGGAAACTGCGGCATTCTGAAGCTGTCAACCTGGCTCTACGAAATATTGCATCTGCGACTGCTAGAAGAGAGAAATCAGCTAAACGTCCTGGTCGTTTAAAAACCTTGTCAGTTCGTCAAAAGGTGTTAATTAAGTCTCATCGTTTGTCTCACAAAGGAAAAGGCTTGTGTCGCAAATTCTTTCTGCTTTATAACGGTCCATATAGGGTTCGCAAAATTATTCATCATAACACTGTCGAAGTAGAAACTCTTAAATCTGGGCGCTCTAAGGGAGTACATCATATATCTAACGTTAACATTTTTGTGGAATGACATACTTTTGAGAAACTAACAGTTATACGTAAACACACGGAGGGTACAAGGATACCGCGCCGTGTTCTGGCGGCGGCACATACTAAAGCAACAGTGAAGTCTGCGCGCCGCGCAAGGCAGTCGTTGACCGCAAACAATTACTTCCTACGTCACGCGTACCTACAGCTGATCTAGCGCTCAGTGCGAATGCACTGACAGCCGTAGACAAATATACAGTCTAATTTCTCAGATTAATTTCAGTATAAAGCTATAGTGACTTGGTAAATTATGTTATTAACGTTCAGTATTTTTCAGGATACGGTTGTATAAAATATTTAAGAACTTCAGGTAAATTCTGTGTGCGTCCGACGTTAAGAGGACTTGCTATCGAGAAATTTTCAGGAAGAATGTAATTTCGAAGAAGAAACTAATAAGCTAAAAAGGTAACTATTAATTGAGTTTATTTTTCAGGTAACATATTTCCACTTAGGTACGTAATTTAGACGTAATTTACTGCTCCCGATTACGTGATTCATACTTTGTGCTAAATTTCATGTTCTATGAATTTACTTGTGAAGCGACGTGCTTGCGTACATTAACTGATTTTGACAATGATTGATTAATCAACAAGATTGTTACTCGTTTATATTATGCATCGCTTGGCTGCACTGCTTTATTACTGATGTCATATTTTTCTATTATGTGCCTGCTGTGCTTATTTATTTAAATTATAGTTGTCACCTGATTAATTGTGCTGATATGGCTATGTATGTAAGTCATACTTCGTGATTTATCTGCTTGCGCCTTCATGTTTACTTATTAAGATTACATATGAACATTTATTTGCTTATGCTGATATGATGCTAATGACCTGTTTATTATGTAAGATACATATTTGCTGCTTTGTGTATGGATTGCATATTTACACATTTCTGTTTGTTGTCATAACTACTGTTTAATTTGGTATATAGAAATGCTGATATACTGTGTACGAACATAGAGTTTAGGTCACACTATGGTATTAATTATAGATTGTTCGCTTGGCAGAGCCTCGTTGTAGGAATTGTGCTCCATTAACTTGTTGACATTCTGTTCTCCACTGGTATATTTACTCGCTATTGCATGTTTTGCTTACGCTCAGTGCTTTATATTTTAAGATAAGAAAATGAAAACTGCCATGAGCTGGAGGTTTTATGGAAGCTGTATAAATTTATGCTAATAGGAAGGAAGCTAACGACATGACATACGAACACTAGGTTTAGACCATTGACAGTCATTACACTGCATTCTTCGTGAGCAATTGAAATAGTAAGTGACACTTGACACAAGAAATACTCCACATGTTTCCTTCTGTTTTGCCATGATTCTTGAAGTGGTGTACACACTGTGAAAAATTATGATCATACACACTCCATACTCGTACTTACTTAGTGAGAGTTATTCAAACTAAAGGCTGTTAGAGGTCATGTATGCATTTCTTTTGTTTAATGATGGACAAGGTAACCAAAATGTATTTTATAATTCATAATGAGTAGACGATTTGGGTCAGATGGATTACACAGAGGTTGTGTGTGGACGTTGTGTCTTCGGATTGTATGGGATGATGAATTGAAGTTTGCTCTAGGATTTTGTCTGTATTTGTTCGAAGAGACTGACTAGAGGAAAGAGTTGTTATGGAAATGAAATGATATTGGTAATAAGGTTTATATGTATCGACGTATTGAAGAGGTATTATTGAGGTATTGAGATTATGTGAAGTTGATGGTTATTGGAATTTTGGTGGACAAGAGGTACGGTAAATGATATTGATGGTAAGGTTTATATGTATCGACGTAAGAGGTATTATTGAAGTATTAAGATTATGTGATGCTGATAATTATTGGAGTTTTGGTGGATAAGAGGTAAAGTAAGTGAGGAGCACTTTTTTTTTGTCGGTTTATATGGAACAAGGAGGATGAAGATGGCAGACTAGAACACTCAACTGGAAGGAAGATTGTCTACACACACACATTGTTCAATCACTAAGCAGTATATATTTTTTTTTTTTGAGAGAGGAAGTATTTGCATATCTTGGCACACTGACAGTTGTTCAGAAACCATACATTTTGATTTGGCTTGGCAAACATTGGTCTTGACATGATGATTACGACGTTGACTAACTATTATTGACTGTTATACATTGCTGCCACTACTACTTGATACACAAGTTGAACATAAAATTTTGGACAGAATTGCATTTACACAGTTAACACTATTCAATTACACAGTAGTACTTAATGTGGATGAAAGATGAGTGAGTTTGTTTTGTGTGTTTTCCTTTCTTAATCCTAAATCATTGGTACCGACCTATCTCCTAAATATTATTTTACTTGTTTGTTGTGGCTTGCACTGACACCCACAAATATTATAGGTTTACTGTTATTTGTGTATTGTAATAGTTAATATGACAATTATCTGATATCAATTGTGTGTTTATTATATTTTGTATGTTTAGTGTAAGAGCTTTGATAATAATTTTGTAAAAGCAATTGTGTGTGCCTTCAAACTGTTGTTCGTGCTTGCACATATTCAACATTGCTGGGTGCCACTGATGGGACTGCTTCTACTGAGATAATGTCACTTGTTAGTGTCTGAACATGTTCAACAATGCTAGGTGCCACTGATGGACTGCTTCTACTGACACAATGTCACTTGTTGGTGTCTGCACCTGTTCAACATTACTGGGTGCCACTGATGGACTGATTCTACTGAAATGATCTCACTTGTGCTGTCTGCACCTGTCAACATTGCTGGGTGCCGCTGATGGAATTGCTTCCACTGAAATAATGTCACTTGTTCGTGTCTGCACCCGCTCAACATTGCTGGGTGCCGCTGATGGAATTGCTTCCACTGAAATAATGTCACTTGTTGGTGTTTGCACCTGCTCAACATTGCTGGGTGCCACTGATGGAACTGCTTCTACTGAAATGATGTCACTTGTTGGTGTCTGCACCTGCTCAACATTACTGGGTGCTACTGATAGAAACTACTTCTATTGAAATGATACCACTTGTTGGTTTCTGCACCTGTTCAACATTGATGGGTGCCACTGATGGAACTACTACTACTGAAAATGTCACTTGTTGGTGTCTGCACCTGCTCAACATTGCTGGGTGCCAGTAATGGACTGCTTCTACTGAAATGTCACTTGTTGGTGTCTGCGCCTGCTCGCCATTTTTGGGTGCCACTGTTGAAGGTGTTTAATTAATGCTGATGAAATGTTATGAGACTGCTATTTGCACCTGTTGACCATTGCTGGGTGCTACTGCTGGAACTGTCAACTACTGGTTTATTGAAATATGGAAAGCATTTTATGTGAATATTTGTATAAACTGATTTTTGTGTGTTTACTGTTTATGAGATGTTATGAGACTCTTACCTAAACATATTCGTCATTGCTGGTGCCATTGATTGAATGATACTTGTGAAAACCATTATGTAAAATCACATGTATGCAAGCATTTGTATTCCTTACTGTATTTTATATATTAGGTTATTGAAGAGTCAGTGCAAAGCCAAAATTTATTTAGTTATGTGATATTTACTTATTGATATTACTTTTTAATTTTTGTCTGTATTTTTTGGACGGATTTGGTGGTATTTTCACCACCAATGCTGGCAAAAATACCATCAAATTCTGGCCCGTGGAGGAGGGGCATATGAAAGGTGGCTACACTGAGCCACAGCGCCATAGATTGCGCCAAAGAGTATTATTCAGCCGCCTCCACTGGCAGTGCTTATTGAGATGTAACAGAAGGCAGTGTTTGTTGAGATGTGGTAGTGGAGAGTGCTTATTGTGAAGTAGCAGTAGGCAGTGCTTGTTGAGATGTAGCAGTGGTGAGTCGTTGTTGAGAAGTTCCCATGGAGAGTGCTTGTTCAGATGTTGTCATATTGTTTTGATGGGCTAGATACCAGATATTGTTGGATTGGGGATGCTGTAATGATCAGAGTGTGCTTTTCGTCAATATATATGAAAGTAGAAAATTCCTTTTTTATTATTATTTCAATGTCATAAACAATAATGCCTGTTGGTCACAGGTTCAGTCAACAAAGCATCTGGCTCGTGTTCTTTTATTAGACTGTATTTCTGGTTTCTATGTGGAATTATAGTATTTCTGGTTTTTTTTAATTACTTCAGTATAAATGGTGTTTAAAATATCTGGTATTATTGAGGTAGAACCGTGCCAGATGTGTACGTTGAATCACACTTCCACACACAGAACAGCTACACTTGTGTTTTGTTGTTTCGTAGGTTTTATAGTTGCTGGGGACTTAATTAATTAATTGTGTTAACGGAAGTTTTCTTTCATTCTTTGTTGTTGTTCTATGCAGTCAGATTGCGTACAAATACTAATCAGGGCCAACCGTTTACGAGACTGCGTAATCGGACAGACAGCGACTAAAATTAAAAAGAATTTGCATTCATTATATTTAATTAAGCCCCCATGCAACGGTTTACTTTGACAGGTCACGGTCCTTACGCTGGGCACTTACACCGCCTAGGCCACAGCCAGATGGCTATTTGTACGTGTGGGAAGCATGGATCCCCAGAACACTTACACTTTCACTCTCACCGACACAGAGCAGCACACCAGACGCCAACGCAGTACAACAATGACATGATACGGGCAATAGAGACAATGACGAGAAGGAAATGATAAATAGCTGATGTTGTCTCGAGGCATTACATGACGAAAACAGACGACGCCAACGCAGTACAACAATGACATGATACGGGCAATAGAGACAATGACGAGAAGGAAATGATAAATAGCTGATGTTGGCTCGAGGCATTACATGACGAAAACAGACGGACACGGCCGTATTACAGAACACCGCAACACACACGAAGCACATAAGACGGCAGTTCCAATTCGTGCCCCAAAACAGACAGCAATACGAAAAACACACTCACTCAGACAGCAAACACTTTAACCAACACGTACCACAGACAATTTCACACAACATCTAGAATAAACAGTGTAATGCAATTAATCCCGTGAACCTATTGTAGCTTGAGTATAAACAGCAGGCATATCCATCCCGCGGTCATTATACCGCTGCTGCTATGTAATATTTGTAACTGAACACTTAACATATAGGCAACATAAGAGGTAAAATTCAAGAGACATAGTATTATAAATGAAGATTAATTAATAACTCCAAGAAATAACATACTTTACACTCACATACCACTTCGCTTTCCCCAATGTACTTAATAGTTACAGCGTTTTTGTAAATAGTGTTATTAACCCGAAAAAAACCGGGACCGCAAGGCTCGAAGTAGTTACGAGGCTTTAAGACAGGCGGCTCAGATAGAGTAACGTTTTTGTCTCTCTCTGTCTTTCTATCCAAGTCCTTCCTATCATATATCATCATAACTTCTTAAAATTAGAGTATCTTGTTATATTTTCGTTCTTGCAATTTCTAATGTATTTTTAATTTGTTATTACTTTCATTGTAATTTGTGAAAACAGTAATTGCTGTTTGTAACAAGGAATATGTTTTGAAATCGGCATGAAAAGCTGTTACACGGACGACCTGTTATAAAATGTAAGGTGACAGATGTCTAAATGAGGAATAAATTAAATCAAATCAATCAAATCTCCGACAGATTGTGCTGTTACAGCTTCTCTACTGACAACACAATACCCCCGCTTCCGTTTATAATGGCAGGTCGGCCTCTCGTTATATCTAGCTGTCATTTCCACAATTCATAGGGGTATCCGGGTACTCCCGGGTCTGACCTCCCTGAGGATATCCATATTTCAAATACGGTCAGTGATAGTGAGGCTGTTGTGGGAATAATCACTACTAAAGTACGATGGGCAACAAAAATAAGGAGACTGATTTGTATGTTCAGGAAACTATATAACAGGCAAAAATGTCATATCACAATGAGGAACTTGAATCATTTAATCCCAGAGAGGAATATATGGAAAAACTGTGGCTCCGATTTAATATAATGTTTGACAGTCTACTGGAAAGACGTGTACCTAGTAAAACAAATCAGATGGACGGACTCTTCACGGTGTACAGGCACTAGATAGAAACTTACAAAGAAACAGTGACGAGTTCATAACAGGGGAGGGACTACGGATATTGCTACAGTTAGAAAGATGCCGAATTAAACGCATTTGGCTCTCAGAGAGCAAAGTGCAAAGCTTTCATTGAATACGGTAGCAAAATGTTATCCTTAAATCTCTCTGAAAACCCAAAGAAATTCTGCTCCAAGGCTCCTAGAGAAGCCAAAGTTAGCGTCCAGACGTACACGGATGGCACAGGAGTCGAAATTGCCGATAGCATAGAAAAAGTAGAAATGGTTAATTCCGTTTTCAATGTTCATTTAGAAAGGATCATCGTGCCCCAACTTAATAACCGTTCCAGTACAAAGATGAACGAAATTTATATTTGTATTATTGACATTGAGAATCAGCAGAAATCAGTAAAACTAAACAAAGCTCTAGAGTCCGATAAAATCACTATGAAGCTGCATAGAGAAGCTGTGGTTGAAGGAGCCCCACTTTTAACCATAATATAGCGCAAACCCTGGCTACAAAAACCTGTGTCCAATGCATGGAAGAAAGCTCGGGTACCAGGTAGAACAAGTGATCTTTAAAACGACTAACGGACTGCACAGTGGTTAATCAGGAGTTCCCATGTTCGAGTTTCGGTCCGGTACACATTTTCACTCGTCGCCACGGACTCCCCTTAAAGTCATGATGTAGGTGACATCAGTAACCCCTTCCCTTTCTCCCCGCCCCCCCCCCCCCCCTCCGCATCTACCGTCAATTTACTTATATTGTACCTCACCTGAAAACAACTTCACGGTACACACTCTAAACACCTAGCTCTTGACTAACTCGATCCTAGCTGTTCCACACCCGGAACTATCATTCTTAGATTGAAACTTGCTGTGCTTTCTAAAGGCAGAAAATCGAAGTCTCATCTTCGGCTTAAGATATTTGAAGGTAACAAGTGTATTTACTCAGCATTACGAGACTACAAAATGTTGGTCTACTTATACTGCAGACGGCGAAAGGAGATCTGTAGCCACTACCAGTGCTGACGCAACACTGAGTACAGGTGTCAGCTGAAACATATGACGTTGTCATAGAAACGTGAATAAAATCGCGTTGTATGGTAGACGCAAGCAGCATCTCCTCTAGGCCGGATTTAAATGTTAGGTATTATCCTAGGCCTTACTGGTTACAATACGCATTGTACGCGCAGCCACGGTGCTGCAGAGTTTATATTTCACTTGCTTCGGTAAAGAGTGACCAGATAATACAATTCAACAGCTAACCGTTTCCTCGTTGGAGTACTATCAATTCGTGTTAGTGGAATTACATATGTGAAAATCTAGTATCATTACTTAAATAAAAAGTTTCACAAATATTCCCATTATTCCATGGTTTACTAGAGAAAAATGAGCATAAATTTTCTCCTTGTGATAGTATTGCGAAATACTGACAGGTACATGAGTTTTAATCAGATAAATTTAGGTACATAGTAAATGAGAAAAGTCATTCCCATATATTCCGATAAACCAAATGAAATATGTGTTTCTCACATAATCTATGGCTGAGTTTGTTTTATGTTTTAGATTTGTATATGTGTAAGATTTTGCTTCCACTTAGTAACACGAGTATACTTTAGCTTAATACAGTACCTTTTGTACAGGATGTAACTAAATTCCTTTTCCACTCTTTGACGACAGGTTCCGCACACCAAAACAGGAACATACGTCTAATAAACATGGCCTCTATAAGGCATACCTTAAGAGCTATGAGCATTCTTCACCTTCGATATTGTGAAACAAATCTCTTCTATTGTGAGCTCTTTGCTTCCCACATTTTGGGAGAGATAGTATGGATCAAAACAAGAAATAAAGGTTCAGTACAGGAAAGCTCTCACGTGCATGCCTTGAAAACCATGAGCACTTATTCATTAGGAGAGACGTGTTTCGCAGTAGCGAAGATAAACCACTGCTCACAGATTTTTAAAATAAACATTTTAGAGTCAATGCTTTTTCCTCTGGATTTGGCCAACTGCGAGCCACAAAGAACTTAAACACTTCTCTGCTTTCCTCCTCTTCTTCTCCCAGAACGACTTCATCATTTCACTATTTTTCTTGTCTCTCCTCTTCGGAAACGATGCGTTTGGGCCCTGCATTTGGTTATTCCTCTTGAAATGATTTCTTACTGTTAACTCTACTTCTGTACTCTGTTCTATTGCGGATCATCTGTGGCGTGATTACAACTTCCGCTGCATCCCCCTTGACCTCATCTGCCCAATTAAGTGTGTAATTTAATCCCACGATACAAGTGAAGATCCTTTTAGTCAGTCTGCGTGTCGTTAGTAGGTGCCAGTGGAACTTCAACTTCGGCTTCCTCATCGTGCTCTGACATTTTCAGTGTCCCTGTAGAGATCTTCGTTTCTCCTCTTCTTCCAAGTCCTATCAGCCGTCTTCTGTGGTCCAAATATTTTCTTCAGAACCTTCTTTTCTTTCTTCTCGAGTACTTGAAGCTCTCCTTTTCTATTTAAAATAAGACCTATGAAGCGTACAATCCCTTAGGTTGTACTACCGAGTTTTAATGTTTGATTTTGTCCTTGTACGATAACTCCCGTTTGTTGTACTTGTTCCGTGTTAGATTGTAGGCTTTGTCTAGTTTTCTGCCTCTTCCTTTGTTTGCCTTCTTATCTAGTCGTCTGGGTTAGATCCATTCCCTCACCTGTTGAAACTTCTCTGTCTTCTTAATCTTCCAGTTATTTACTTCCATGCATTACTTTGTGCCTTTTCATAGAAGATTTGAAGACCCGTTTCCTCTGACATTTCGTGAAGACTGTCAAGCATCTTTGAGGGTCTTCTCGGTTGTTGGCTAAGAGAGCAATGTCGACAGCGAAAGCTAAACACTTGATTTCCAGGTTGTACCTTTCCCTCCCAAGGCGTATTCCCCTTATTCACTCTTAATTCTGAGCCACTTCTCAGGTTTTCCTACTTTCTCTAGTACGATGTCGAGGAAGACTGGGAATAGTTCAACTCCTTATCTGTTTTAATTTCAAACTGATCAGAAATTTTTTCGAAGAACTTGAACTTGACTTCCGAGATGGTATCTGTTAGTGTGTGTTTGGTGTTTGACGGTTTTCCTCGTTTTTCTTTTTTTTTTTTTTTTTTCTTTTGTCAATTGCAGACTGTTCGAAGGTACTAACTAGTGTCTATATGCCCAACGAGTCGTACGCCTTTTTAAGTCGGAAAAGATCACCGCCGTGTTCTGGCTCCTTAGAGCTCTTCCTCGCAGAATGCTTCTTAGGTTGAATATACGTTCGACTTCCCTTTCCGGAAAGGAGCTTCTCCAATGAGGTTATCAGGCTGTTGGTCAGCTCTTCTCAGCAGAGCTCTAGAGTACCTTACAATCAACTGAAGAGATGTAATGTTTACTATATTCTTTTTCTCTTGTTTTGTTGTTTGAATCCTTTACTCCAAATCTGTAATCCTGTTATTCGAGGGTAGTTGTTACGAATGCTGACATGAGCCATAGAGGCTCACATCGGTTCTATCCTTTTTATCACTGTTGACAACTGCTGTGTTTCCGATACCGTTAACCACTTGAAAATGGCCGAAGGTTGAATTCTCAGCAGTGGAGATTGTAAGAAATAATACAGTCTAGGGCTATCATGATGGTATTTAAAAAATGCGCAAGTATGCTCCTTAACACAGTGGTAACAGAACGTACTGCGGTGACTTTTTATCTTTGTCCTCTCTAGCTTCTAGCTACTACTTAGAAAAGATGAAACTGTATACTTGGTTGCCCAGGGACGGAGTTCTTAGTTCGTGGCAGGGCCGAGTCAGCAGAGGGGCGGGCGTATCGCTCACCTGGGGCGCGTGCAGAGTCAGGCGGCTGCGAGCTGCTGATCAGCAGCAGCGCTCGCACTCGCTGACTGATGGCGCCGACGTCAGCACGGCAACCAGAAAGCTGGCGCGCTGCTGACGCCGCCAACTAATGGCAGAGCGCGCCGCGCCGCCGCAACACAGTAAATATTAAAAAGGGGGTGGCTCGGCGCGGGTGGCGTGCCCTGCCCTCGCCGTTTGTATAAATCACGCCGCTACCCTCGCCGCCGCCGCCGTGGCAGCCCGCAAGACTGATGGCCGCCGCGCGGCTTAACGAGAATTTGCCCGCCCGCCGGCATTTGTCTTCCGCGCCGGGTCGAGTGTGTACACTCGTCGCGAAACGCCGGGGACGGGGCCGTAGGTCGTGGCAGACCCTCCGGCGACGCCCGGCTCCTGATGGCGAGGTGTCTGTCTCGGTGAACAGGTGTTCCGCTGCCTGCATTTGACTGGGCCAATGATGCAATAAAATAACCCGATCACTCACCGCTAGAGCTGTAAAACTGCAGTAGCCTTGACTTTTCTTCCAATTTATTGCCTTTCCAACCACCTCAATAGCTCTAATGTAACGATACGTACATAAGGTCAACACAAAACCCATTCCCCGAGCGGAGATAATCTCCTACTCGGCTGGGAATCGAACCCTGGCTCCTTCATTTATTAGTCATAATAAGCCTAAATCATAGTATTTTTCCTAGTAGCTTTAGTCAGCTATCGCACCCGCTTTAATGGTACGCTATTTTTGTTACATATCTGTCGGGCTATATCTCATAACGATCGCTTTCTTCACATATGTGAGCGGTGTCTTACTGGGTTCCCATAAAGACTGGAAGTGGTTAACTGTCTAGAAACTGCGTGAGGTAATATAAAAGGGTCGGGTAACCTACAGAACCGTTTTGATCTACATAGTTGTCCTCCAGTCTGTTACTTAAATGTAAACAGTATTTACAGCAAAACTGAAATTATAAGCCGGCTTGTGTGGCCGAGCGGTTCTAGGCGCTTCAGTCTGGAACCGCGCGACCGCTACGATCGCAGGTTTGAATACTGCCTCGGGCATAGATGTGAGTGATGTCCTTAGGTTAGTTAGGTTTAAGATGTTCTCAGTTCTAGGGGACTGATGTCCTCAGATGTTAAGTCCCATAGTGCTCAGAGCCATTTTTTTTCTTGAAATTATAAATAGGAAATTCAGTTTGTATTCGAAAACTTTTGATTTATAATATGAGACACATGATTCCTGTGGTAAAAATAAACAGTACAGATTTATCATATAACGCAACTTCCTCACCAAAAAGGAAAAAAAACTCAAAAGAAAAATGCATGTAGCATCGCTTCAGTGCGTCGTCGAACTTATACAAATCATGTTTCTATCAATCGCAAACAACTTTCGCATTTATCTATAATAACAGAAAACTCTTTCCTTTGATCATGATACAGAATTTTCTATTGAGTACAAAATGACATAAATTATAAATAATTTTTATGTTTCTATGTGTAAACGGTACTTGCATCAAAAACAATTAATCTAGTTACACAAAAATGTAGAATTTGCGCGAACAGCTCCGTTTTATTACTTATAAAATGCAATTTATATTATTTAAGGATGTAAAATACACAATGTAGTGACAATGAATGATGCACCGTTCTAATTATGTGCAAAACAAACAGCGAAAGGAAAAAACGTCGCTAGCTCCTGGTTCCTCTCTTACACGCCCGTTTCTCTTCCTTTCCTTACCAATGCCACCAATACTACTGGTAATTCTGCATTTATTAAGAAATTTATGTAGTGTGCCAAAATTGCCGTACTGTAGTTTTGGTAGAGTGAAACTCTATTCTCCTCGGATTGCAATTTTTCTGTCAGTCTCTCCAAAGCGGTATCCAGCGTACAATCCTCGAGATTCATTCAATAAGGAAACAGACAAATAGTTGTACAGCAAAAATGGTTTATGTAATGAATATAGAGTTTTATCTATGTTTCCACGCGATGCTCACAAGCTTCCATATACCCTTCCCACCTTCTTACTTGTCTTCTTATTCCGTGAGCGAAGAATTTTTTACATTGATCTCCAAGTCAGTTTTGTATTTTTTTCTTTACCTATTTGTTGTCGTTAAAGTTGGTGCCACACAAAGTTTCTTTCATTCGACGAAACAGATAAAACCCCAAGGGGCCAGCTCAGGGCTTAAGGAGGATGGGATAGGATCTCTCAAACCACTTTGCCAATAGTTTCTAGCGTTAGTTCTGCCGTATGATGTCAAGCCCTGCCTTCAAGAAGAAACTCGCCTTCCTTCTGGCGTCCCGGATATATCCTCTTCAGCTCGGGCTTGACTTTGTTCTCGGTCACTTCTGAGTAGTCCAGGCTGTTCGTAGAGTGTTTATCTTCCAAGAACCAAAGGTAATCGACCACGGGCACTTTCAAAGTTGGTTAACACGAGCTTACCAGCAGATGGATGCGTTTTGATTTTTTTTTTTTTTTTTTTTTTTGTAATGCTCCCGCAGCATGCATGAGCTGGAAGAGCACTATATTTAATTTTTGGTACATGTTTATGCTGCAGTTTTGATTTATTCACTCCTTGTGATTACAGAGTTACACCATGAGCTCGTCTCAGCGTTTTGTGTACAGGTAGTACGTGTGCGGATAGAATAATAGGGATAACATTGTCCCTTACGTCTATGTTGGGTTCCGTGCTTTTGTATGACACGTTATATTTAAGTTTTAGCTGGTACAATGTGTTACAAATTGCATGTAGGAGTCTAAGTGTCGGCTGTCTTTCTTTTATGTTATGATCACGTTATTTGCGTGGTTTTAGTAGTATTATTTTTACAGCTTTTTGACAGCTCCGTCTCCAGCAGTGTCATAGATTTACAATGGAAATTATATTTTGTGGAAAGTCAGAGAATACGTTTGATTTTCAGCTTTAAGTAAATAATGTCCTGTTGTTTTGTGTTTTCCGTGATAATTTCCCCTTTTTAATTTATAATGTCAACGAGATTTTCCAGGTAGGTTGTATGCTTAAAATCTGCTGATTGTTGTCGCAGTTTCAGAAATAGATTTAAATAACGTAGACGAAAATGCGACACCACATAACCCCATTTTACTTGCGTTTAAAATTCCAAATACACAAGGTAGAAAATATTAAAAATGCCCTAAAGATTACGCACATGGTAGCTAAAGGACATTGTAACCTCTCCGCAAAATTAATAAATGGAAATTGACCAAAAACCCACAATAATATCAATTGAATAATGAACCATGAACCAAATGTAACCTCCTAACAGAAATAATAATATCTGGTAAATTTTATAAGGACAGCAGCGCTGACCTTCGGCCCTGTATTCTGAATAGCAAAAGCAAAATTCTTACCTCAATAAAAACTGCAACTATATCTGCTCTTATTTATCAACACAGCTTCGTGCAATGCTGGCGTATATATATTTTTGATTCTTGGAAGGAATACATAGGAAAAATTCTTTAAATTGAAATGAATGCTTTTTCTTCAAAAGAGTGGAAAAATTATTTAAATTGAAATGATTACTTTTCTTTAAAAGAGTTGCTTTATAAAAAAATTATTATTGGGGCATTTTTCCTGAACAATTAAAATTACAATTAACATACATTATTAAATATGCGCAATGCTGCTTCTTTACCTTCTACAACAATACTCATCCTCCAGAGTCCTGACCAGAGTCGCGACCAGAGCACACAGCCGACGCATGCCGACTCCCTACTACCGTATCCGACTGACTACGACTGCCGACTGACTACTACCGCAGACTCGCGCCGACAAGCGCAGACTGACTTCTACTGTCGACTCGCGCAGACAAGCGCAGACTCGCGACAAGCAACAACTAACTATAAACTACTCTCTGGTCAGAGATTCTGTCATGCCTCGCCTATCGCCGGCGAAGCATACACCTTACATAACCCTCCACTGGGGGGGGGGGGGGGGGGGGGCAAAAATTTGGCAGCGATGTTGTGTCAATTGGACTTGCCATGAGCAACAAATATTTCGTAATTAACTAACTTTACACTCACAGAATATCTACAGATATATAAGTGCAGAACATGAAATAAAATATAGTGCACACGCACTGAGTACAGACATATCAAGCAATGGCAAAATGTATACACAATGAGTACAAAACATATTAACAAATGGCATACGTGCATACGCACTGTAGTAGTGAACGTATCAGGAAATCACAAATGTATAGGCAACGAGTACAAATCATATTGAGAAATGACAAAAGTGCACACGCACTGTAGTTCAGAACATATCAGCAAATCACAAAATGTATAAGCAATGAATACAAATCATGTTAAGGAAATGACGAAAGTGCACACGCACTGTAATACAGAACGTATCTGGGAATCACAAAAAAAAAATGTATACGTAATGAGTAAAAATGGCATAAAGTGCATATGCATATTTTTACAACACATAAACATATCAAGAAGTGAAATAAAGTGCACATGCACTATAGAAGTCTTTAGTATTTTTAGGACTACTGATCTTGTTATCAAATGAAATGAAGTGCACACGCACTGTATATGTCTTTTTCATTTTACAAGAATTAGGAAAGGAATGGGAAGGATTGCGTCATGGTTGTAGCACTTTAGGTTGCACGCAGCTGCACTGAAAGTCCATAACTTTCTACAGAAGCACAACACCAAGTGAGACAATCTGAAGCTCTTTTCCTTGAAGTATTAATCAGTGTAGCCAAGACACTGAAATGTCGTAATAATATTCCATGCTGTCATTTTGGTAGTACACTAGGTACACCAAACAGTGGGACCATAATAACATCTCCGTCGCTTAAGGTGGTGGACAGCATGTCATGTCAACACCATGTTCTTGTAAAGTAGACCAACGTAGAATTAGTGCAAAAACCAAATATAGTGCTCCGTGATCATGAGGATAGACAGGACAAATGGATATTGCAGTAATTTCTGGTAATTAGGTCAGAAGGTGAAGGACATTAAGTCACATAGTAGTCTTCATTGAGAATTACACTAGTCTAACAATTCATTTGAGTAATTGGTGGCACTCATCGCCCAGTCACTGAACATTTCTGTACCATGTATGTAGTATTACAGAATAATGTTCATAAAATTAACTGAATATAGTAATTATTGGCACTCATTGCTCAGTTACAAACCATCAGAAGTCATCATTCAAAACAGAAGTTAATGAATGGCATAGTATTAACATAATTCACTTAATTATAGTAATCATTGGCATCATAGGTAATCTTATTACAATAAACAGTGGCATTCATTGGCCAGCTACAAAGCATTTTTTTTGTATTATTCAAAAGTCATTACTCAAAATGAGTTAATTATTGGCATAGCATTTATACATAATTAGTCGAATTATAGTAATCATTGGCATCATAGGTAATCTTATTATAATAAACAGTGGCATTCATTGGCCAGTTACAAAGCATTTTTTCTGTATTATTCAGAAAGTGACATACTATTCAGAGCTGATCAATATTATTCAGAACTCTCTTAAACTAGTAGCATTATTTGGGACTGGTAATTATTTTGTTTGCTTTTGAGTTATTGCTGCAAATGAAGATGTGTAACGTCATTCATCATGAGTCAGCTGTAGCAAGGTTATGAAACAAAGGCAGTATATGTGATCATCTTTATAAATGATAGAACAACTGGGTAAAAAAAATGCAAGTACTAGAACAGGTTTAATAAGCAACAGGTTTAGTAAGTATCATGAAAAGCTTCTCCTGGAAAAAAATACAAAATGGATTATTGAGCTGAAAGAAGAAACGCATATTATGCTGAAAAGTAATGAACTTCGAATTAACAGGTAGTGAAATGTGTATAAAAAATATATGTTCTCTAGCTGTCCTTTCCAAAACCTTCAGTCATCATACCATGCTATATAATACATACTATTAAAACGAACTGCAACAAATACTTAAATAACTACATAGAATCTCTTAACTAACAGCAAATATATAAACTTCATCATTATTTTCATCTGCAAAGAAAAACTTCATTATCCATATCACCATAACTCCATTATTATCATCACTTGTAAAGAAAAACTTCATTATCCATAGTAGCATATTCTTCATCATTATTCAACACCATTCATTATCATCTGCCAAAAAAAATCACTTCATTATTCATTATACAACTATTCCTTATTTCTATCATATTTCATCATTAAAACTAAGATGTGTAGTTCTGTGTGACAGCCTGCATCAATCGCCCCGTATTCAGAAAGAAAAAATTAGTTAAGACTGCTATTCTACGATGTGTATAGTATATTCTTGTTAATGCTTGTTAATTCTGATCCATTTACTCTTCATCACGAAGTATTTCATCCTCTTTCGTTCATTCCGAAGGTGAAATTCCCGTTTTTGTTTAATTTATTTCGTCTATACGTTATTTCTATCTGAAAATGATGAACAAAGATTAATCTCTTGCATTTAATTCATATACCCATTAGATAAAAACTGGTTTATAGCAACATAATTGAGCGTACAGCATAGCATGACAGAAAACGTAATATGTCAAAAACATCGACAGTGTTCAGAAGCAAAAATGTACACAGTGTATCACAATGTAGCAGCAAAAAAAGTAAATTAGTCACGATGTTTATCTATCATAAGGCAGAATGTTAAAGTCAACTGGTGTTCGTTATATCTTAAATATTTCATAGTACATACAAACAAAACAGGAAAAAAATCATACATATATAAAAAAAATGGAAAATATGCACGGTCTGATGTGTAACGACAACAAAAGCGACCTGCTAACCTTACCTTGCCGAGCACTTGCCAAGAAAAAATACGACAATCATCAGTAAGTAGTCACATAAATATAATTGCATAAGTTGTCATAAAAATGTGTAAGTTCATCTGGAAATATATGCACGGTCTGATGTGTAACGACAAAAAAGCGACCTGCTAACCTTACCATGCCGGGCACTTCCCAAGAAAAAAAATACGATGATCATCACTAAATAGTCACATAAATATAATTGCATAAGTGGTCATAAAATGTGTAAGTTCATCTGGAAAAATATGCACGGCCTGATGTGTAACGACAAGAAAGCGACCTGCTAACCTTACCTTGCCGGGCACTTCCCAAGAAAAAAAATACGACAATCATCAGTAGGTAGTCACATAAATATAATTGCATAAGTGGTCATAAAATTTGTAAGTTCATCTGAAAAAATATGCACGGTCTGATGTGTAACGACAAGAAAAGCGACCAGCTAACCTTACCTTGCCGGGCGCTTGCCAAGAAAAAATTACGATAATCATCAGTAGGTGTTCATGTGAATATAATTGCAGAAGCGGTCATAAAAAATTAGGAAATGGCATTAAAAGTGTGATAAATCATAAAGTATCTTCATTCAATAAAAGGTTTGATGTTCGACACGTGGTGGTTCCCTTTGGTTTTTTTGGTTCTCAAAGTTTCGACGTGTACTACATTGGGGTGAGGAATGCTGCGAATCCGATATGGACCTGCGTACAGAAGCTCAAATTTACGGCATCTGCTCTTTCCTTTGTTGGATAAATAGTGTGTACATACTACTATCTTCTGTCCAATGTGAAATTCACGGCGTATACAAACCCGTTTTTGCTGTCTTTTGCGGCGCTCTGCGGCACGTTTGATGTTGTTCTGCGCAGTGTCAATTATTTCATGGTGTCGTAGTCGACGAGATGTAGGAAATGTTACTAATTCTTTAATTTTGTTAGGTGGTTCAACATTTTTCAGTATAACAGACGGAGATCGCATAGTAGATTCATTCGGTACGGAATTAATTACATCTTGGAATGAGAGTATGTGTGTGTCCCAATCAATATGTTTTTTATGACAGTATATTCTACACAGTTTACCAATTTCTTTGATTAATCGTTCACAAGGGTTCGAAGAAGCATGGTACCTGTATATATTTATCGGAGAAATGTTTCTAGCTCGTAACATACGTGTCCATATAGCAGATCGAAACTGTGGTCTATTGTCGGAAATTACTTTCAACGCATGCCCTACATGAAACAGAATATGTTTTACAAATGCTTTCGAAACAGTTTTAGCAGTACCTTTGCGTAACGGAGTGAAGGTAACAAATTTTGAAGTGAGTTCAACAGCGACAAAGATATAGCAAAAACCTCTATTAGTTCTGGGAATCGGACCAAATATGTCTACAGCGGCCATGTGTCTTAATTTAACAGGAACAATGAGATGTAATGGAGGAATATGTGAAGTCGTGTCTTAATTAGCTTTCTGGCAGATTTTACATGACGCTAAAACTCGTCGTATACGCTTCTCCATGTTGGTAAAATAACAGTTCTGTCTCAGTATAAGAAAACATTTTCTGGCTCCGTAATGTGCGTAACTTAAATGAGTATACCAGATTAATTTGTTAACAAGTTCGTCAGGAATGCATAATAACCAATTGTTGCTCTCAGGATGAGAGCGGCGAAACAGAATGTCATTGGGTACAGTGTAATGGTTTCTAATGGTAACATTATTCCTATCTTTCCAAAGGTGTTTGATTTCTTTCCATACGTTGTCTTTACTCTGCTCTTGTGCTATGTCTTGTAATGACGACGAAATGAAATTTTCAAATGCAACTTGTTGAATGTGCATGACGCTGAAATTTGCTTTGCAGAAGTTGGTTGCGATGTCTTGCTGATTGTTGCTGAGAGAACGAGATAGTGCGTGTGCTACAATATTTTGTGTGCCGGGAATGTGAACAATTGTAAAATTAAATTCCTGTAGATAAAGTTTCCATCTGCTTAATCTGTCGTGTGTAAATTTAGCCGAAAGTAAAAATTGTATCGACCTATGGTCCGTGTACACGGTAGTGTGTCTTCCATAAAGAAAATACCTAAATCTGGTAAAAGCCCATACAACACACAATGTTCCAAGTTTTTTAACAGAATAATTTCGTTCAGCAGGTGACAGAATGCGACTTGCAAAAGCGATGTTTTTAATTACTGTACTACCATCTTCTTCAATTTCCTGAAAAATATGTACGCCTAAAGCGGTGTTGGAACTGTCGGTGGCAATGGAAAAATTTCTGGTAAGATCTGGGTGCGATAAAAGTGGTGCATTCAACAAGGCTTCTTTCAGGTTCACAAATTCAGAATGTGCTTGCCTATCCCAAGACCAAATAGTGTTTTTACCTGTCAATTGACATAATCTAGGGGTGTCTAAAGCAGAGTAATGAATAAATTTACGAAAAAAGTTAATTAAACCCAAAAAACTGCGTAGTTGATTCTTCGTCGTAGGAACAGTAATGTCACGTAAAGCTTCAAGTTTTTCTGGGTCAGGCGTAATGCCCTTTGCTGGAATTACATGTCCAAGAAATTTTATAGAAGTTTTGCCAAAATGCGATTTACTGAGATTAACTGTGAGTCCTTGTGCACGAAAAGTTTGCATCAGTTGTTCAAGAATCAGATTGTGTTCAGACCAGTTAGCTTCCGCAATAAGAATGTCGTCTACGTACGTTGTGATTATCTCTTTAAGTTCTGTCGGAAGTATTGTATTCAAACCGCGAATAAAAGCTGCTGAAGAAATTGTTAAACCGAACGGTAATTTACAAAATTGATAACGGTCACCAAAACAGAGAAATGCTGTGTACTTTCTGCAGTTCGGATGTAGCTGAATTTGCCAAAATCCCGATTTCAAATCTAATGTGGAATAAATAGCACTACCACGAAATTTCTGTAGAAGTTCTTCTAGTGTCTGTGGGCGATCTGTTTCATTAATAATAATGTCATTGATGTGACGCGAATCAAGTACGAGGCGAAGTGAGCCATCTTTTTTCTTAACAATGTGCAACGGGTTTATGTACGGACTAACTGCTGGTTCAATAATTCCTTGGTCAAGCACAGTTTGCAATTCCTTCTTAACTTGTTCTCTGTCAATATATGTAATGGGATAATGCTTGGCTTTAAATGTGTCGAGCTGTTTAACTTGAAATTCATACATGAAACCGGACATAGTACCAGGAACGTTGTAAAAAACTGGAGCTTGCTGTAAAAGAATTTTGTGTAATTGCGTGCGTTCGTCGTCTGTATTTGCCTGCTCTGTTTAACTTTATCACAAATCGTCTGTATAACGTCATACTCCGCTTCGTCTGGAGTATTATAGTTGTGTACGTACGTATCTGTGAACAATGTGGAATTACAGTCTATGTTACGTGATACGGAAATGACCTCTGTACGATTAATTGTTTGTTCTTCTGCAGATAAAGAGTGTTGAAATTCTAAAGCTAATTGTACATTTTCATCCTTCAACATTAAATAGGAATTTTGAAAGTCAATAATTGCATCGTGTTGTATCAGAAAATTCGTACCTAAAATAATGTCTGTCGTCAATAAGGGAATAATCCAAAATTTGAGTGAAATGTATAAATGTGTATGTAATTTTACATCTACTCCTTTACTAGATACTGCTCCTTTTACTTTCGTTTTGCCTAATGGTAACGTAGGATAGGTATTCTCTTTGTTACACTCGTTGAAAGTTTCTTCATTTATAACTGACATAGGTGATCCAGAATCGATTACTGCTGAAAATTTCGATGATCCAATTTTATCTTCGATGACAGGGTGTGAAATGGTTTTCTGAATAACTGGTCTTTCCTGCAAAAGAGTGTCTCAGATGTCGTCAAAAGTAATAACATTTTCGTGAACAAGATTCTGTGTATCTGAAGTATTGCTTACGTTGCTGGAAGATGCAACCTGTACTGTATCTAATCAAATTCTATCTGACGTGTTATTATTTTCGGGAGGATGCTGTGGCATTTCGACTATTTGAACTGTTCTGTTATTTCTTCCAGACGTTGTAATATCTCTTTATATTCGATGAATTATTCAGATACAATTCTACCCTTGAATGCCGTTTACTAATTTTCTATCTTCATACTCGCGGAATCCATGCGAAAAGTAGCTCATACAATAGCTATGCCATGAGCGCATAAGTATTCTATGTAGTACTCTCTCTGGTGGTTGTTAGAAAAAAAAAAGAAAGGGAGCTTCCGAGTTTGTCTTCGTGCCGATTAGCCTGTGCTTGGTTTGGAAGAACTGTAATCTGATTATTGAGATTTATTACAGAAGATAACTGATACGAACTGTAAGATTAAATGGAAATATATATAGATGGCTCCTTCAAGTAAATGGTGTGTATTTTAAATTTGAGAATTAATGATATTTATCGATATATTGCGTAGTTGTTAATCAGAAGGGACTTCCGAAAGACTGGATACGAACCTGCACTTAATAATCCAAGAGCTCCATTGCTTCTTCGGAAGGTTAAACTTCATCAAAGCCAAATATCCGCTTGATCTGAGGTTTCCCGACTGATTATACAACGCTCCCAAAATTACGAGGCATTTTATTTGTGCAGATTAGCAGACTGCCGCAAAGCACGAGCCTGCAGAGAAGAAGAATCATCGCCTGATTTCATTCTAACAAGTAAAATTTCAGAATCATTTTGAGTGACTGAGCTATGACTGTATTTCCTATCATGAATGATTGATTGCTCGAACGAATTGAGAGCTACATAATCACGTAGATAGGAGGAAAAGTTACAACGTATTACGCTCTGGATGATACCTACTGTCTGGTTCATTCACGATTATACGTTGTGGCGGATGTTCTTGCTGCTGATAAGACCGACTGTTACTAAATGTACGCTGAAAATTGTGCTCATTATTTTTGCGTCTGTCGTGATAGTCATTTCTATACGGCGCATTGCGATAGGAATTGAAATAGTGTGTTTTCTGTACGTACTGGTTTCCTTGTTGCTGTGCATTAATATTTGTTGAAGCCGACGCTATACGCGTACGCGGCGAAACATTAAAGTTTGGTTGACCTTGTGCACTACATTGTTGGTTAGGTATGCCAACCGGTTGGTTTTGTTGCTGTTGTTGGGAAAAACGTCTATTGTTACCAAAATGTGGTTCCTCTTGCTGATAATTTTGACAATACTGATAATTGAAATTTTGTCTGTTATTAAAGTTCTGGTAGTTTTCGTTCCTGAAGCGTCTATTGGCTTTGCTATTGAAATTGCGTGGCTGATCATAATTGATGTATGTTTGTTGACCTTAGTCATTATACGAGAAATTTTTATTTATAAAGGAATAATCCGATTGTAGCACTTCCAAAAGCTGTAACAGATCTCTGAATGCCGAAATATTTTCCTTTTGCTGACCCGTTAAAAGTGACACTGTTAATGACCGTGGTAATTTAGAAATACATAATTGAATAAGTGCGGATTCGCTGTATGGTTCACTTAAGTACTGGTTTTGTTGGACCATGTGTTCATAAAATTGTGTGACACTAGGAAAATTCGGTAAACTAATTAATTGATCCTTAATTCCGCACTGTGTCGTCTTCGACCAGTACGCTGACAGAAAAGCATTCTGAAATTCTTCTACCGAGTAGCATTGTCTCGCGATCGGTCTCATACGAGTTGCCAGTTCGCCTTCCAAAAAACTGCAAATAAATTCAAGTTTGTGCGTTACAGGCCAAGTCGGTGGAAAAGCAAAGCTAGATTGTTGTATCCAATCCAGGGGGTGAATCTGTGTTCTGTCATTTTTAAATACTTTAAATTTTCTCAAGGATAGAAAATGCTTATAATCAAAATTATCGTCTCGGTATGTCTGTACAGGTTCACGATCGTATGAGAATTTATTTGTCTGTGACTGTTCGGAATCTAACTCACGTACTCTCTGTAAATTACCTAAATAATACTGGCTGTGTGAGTCTGACAAATGTTCGCAAACTGGCGTCTGCTGTGATGTATTAAATGCTGAAACATTTTTCATCTCTGTAACCTCTTGCTGTAAAATTGACAATTTTCTACGTAATGTATTATTCGACGAATCTATCTCACTGATCTTCTGCTGTAAATTTTGGAATTCAGGTGTTTGGTTAAACAAAATCGGTGAAGTATCGTCTGATTTGTTATCATTATTACTTTCAATAACGTCAATACGACTGGCCAATTCATCATATTTTTCAGTCAGTATTTTTACCTGATCATCGTTTTTAGTGTCAGAAGCATTAATTTGTTTTTGTATTTTACATGTGGTTTCGTTCAGTTTTTTAGCGTCAGCTTTGATGTCAGCGGAATCCTGTGTTAGTTCTAGTTGTTCGAGTCTGTCTGTCACTGTCTGAATATCTACTGTGTGTGTATCTGTTTTTGATTTAAGATCAGAAATTTCATGACGCAATTCTGTGTTCAACTGCTTGATTGTATTAATTTCGTCCGATACTGCAGCAATATTGTTGTCTACGTACGTTTTCGCTTTCGTAAACAATTTACGTTTATCTTCCTGTCTTTGTGCGGTAATTGTTTCCATAACTTGTCGTTTTACTTTATTCTGTTCCTGTATAAATTTACGGAAACGCGTTTCACTGTTTTGTAGGTGGTGATTAAAACGTTCGTCGATTTGACTGTTCGGTTGGTCGAATTTCGCGTCTACTTTTGCATCCAGTGTGCGCGAAAGTTCTGCTGTCATTAATTTAAACTCGTCGCGTAACTGTGTTGCTTTTTCAGAGCATTGTTTACCGACTGCACTAATTTCGTCTCTAAGTGATTCTGTTGTAGCTGTTTGCATATCCCTTAATTCTTGAGCAACAGATCTAATTTCTTCACTACTTTTCATAGCACAAGCCTCAATTTCCACACGTAATTGTTGCTTAGTATCATGACACTGCGCGGCAACGGCTGTAATCTGTTCACTAAGCTGTCTGGAATGGTTCTCTAACTTTTCATTAAGGTTGTCCTGCTTCTCATTAAGTTGTTTGAAATTTTCATTTAGTTGTTTGTTCTCTTCACTAAGTTGTTTGAGATTTTCATTAAGGTTGTCTTATTTTTCATTAAATTGTTTGTTCTGTTCACTAAATTGTTGTTTGAAATTTTCATTCTGTTGTTTGGAATGTTCATTAAGTAGTTGTTTAACATTTTCGTTATTTTGTAGAAATTATGCCATAATTTGACCCAAGCTAAAACTAGCAGCTCTATTCTCTGTACTGTTTGATGGTGTATATGCATTTGTCACGTTTTCTGTAACCATTTGCTCATTCTGTAATTTTTGAAAAGGTTTACCAATCGGATGTGCACTGTTAGTCACTACACCGGAATTAAATAAATCTGTCGTACTTTGAGTACGCTGTTCATTTTCATTAGAAAAAATTGTCTGTTCATTACTTACATTTTGCAAACTGGGTGTGTTAAACTGGGCAGCGTTCATTGTAACAGAACGTCCCGCGTCATCAATTGTCGTTAAATTAACAGAGGACACAATTGAATTCGTCTGTTCATCACTAGGATCAAAATCAACATTAGTGGTCGGTACACACTGATTGTCTGTAATTGAAGGATTGTCATCATTACACTGCGTGTCGCAAGTACTATCGGTCAAGATATTTAAGTCGGCTATTTCACTCATTATACATCGCGATGTACTGTTAACAGTTTTTCGCGGCATTTTTCACAAATCAAAATTATTCACAAATGAAACAAACACAATGCAAAAATGCAACAAACACAATTATAATTAAGAGCAACAAATTGCCGACGATCTGTGAAAGAAAGAGTGACAAATTAATAAATGCGTTGCGCCAAATGCAAACTACGTTTAAGTAAATAAGAGCAGATATATGACTACTTCTTAGAAGATTCACAAAGAAATACGATCCTGGCCGGATGTCGCCAAGTGTAACCACTCCACAAAATTATTAAATAAAAAATGGAAATGGAGCCAAGTGTAACCTCCCAACAATATTTTAATAATTGTTATTTTGAAAAGGTGCCAAGTGTAACCTCCCAACAAAAATAATGTTTAATAATAATTCAAAATGGAGCCAAGCTTAAACTCCCCACAAAAATTAAGGAATGAAAATTGACCAAAAACCACACAATAATATTAATTAAATAATGAAACATGAACCAAATGTAACCTCCTAACAGAAATAATAATATCTGGTAAATTTTATAAGGACAGCAGCGCTGACCTTCGGCCCTGTATTCTGAATAGCAAAAGCAAGATTCTTACCTCAATAAAAACTGCAACTATATCTGCTCTTATTTATCGACACAGCTTCGTGCAATGCTAGCGTATATATTTTTTTGATTCTTGGAAGGAATGCATAGGAAAAATTCTTTAAATTGAAATGAATGCTTTTTCTTCAAAAGAGTGGAAAAATTATTTAAATTGAAATGATTACTTTTCTTTAAAAGAGTTACTTCATAAAAAAATTATTATTGGGGCATTTTTCCTGAACCAATAAAATTACAATTAACATACATTATTAAATATGCGCAATGCTGCTTCTTTACCTTCTACAACAATACTCATCATCCAGAGTCCTGACTAGAGTCGCGACCAGAGCACACAGCCGACGCATGCCGACTCCCTACTACCGTATCCGACTGACTACGACTGCCGACTGACTACTACTGCAGACTCGCGCAGACAAGCGCAGACTGACTTCTACTGTCGACTCGCGCAGACAAGCGCAGACTCGCGACAAGCAACAACTAACTATAAACTACTCTCTGGTCAGAGATTCTGTCATGCCTCGCCCATCGCCGGCGAAGCATACACCTTACAACATTTAATGAACATTTTGGATGAATTGGAAATCTGTACTCATACAGAAAAATACTTAGAGGACGTCAGTTCTGAACGAACAAATTTTATCCGTAAAAAGTACCTGGAAAATTTTATTGACATTATAAAAGAAAAAGGGAAAATTATAACGACAAGAAACGATACAAATTATTCATATGAAACTAAAAATATACTATCTCTGAAATTTAAAAGTATCTGCTGACCTTCTGCGACTTAGAAAAATGTAATTTCCAATTTAAACATACACCTACAGCATGCTGGATCCGTAGCTGTCAAAAACCGGTCAAATTAATTTTACAACTACCACACAAGTAAGCATGATCGTAACTTAAAATAAAGAGAACTCGCCCTTACTTTCCAAGGTGCAATATGGACAATGTCATACCAGCTAAGACGTGGTTATAAATGGTGTTATGTGGACATAGAAAGCGACATGGACGTAAGGAACGATATTACACCATCTGCACAGGAACGCTTGATTATGACAACAAGTCTAAATGATCTCTTCGTGTAACTTTGTAATCACTAAGGGGAAATAAATAAAAAAACAGCAGCAGAACTGTATCAAAAATAAAATACATTCAGCTTGGTTGGTTTCGGGGAGGGGAGCAAACAGTGAGGATATCGGTCCCATCAGATTAGTCAAGGATGGGAAAGGAAGTCAGCCGCGTCCTTCCAAAGGAACCATCCCGCCATTTGCCTGAAGCGGTTTAGGTAAATCACGGAAAATATAAATAAGGACGGCCGGACACAGGTTTGAGCCGTCGTCCTCCCGAATGCGAGTCCAGTGTCATAATCACTGCGCTACCTCGCTCGGTAAAATACATGCTGAATTTTCAGGGTCTTTCCACTGCACGTTTCACACATTAACTTCTAATGAAATTGATGCATCCAAGTTTCATCAAAGGTTAAAACCGTATCCAAAACTACAGCACTCCCGCTTGACTAACGGGTTCGGTGTAAACCGGGAGTACGTGTTTTCGATTCTGAACGGTAATCTCACGGAACTAGCCTCGTATAATGACAGTGTCAGTTATGACAATATGTACGGGAGTTTTTTCAGCAGTTTGTTCAACTGAAAGTAGTCGGTCTTCACGGGTAAATGAATTAATACTCTCTTCGGACACCGAAGTCGTTACTGCAACCAGACGCCCGAAGCGGTGTTCGTCAGTTACACATCTGCGAACACTTTTAAACTTTTCTATCCACGCGTAAAATCTCGCACGTTTCATAAAACTCCCACCTTATTGTTTATTCGTCCGTGAGAATATTTTTACTGACGTGGTGTTTCTAAAAGTAAATGTCAGATCACAGAATGCAGTTCTTCAAAAGAATATTCTTCGAGTGGACTAAGACACTAGATGTTATGTGTATGTTAAAATTAATCAGACAAATGAGTAACACTCAGTGGTAGGTTTAAAACTAACACAAAAGTTTCTATTCTCTGCATTAGGTGTTCCCCTTGCGATACAGAGGGTTCCAGGCGGATGGTCAGTATTTAGGAATACGACAGGCACGACCATTCAAGCAAAAATGTCTAGTAAATATGGGCTCCAGAGTGCATATCTTAAGAGATATGAGCACGTCTTCATCTTCGTTGTTATGGAATAAATATCTTCTACTGCATATTTTGAGGTGCGGTAGTATGGATGAAAACAAAAAATACTGTCTAGTAAGCATGAACTCAGAAGAGCGTATCTTAAGACCTATATGTAAACGTTCATCTTCGATAATACGAAACACATCGCTTCTACTGAACAAACGATCATAGCTCTTAATATATGCCTTTTAGGGCCTGTAATTACTGGAAATTTTTTTCTTGTTTTGGTCCATACTTCCTCCTCCGAGAATGTGGAGAGGAGTCTTCTGACTGGTTTGATGCAATCCTCCACAATATCCTCACCTGTGATAACCTCTTCATTTGGACCTTATCCTCAACTACTTAATGGATGTCTTCCAATCTCTGCCTTCCTCTGCAGTTTTTAATCTCTACAGATCCCTCTAGTGCCATGGCGGTTATTCGGTAATATCGTAACACATGCCCAATTATCCTATCCCTTCCTCTTGTGAAAGTCTTCCACACGTTCCTTTCTTGGCCGATTCTTCAGAACAACTCCTCATTTTTCATTTTATGAGTCCACCTAATTTTCACAATTTCTTTCCGGAGCACCACTACTCACATGCTTCGATTCCCTTCTGTTCGATTTTTCCATTGTCCATGTTTCATTGTCATACAGTGCTATGCTCGAAGCATACGTTCAAAGAAATATCTTCCTCAAATTAAAGCCTATTTTTGACACTGGTAGACTTCTCTAGGCCAGGAATTCCCTTTGTGTCAGTAGCTAGTCCGCTTTTTCCGCCCTGCCCCGTATGTAATTAGTTATTTTGTTGCCTAAGTAGAAGAATTCCTTAACTTCGTCTACTTTGTGATTCCCTATTCTGATATTAAGTTTCTGGTTGTTCTCTTTTTTTCTACTTCTCTTTACTTTCGTCTTGGCTCGATTTACTCTCAGGCCATATTCTGTACTCATTAGACTGTTCATTCCATTGAACAGCTCCTGTAATTATTCTTCACTTTCACTGAAGGCAGCAATGTCATCAGTGAATCTTGTGATTGATATCCTTTCCTTTCAGCCCGAACTGTAATACCACTCTTGAATCTTTCTTTCATTTGTGTATGTGAATTCCTAAGGGTCCAAACTGCTGTTGTCATCGGTCCCTAGACTTACACATTACTTAAACTAACTTTTGCTAAGAGCAGCACACACACACGCACACGCATACGCACACACACACACACACATACACACACACATACACACACACACACGCACACACACACACACACACACACACACACACACACACACACACGCCCGAGAGAGGACTCGAACCTCAGGCGGGGGAGGCCACACAAACTATGACATGGCGCCCCTAACCGCGCGGCCACTCCGCGCGGCCTTCTTTCATTTCCGTCACGCTTCTTCGATGTATAGACTGAACAGCAGGGGTGAAAGACCGCTATTCCTATTTCATGGTTATTGTACATATTGTGTATTACCCGTCTTTCCCTATAACTTACCCGCTCTCAGAATTTCGAACGTCATGCATCATTTTACACTGTCGAACCCTTTGTCCAGGTGGACAGATCCTATGAGCATACCTCGACTTTTCCTTCACTTTTGCCGCCATTATAAAGCGCAAAGCAGGAACTGCTTCTATAGAGTCTTTATATTTCTTAAAGCCGAACAGATTGTCACATAACTGATATTCAGTTTTCTTCCCTTGCCACCTTAGGAATTGTGTCGGTGATATTTTTCCGAAAATCGGATGGTACGTCCCCTTTCCCATAGGTTCTACACACCAGCTTGAATAATCGTTTGAATGCCACTTCCACCAATGATTTTAGGAGTTCCGATGGAATTTTGTCTGTCCTTTCTGCCTTATTCGGTCTCATGTTTTCCAGAGGACTTTTAAATTCTGACTCTATCGCTTGATCCTGTATGTCGCCCATATGGACTACTATTTCTTCTTCCATCACGTCATCAGTCAGGTTCTCCACCTCATAGAGGCCACCAGTGAACTCTTTCCTCCTATCCGGTCTCCTCTGCGTCTAGGAGTGGAATTCTCATTGCATTATAAATGTTACCAGCATTGTTCTTAATTGCACAAAAGATTTTTCTGACTTTTCTACTTGCTTAGTTATTCCCCCCGACTGTAATTTCTTTTAAGATTTCTTCACGTTTTTCCTGCAGCCATTTCGCCTGACCTAACCTGAAATCCTATTCATTTCAGTCGCAAGGAATTAATATTTTGGTGTATTCCACTTTTTCCCTGTGCATTTTTCTACTTGCTTCTTTCGTTGACCACTTGATTTACGTCTTCTATTACCCAACGTTTCTTTTCAGTTACATTCCTTTACCCATGTTTGTCTCTCCAATATCTGTGACTTCCCTCTTTAGAGATGTCCACTCCTCTTCAACCGAACTGCCTTCTCTGGTATTTTATAATGCAGCATCCACATCCTTAGCGAAGTTCAGACGCGTCTCATAATTCCTCATTATTTCTTTATCCAACTTCCTTCCACATTGATTCTTCAGGACGATTCCCTTAAATTCAGTCTGCTCTTCATCAATACTAAATTGTGATCTGAGTCTATATCTGCTCCTGGGTACACCTTACAGTCCAATATCAGATTTCTAAATCTCTGGCTGACGATGATGTAATCCATCTGGAACCTTACCTACCCTCTGGGACTTTTACAAATATATCTTCTCTTCGTGTGATTCTTAAACAGAATATTTACTGTCACCATCTGTAATTTGTTGCACAACTCAGTCTTTCTCTTCTCGCATTCCTACGGCCAAGCCCATAATATTGCCTTAATTTTTCGTATATTCCTTCCCCTATAATCGCGTTCCAATTCCTCACGACTATTTCCTATTACATTCTGAATGACCCGTTCAGTATCCTCATACACTTTCTTTATCTCTTCATCTGCTGCTTGCAACGTTGCCACGTGTACCTAAGCAATCGTTATAGGCATTAGTTTGCTGTCGAATATTATAAAAACCCCCATTCCTGGACTGTTCACAGTAGCTCGTTCTCTGCCCTGCTTTCCTATTCGTAGCGAAACATAGTAAGTTTATATTTTTCCTAGTTGCTATTGACGATACCCTGACCAGATGCCCATACTTTTTTTTTCATTTCACTTCACTAACCACTGCATCCAAATTGAGCCCGCGCGTCGTCTGGTTTTACACCTCACTAATCTGACCGAAACGGAACATTCCTCAGTAGTGATTAATTAACTTACGCAACGGGATTTACTAAACTGGTATCAGTTATGAGGCCCTGGCGCTGTACTCTGAGTGGGTCTCGATTAGCTTTCTGTTACTTCTACCTATGAACAAGGGATTCACTATCTGCTAAAGGAATATCAGAGAGTAAAATACATGTGTAATTTGAACCCTAATTGACATTATAAATCTTGAAGGGATTAAACATTCAGCGCTAACTGCTTAAGTCTTACTTAGGTGGCTACGATAATGACAGAAACTAATTGTTGGTAAGGTTCCGAGATGGATAACGGTAGCATCTTGGTTACGACGATTCACTCCCGTAGTTACCAAATCGCGAAGATAAATAACAAGTACGTAGGGATTGCCAGGGATGACGATGACAGTAAGTACAGCCAAGCACGTTACTAGGCAGCTTCCATAATAGGTACCAGGTTATCGCGCCTATTCGTCCCTATCATGCTGTTACTGCATTATGTTCTTACCGTAAGCAACGGCGGCGGGTGTCGAATCTTATGGCGTGACTAGAAGAGGCCCCCATCTCTGACTGGTCAGGTGTACGCTCCTCTGAGTCTATACGCTTCCTAATCTAGCACCCTATTCTCATCTTTGAAAGTCCGTGTACGAATGACTGTAGTCCATGTCCAATCCCGAATTTGAATACCCCAAATATCTGTCCACGAAATTACTATCCACACTCTCCTCCAGTCAGGGAGACTGTTTTGCATTACCAGATTTTCTGCCAACACTGACTAATTTTATAACTTTCTAACGTTTTTCGTTCTCCCTCCAGCGCTCAGTAAAGCTTCAGATCATCTTCCTTACCGCCTTTCTCAGTCAAAGGTCGTCTGCCGATGATGAACGATGCTTTTTTGCACTGGCGCGTTTTCTCCATCACTGGAATCAAAATGGAAAAAAGTCCAGGAAGTCCCACTCTCTCGGTGTCGGCTTGGTGTGCCACCAGTCTCACCATAAAATTATAGTCGGTGGTACTTCCCGCCAGCTTTCTAGAGATCCTATTTGTGGCCGGAGCCTCGCTTCTGGACACCCAGAAAATCCGATAGCTATCTTCACAATTTCCGACAAGTTTGTCTTGTTAATCTGAAGGAGCTTTGTACGGCACGCAGGTTAGAGGGTGGGGGGGGGGGGGGGTAGCAACAGCAGCCTGTGACCCAACAACAGCCTGTTTTCCATCTTTCTACGATGCTTATCACTCTGGCTCGTGTGATACCACATTTGTCCTACAAAACAGTGAGCATACTCAAAGAGTATTTGATATTTCATTTTTCTTTAAAAAAATTAATTGTTTAATATTTATTTAAATTCGACAATCTTCACCACTCTTTTATAAAATATCGATAATTAAAAATTTGTATTTGCAATGAAAACCAAAAATTTGGGTGCGATTTGTAAATAAAATCTAGAAGACACATTTTTCTTGCCGCGCGGAATTAGCCGAGCGGTCTAGGCACTGCAGTCAAGGACTGTGCGGCTGATCCCGGCAGAGGTTCGAGTCCTCCCTCGGGCATGGGTCTGTGTGTTTGTCCTTAGGATAATTTAGGTTAAGTAGTGTGTAAGCTTAGCAGTTAAGTCACATACGATTTTACACACATTTGAACATTTTTGAGCACATTTTTCTTGAAAATTGTTGGTTAAGTATGAGTTAATTACTATATGTTTGATGAGTTTCAAGTTTAAATGATGTAGGTATTCAAACGTAACAATGAAAAAATTGCTGCCCACATACATAGTGACACTCGAAACACGTTAGAGCAAATTTTTCTCTGTAATTTTGTGAAATATATTAACTACAACTTGTTCGTCGTCATTAACAGTGTTCAGCACAAGTGTTTCACTACGAAGCAGGAAGCTGTGTCATCCTCTTTCACGGTATGTACTAACAACGAGACAATCAATGTACAAGCAGCGTTTACAGACTCTGTGACTGTACACGATTTTTGAAATAAAAATTACGTAGCTGAAGTATGATTAAGAAAAACGTTGAAGGCTGTTAATGCATCAGAATGTTTCAAAGTTTCATTTACAGTGACATAGTAATAAGATAGCTAATACATAAACTGGACCCACAACCAAGAGCGGAACAACATCAATGTACAAGATTTACGGCTGCTGACCAATCATCGCGTTGGTGTTTGGTTACATCAGGCTTATTCTTGTGGTGAACGAAGTATAGTACAAGATCAGCAGTTAACAGCCACCGGGTCTGAGCATAGCAGCGATACCAGGATTGCGATTCATTATTTGCTCTGCGAACCTTGGGACGTGTGGAGCGCGTACCAAGGGAAGGATCGTGTTATGTACTTCAGCGACCGATCGTACACGGATGCGGGGGGTGGACGGCCGCTGTGTTGAAGATGTGTGTAGGCTCGACGTTGTCCTTCCTGGGTCGTTGTGCGGATATGTCTAGTGAGGTTACGATTTGGTATATTGCTAACGATAATGTGACTGCTTCGGTAGTTCTCCAGTTATTTGTTCGAGGTTCACACCCGGTTCCATATCAGACTTCTGGCTATTGATCCCGCTTCTGTCTCTAGGCAGCAAAGTTCCGTATGAGCTCCTATAAGACTACTGAATTTGTTTCTCTGTTTAACTGTCCAACTTCAGTGTTATTTTCTTAGTTGGCTGCTGTAAATGGTTCATTTCATGTGCCACATCCTGCATGTACTATTACTGGAACGCACTGTTGTGTGTACTTATATTACCAAGTTTGTGTGATTTTTTTATTGTTTACAAAGGTGGGAGCCCTTTAAGTTAATTATTAAGTCTCTCTCAGTGAGGACTTTATTTTGCGTTTGTTACTACTATCTTGTACGTGGCTGTAATGTCATTCAAAAGCTGTTAGTCAGGGGTTCGCTCGCCAATGGAAAGCTCGTGTTTGGGCTTTAGTGCTCCGCTACACATTGTGGTTACTTATTTACCCCTCGCCCACGTGGTGCGAGTGTCGTACAGTTTTGTGATTGGCAGTCCAACTTCCTGCTCGGTAACTGTATTTGAAACTGTGTTTAGATATTGACCGCCTTACACATTTCATTGATGTGATTCCGTTAACTCATTAAAAATTATTTACTTGTTTTCCTTCTTGCCGTGATTTCGACTGCCGTGCGACGAAGTTCTGTACTAAATTCTCCATTTATCTGTGTTGTGTTCTCTGCTTAGGTTAGTTAGGTTTAAGTAGTTCTAAGTTCTAGGGGACTGATGACCATAGATGTTCAGTCCCATAGTGCTCAGAGCCATTTGAACCATTTTTTCCATTTATCTGTCAATTACGCTACAATCTGTGTTTCTATTGGTGGGACTTGAGTGAAATGGTTGATACGGCAGGCGCAGTGTCCGAAAGCGGAGTAAAGTCAGCGCTGAACCGAACGGCCAGCCTGGTGCAGACGATCATGTACCAATTAATCTTTGCGAGCCCACCACGCCTTGCCAAGACAGGGTTTATAGCACGTTGGTCTATTTATTTGTGTCTTAATTATTCTGTGTCTACAGCAGCTCTCCTTTGAAACTTTGAGTTCTAGCTAATGTAAACTGTTGAAGTATTAACTGGCTAATTTGATGATTGAGTAATTACTATATTTATTTACTTAAATGTGTTTAAACAAGTGTGGCTCTGCCAATTGCATGGTTATTAATGTTACTCGTTGTATGCGCTGTTGGTTCCTGAACTGGCGAAACATTAGGGGATATGAGATCTGTTTATTTCATGAAGGTTCCCCAGAACAATTTCACGATTCGGGGCCCAATATTTAACACCAATTTTATCTGGTTATTTCTCTCACGTGCCTTACACATCTTCGCTATCCGGCGATATAGTACTTTTCTTGTATGGTGCCTACTTAAGGAGTGTACTTATATACACTCCTGGAAATTGAAATAAGAACACCGTGAATTCATTGTCCCAGGAAGGGGAAACTTTATTGACACATTCCTGGGGTCAGATACATCACATGATCACACTGACAGAACCACAGGCACATAGACACAGGCAACAGAGCATGCACAATGTCGGCACTAGTACAGTGTATATCCACCTTTCGCAGCAATGCAGGCTGCTATTCTCCCACGGAGACGATCGTAGAGATGCTGGATGTAGTCCTGTGGAACGGCTTGCCATGCCATTTCCACCTGGCGCCTCAGTTGGACCAGCGTTCGTGCTGGACGTGCAGACCGCGTGAGAAGACGCTTCATCCAGTCCCAAACATGCTCAATGGGGGACAGATCCGGAGATCTTGCTGGCCAGGGTAGTTGACTTACACCTTCTAGAGCACGTTGGGTGGCACGGGATACATGCGGACGTGCATTGTCCTGTTGGAACAGCAAGTTCCCTTGCCGGTCTAGGAATGGTAGAACGATGGGCTCGATGACGGTTTGGATGTACCGTGCACTATTCAGTGTCCCCTCGACGATCACCAGTGGTGTACGGCCAGTGTAGGAGATCGCTCCCCACACCATGATGCCGGGTGTTGGCCCTGTGTGCCTCGGTCGAATGCAGTCCTGATTGTGGCGCTCACCTGCACGGCGCCAAACACGCATACGACCATCATTGGCACCAAGGCAGAAGCGACTCTCATCGCTGAAGACGACACGTCTCCATTCGTCCCTCCATTCACGCCTGTCGCGACACCACTGGAGGCGGGCTGCATGATGTTGGGGCGTGAGCGGAAGACGGCCTAACGGTGTGCGGGACCGTAGCCCAGCTTCATGGAGACGGTTGCGAATGGTCCTCGCCGATACCCCAGGAGCAACAGTGTCCCTAATTTGCTGGGAAGTGGCGGTGCGGTCCCCTACGGCACTGCGTAGGATCCTACGGTCTTGGCGTGCATCCGTGCGTCGCTGCGGTCCGGTCCCAGGTCGACGGGCACGTGCACCTTCCGCCGCCCACTGGCGACAACATCGATGTACTGTGGAGACCTCACGCCCCACGTGTTGAGCAATTCGGCGGTACGTCCACCCGGCCTCCCGCATGCCCACTATACGCCCTCGCTCAAAGTCCGTCAACTGCACATACGGTTCACGTCCACGCTGTCGCGGCATGCTACCAGTGTTAAAGACCGCGATGGAGCTCCGTATGCCACGGCAAACTGGCTGACACTGACGGCGGCGGTGCACAAATGCTGCGCAGCTAGCGCCATTCGACGGCCAACACCGCGGTTCCTGGTGTGTCCGCTGTGCCGTGCGTGTGATCATTGCTTGTACAGCCCTCTCGCAGTGTCCGGAGCAAGTATGGTGGGTCTGGCACACCGGTGTCAGTGTGTTCTTTTTTCCATTTCCAGGAGTGTATTTGATTGCAAATTTTAAGGTTTGCTTAAAAAATGATTTCTGGCTCTTTTATTGTAAAGCTATAGTTTTTATTATTGTATCTAATCGCTTTGCTATTAATGAATTTCGTACAGTTTTACGACTATAAATTATTCCGGTTTCTAGTAGTCAGTACCACTGGAGGTGTTTTTCTAATATATATTTAATAAATCTAACTTGGTGTGTCCTGTTAAAGTAGATACAAAGTTCACAGCTCGAATGATGTTCAATCTCCCCTAAGCCCTGTCGTTCCTACCACAGACAGACTGACGCAGTTATTGTGTTCCAAACGCATGCATTGGTGTGGGTTCTACAAACGCGGTGTCGTGCTGTATTATTCTAATTTCCGAACAATTCTTCCCTGTGACTGCGAAGACATTTGGTAAATCAGATTAAAAATGAGTGCAGAATTTGAGAGTAACTTTACTGCAGTATTATGTGATAGTACACGTTACTTTAAGACGCCAACTTTTCAGTTTAAAATGTGCTATCTGTTTTGTAGGTACACGCCCTTGCTTAGCATCGGAAGTAAAAGAACTTGAACTTGAGTCGGCAGGAAACGGAACCCTTATAAGATAACTTGCTCAATAAGTTAGTTTTTCTTACCCACAAAGACAAATATAAATAAAACCTATCGAAAGAAGCAAAGAAATATCCTTAAGGTTTTAATATCTAAATCAGTAAATCCATGCATCTAAATCGGTACATCCTACCCAAGTAAACTAAACGTTAGTTTCCATTCGTAAATATAGCATTGTGATGCTGAGTTCTCTCATTCACGACAACTGCCGGAACTACTACTGTCTCTGACATACAAAGAGTGACAGCATCATCTATTGGTTTTTTAGTTTACCACACCGCCACTAAGGCAAACTACTAAGCTGAACAAACTACCAAAACTTTAAATTATGACATAATTTTTTCCGTGATCCGACTTTGATGAAATAGACCCTAATCATTGCCCCAAGCTAAGGTCCAGTACATGTGAAAATAGCACGAAACCTCGTAGTTTATTTCTGGAGATTAATGTGATCAAAAATACAACAACACATTTGACGGTTTCAGATGATACTTTAAGTCACAATATTTTTTTCCGGCTTCAGATCTTCACAGATTCTTACAATGAACAGTATTAATGTCCATTTGAATTAACTATTTACCTGTGCAGTATCAAGTAGTTACCTTGGTCTGTAATGCTGAAAATGTAAAAGCCTCGACATATTTAAAAAACAGTACCCATTCATCACATGTACCATGTACTGTCAAAAGTTTTCCACCAGAATATTAGAACAAGAAATCAATATTCCTATCTTGCTCCCAAATCTAATCGGTGATAACTTAAGTGATTTGATTCGTGGTGGACTGACAGATGAGTTCAATTCAGTATGAATGACTCTAATGGTTGAAAAAACTTTTCTACGATTTGTTGCCCATCCTATGAAGTATTAGAACTACGGTAGTTGATCTAGCAACATGAACGAAATGCAGTAACTTCTCAGTTGCAATAATTACATGTACAACAGTTTTTCCACCGTCTGACTGCACTCAATCATTAGTTGAGAATGTGTGGATATGCATGTGTCCTTGCTTTGGTACCCTGTTAGCGCCCATTCTATATCCAATTGTTAGACAGACTGTTCCACACTTACGGCTAAGAAAGGTTTATAGGTTCACAACACGTTTCCAAGGATATAGTAACTTGTGCTGAATCTGTTTCTGTCTTCCACACATTATTAGACAAATCAAACCCAACAAATTTCTCATCTAAAATACGGTAAGCATTTTGCTGATTCATTATGATTTCAACAAACACTGAAATTTTTTTCTTACGTTGTAAGTGAGGATGTAAACCATCACTTTATTACAAACGACGTGAATGAAATTAAAACAGTAATGCAGTAATGTTTAGTCTGTAGTGTATTTTTGATCATTACATTATAAACTTTCATTTGTAAGTTCGAGCACTCAACTATTTATTTCAGTCCACTTCAGCTACGCAGTGCGGACAACATATATTACAGGCACACACAGCTGCTCGAACTGTTCCACATACAATAAGAAAAACCGCCAGGCCACTACTAAAAACAATGCTTGTCAGGAGAGAGAATAAATAAAGAACTCGCCAAAGTTTCAAATTAACAGTCCAGTGTGTAAGTGTAACGGCATGGAAACACACCGTAACCATCTGCCTGATAGGCACATTTAGGGTATTTGCTTTAGGCTGTGGTCTTCTTTGTTCTCGAATCATCTAGTACGCAGTTCGTGGTCTCGCGGTAGCGTTCTCGCTTCCCGAGCATAGGGTCGCGGGTTCGATTCCCGGCGGGGTCAGGGATTTTCACCTACATCGAGATGACTTTGTGTTGTTGTGTCGTCTTCATCATCATCATCATCATCATTTCATCCCCATTACGGTCGGAGGAAGGCAATGGCAAACCACCTCCGCTAGGGCCTTGCCTAGTACAGCGGTGCAGGTCACTCGCATCGTCCCCTACGTTGTCAAGGAGTGTGGGACTTCATCATCATCATCATCTAGTCATCTATTCGTGCTAGATAAACAGGAAATTTTCAACCTGAACTTGCAGCTAATGAATTGACAGTGTACGACATTTTAAACGTGCTGATTTATTTGAATTCTTAAGATAGGATTTGCCGATAATAATGAATTTTGCGAAATGTTATAAGGGCCTTGAAATCAAGCTGTTATGAGTAAGAACGTTTAAAAATGTGGACGGTAGCTTGGTATTGAGGAGACAATTGTTTCGTTAACGGAAACTTCATGAGATAAAATGTCACAACAGAGGCAGCGAGGTAGTTGTTTCTTCATCTGATGGAGAAACGCTCCCATCTATTTAGCAGGTGACCATTCGGAAATCGCACACAATGTGTTGCGAATTGGTGACCATGACTTTTCACAGTTTGTTGTGTGGAAGAATGTATTGTAGCCTACTGCATTTGATAAATTAGTTACTGTGATTGATATGTTAAATTTGCGCAAAAAGCTCAAACACAGGTACTAGTGCCTCTCTTCATTGCTGCACCAGGGAGAGTGGAAGTTTTGGTATTGCGACTCGCGTGTATTCAACGGATGATATCCAGAGAGAGGTTCTGTTTTAGGTGTGACTTTGGTAATTGCTCCTTCTTTAGTACCAGTATTTCTTAATAATACACTTGTGTGCAGTAATATGGAGTACAATAAAGTGATGCTTTGCGTTATCTGTTCATTAACGTACGCCCTTGTTGTTTTAGCTAATATGGGACAGTCAGCCGATTTACTTTCTTGGTTTATGTAACACGTTTACGGCAATCCATTGTTATTTTAAATATATATAATGTTTTACTGAAATTTTATTCTTCTGAATGAGTGAAATATCAATACTTCCAGTTTACATGAGTGATTTATATTTTTACATGTTATTTTACGTTTAAGCTAATTAAATTAATTAAAACACATGTGTATACAAACATATTATGTAATAAATAATTCCTGAGTGTGGAAGGAGGAGCTGTAGAGATAAATGGCTAAATTTTTCTTTAGAACGATTCTTTTTAAAACTTTTTTTATTTGCTCGCTTTCTTATTTGTCTGTTTGTTCAGTACAAATTTTGGAAGTGTTTTTAAAATGGCTTCCACGTGAACTAGGAAATTTTAAACTTAGCTTAGAACTGAATGACAGTGCTATAGTAACCCACTTTTTGTCGATATGTACCGGGTGATCAAAAAGTCGGTATAAATTTGAAAACTTAATAAACCACGGAATAATGTAGATAGAGAGGTAAAAATTGACACAAATGCTTGGACTGACATGGGGTTTTATTAAAACCAAAAAAAAACACCCCATATTGCTAGACGCGTGAAAGATCTCTTGCGCGCGTGGTTTGATGATGATCGTGTGCTCAGCCGCCACTTTCGTCATGCTTGGCCTCCCAGGTCCCCAGACCTCAGTCCGTGCGATTATTGGCTTTGGGGTTACCTGAAGTCGCAAGAGTATCGTGATCGACCGACATCTCCAGTGATGCTGAAAGACAACATCCAACGCCAACGCCTCACCATAACTCTGGACATGCTTTAGAGTGCTGTTCACAACATTATTCCTCGATTACAGCTATTATTGAGGAATGATGGTGGACATATTGAGCATTTCCTGTAAAGAACATCATTTTTGCTTTGTCTTACTATGTTATGCTAATTATTGCTGTTCTGATCAGATGAAGCGCCATCTGTTGGATATTTTTTGAACTTTTGTATTTTTTGGTACTAATAAAACCCCACGTCATTCCAATCATGTGTGCCAATTTGTACCTCTCTATCTACATTATTCCGCGATTTATTCAATTTTCAAATTTATACTGACTTTTTGATCACCCAGTATGGTACACCTGGGCGTGAGTGTGAAAAAACTGGTAATGTCTGACATATTGAATGTCATGCAGGACCATTACGTTGTGTGGGTAGTATCAGAAAGCTATCAAAGTGGTATGCCAGCGGATGGACAAGACCGAGCAGAGAGAGCAGAAAGAAAAAATGAATGTCGCTTTCTTATCCGTCTGTCTGTCTGTTTGGTACAAGTTTTGCAATTTATTTTAAGCTAATTTCTTATGCCAGAGACTTGAAAATTTAGCTCGGAACAAAAGGTTCATGAAAGATCAATTGCTGGTAACCATTTCCAGTCACTCTAATGTTTACCTTCGCAGTCTTTCCCCATGATATACATATACGAAGCAATGTTTGATAGGGTTAGGTGAAAAGAAACTGATATAAACTTGAAATTTACCATGTCTCACTGATACAGATTCATCATATTGTCTGAAAAGAACTGAAAAATGTCGCACACACAGGACTGAAAAGCAAAAAACGATTATTTAAACAGAAATCAATTTCCACGTTTTGAAATACTACAGAATATAAAATAATTTCTAACATTTAAATAAAAATAAAATTTCACCTCTTTAAATCAGACGAAATAGAAAAAATAATTTTTCATTGACCCATACAGATACTCCAACAAATTTGTGATTGGCCCTCCCGCGCCAAGCTGTTTTGCAGACAGCGAAGTGGAGTCCTCGGGATCGTGGACCCTGTGATGCAGAGACAGAGGGCAACATGGCACTGTAGCTGGACATAATAAAATACTTGAAGATCATGGCCAAGTTTTAATATGCTGCATTCTGACAAATTCCATCCACGTCCAACATTCTTCCACTGCACGCCATCCTCTACATTTTTCAGTGACGGCTACATTTGCTGTCAGAATAGCGGGTGTCGTCTGTACAGTAAGACGCTGGAGCCCACCACCTGCATTACAGTCACAAAATGTGATGAGTGTTGACCAATTTTTCTTTTTGAGTGTTGGACATTTTCTTTCTTTGTTTTGTCAGAGTAAGTATTAGAGTGTTTGGAGCAGTAGGTATTTTTTTCGTGGCATTTAATTACTTTTGTCTTATATTGAGTATGATGTTTTATTTATCTCCTCCTTTTACATCACTGCATATAACGTAAGATGAGATACTGAGCTGAAGGATGTCGGTTTATTTTTGTAGTTCAATATTTTATTTCTGTTGGATTTTATAGGCTGAAATGGGACTAACTGGGAATGAAAGCAGCACAGAGGCAGAGTCAAGGACGTAAGGAGTGTTGGAACCAGAAGCGGCACGGATTTTGTTGAAAAGGTAGCACAAATGACAGTAGACAATACGCAGTTGAGAAGTGAATTAACATCTAGGAGTGAGGGGAAACCGCATCTGATCAGTAGTTGTGGCCTAGGGTGCTGCAGCAGGAGACTGATCCAGCTGCCGCGAGTTTGATTATTCCATTTTCAGGCAAGGCATCTGAAGATGTGCGTTCGTTTGTGGAGGGCTTGGAAACTTCAGCTGTGATGAATGGTTGGTCTGATGAACGGTTGTTGCGCATAGCCAAGGTTAGATTAACAGGTGAAGCGAAGACATATGTAAGGCGTTCTCAGGCCTTAAGGAAGGCAGGACTGTTTAAGCAGTTGAAGGAGCGGCCCTTACAGAGGTACAAGAAACAGAATAACCCTCAGTACTTCAGGGAGAGGTTGGGTACAACGTTGAAGGGACCTGGTGACACAGCAGAGAAATTTACGGACAGAATGAGAGAAATTAACGAGTATACTTACGAGTTGGTTCAGAGCAATGAAGTGAATGGTGTTCTGTTGCAGGAGGCCAACTAAAGGGCACTTGATGTATTTTTCAGGGGTTTACTGGCGCATATGGCGCGGAAAGTGCCTGAATAGACTCCAGAAGATTTGTATTCGGCCATTCAGCTGGAAATCCAATGTGAGGAAATAGACGTGGCAACGGGTGTACGTGATAGACAAACAGTGTTTACAGTGGGTATACAATGTTATGAGTGTGCTCGTACAGGACATGTGCAAGGGCAATGTACCCAGTCACCAAAGAACACAGGAAGGGGTGGACACAAGCAGCATGGAGGATGGAGAAGTGGAGTTAGTAGAGGTGGGCAATCATTAAATGGCAGAGGGGACCCAAGATCCACCTAAGGGAGAGCCCATTTAATTTCAATGCTACAAATGCGTATGCAGAGGTGGAATGTTCAGTGGTAGGATCCATAGGAACTAAAAAGTTTAAGATTTTGTTAGCACAGGGGCGCAAGTGTCAGTGGCTACTAAGAGTTTAATGGGACGAAGGAAGTTAGACCCACCACATTACAGGTTGCTTGGAGTGGGGGATAAGGAGGTCACACCTTTGGGGTCAGTGACAGTTGACTTAAGCATAGGGAAAGCCCGATTTGATGCATGCATGGAGGTAGTACCTCAGGTAAGCGAGGGGTACGACATGATCCTAGGAGTAAATTTATTGCTTCAACATCATGCCAAAATTGACCTTGGACAATGAACTATGGAACTTGGTGGAATGTTATTTCAGCTAGGGGAAACTGTTGTCGATGCAGAGCTGTTGCAAGGGCCATTCAATGTAATGAACAAACCAATTCAGCTGCGTATATTAACATTAAGGCTTAATTCGCTTGAGTGTGTGTCCAGTGGCACTGGGAAGTCGCTTTAGGTAAGTGTAGAGTCAAATCTACCTGTCGGTATGGTATGTGTTATTGAACCATGAAGTTTTTGATCCATTTGGTTGTTTTATGAAATGTAGAATTGTACACATACAAGAGCGAAACGAGCCGGCCGCGGTGGTCTAGCGGTTCTGGCGCTGCAGTCCGGAACCGCGGGACTGCTACGGTCGCAGGTTCGAATCCTGCGTCGGGCATGGGTGTGTGTGACGTCCTTAGGTTAGTTAGGTTTAAGTAGTTCTAAGTTCTACGGGACTTATGACCTAAGATGTTGAGTCCCATAGTGCTCAGAGCCATTTGAACCATTTTGAAGAGCGAAACGAGAGGCGCGTAGTTCCCGTTAACGTGGATAATTTTAGCACTGTAGACGCGACTTTGGGAAAAGGAGTTTTAGTAGCGAATTTTCATGTACAAGATGATGAAGAATAGTGTTCGAGAGGTGGGCATAGCGATCAACCACTAACTGCTAACAGAACTGCATTGCGTAAGCACTTGAAAGGAGGACAAAAAGGGCATATGGAAGAATTGTTGTGGGAATTGAATGGTTCAAATGGCTCTGAGCACTATGCGACTTAACTTCTGAGGTCATCAGTCGCCTGGAACTTAGAACTAATTAAACCTAACTAACCTAAGTACAGCGCACACATCCATGCCCATGGCATGATTCGAACCTGCGACCGTAGCGGTCGCTTGGTTCCAGACTGTAACGCCTAGAACCGCACGGCCACGAATTAAATGATTTGCTTATTCCGCTAGAGCCATTACAAGCAACTCCATTAGTTCAACATAGGATACCAACAGGAGACGAAGCATCTGTTTACCGTGAACTATACAGATAACCAAGGTATTTGCAGCCGATTTTGGAGGATTCCATTGGTCAACAGCTTACAGACGGTATAATAGAGCATAGTAATAGTTAGTGGGGATTGGGCATTGTCATTGTGCCTAAATAATCTATGGATGGAACTAAGAAATACAGATTCTGGTGTGACTACCAATACCTCAATAATAAGACAGTAATGGATGTATACCCCATCCCAAACATATCGGAAACTTTGGATCACTTATGACAGTGCCAGTACTTTTCTACGATGGATTTGACAAGTAGTTTATCATCAGTTAGAGTTGGCTCCAAAGGATCGTCCCAAAACCCCTTTCTCTACTCCTGGAGGCTATTACCTGTACATCAGAGTGCCATTCGTTTGGAGAACGCTCCGGCAACGTTTCAGAGGTTGCTAGACAGTGTGTTGAGGGGTTTGAAACCATGGCAGTGTCTGGTCTATTGAGATGACATTATAGTGTTTTCAAGTACTTAATTGTTCATGTGTGTGTGAAATACTATAGGACATAACAACATGCGGACCTGCAACATGCGGTCGTGCATTATCCTGCTGAAATGTAGGATTTCGCAGGGATCGAATGAAGGGTAGAGCCACGAGTCGTAACACATCTGAAATGTAACGTCCACTGTTCAGAGTGCCGTCATTGCGAACAGGAGGTGACCGAGACGTGTAACCAATGGCACCCCTTATCATAACGCCGAGTGATACGCCAGTATGGCGGTGACGAATACACGCTTCCAATGTGCGTTCACCGCGATGTCGCCAGACACGGATGCAACCATCATGATGCTGTAAACAGAACCCGGATTCATCAGAAGAAAAATGACGTTTTGCTAATCGTGCACCCAGGTTCGTCGTTGAGTACAGCATCGCGCTCCTGTCTGTGATGCAGCGTCAAGGGTAACCGCAGCCATGGTCTCCGATCTCATAGTCCATGCTGCTGCAAACGTCGTCGAACTCTTCGTGCAGATGATAGTTGTCTTGCAAACGTCCCCATCTCTTGACTCAGGGATCGAGACGTGACTACACGATACGTTACAGCCATGCGGATAAGATGTCTGTCATCTCGACTGCTAGTGATACAAGGCCGTTGGGATCCAGCACGGCGTTCCGTATTACCCTCCTCAACCCACCGATTCCATATTCTGCTAACAGTCATTGGATCTCGACCAACGCAAGCAGCAATGTCGCGATACGATAAACCGCAATCGCGATAGGCTACAATACGATCTTTATCAAAGTCGGAAACGTGATGGGACGCATATCTCCTCCTTACACGGGGTTCAAATGGCTCTGAGCACTATGGGACTTAACTACTGTGGTCATCAGTGCCCTAAAACTTAGAACTACTTAAACCTAACTAACCTACGGACATCACACACATCCATGCCCGAGGCAGGATTCGAACCTGCGACCGTAGCAGTCGCGCGGCTCCAGACTGTAGCGCCTAGAACCGCTCGGCCATTCCACGCTTCCACACAGCTGCACCCACAAGAGTTTCATGCCAATCACATCACTCCCCAAGTGCTGTGCCTCCCTTCTAGCTTGTCTGCTCTATCTTCTGGACAGTTCTAACCAAAGTTAATAATATTCTTTCCGCTGCTGGAGATGCACCCAAACACTGTTTTGTAAATTTATGCACAGGGAGGAGAAGAGGTTACCCTCCCGAATTGCTTTTCCTACGGCCACTTTAGGTAGCCTGTTTTGAGGTTTCGTTTAGGCCTAAATTGAACAACACATTTATCACAGAGATCATCATCTTGACGGGCCGTACGTTGCAGCATGTCTGACTAGGGGCCTCTGCCAAACTAAGATACGTGCTTTTGAAGACGTTTTCTGAGCCGCCATAAATGTTGTGTTCCATCCTAAAATTGTTCAGAAGGTCTGAGGCTTTCGCAGAAACACTGCAGACACAGGGGCGACACTACCTGATGACCCAACTGATAGTGTTCGGTCCAAGGTGAACATGGAAACTCATGGACTTTTATGGATGCCATCTCTTTACACAATAGGCATTGACAATTTCAAAATTTAAATACGCATTCCAGATTCAAAATGAACTTACTGCAACCTGGCCAAAGAATCACATAGAATCTTAATATAATAATGAGAACATATGCAGGGTGGACCATTGATAGTGACCGGGCCGAATATCTCATGAAATAAGCGTTAAACGAAAAAACTACAAAGAACGAAACTCGTGTAGCTTGAAGGGGGAAACCAGATAGCGCTATGGTTGGCCCGGTAGATGGCGTTGCCAAAGGTTAAACGGATATCAACTGCGTTTTTGTAAATAGGAACCCCCATTTTTTATTATATAGAAGAACATAATAATTATAATCCCAAAGGAAGCAGGTGTTGACAGATGAGAAAATTACCGAACTATCAGTTTAATAAGCCACTGTTGCAAAATACTAACACGAATTCTTTACAGACTAATGGAAAAACTAGTAGAAGCCGACCTCGGGGAAGATCAGTTTGGATTCCGTAGAAACACAGGAATATGTGAGGCAATTCTGACCTTAAGACTTATCTTAGAAGAAAGATTAAGGAAAGGCAAACCTACGTTTCTAGCATTTGTAGACTTAGAGAAAGCTTTTGACAATGTTGACTGGAATACTCTCTTTCAAATTCTAAAGGTGGCAGGGGTAAAATACAGAGAGCGAAAGGCTGTTTACAATTAGTACAGAAACCAGATGGCAGTTATAAGAGTCGGGGGACATGAAAGGGAAGCAGTGGTTGGGAAGGGAGTAAGACAGGGTTGTAGTCTCTCCCCGATGTTATTCAATCTGTATATTGAGCAAGCAGTAAAGGAAACAAAAGAAAAATTCGTAGTAGGTATTAAAATCCATGGAGAAGAAATAAAAACTTTGAGGTTCGCCGATGGCATTGTAATTCTGTCAGAGACAGCAAAGGACTTGGAAGAGCAGTTGAATGGAATGGACAGTGTCTTGAAAGTAGGATATAAGATGAACATCAACAAAAGCAAAACGAGGATACTGCAATGTAGTTGAATTAAGTCGGGTGATGCTGAGGGAATTAGATTAGGAAATGAGACAATTAAAGTAGTAAAGGAGGTTTGCTATTTGGGGAGCAAAGTAACTGATGATGGTCGAAGTAGAGAGGATATAAAATGTAGACTGGCAATGGCAAGGAAAGCGTTTCTGAAGAAGAGAAATTTGTTAACATCGAGTATAGATTTAAATGTCAGGAAGTCATTTCTGAAAGTATTTGTATGGAGTGTAGCCATGTATGGAAGTGAAACATGGACGATAAATAGTTTGGACAAGAAGAGAATAGAAGCTTTCGAAATGTGGTGCTACAGAAGAATGCTGAAGATTAGATGGGTAGATCACATAACTAATGAGGAAGTATTGAATAGGATTGGGGAGAAGAGAAGTTTGTGGCACAACTTGACCAGCAGAAGGGATCGGTTGGCAGGACATGTTCTGAGGCATCAAGGGATCACCAATTTAGTATTGGAGGGCAGCGTGGAGAGTAAAAATCGTAGAGGGAGACCAAGAGATGAATACACTAAGCAGCTTCAGAAGGATGTAAGTTGCAGTAGGTACTGGGAGATGAAGAAGCTTGCACAGGATAGAGTAGCATGGAGAGCTGCATCAAACCAGTATCAGGACTGAAGGCCACAACAACAACAACATTTTTATTACATATTCGTGTAGTACGTAAGAAAATATGAATGTTTTAGTTGGACCACGTTTTTTGCTTTGTGATAGATGGCGCTGTAACAGTCACAAACGTATAAGTACGTTGTATCATTCCTCCAGTGCGGACGGTATTTCCTTCGTGATACATTACCCGTGTTAAAATGGACCGTTTACCAATTGCGGAAAAGGTCGATATCGTGTTGATGTATGGCTATTGTGATCAAAATTCACAACGAGCGTGTGCTGTGTATGCTGCTCGGTATCCTGGACGACATCATCCAAGTGTCCGGACCGTTCTCCGGATAGTTACGTTATTTAAGGAAACAGGAAGTGTTCAGCCACGATTTGCAACAAATGATGATGCCCAAGCAGGTGTTTTAGCTGCTGTCGCGGCTAATCCGCACATGCACCCTGCATGGGGGCTTAATTAAATAAAATGCAAATCTTTTTAGTTTTTGGTAGCTGTCTGTCCGATTACGCTGTGTCTCGTAAACGGTTGGCCCTGACTAGTATTTGTACGCAATCTGACTGCATAGAACAACAACAAAGAATGAAATGAAAATTTCCTGGTAACACAATTAATTAATTAAGTCCCCAGCAACTATAAAACCTACGAAACCAAAGCACAAGTGTATTTGTTCTGTGTGTGGGAGTGTGACTCAACGTACACATCTGGCACGGCTCTTCTTCAACAAGACAAGAAATTTTAAATATCATTTATACTGACGTGATAAAAAAAAATTAGAAATACTATAATTGCGCAAGAAACCCAGAATTACACTCTAATACAAGAACACACGCCAGATGCTTTGTTGACTGAACCTGTAATGACGCATTATCTAGGACACTGAAATAATGAGAGAGAAAAGAATTTTTTTTTTTTTTTACCTTCGTTTATATTGATGAAAAGCACTCTAAACATTACAATCTCTCCACATCGACTCGCTACTAGCACATCTCAAGCAGAACTCTCCAATATCACATCTCAGCAAGCACTGCCTGCTACGAGTTCTCGACCAGCACTCTTCACTAGCACATCTCAACAAGCACTGACTGCTACGAGTTCCTAACAAGCACTGACTACTACGAGTCCTCGACAGGCACTGACTACTACGAGACCTCGCCAGGCACTCCGTGGAGGCGGCTGAATAATACTCTTTGGCGCAATCTCTGGCGCTGTGGCTCAGTGTAGCCACCTTTCATATGCCCCTCCTCCACGGGCCAGAATTTGATGATATTTTTGCCAGCATTGGGGGTGAAAATACCACCAAATTCGTCCACAAAAATACAGACAAAAATAAAAGATAATATTAATACCTAAATATCACATAATTAGATAAAATTTTTGGCTTTGCACTGACCTTTCAATAACCTAATATATGAAATACAGTAAGCAATACAAATTCTTTCATACATGTGGCTTTACATAATAGTTTACATAATACACAAAAAATCAGTTTATACAAATGTTCACATAAAATACTTTTAATTATTCAAACAAGTAGTTGATAGTTCCAGCAGTAGCACCCAGCAATGGTCAACAGGTGCAAATACCAACAAGTGACATCATTTCAGTAGAAGCAGTCCATCAGTGGCACCCAGCAATGTTGAACAGGTGCAGACACCAACAAGTGACATCATTCAGCAGAAGCAGTTCCATTACGGGCACCCAGCAATGTTGAACAGGTACACACAGCAACAAGTGACATCAGTTCAGTAGAAGCAATCCATTAGTGGCACCCAGCATTGTTGAACAGGTACACACAGCAACAATTGACATTAGTTCAGTAGAAGCAATCCATCAGTGGCACCCAGCAATGTTGAGTAGGTGCAGACAGCAAGAAGTAACATCATATCAGTAGAAACAGTTCTAACAGTGGCACCCAGTAGAGTTGAACAAGTGCGGACACCAACAAGTGACATTAGTTCAGTAGAAACAGTTCCATCTGTGGCACCCAACACTGTTGAACAGGTGCAGACACCAACAAGTGACAACTTTTCAGTAGAAGCAGTCCATCAGTGGCACCCAGCAATGCTGAGCAGGTGCAGACACCAACAAGTGACTTCATTTCAGTAGAAGCAGTCCATCAGTGGCACCCAGTAATGTTGAACAGGTGCAGACAGCAACAAGTCACATTTCTCAGCAGAATCAGTTCCATTAGTGGCACCCAGCAATGTTGAACAAGTGCAGACCCCAACAAGTGACATTATTTCAGTAGAAGCAGTTCATCAGTGGCACCCAGTAATGTTGAGCAGGTGCAGACACCAACAAGTGACATTAGTTCAGTAGAAACAGTTCCATCTGTGGCACCCAACATTATTGAACAGGTGCAGACACCAACAAGTGACAACTTTTCAGTAGAAGCAGTCTATCAGTGGCACCCAGCAATGCTGAGCAGGTGCAGACACCAACAAGTGACTTCATTTCAGTAGAAGCAGTCCATCAGTGGCACCCAGCAATGTTGAACAGGTGCAGACAGCAACAAGTCACATTTCTCAGCAGAATCAGTTCCATTAGTGGCACCCAGCAATGTTGAACAGGTGCAGACCGCAACAAGTCACATTTCTCAGCAGAAGCAGTTCCATTAGTGGCACCCAGCAATGTTGAACAGCTGCAGACACCAACAAGTGACATTATGTCAGTGGAAGCAGTTCATTAGTGGCACCCAGTAATGTCGAGCAGGTGCAGACAGCAGTCCATAATATTCACTATCACTGATCACACTGTTCATCAGAGTTTATTAGCAGAAATTAAACATGTCCTAGTGGTACCAATCATGTAGAAAAAGTACAACTAACAGTCCATAATATTTACTATCACACAGTTCATCAGCAGAAATTAAACATTTCTAAGTGGCACCCATTATGTTGAAAAAGTGCAGGTAGCAGTTCATAATATTCATCATCACTAATCAGACACTTCAAGCACGAACAATAGTTTGAATACACATACAAATGCTTTTACAATGCTCTTACACTAAACATACAAATTCTAATAAACACACAAATGATATCAGATAATTGTCATATTAACTATTACAAATACTCAAATATCAGTAAACCTATAATATTTATGGGTGTCAGTGCAAGCCACTACAAACAAATAAAATAATATTTAGGAGATAAGTGGGTAGGATTAGGAAAGGAAAACACACAAAACACACTCACTCATCTTTCATCCACATTAAGTACTACTGTGTAATTGAATAGTGTTAACTGTGTAAATGCAATTCTGTCAAAATTTGATGTTCATCATGTGTATCAAGTAGTAGTGGCAGCAATGTATAACAGTCAATAATAGTTAAGTCAACGTCATAGTCATCATGTCAAGACCAATGTTTGCCAAGCCAGATCAAAGTGTACGGTTGCTGAACAACTGTCAGTGTGCCAAGATATGCAAATACTTCCCCTCTTCAAGAGAATACTGCTTAGTGATTTAACAAAGTGTTTGTAGACAATCTTCCTTCTACTTGAGTATTCTAGTATGCTATCTTCATCTTCCTTGTTCCATATAGACCAACAAAAAAAATATGCTCCTCATTTACTTTACCTCTTATACACCAAAACTCCAATAATCATTAGCATCACATAATCTCAATACTTCAATAATACCTCTTACGTCGATACATATAAACCTTATCATTAATAGCATTTACCTTACCTCCTGTCCACCAAAACTCCAATAATCATCAACTTCACATAATCTCAATAATACCTCAATAATACCTCTTCAATACGTCGATACATATAAACCTTATTACCAATATCATTTCACTTCCATAACAACTCTTTCCTCTAGTCAGTCTCCTCGAATAAGTACAGATAAAATCCTAATGCAAACCTCATCATCCCATACAATCCGAAGACGTATTGTCAACACACAACCTCTGTGTAATCCATCTGACCCAAATCTTCTACTCATTATGAATTATAAACAAAAGAAATGCATACATGACCTCTAACAGACTTAGTTCGAATAACTCTCAGTAATTAAGTACGATTACGGAGTGTGAATGATCATAATATTTCACAGTGTGTACACCACTTCAAGAATTATGGCAAACAGAAGCAAACATGTGGAGTATTTCTTGTGTCAAGTGTCACTTCCTATTTCAATTGCTCACGAAAAATGCAGTGTAATAACTGTCAATGGTCTAAACCTAGTTTTGGTATGTCATGTCGTTAGCTTCCTTCCTATTAGCATACATTTATACAGCTTTCATAAAGCCTCCAGCTCATGTGACTTCTATGAAGTTTCTTGTACTAATGTCGTTCGTCGAATTATAGCAGTTCATTTTCTTATCTTAAAAATATAAGGCACTGAGCGTAAGCAAAACAAGCAATAGCGAGTAAATATACCAGTAGAGAACAGAATGTCAACAAGTGGATGCAGCACAATTCCTACAACGAGGCTCTGCCAAGCGAACAACCTGTAACCTATACCATAGTGTAACCTAAACTCTATGTTCGTACACTGTACATCAGCATTGCTATATACCAAATTAAAGAGTAGTTATGACAACAAACAGAAATGTATAAATATGCAATCCATACGCATAGCAGCAAACATATATTTTACGTAATAAACAGGTCATTAGCATCATATCAGCATAAGCAAATAAATGTTCATATGTCATCTTAATAAGTAAACATGAAGGCGCAAGCAGATAAATCACAAAGTATAACTTACATACCTAACCACATAAGCACAATAAATCAGGTGACTATTATAATTTAAATAAATAAGCACAGCAGGCACATAATAAAAAAAATATGACATCAGTGAAAAAGCAGTGCAGCCAAGCGATGCATAATATATACAAGTTACAACCCAATTCATTAATAATCATTGTCAAAATCAGTTAACGTACGCAAGCACGTCGCTTCACAAGTAAATTCATAGAACATGAAATTAGCACAAAGTATGAATCACGAAATTGCGAGCAGCAAATTACGTCTAAAGTACGTACCTAAGTGGAAATATGTTACCTGAAAAAATAAACTCAATTAATAGTTACCTTTTTTAGTTTATTAGCTTCTTCTTCGAAATTGCATTCTTCCTGAAAATTTCTCGATAGCAAGTCGTCTTAACGTCGGACACGCACAGAATTTACCTGAAGTTCTTAAATATTTTATAGAACCGTATCCTGAAAAATACTGAATGTTAATAACATAATTCATCAAATCACTATAGCTTTATACTGAATTTAATCGGAGAAATTAAACTGTGTATTTGTTTACGGCTGTCAGTGCATTCGCACTGAGCGCTCGATCAGCTGTAGGCGCGTGACGTAGGAAGTAATTGTTTGCGGTCAGCGACTGCCTTGTGCGGCGCGTAGACTTGACTGTTGCTTTGAGTATATGCCGCCGCCAAAACACAGCGCGGTATCCTTGTACTCTCCGCATGTTTACATGTAGCTGTTAGTTTATCACAAGTATGTCATTCTACAAAAATTTTTCAAAAGTATATCACTCCACAAAAATTTTGGAAACTACGAACCTCACGTTTTGTGGTAGGAACAGCATATTACGAATAGCGTCTAATTTCTTTGGATCAGGAAGAATACCTTCTGTAGAAATAATGTGACCGAGAAATTTCACCTGAGAACGACCAAATTCAGATTTTTCTAAATTCACTGTAATGCCAACTCTTGCAAAAATACGCAATAATGAATCCAAAATTTTCTTGTGCTCACTCCAAGAACGTTTAGCAATAAGAATGTCGTCAACATATGAAGTAATATTGTTACGAAGATAAACAGGTAAAATTTCGTTTAGGCTACAAATGAATGCTGCTGAAGATAGAGTAAGTCCAAACGGTAATTTCCGAAATCACTTTTAGGTAAATTAGTCAAATCCGGTTATTGTTTACTTACTCACTAGATAGATTGATAGTCGAAGAGTTGGTTTGACAGATGCTTAGAATAGTAAAAGAGTAGGCAGCGGTGCAGAAAACTAAAAGGGAAATAGCACCACTACAGCTCGCGGCCCTATGCACGCTACGGCACATATTCACTTACAGTAGTGAATCCCCTGAGGACTTTAAGAGCCGCACATAATTTCTAGTTTGTGATTTAGTGGCAAATTTGGCGGAAGTGCGTACGTAAATTGATCTAACCATGAACATGGATGTATGTCATTCTTAGAATTGCGAAAGATCTTAAATTTCCGAACAGTCAAAAAGTGTTTATAGTCAAAGTTTTCGCCTCGTGGCGACAAAGACCTACCGCGTCTGTCCCAGTCACAATGACGATTTTTGTTAAATTCACGCGCCTGGCGCTCTCTTGTTGCATCCCGTAAATGAAACAAATCATTTTCTTCAAACCCTTCTGGTATCTGTGACTCTAAATTTCTTTTACTGTCTTTTCCTACAATTTCGCCTTCGATTTGTTTGACTTGCTTTTTTAATGCCTCAAATTCCCTTTTCATGCGTTCATTAAATTTTCCCTGATTTTCAACATGCTTATTTATGTTCTGGTACTCTTCGGTTTCTGCAAATGGTAATGGAGCTGTATCATCCGAATCTCTGTCCCCATGTAAACTAAGATTTGTCAATTTATCTGAAATCTCCTCAACTCTTTCCGATAAATCACCTATTTGTTCTCTCTGTTTATTTACGTCTTCTGTAAGTGTCGCGACTCGGGTTTCAGTATTGTCACATTTAGTAGTTAACTGTTCATATTGTTGTGTTAGGTTATTTAATCTGTCATTTGCAACGGATTCCTCGATTCTCTCAAATATTTCTTCCTTATCTTTTGCACGTTGTAAATTTAACTCTGAAAACTTCTGTACTATCAGGCGATCTCTTTCCTCCTGTTCTCTATCCTGTTCCTTTTGTCTGATTTCTACTGCAATTAATCTATTATTGTGAGCATTCAAAATTGGTTGTACTTCTTCACTGATTTCTTTCTTTAATTCATCTTTCATATTTTTGAAACATGTCCCTATTCGTGAGTCTAACCGTGTTTCCAAAGTTCCCATCTCTGTTTTAATTGATCCAATCTCTGTTTTAAATTCAGATCCTAACCGTGTTTCCATTGTTCCCATATCAGTTTTAATTGTTCCTATCTCAGTTTTAATTATTCCTATTTGTGATCCCAAATTTAATATTGCACTCATTAACTGCTCCATATCTTCTGTCGTTAACCTCGTATTCTGTGAATTTTCTGATTGAGAAAAATTTTGAAATGGTTCCGGACTATTTTCCCGACTTATTAAATTGTTTTCCACTTCATTATTCATCATACTGTTGTCCTGTGTTGGCGAGTTCGCCATGTCAACAATTTCGTCATTCTCACTATTCATCATTTTTGCCTTTTTCATAGATCGCGTAATCGTTTACAAAACATACAAAACTCGTCACTGTACGAAATTTACACACAATGACTCTTTATCTCCAACAATACCATTTACACGAAATGTTTCCTTCAAACACGATTAACGAACAATTGAAATAATTGCACTAGTTTGTCAAACGCGTATACAAGACAACAAATCAAATTCTGAGAAAAAATACCATTAGAAGAATGACAATTACCAAATCTACACATGCAAAATAGACTACAATTACAAAACTACTAATTACTGCAACAGTACTACTGTCTACAATTTTTACAATCAGAAGAATTCCAAGGGACGATCCGAAGCAGCGGTCGCCACGTGCATGGGGGCTTAATTATTATTAAATTGAAAATAATTTTTAATTTTGGTAGCTGTATGCTCGATTACGCTGTGTCTCGTAAACGGTTGGCCCTGACTAGTATTTGTACGCAATCTGACTGCATAGAACAACAACAAAGAATGAAATGAAAATTTCCTGTTAACACAATTAATTAATTAAGTCCCCAGCAACTATAAAACCTACGAAACCAAAGCACAAGTGTACTTGTTCTGTGTGTGGGAGTGTGACTCAACGTACACATCTGGCACGGCTCTTCTTCAACAAGACAAGAAATTTTAAATATCATTTATACTGACGTGATAAAAAAAAATTAGAAATACTATAATTGCGCAAGAAACCCAGAATTACACTCTAATACAAGAACACACGCCAGATGCTTTGTTGACTGAACCTGTAATGACGCATTATCTAGGACACTGAAATAATGAGAGAGAAAAGAATTTTTTTTTTTTTTACCTTCGTTTATATTGATGAAGAGCACTCTAAACATTACAATCTCTCCACACCGACTCGCTACTAGCACATCTCAAGCAGAACTCTCCAATATCACATCTCAGCAAGCACTGCCTGCTACGAGTTCTCGACCAGCACTCTTCACTAGCACATCTCAACAAGCACTGACTGCTACGAGTCCTCGACAGGCACTGACTACTACGAGACCTCGACAGGCACTCCGTGGAGGCGGCTGAATAATACTCTTTGGCGCAATCTCTGGCGCTGTGGCTCAGTGTAGCCACCTTTCAACCCGTACCATATTTCTGTGCACCAGGAATTGCATGGCACCGACTTTGAACGTCGTGTACAGTTCTGCCACTGGGCACATGAGAAATTACGGGACGATGACAGATTTTTGCACGCGTTCTATTTAGCGACAAAGCGTCATTCATCAACAGCGGTAACGTAAACCGGCATAATATGCACTATTGGGAAACGGAAAATCAACGATGGCTGCGACAAGTGGTACATCAGCGACCTTGCCGAGTTAATGTATGCTGCGTCATTGTGGGAGGAAGGATAATGGGCCCCCATTTTTCCGATGGCAATCTAAATGGTAAAATGTATGCTGATTTCCTACGTAATGTTCTACCTATGTTACTACAAGATGTTTCACTGCATGACAGAATGGCGATGTACTTCCAACATGATGGATGTCCGGCACATAGCTCGCGAGCGGTTGAAGCGGCATTGAATAGCATATTTCATGACAGGTGGATTGGTCGTCGAAGCACCATACCATGGCCCACACGTTCACCGGATCTGACGTCCTCGGATTTCTTTCTGTGGGTAGAGTTGAAGGATATTTGCTATCGTGATCCACCGACAACACCTGACAACATGCGTCAGCGCATTGTCAATGCATGTGCAAACATTCCGCAAAGCGAACTACTCGCTGTTGAGAGGAATGTCGTTACACGTATTGCCAAATGCAGTGAGATTGACGGACGTCCTTTTGAGCATTTGTTGCATTAATGTTGTACTTACAGGTAATCACGCTGTAACAGCATGCGTTCTCAGAAGTGATAAGTTCACAAAGGTACATGTATCACATTGGAACAACCGAAACAAAATGTTCAAACGTTCCTACGTTCTGTACTTTAGTATAAAAAACCTACTTGTTACCAACTGTTCGTCTAAAATTGTGAGCCATATGTTTGTGACTATTACAGCGCCATCTATCACAAAGCGAAAAAAGTGGTCCAACTAAAACATTCTTTTTTTTACGTACTACACGAATATGTAATGAAAAATGGGGGTTCCTATTTACAAAAACGCCGTTGACATCCGTTTGACCTATGGCAGCGCCATCTACCGGGCCAACCATAGCGCCATCTGGTTTCCCGCTTCAAGCTAGACAAGTTTCGATCTTCGTAGTTTTTTCGTTTCACGCTTATTTCGTGAGATATTCGGCCCGGTCACGATCAATGGACCACCCTATATATATATATATATATATATATATATATATATATATATATATATATATACTGCAAATTGCTGCCTACGGTGTCCAAAATAACACAATGACAAGAAGTCATGACATGGCGTAACGGCGTAACGAATATCATGACAGAATTACAACAATATGAGGAAACGTTTTCAAATACTTCTCAATATAGTTTTAGGCCTTGTACTCGGAATAGAGTTATGGTAACAACATATACAAGAATAAGTTCATTATTCAGCTTTTACGAAAGGAAAATGTGTTCTGGCGTAACTACAAGCGCCGGAACGAAGAGGTAGAACGCAAGACCAGAGAAGGTTGTGCGGCTACGTCAGCCAATAGCTCGCTGACAGGGACTGCGCCGCGCCAGGAGCGCCCTCTGCAAAAAGTGAACACAAGAGCCGCTCCTGCCAGCCTCGGCCAGACACAGTGCTCAGACCGGCTCAGCATATGGACATTAGTGGATGGTTCTATACCGGCACTCACAGAACAGATTGTAATTATCCGTATCAAGTGCTTAGTTGGACTTCGTCTATAGCGAAGATCATATTACTGTTAGCATGTCGCCCCTCGCTTGCGACATTTTCTGTAAATAAAAAGTTAAGTATTGTCAATCTGCTTTATAGAAATAAAACTACTAATGTTATTTACTCGAGTTGTTTGGCATTCCGAGAACGCAGCACCCCTCAGGCCCCTACACGAGACGAGTGGGCAAGATCTGACAAAATGAGCGATAATTACACTTACATTAAATCAAAGGCATGCAGTGTATACCAAGGGCTTGGTCTAGTTTGACGAACTTATATGGCCTAGCAACAGGTACAATAAAATAACATGGTGGTTCACTGACTGCTATTGCGCAAGTGCACTAAGTTATTGTAATCATGTTCTCAGAAACAGAGCTAATTTATAACAGAATGCTTAACAAGCTCGTAATAAAATATCGTCAGCAAAGCACAGACCAAGTACCTATGTAAACACCAGTAATGGTGTCAGCTGTATCCTAGAAGCATAATGCCGGCCGTATAAGGGAGGGTGTTGTCAACAAGTCGCATCAGAAGTGGAGGAGACGCTGTATGACTCACAAAGCTCAGGAAGATTCCCCAGTTCCCGCAGCTTCGGACTGCTCTGCAGCAAACAGCACCGGGCGTACCGTACGTATCACTGAAAACAATAGAAACTGGGGACATGTTGCACGGAGCGTTTCGAATTAGACTATACTACCTCCTAAAAAATTATTTGCCATTCACCCTGCGTGTACATGTCTGTTTGTTGCTATTCGAAACACAGCCGATTCCTCTAGGATACCATTGTGGGAATTACCGTGTCACACTGGTGAATTATGGTTAATAATGTCTCCTAATCTCGCTCATTTTGGTATTAGAAAGGGTCTAGATGAGTAGTTGTCAAATCTTTTAGCTCATGAGATATTACTGAATTGTAGGATAGCATTTCGGGCGGCGTATCTACTGATGTTATTATTAATACACTCCTGGAAATTGAAATAAGAACACCGTGAATTCATTGTCCCAGGAAGGGGAAACTTTATTGACACATTCCTGGGGTCAGATACATCACATGATCACACTGACAGAACCACAGGCACATAGACACAGGCAACAGAGCATGCACAATGTCGGCACTAGTACAGTGTATATCCACCTTTCGCAGCAATGCAGGCTGCTATTCTCCCATGGAGACGATCGTAGAGATGCTGGATGTAGTCCTGTGGAACGGCTTGCCATGCCATTTCCACCTGGCGCCTCAGTTGGACCAGCGTTCGTGCTGGACGTGCAGACCGCGTGAGACGACGCTTAATTCAGTCCCAAACATGCTCAATGGGGGACAGATCCAGAGATCTTGCTGGCCAGGGTAGTTGACTTACACCTTCTAGATCACGTTGGGTGGCACGGGATACATGCGGACGTGCATTGTCCTGTTGGAACAGCAAGTTCCCTTGCCGGTCTAGGAATGGTAGAACGATGGGTTCGATGACGGTTTGGATGTACCGTGCACTATTCAGTGTCCCCTCGACGATCACCAGTGGTGTACGGCCAGTGTAGGGGATCGCTCCCCACACCATGATGCCGGGTGTTGGCCCTGTGTGCCTCGGTTGTATGCAGTCCTGATTGTGGCGCTCACCTGCACGGCGCCAAACACGCATACGACCATCATTGGCACCAAGGCAGAAGCGACTCTCATCGCTGAAGACGACACGTCTCCATTCGTCCCTCCATTCACGCCTGTCGCGACACCACTGGAGGCGGGCTGCACGATGTTGGGGCGTGAGCGGAAGACGGCCTAACGGTGTGCGGGACCGTAGCCCAGCTTCATGGAGACGGTTGCGAATGGTCCTCGCCGATACCCCAGGAGCAACAGTGTCCCTAATTTGCTGGGAAGTGGCGGTGCGGTCCCCTACGGCACTGCGTAGGATCCTACGGTCTTGGCGTGCATCCGTGCGTCGCTGCGGTCCGGTCCCAGGTCGACGGGCACGTGCACCTTCCGCTGACCACTGGCGACAACATCGATGTACTGTGGAGACCTCACGCCCCACGTGTTGAGCAATTCGGCGGTACGTCCACCCGGCCTCCCGCATGCCCAGTATACGCCCTCGCTCAAAGTCCGTTAACTGCAGATACGGTTCACGTCCACGCTGTCGCGGCATCCTACCAGTGTTAAAGACTGCGATGGAGCTCCGTATGCCACGGCAAACTGGCTGACACTGACGGCGGCGGTGCACAAATGCTGCGCAGCTAGCGCCATTCGACGGCCAAGACCGCGGTTCCTGGTGTGTCCGCTGTGCCGTGCGTGTGATCATTGCTTGTACAGCCCTCTCGCAGTGTCCGGAGCGAGTGTGGTGGGTCTGACACACCGGTGTCAATGTGTTCTTTTTTCCATTTCCAGAAGTGTATATAGCTTACTTAAAATGGTATTTAATGGGCCCCACTAGACTGGCTACACTAAGGTGACTGTAAGATGACCGCCGGCCGCCTAGTACTGATCGTTAAAAGTCGGTACAATTCCGAACACTTCGTGTTGATTGTTCTCTGTTTTAGACTGCTGCCACCCTCACCAAAACCAAAATTGTGACACTGCAACTGCGTGTAAAAATGTTTTTGAGGTGCCTTTGTGAGTAGATGATTAATTTATTAATAACAATAATTGCACTTACGTTGACATTCACTGTGAAATGTGAGAAACGATCACATCCGTTTACTTAACGTTTTGACTGTAGTTGGTCTCGTACTCATTACGTTATATTACAACAGCCTTGATTAAACTTCATATTCTTTGCCACAAGTACGTACCTGATATGGAGATGACTGTCTCTATATTGCGCATTCACGAACCCACGCCATTTCCGTTCCAGATTTATACCTTAGCATGTGACAGCTTCGATGCACAGATACAAATGGGTTGTCAGCACTGGAAGGCAAACAAGGAAACGCATCCACTATCACAGCCTCTCACCTCGCAACGATATATCCATCTGACACAGCACTCAGGTTCGACCCCTAGGTGGCCGACCAACTTCTCACAAACCTGTTACAGTTCTTCCAGCACATTTTTGATTCGGCGAAGGAATCAGGTACAGCCAACAGCTACGACTGGTAAGTATTTATTCCTTACCGATTTTAGGTACATGTAAGTTATCCTTCTGCTGAAACTATGTTAAGGACCAGTTACAATTGGAAATAAGCAGGCAAAGTATAAATACTTAGTATTTGCAAATATAGGCTGTACCTAACTCATTTGTCAAATCTAGTTATTGTGCATTTGCTGACAATGATCAGCCATGTTGCCGCGCGGGATTAGCCGAGCGGTATAGGGCGCTGCAGTCATGGACTGTACGGATGGTCCCGGCGGAGGTTCGAGTCCTCCCTCGGGCATGGGTGTGTGTGTGTTTGTCCTTAGGATAATTTAGGTTAAGTAGTGTGTAAGCTTAGGGACTGATGACCTTAGCAGTTAAGTGCCATAAGATTTCACACACATTTGAACATTTTTAACCAGCCACGTGAATCATATGGAGGTCTTCAAATATAGCGAACAAGAATTTTAAATAGACGTGCGCTGGTTTAATAAGTGTTACTCACATGTTGAAAGATTATTATCTCTAAACGATTATTTGTTTGTTAGTAAGCAGGAAAGCCACTCTGTTAGGAAGGTTTTAACATTAGCTGTCGTTTTTGGATTGGGCTGTTACTTGCTAGACAGATGTTGTTATAAAATTTGACTGAAAACTGCGAACCGCACTATCAGTTGGCTCGGAGCGCATGCTGCCCGCGGGCCGCAATTTGAAGACCCCGTATCTGGAAGATCATGGTGCTTACACCATACTCCGGCTACTAAACAAGTTAACGAATGTAAGAGGGTGTTTACTTACCAGAAACGGAAATAGAGCAACAAATAAGGACTTCTTGCCTGTTATCTAACCGGCTAAATATCGGCCCCATGAATCCTAAGACTTTTGTGAATCTCATAACTTCAAGTTTGAAGTAAGGTAACAAATAACCAAAGAAATATCTTTATCATCTTATATAATTACAAATTTAAAGTTTTCAATTTTTTTCCTTTCCATGTACTGTGAAAAGTTTTTTCTTGCCAAATTTCATGATTCTACGTCAAGGGGAAGAACCCTATAAATCTCAATAGGTGATTTTTAGAGTAACACAATGACCGAATCGTTTGATTGTATTGATTTCAAATTTTATAATTTTTACATCATTAAAGGAATATCAACCTCAGTATGTGACATAAATTTCACACTGATACGCCTCTCCTTTCCTGAGAAAAATGGGTGTTAATACATCGATGGACGGACAAACAGGCAGTCGGCTAACAAAAGATAATTTTGTTTCGTGTGATATCATTACAAATTAACATTTTCGGATTTTTTCCCTTCACTCGCACTGTAAAAGCTTACTTATTGCCAAATTTCATGACAAAGGTTTTGATGAGTGAATTTGCGAGTATCAAAACTTGACATAAATGACCATACCTTTTGACAGCATTGGCTTACAAGCTAACGTTTATTACACTGCCAAGAGTATTAGTATGTGACACAAATTTCAACTTCGTACCTGTACCCGCTCTTGAGAAAAAGGCGTCTTAACAGGCCGACAGAAAGACAGACAGACAGAGGATCTGACAACAAAAGACATAATAAATTCAAGTGGTATAATTACAAATTAACAATATTCGAGCTTTTTCCTTTGGTTGTACTGATTAATCTTGGATCTTAGCAAATTTCATGATTCTAGGTCAATGGGAGTACTTTGCAGGTGAGTGAGTTTGCGAGCATCGAAATATGAGACATATACCACCGTATCTTTTGACTGCATTGACCTAGAAGCTTCACTTTTTTTACGTCGCCAAGTGACCATAGATTTTGACGTGTGATATAAATTTCTGATTTCTGTTTGTTACGTCTCTCCAATTCTGAGAAAAAGGATTTTGAACAGTCGGACAGATAGAAATCGGAAAACAAAATGTTTCTGTAAGGGTTCCGTTTTTCCCGATTGAATTACGAAACCCTAAAAAAAAAAAAAAAAAAAAAAAAAAAAAAAAAAAAAAAAAAAAAAAAAAAAGCCTCGTGTGAATCGACGACTTAAATAATGTGGCATTAGTTTCTATTTGTTAGATTACAATATTTAAGCTTAACGCTGTTTAATTACCTTATATTCCCTTCTGACAGCTGTCAGTGCGACCAGTCAGGAAACTCTGCGAGCATCAAAACTATACTCAGAAACTGAAACTCCTCCCTTGCAGACAGCATCCAGTAATTGGCGAAATGAAGCTTACTGGACAGACTCTGTAGCTTTTTAGCCTTCCGGCAGATTAACATCGCGGGCTGCGGCAGCCGTGGTCTTGTGGAAAATGAATGCCCAGAGGTAGCAGCATTTCTCGTTTTAATTTCCAACTGATCAGCCGCTGTGGGCAGTAGTGGTAGTTGGTGGTTGAGGGGTGGGGTGGGGGTGGAAGGGGAAGGCAGGGCCAGAGGAAGGTGGTGGAGGGCGACAGATCTGTGTACTCTGTCGAGGAAGACCAGGGGGTGGGGAGGTGGGCGAATGTTATTGCGGAAAGCCCACGGGAGGCGCTCTGTCCCCGCTATTGACACAACCTGCATTGCGTTTGAACAATATCGGCCGACAAAGACAGCGTCCTCCAATAGCCATTCCGTGTTTGCACAGAGTCCGGCAGTACTAGCGCGCCTGGTCGAAAATAGTTGACCAATCAGCCGCATTGTGGCGCCACGGTTTGTAGTACAGCTAGCAGGCCGCGCTGCGACTGGAGAGGTTCGGCTGTTTTGGTGTGAGAAGGGAATGGGTGGAACTGAATCCCATGGAACTGAGGGGGAACCTATGGGGTGGGGGGGGGGATTACAGAGGGGGAGTGGTCGAACTTGGGCTTCGCGGAGTGGTCGGAGTGCCCGTATCGTACCGTCTGATATATCGGGGACGTATCTGGCAAAACACACGCACACCCATTGAAGCCTCGGGCTCGCCGCCCTGCGTCCGGCCTGTTTTGTAACCAGCGCTATTATTCTTCAGTGAATGGGATTCTATCAGCGATCCCCGGGATTCGGTAACAGCAGGCGCGGTCCGCTCCCGGAAACTGAGTAACGATTGATACCGTGGGTGCGAGTTCCATCACTACACAACGAACGGCTGTTAAGTTTTCGTTCCGGGCGATCGCGTGAAAGGGAATATAAAATTCTGACTGTGAGAGGAAGAATGGCAGCGCAGTGCACGCGAATGGCACCCCGAGAGCTGCTGCATTATCTGCTCTTCAGTCTGAATCATTGTGACACAATTCACTGACGCAGTTGTTTACCGTATGACTACGTGATGCCACACGCCTTTGATTAGATTCCCGCTATGCGATCAGAAGGGTCTGTTTGCATCCTTAATTGGACTACTGAGATAATGAGCTGTGGATGTCAATTTTGGGTTATTGTGAACCAAGCACAAATATCAGAGTTATCATCTCTCTCGCTCGCTCACACACACACACACACACACAGTTGCGAAATACTAATGACACGTTGCTAACGTGTCATCTCAGTTTAGCGTATGGCACTACACACGTGGTTTACACTGGTTGTATGATCATTGAAAAAATATTTATAACGGATTATTCACTTCCTCAGTCGCTGTCGTTCTATGACACCCTCAATGTTATAACGGACCTTTATAAACTACGCGAGATTTTCATATTCTCTGGCTCTCTCGGTGGAAACCGTTGGTCCAACAGACAAAATGAACAGAACCTTTTTGTAGGAAATTTAGTGTAATTATATCTTCTACTGGGATACGTTTTCGTTAGAGGCCGTAGTTATCGAATTATTCAAGAAAACTCGCAAAAGTGGCTTTCAAACGATCCCTCTCTCCTACACTCAACCCTCATCGATCAGACTTTCTCATGACTCTTGCTGCTACCACTGAACAAATATTGGCCACAGCACGAATTATTTCCCACAGTCGACTTTTTTTGGTCTTCATTGACTGGTCTTAGTCCGCCACCGGCGTAGTTGAACCCCTGCAAATTGTAAAACTGATATTTCAATAAATTTTACCTAACAGTCTTGTGAATTTTAACACCAGAAAACAAACAATTACATCATTCTATTCGGCAGCCTTTCTGATTACGAAACTACTGTGCTTGTAAGCGTTAAGTTTGGCTCGAATTGCCAACAAATTGCTTTCAGTGTAACGTTCAGAAAAGTAATTTTTTGTTCAATACTCCTAAGGTCACGTCTAAATTAAGACTTTTAACGAAATAGCAGATTACGATTGTGGCTCAATAGCCCATCAAGAAGAACAAAAGCGTTCAAATATAGGGAATAGTTCGTGTAGTCGGAAATTTTTGTACAGTGGTAGGAGGGAGTGCCACGAACAACATAATCGAAATCTTGACTGATGAGGGATGAGTGTGAGGTGGAGGTGAGTTTGAATGTCACTTTCGTACGTTTCTCTAGAATAACTCGTAAACCGTGGCCTCCAACGAAAACGTATCCCAGTACAGAATTTAACTGCATTAAATATCCTACTAAAACGTCCTGCTTATTTCTCTGTAGGACTAATACTTCACGCGTAGATAGTCAGATAACATGAAACTCTTTTGTGTGGTTTATAAATGCCAGCCATAACGCTGCGGGTTGCGTAAAACGACATCGGTAGGGACAGCTAAATCACTCTGTACGTAAACAATAAGCCTGCGTATATTTTAGCTCGAAAACACGACAAGTAGTAAATCGATTGCTTTCAATTTTTGACATAACATTGGATCGATTACGCGTGTGTTTCTGCAGACGCATTTTTTAAATATCTATGATATATAAATAAGTATGTAATATATACAAATGGGAGACGTTACCAAAGATCTTGAAAAGTTATTGACTGATTAACTTCAAATTTTAAACTACATTGTTTTAATCATTCAAACTGCAGAATCTGAATTTGTAATATCAATAAACAAGAATCAAAGTCAGAGAGAGGGGGAAAGAGGAGACGGATAGACGGGTGGGAGGAAACTGGCATAGAGAGTGGAAAGGAGGAGATGGGTAGAGGGGGCAGGAGGAGATGGTGAGTGAGGGGGATGAGAAGATGGACAAGACAGTGGGGGAGGGTCATGTACAGAGAGGGGGGGGAGGAGGAGGTGCAAAGGAGGAGGAGTTTGGTAGAGACAGGGGAGCAAAAGAGATTAGGACGAACAAACAATTCCCGTTTTATCCAGTAGATAAATTGTGGGACTTGTATCTTCATATTCGGACGTACAGATTGGCGAGCCATTCGAGGTGTGGCGTTGAAGAAGTCAGCCAGGCTACCATAACAGCTTGTTAGTCCACAGCCCTGGGTGATGTGTTGGACAGTTTGATTTGGAACCCCACTATCATAGCTAGGGCCGGGTAGCTTTCACCACTTTTGTACACTGGGTATACATATTCCTCATGCACAAACGGTGTCTCTTTAGGCTTTTCCATGTCTGTCGTGGAAGTTCAAAGCCCTTAGCTTCTTTCTACTGGACCGATACGGCCACAGTTTTCGAGGGAGGAGCTACCACTGCGTGTAGTTTCATTTAATATCCCTGCTAAAATTGGTAGCTGCCAGTTGTTTGGCCTCTCACAGAGAGGAGGTTTCTAAAGCGCAGTGGAGTTGTTTCCAAACCTCGGGCATTTACGTGGGAAAGCTTCCTGTTTCCGCAGGAAAGGTGGGGCTACATGGAAAATTGTTACGATCTAATACAGTGGGGTTGTCTTTATGCACCCATTTATAATGCTCATAGCAGCGCTGAGATGTGTAGTATCATCTAAACGAAAGCAAAATGAGGAGTATTTCTAACTGGCATTTGGCCTTAGATTTTTCTGTCAAAAGAGATAATGAGACTTAAGCCTACTGTAGTACTAAGGCAGGTTTTCCCCTGTATTGAGCGTATTGCGTATGATATATACTGCCTTTTGAAGGTAGCTGTAGGGACTATATGTGTGATGTAGCGTTCTGTTAGAGTTGTTACGTGTACTATGGAAATAAAGGTGAGAGGCTGGAAATTCATTGGCACATACGGTTATAAATTCCTCAAGCGACAGACAGATCATTTCAGTAACTCTAGAAAACCACAACACTGCGAAATAGGTGGCGCACAAAAGTACAACTTTAACTCCTCTCTCCCACTTCGTGCCAAACATTGTAAACAAAAATATCTTTCGCTACCGTATTTTGAGCTCTATGTGGAGTACATTCTCGTCCTTCGAAACGGCTTTCATCGTACTGCATCCTGGTATCTAATTCCTTACAGACGACATCATAAAGCCAAACAGCTTATGACAGAATTAGTGACTGTGTTTCATGAAGAGTTAAAAGTAGTACGTCTGTTTTTAAAATAAGAGATTGTTTAGTGTGATTGAAATTTATTTTTGCGACCTCCATATACTCGTGGTTCGTCTCCTGGAGCAGTCAGAGCTTCATAACAGAAAAGTGTGTATGGGTGCGATTACCCCATCCTGTCATACTGGCCAAAAAATGACACATCTTGCCCAGATTGCTGCTTTCAATCATTAATTCTTATTGCGATTCAATAATAGCCGCTCATATTACTTCTAATGCCTGAATCTGTGCCTCAAATGTGAGATGCAGAGGTACATAACTCGATGTGTTGAATATTTCCTGATTTTGTTATATATATTTTACGCTGCTGTGTGACAGTGCCAGGAAATGGGGCAGATGAGAAAATTCGTTTACATCATCATTCTGTGAGTGCTATATCCAGAAATTCTACGTGAACAGGCTATCTCTGAAACAAATCTGGTATACAAGTTACATACAGTAATCACGATTGCATCCTTAGTCGTGGGCTTGAAGCGCCCTATCATGTGTTAAGTCAACAATTTTCCAAACACAACAACTAAAATGTAATGTTATTCACAAAAGTAGGCGCAAAGATCGCGTGTTTTGTGATAACATTCTCGACGACCAATTACTGGAATCACTTGCAACCACCATAGACTTGAGGTATTCACCTGGGGTAGCCGAAAGCGAGGCGACTATATACAGCACGCGTAGTTGGGTGGACTGCACTTGTCAGGCTGAGAAACTCGTATTTTTAAAGAGTTATAAGGAAACGTAATTCGTAATTCAAAAGTGGTCATTTAATAAAACTCACCCGACACAGGTTCTTTAGTGTTATGTGTGATTCTTGTTCCCTTTTCGAATGAAATTAAAGAGATGGAGGAAAATCAAGCGAAAAGTGGTAGATTAGGCGGGGATTTCTTTAGTCGATGTGAGAGGGTAGCAGTTAGTCTGAACAACTCCTAATGTAAGTCGCCAAAGGGAAAGCTTAAACCCTACTCTGAAATATCGAGAGCGTACGTTCCAAGGCGAATAATGGATTATGGTACTCTTTGTGCCCTTGCATAAACCTTGATCAAGATGCATAGTCCTATACTGAGTGCTTCACTCTGCTTCAGAGTTTACCTTCACGTGCAACAACCCTGTACTAATATCAGTCTGACTTTGCGACAGTAACTGTCGGCTACTGGTGTTGTGCTGCTCTTCCTAACAGCAGTCCTTACGAGCCCACCAGTCGCATCTTTACCTGCGGTTACTCGTACTTTATGTACTGGGGCAGTGCACGGTTCTGTTTAAAAAGAATAGCTCGATGAAGCTGTAGGGTCGAGCCACGCTCATCTGCTTTCATACCCCACAGCTAATTCTCTGTAAATAGTAACCTGTAGCTGTGATACTGCAGTCATATAGTCTATACATAGACTGGAATAGCGAGTTAATAAAATACGTAGAAATAAGAAATAAAAAATAAACAAATAACTTAATAAAAAGGGTTCTGTTTATTCAAGAAAGGACATTTCAAATAAACGGGAAGTGGCTTTATGGTATTCAGTCAAAATACAAACAGAAATTTCCCTTATCAAGTGCAGTAAAGTTACGTTGAGAGCGTTACGAGGAAGGTAGCAAAATCCCCAAACTAAATAGTCATCAAACACTCGCGAAAACTAAGTCGATCTCGTGGTCACAATACACGAAAGATTCACCAACTCAAAATAGTTCAGAGCTCAACATGATGATTCACAAATTAACACACGTGATACAAAGAATAATAACTCATACTTTGTCTATGCTCAGTTCCGTATTACAAGAGAAAAAAGTTAAAATCCTCTCTGGACACATTGAGACCTCTCGAATTGTAAGTCCCTTCAAAAGTTACGTGTATTGTAGCGGCCGTTTACCGCTCAGAAGCAGTCATCTGTACTACTGCCCTGGGCACGTTGCTCTAGACAGGTCTGCCTTCCTCCACAACTCGCCACCAAGTATCCAGAACGGCTCTCTTGAGCTTTTAACCTCCTCCTTCCTAATCAACCCACTGGACTGAGATATACGAGGGGCGTTTCAAAAGTCCGCGCAAAGATAAAAAACTACCTATGTGTTTGCGGTAAACCTTTTCTATTTTTCGACATAGTCTCCTTTTAGACTTACACACTTTGCCCAACGCTGTTCTAATTTGTTGATCCCTTCCGAATAATAGGAATTGTCCAAGTCTGCAAAATAGCTATTAGCTGCTGCAATCACCTGCTCGTTTAAATAAAATCTTTCTCCTGCCGGCCATTTCTTCGAATTGGGGAACAAGTAGTAGTCAGAGGGAGCCACGTCTGGAGAATAGGGGGGATGTGAAAAGAGTTGGAATCCTATTTCCATAAATTTTGCGACCACAACTGCTGAGGTGTGTGCTGGAGCATAGTCGTGATGGAAAAGAACTTTTTGCAGTCTAATCATCGGCGTTTTTCTTGCAGCTCGGTCTTCAAACGGTCCAATAACGATGAATAATATGCTTCTGTAATAGTTTTACCCTTTTCCAGATAGTCGATGAGGCTTATCCCTTGCGAATCCTAAAATACAGTCGCCATAGCTTTTCCGGCCGAAGGAATGGTCTTCCCCTTTTTTAGTGCAGATTCTCCCTTGTCAACCCATTGTTTAGATTGTTGTTTGGTCTCAGGAGTATAGTAATGCATCCATGTTTCATCCACAGTGACGAAACGATGCTTAAAGTCCTGCGAATTCTTCCTGAATAGCTGCAAACCATCCTTTCAACACTTCACACGATTCCGTTTTTGGTGAAGTGTGAGCAATCGCAGAACCCTTTTTGCAGATAGCTTTCTCATGTCTAAACGTTTATGCAAAATATTATGTACCCGATCATTCGAGATGTCCACAGCACTAGCAATCTCACGCACCTTAACTCTTCTGTCATCCATCACCATATCATGGATTTTATCAATGATTTCTGGAGTCTTAACCTTCACAGGGCGTACAGAATGATGAGCATCTCTTGTGCCCATACGACCTCATCGAAAATTTTGAAACCACTTATAAACTGTTCTAATCGAAGATGCACAGTCACCATAACGTATATAAAGCTTCTCTTTTTTGTCTCACAAGGCGTTTTGTCTTTCATAAAGTAATGTTTAATCACCACACGAAATTCTTTTTCGTCCATATTTTGACAATCACTCGACTTCCTTGATTCACACGAATGCAAAACACAAAAAATAGACCAATATGGCTGAAACTTGGTGTGCGTTCTTTCCAAAGATGCTACTAATTAAACATGACCTCGATATGCGCCGGTGGTGCCATCTCTCGGACTTTGCATGGAGTTTTCAAACGCCCTCGCAAATGACCGTGATCGCATATGCCTAAAGAAATTTTACAGTGGTTCAAATGGTTCAAATGGCTCTGAGCACTATGGGACTCAACTGCTGTGGTCATAAGTCGCCTAGAACTTAGAACTACTTAAACCTAACTAACCTAAGGACAGCACACAACACCCAGCCATCACGAGGCAGAGAAAATCCCTGACCCCGCCGGGAATCGAACCCGGGAACCCGGGCGTGGGAAGCGAGAACGCTACCGCACGACCACGAGATGCGGGCTTTACAGTGAGAAAGGCTCTTATTACCGAGGGTAAATCGGTTGGTTGGATGAAAGTGTACAACAGACCCTTTTGAAGGAAGAATCTATTCTAAACCCAACCTAAATGGTGATAATAATTTTGAAATAGGTAGAATATAATGCAATCGCTCACGAACCACACAGGAGAAAACGGTACCATGTAATACTTTTAATACAAAAATACCGATAAAAAATGCTGATTAGCAATAAAGGGATAATTAAACTATCGGCAGCCCAATAGGGCAATAAATATCCAGAATCTTAAGTAAGGTAATTGCAAAGAAAATTAAGAAAATAATCGCTCGCGTGGAACAGAAGATTGTCACTCTTTTCCACAACACAGCAGTTCACGATAAAATAAATTAATCAGAAAGCGCTGAGTTTGCACTTACTTATTCTGTTGTTAAATAAGTGACTGGTTGTAACTGAAACTTTGCTGCGTAAAAAATGAGGTTCGGTAACCTTAGCGTAACGTAATGCAAAATTTGGAGCAAGGAAAGCAATTTACTTTTAACTATTGAAAGACTGAACTGAATTTAACCGAATGATCAACTGATTTACTTTTAACATAAGAATAATAAGATACGTATCAAGGCAGCAGAAGTCAATCGCTAAGCTAAATACAGAATAAATAAAATAGCTTGCTCTTAATTCGTTCTGTCTCTTTGGTTATTAGTTTTTCCGGAGACTTTTACGTCACTTTAAGTGGATGAAGCTAATACTGAAAATAGGAAATCCGTTAAGCCTTTGTTATGCACTACAAGAATGAACAGTTACTGAGGCAGCAAAATTTAGACTGAAACTTGCCATTAGCAAATAAACTAAACTGGCAGTAAATAGTTAGTCAGTTTCCATATTTTTAAGACACTCGATGACTGCATGGAAAGGAAAGGGACACTGCTTGGCAAAAATGGCTGAGGACAATGACAACAAAGGTGCACTACAAGTTTTAACTATTGCAGGTTATTATTAATGAAAGTTAATCAAACTTTGTGAAAGAAATAACACTCAGTATCGTCTGTGCAATATTAGTTTTAATTTGTCATTCAACACTCTTACAATGTTGTGCCTGTGCGCAAGACAAAGAATATAGCCGATGTTGAGCTGCTGCTGATTGAGAACCAGAGCCACGGACAACTATGGGACAGGCAATAGCTGGAATTGCAGCTTCCTCCGCCTGTACACTCCTACCGTGCTATCAATACTCACAGGTTAATGAAATAGAGCGCCTACACTGGCGCGATCGGCGGGAGCGCCCAAAAATATTTCCTTACTCTTTAACGACTCAAGTTGCTCTGCATCCTCTTGCTCGCAGCGCGACAGAAACTCTACATACGCAAAGATAATAAACGGCACAGCTACTGCCATTTCGTCGTTGCTATCGATACATTACATAAGGTTCTCTTGGCTACAACCCAGCAGTTTACAAAGTTTACATTATAATTTCAATCACTAACATACATTCACATATAAATTTACTTTTATATCCATTACTTATTTAACATAGTTCCGTCATAAAGCTTACAGATTCAGAATTAGAAGTACAGTACCAGTTATCAACGGATATTAAAAGAGAAATATTTTGGATAGTTCAGAATGTATTTTATGTGCATTTTCGGTGCTACAAACGCATCACTCGGTTACCTCCCCGTATCCACTTGACTCCAACAGTGTCCCGCAACTGTCCAACGCTCATCCGGTGAAGGCCACTACCACCAAAAAGACATCTATCGCAAGCTCTACAGGTATGACTTGATTCAACATAACCACATGCCGGACTAAACTAATATGTTAAATAATATTTAAATAAAGAAATGATATAAACATTCTGTAACACTCACATAATTTATGATAATTATAAATACAAGTCTGTCTATAAATAAATAAACCAGTATTTTTAAGCAAGTGCGCTCACGTTAAATGACTGCAGATTACCCCGAAATATGTCCGCCCCGATAGGCGAGTGGTCAGCGTGATTGACTGCCGTCCTACGGCCCGGGTTTGATTCCCGGCCGGGTCGGAGATTTTATCCGTTCAGGAACTGGGTGTTGTGTTGTCTTTATCATCATTTCATCCACATCCGGCGCGCAGGTTGCCCAATGTGGCGTCGAATGTAATAAGACCTGCACCAAGGCGGCCGGACCTTCCCCGTGTGGGACCTCCGGCCAATGACGCCAAACGCTCATTTCATTTCCATAACCAAATATTATTTAAACTATTCTTTATACCATCTTAACAGAAGCATCTTTTGCTTCCCTTTCCAGTTGTGGTGCCCGCTAACACAAACGACTGACCAGTTTTAAATTAGTACAGTTTATAAATAGCACTTGCGATCAAAATTTAAATAAAGTGACTGGCAAAATACTAAACTGTTCAGTAAACAAAAATACACAATTATGACAAATTATAAGGTATCAATGCTGTATTCATTTTCTTCGTAAATGTAGAGAATAGGATTTTCTGACTAACATATCCGTAATAAAAAAGATATAAAAGACATAATTAATCAAGGAATAAAATAGGTAGAGATACGTAGCTTTCAAAGATGATAGGTACCGTGCAATGCTGTCATCTGAGATATTTTTGTTGAAATCGCATGAAGCGATTAAAAGTTGTTAATTCAGAGAGTTAGTGTGAAAACGTTTATTTGTCGTGAGATATTTACTCCCGTAGATTTCAAGATATTGCAACGTTGTTGTGTCTCTGGATGCACCCTATTTTTCTGCGTTCGCAAATTTATTCAGATTTGCTTTATTATTTGATGTGAGTTATTGACGAATCTTATAGGTCTGTAACTTAGGAACCTTTAAGAGTGTCTGACACTCGACCATTTTCCTGGAGCCTATTACGCATAAAGGCAATGCGAGCATCAGTCGTCCAAATTCCCAACTCTGGGGTTTACACGTTTCCGGCGACGTGCTCTTTGCCTCTGCATCTGGATGACCGGAAATTGTCAACTAGCCGGGCTGGCCATGGTGCGCCCTGTGCCGTAGGCCGCTAGCGTTCAGTCACGCAACAAATTCACCTTAGCTGGTACCAGTTTCTGGGCGGCCGATTAGCTCGTCTACATACGCGTAACGTTACAACTTTCTGAACTACTGCGGGAAAGGGATTATGGGAGTTCCAAAAACCCCATCGACAAAGGTCTGCAGTGGTTGCGACACACACAGCTCTCTGATTTCCGAGGAGCGTGATTCAAACCACTGTCCAGCCATGCAGACTGAAATTTCCTTGATACTGAATATACGATTGCTTCTCTGATAACGACAAATTAGATTTTATTCCTCAGCCTCGCTTATATCAAACTGGTGGTCTATGACGATATTGTTGTCCACGGAATGATAAACCACAGTTTTCCTCCTATCCTTCATATCCCAGTCAGTGATCTGCTTGAAAATGTGTCCCTGATCTACACAGCACACGACTAGATAAGAGAACTAATTAACGTTTTTAGCATAATAGCCTCTTTAATTTTTTAAAGCACTGTATGGGGTCAAGTGCGTGCTTCATGCTTCCAAACCCCTGGCACACGTGCTCAGTTCGGGAATCACAACTCACGTTACTTGGAATCTACTCACGGCAACACGAAACATGTTTGTATCTCCCATAATGACAATGATTTCAGTTTCTCTCCCATTTCGTAAAGAGAATTAACGTACATTGCACTAAATTCTTGAATATACGCAATTTTTAGTACCTAAAAGGCAGAGAGGAACATTAGTGTAACGTCCTGTCGATAGCGCACCAGTTCGAGGCGTAGCACTAGCTTGAATTACGAAACGATGAGGAAGGAAATCGCCTTTGCCCACTTAAAGGAAATCGCCACAAAAGTTCCTTGAGATATTTAGAGAAATCTCGGGAAATAGAAATCTGTATGGCCGAACATGGATTGGAACTTTCGACTTGCCGGAAGCATGTTTAGTGTGCTGACCACTAAGGTACCGCCCTTGGTGAAAGGATTTAGGCACCTTCAGACTGTTATTTTTAAAAAAATGGAGTGGCCATCAATGACCACTGTAAGGAAGCGAAGCTGCTAGCAATATCGACGGTTCTCAAACAGCAAGAAGTTCCTGATGACGACGAGAGACCTCACACATAGAAAATTTAGATTCACGCTATACTTAGAGCAGTTTTCTGTACGTAGATCTTATCATTAGAGACTAAAGCTACAAATGGATCTTTTAGGTGCACGGAACGACATTAGCCACGACGATAATGGGTGCAGTAAAAGGTGGCACAATATTCGGATGTAAGGTAAAAGTGCAATGAGCCGTAGGTGACCTTTTATTGTGGGGCGACCCTCTACTGATGGCATGGCGTTGTGACGCTCTTCTGTGGCTGTATAGGATGGACAACAGTCCCCTACATTGTGGAAGAGTCCAGTTGTGAACCCTTCCACTGCTGTTCAGTTTGCCTATGGAAGAGCAGACTAGACAATTTAGATGCGCAGTGTCCTCATTTTACATGTACTCATCGATCAGGTCATCAAGTCTGGTCAATCAATATCGTCCATCAGATTTGTGTGCATCGTGAGTACACATCGCTTATCGTGGCATCACGTCACCGTAAATGTTGCAACCGTCATAGAACCCTTATAAAACACACAGAATATCGTGTCAGCTTCAGGCGTGATGGCATCCGCTACGAGTGCGCTGCCGCCGCCACATCTGTCGTTTTCGACAACTTTTTCAATGCTGTAACGCACCCCAGAGGATGGCCAAAGAACAAACGGTCAACTGACCTATGAAAATTTGGCTAGTGTCTAATTCACGAATGAGACATTGTTTGGCCATGTGAGTGATCACAAGGCCAAACTAAGTCCCCTCCATGAATGACACACCAGCTCAATGTTATCGGGGCCACTCACATTAGGCTATAGGCGACACTGGCCTACCCACATTGTACTTTCGAGTGAGGGGAATGCGTCTGGTACGATACCGAGTTACCGAGGTTACCTCTCATGACACAGTATACAAGGTTTGTGGCCTTTTCCTGACCTGTGAGCTAAAGAAAGCGTTTCTTTACAGAATGATACTGTGATGGATGTAGCACATGCTAACTATGGTTAAACGTCTACCCTCTTCAAGAAACGTCGTAAAACGATAGGTTCAGCATGTAACTCTCAACCCGACTACTGGTGATTGTCGCCAAAATGTGGGGTTTCTTAGTTGATCTCAAAGAAATATCATCTCAATAGCAGAATTTTCTTAGTGTTTCTGAATCGAGTATAACGAGGAAAACAGCTCTGCAAAAACTTGGTTTGAGCTCGTCATATGCACAATAAACCGAAACTGTTACGATAAACCAATGTTATCGTATATTTTCATCAAGCGAAGTACGTGTTCGGTGATAGAAACAATTGCAGTGTGTAAAAATTCGCTCGTGTAGACTGTATGGCCTGCAGGGAATTTTTTCCGTTTTCTTGTATTTGATCGAATTTTTATGTTGTTCACAAACTGCAACGCCATCTCATCTTTTCATGCTAAGGAAAGCCATACAAGCATGGGCTTTTGCCGATGTCCTTCTGGCCAAAAAAGCGATTCTAGTAGCTGGAGTAGAATGTTTTTGTTAATTATGCCTTTTACGTTCTTAAGGAGATATTTCCATAGTAGCGTTCATCCCCTAACAAATATTTATTTTTATATAACCGAGAAGTAAAATAGTAATAATCAAAAATTTTGCTTTAAAATTTTTTAATGTAACGAAATATTCTTTTAAAAATTTTCATCCCGTATTGCATTCCCTTAGAGAAAGAATTTCCAGAAACACTGAAACACTTATTATTTATTTGTAACCGAGAAGTCAAATATCAGTCGTCATAGATGTAGCCTTAAAAATTCTTTAGTAAGTATTTATCATTAAAAAAAAAGCTTTTACTCAATACTATACTCCCTTAGCAGGTCAATTTCAAAAAAAATCTGAAACCCATTTTTTTTCTGTCTCAGAAGCCAAATACCATTTTTCGTACATCTACCTTCAAAATTCCTTTAATGGTGACACACGAAAAGCCTTTCATCCTTTATTTCATTCTTTTAGAAGTGGAACTGCCGATAATCTCTTCTTAAGCGACGTCTGCAGTATGAGATCCACACCCTCTTCAAACCTTAAGTTTCCTGTCCTTAGCGGTTTGAGCTGGATGAAAATGATTCAGTGAATCAGCCTGGCCCTGTTTCACCTGCTTAGGGGTTGAATATCAAAAACAACAGTGGAACATGTATTCTTTTATCCTTAACAGAGAAGCGAAATACCAATTTTCAAAGATTTATCTTTAAAAATACTTTCACAATGAAATATTCTTATGAAATGTTCCAACCCCTATTTCGTCCCCTTAAAGGTTGAATTAAAAAAAAAAAAACCAGTGACATGCGTATGCTTTATTTCTAACAGAGGAGCCATACACAAAATACTCAGAAGCAAAGATCAATGGATCACGTTAACCACACTCACTGACAGGAAGGAATCTACAGGGTGGAAAACAGCAGTGATTCCGACATGAAAGCAGGTGATGATACTGATCCCGACATCACCGTAAATGAAAATGGAGAAATACCCTAAATAAACAACATAATAGCTTTTTTTATAAAAATATACATAAATCTCAACAACTCTGCATCCAAGCAGAAAATGAACATACTGACAACATACTGTAAAGAAAATTAACAGAGATTAAGATTTAGTTATTAAGAAATCTAGAGTAGATTTAGATGAAGAGATATGATTAGTGGTCGGCGACCTGATGGAGAATTCCGAGATGCTCAGATCTAATACACATTTGGTGAAGAGACATTCTTCCACTATCACCTTCCCTGTTTTTATTCTTCTTAAAAATGTGGTTATGGTTTATATTTCGTTTTCCAAAACTTACTAATTTCATAAATGTTTAGTATCTTTTACCTGTCCATCTTAAATGCAAGAATCTTGTTTATTTTAGATAAAAATTTCCAGTATATAATACGTACTAAGGTTATAATATCTCATAATTTCTTCTCCTTCTTCGTATATACCTATCTTCTATTCATAAATCATTTATTTCTAAGATTTTCTTTTCTTGATTATTCTTAAGTCAATAAGTATTTAGAGCTGTACTATTATTAATTATTATTAAAAATAAGAAGCAACTAAATTTCACATTCTGTGCATGTACAGTTTCGTATTGCGAAAATACGACGTTCTTAGTAATAAGATGGCAGGTCATTTGTAAATAGTAGCAAATAAATAAATAATAAATCAAGTAATATACACTGTTCTCTATGTACAACTCCGTCTTGTACATATTAGCTTAATCAACGATATTGCACGTTAGTTACTATTAAATTATTCAGTTTAGTCTTAAATGCGCAAAAATTACTGTTTAGGCTTTTTAAGTCCTTTCGTAAATTACTGAAAACGAATGCAACAGAGTACTGAACGCATTTCTGCATACAAATCAAGGAAGTACGATACAAATGCAGATTACATATGTTTCTGGTATTAATTGAGTAAAAATGATAATTCTCGGTATTTAAGCTCGTATTGTTAACAACAAACGACAAATACGAAAACGTATACTGAGAGGCCAACGTCACAGTTCGCAGGCTGCAGAACATGGGTCGACAAGACGTTCGCGATCTTGCACCAAATATTACTCGGAGGTCCCAGTTATCTCAGAGAATAATTTTCTGTGTCGTAAGCCAATGAAAATAATCTCTGCAGGCTAAATTTCGTGTTGGACTGTCACTTACTGGAGACACCGCTCCAACGGTAAATATAGCAGTATTCAGTTTCTGAACAAGATCCTACCTAACCATAGGGTTTCCATGACAGCTTACCATCTATCTGCACACCCAGGAATTAGGATAGTTCAGATCCACTAACCACACGGCTATTCTGTGCCAACAAAATGTCAGTTTTAGCAGAATCCTAAGCTGAAAAATGTGAAGACTTACTATTCTAAAATAAGTCAATTTCAGCAACGAATAGAAAAAATTGATATTTTAAGAATGAAGAATATCTGAAAACCGATTACCGTAAGACAAAAGTAAGGTATACCCAAAACAGTTGAAGGGTCAACACCGATGAGCTGGGAATGGTAGTTGCCACGCCAAAAATACATTATTTATTCCAAAGGAGCAAAGTAAGCGTTTTTTAAGCCCTAGCGTATTTTTTAAAGTTTTTGCTGCACCAAAATACAGAAATTTGCGAAGTTCATTGCAGAAAGACATAACAATAAATACAAGAAATTGACCACGTGTCACATCAGCGGTTAAAGAATATCCGAGTGTTCCAAAAAAACACCAACAACGTTTATCATGTGTTCGGAGGCAAACTGGTCGGTTTTCAAGACGGAACCCATATCTGGAAACGTACGACTTGCGCCCTGAAGAAAAGTCTGACAAGGAACGGTTGTGATGGTTTGTGCTGATTAGTTCTGGTGTTTGAATACGGATGGTATGGAACCCTTTAGCCCTCTATGTACTGCGCATGGAAGATTTGCGCATGCAGTACATTCCTCCACACAGCCCTTGTGCGCATCGTGCTGCAAATCTCGTGTGGTCTGCCAGTGCAGTAACGTTGTTGACAGCTGTGCTGTGTGTACCAGTGCACAGCTGCACAAGTGACACATATCGTGTCTGCATACGGCGTGTTGCAGCTCCACTTGGATTCTCACTGTTTAGAGTATGTCCAACATATGTAAACAGTTGTACTATTGTGTACCGTGTTTGTATGATGAGCTGTGTGTTTTTAAATATTTTAGCGATGACAAACCTTTGATAATGTGCTTTCTTTATCCACTTGACAACTTGTGCGTGAGGTGAGCCTAAAATGAACATCTTTTACAACAAAAGATTTTAAGACCAGAAAATGACAGTGTAGTCCATTGAAACCGGCTGTCTTCTATAAAAATATTTTACGCGATGTTGGCTGTTAAATGGTTTTTAAAAATTAAACAGATCACTCTTCAGTTCTCTCAAATTGGCAAAAATTCGAAGCTTGGTGAAGTTTGGAGAAAATCAGTACCCAGAAGCTGATATGAAATTGCATCTAGTAATATTAATGCAGATGAGGGTAGAGTATGCCGACCCTCTATTAGTTCTAGGCTTACCCTCTATCCTTTCTGGCACAAGCTAAGGTAGTGAAACTACAATGCACAACAAAATTGAAGGTTCACTTTTTCGGAACCCCATAATTGTCTCACATTGAGAGAGGTGAGTTTGAAATTTGGCACGAAGGTGGCCATAGTCTTCCTCTGTAATGGTGCAAAAGTGTGGAGCCCTTTGACGTCACTCCCAGGGGCGGCGACGCTTCAGACAGAAAGCTGTCACCATATGCGGAAAGAAGACGCAGAAGTTGCTGAGAGGAGTAATGTGCTCGCTGTCGAAAACGAAAGTTCACAGTGCGTTGCTACAGGACGGTATTCCTGACAATGTTCGAGATTGTTGCAACCCCTTGGGCGTTTCAACCCAACTCTAAGGACATGGTGGGGCTACAACCCCACTGAACGTGATATAAGGCGTTTGGAGTGTAGAGTGACCCAACTTAACTCTGCTGTACAGATTAAAACCCTTAACAACCGTTCAAACTCCTTTGACCAAATGTGAATATGGTGCGATGGAGCAAAGGGTGTTTATACTTTTTCAGTCCTCCTGTGACGTGATCAAAGGAGAGCAGGACTGTACAATATTGACATGTGCATGAATAAAACGAGAAAGGGTCTCTCTACGACCCACTTCCCCCCCCCCTCCCTCCCTCCTTTCACCTCCCTCAGCAACTCGGCAACATTCTCGGAGCCACCAGCGCACCTTAGTTTGGTGCGTTATAGATGTACGTCTTAATCCATTCAGCCTCACGGTAGCTCTAGTCCCTGAGGCAGGCAACACCACCTCACGATAGTCGAAGGTGTTGCCAGCCTCATGCGCAGGAAAACTGAGACATGCCCTCGCTTCAGGGCTATTCATATGAGGAGGGAATTGAAAAAAATGCGCTCTCTTGGACACCTATGGGATGCCGGACCAACCAAAGAGTGCCCTTACTACACACAAAACTAATGTTTTACCAATTCAGAGCTATAATCGTAGAGCTAAGCAAAGTTGTAATTCCTTTCCTCTTTTATTTCTTCATTGTGTTTGAAGTGAAGTAATACAAAAGACATCATTACTAGACTGATCAGTTCCCATCATATATCTGTTAATATCTCTTTTGTTTCTGGAGTATTGATTCCTGATGTAATTAAGTAATAGTTGCAGCAGATCGTACATTTGTGAAAATTGTACACATACACTGAAGCACCAAAGAAACTGGCATAGGCAAGCGTATTGAAATAAAGAGATATGTAAATATATGGCATAATACGACGCTGCGGTTGGCAACGCCTTTATAAGACCAACAAGTGTTTGCCGTAGTTGTTAGTTCGGTTACTGTTGCTTCAGTAGCAGGTTACCAAGATTTAAGTGAGATTGAATGTGGTGTTATAGTCGGCGCACGAGGGATGGGACACAGCATATCCGAGGTACCGATGAAGTAGGGATTTTACAGTACGACCATTTCACAAGTGTACCGTGAGTATCAGGAATCCGGTAAAACATCAAATTTCCGACATCGCTGCGGCCGGAAAAAGATCCTGCAAGAACGGGACCAACGATTACTGAAGAGAAACGTGCAACGTGACAGAAGTGCAACCCTTCCACACACTGTGGCAGATTTCAATGCTGGGCCATCAACAAGTGTCAGCGTGTGAACCATTCAACAAAACATCATCGATATGGGCTTTGGGATCCGAAGGCCCACTCGTGTACTCTTGATGACTGCAAGACACAAAGCTTTACGCCTCGCCTGGGCCCGTCAACAGCGACATTCGACTGTTGATGACTGGAAACATGCAGTCTTTTCGGATGAGTCTCGTTTCAAATTGTATCGAGCGGAAGGACATGTACGGGTATGGAGACAACCTCATGAATCCATGGACATTGCATGTCAGCAGAGGACTGTTCAAGCTGAGAAGGATCTGTAATGGTGCGGGGCGTGTGCATTTTGAATGATATAGGACCCTTCATACTTGTAGATACAACTCTGACAGGTGAGACGTACGTAAGCATCCTGTACGATCGCCTGCATCCATTCACGTCCATTGTTCATTCAGACGGACTTGGGAAATTCCAGCAGGACAATGCGACATCCCACACGTCCAGAACTGCTACAGAGTGGCTCCTGGAACATTCTTCTGTGGTTAAACACTTCCGATGGCCACCAAATTCCTCAGACATAAACATTATTGAGCATATATGGTATGCCTTGCAACGTGCTGTTCAGAAGGGATCTCCACTCCCTCGTACTCTTAAGGATTTATAGACATCCCTGCCGGAATCATGGTCTTAGTTCCTTCTAGCACTACTTCAGACATTAATCGAGTCCATGCCACGTCGTGTTGTGCCACTTCTGCGTGCTCGTTGGTGCCCTACACGATATTATGCTGTTGTACCAATATCTTTGGTTCTTCGGTGTATATACCACCCACTCCATAATATGGAAAAATATTTCTTTATTGAGCATAGATGAATGTACTTTTCGGAACGGAGGTGTAGTAATATATACACGCACAACTAATTTCATTTTTCACGTGAACACTAATAATATGTGCTGATTTATAATTTACAACACAAAATCAACACAACTACGTTGTTTTAACTTAGCCACAGCCGATCCAAAGTCCGGATCCAAGAGAAGAATGTGAGACTCGTACTTCATCTCGTCGTGACTAGTCTTGTATCTTGCTTCCGTCCTTGAGAAACTATTTCTGTTGATAACACTATTTCATTTATGCTGGGCGAGAACATCTATGAGTTAGTCATGAACATTAAAAATAACTTAGTCAATGCCCAAACAGCTCTACCAATGACCTTGGAGCAAGATATAGATAGCATTTGCATTTACTAAGATAAAATTAACATAAAATTCAAAACAAATGTATCTCCAAAGGAAAAAAAACAATGCAATTAATCGTCCAAGGAGATTGAGAAGGTAACTAAAACTTGCTCTTGTAAAAACACAGCTAAAAAGTAACTGTCAGTCAACAAAATCTGTAGGCTGAAGAATGTCTTAGGTAACAGAGACTAGAGTGTAACAGTTCACCTATGACGACCGTCAGTTCGTAATTTTACTCCCGGCAAAACTTATTAATGTGGGAGAAAGCATAGAAGACTATTTCTAAGTTACCCGTGGAACAATAGGCAGGGGATGTGTTACGTGCTCATCTGTGTAAAAGAGTGTTCTAGAAAGAGATTCTGTAACAACACTACGCAGTATTCCGGGAAGATAAAACTACCTGGCGTAGGCAGCGTGCGCGGACATAGAGCGTTGTCGTGGCACTCCTGCTGAACAAGAAATGTGAATTTAATATGTGGCCTCACAGCAGATGTGTTCTTCACTTGCTGACGTAATGTATTTACACAGCCCCACGCCAAGGTTCTGTATTGTCTGGTGTTGAATTTGAGATGGATCATTCAGTGGCAGGGAAAATACGGCGCACTGCTTGTATTTTGGATTTGAAGAATATGATCGAATTTTTGTTACAGCAGTTCTTTTGGTTCTGATATGTGGTTCGGAGTTGTTGAAGTCAAATTACTGACTGTAATTTCTGAACTGAAGCTTAATATGCTGCACAGTTTTACTTCACTGGGTGAAAAATAATTACGAACAGTGCTTATTACTCGTACTTTACAAACGCTAGAATCTCTTACAAAAGTGGACATCTGTATTCCGCCTGCAAGGAATAACTTTAAGAAGAACGCTGTCAGATGTTTAATTATTTACGGCCATCACTATAATCAACCCTTGCACTTTTAAGGGGTTTATTATCAACAAGGGCGTGACGACGACGTGGAATCTTTACAGTCGTCCCTACTGTAACGATGTTTGTTTACTGTGGCTCGACATCAAACCAGGGAGCCGAACGTCGTAAGAGTGAAACAACCGCACGTGCGAGTTAATCTACGGGAAGCAGAGTCCAAAAATCGCGCAGAGAACGAGTACGAAGGGAAACACAACACACAGCCAGTAAGAGTGAATGACAACGGGCGCTGCGCGAGGCAAAGGCTTGCTCCGCAGGCTTTGGTTGGTTCAAATGGCTCTGAGCACTATGGGACTCAACTTCTGAGGTTATTAGTCCCCTAGAACTTAGAACTAGTTAAACCTAACTAACCTAAGGACATCACACACATCCATGCCCGAGGCAGGATTCGAACCTGCGACCGTAGCGGCAGGCTTTGGAATCAGTGTTACAACGGCGTGGTGAGGCCCATCGCCACCCGTAGGTAAACACCCGGGACAGTAGCTCTGCCCATGACACACCACGTACGTGACCCCATGCAGCGTTATGTACTATTCCGCTGATATACCCACGACAACTCCACTGCCTCAATCGCAATATCGGCTGGTGGGGATACTAAAAGAAGATTTGAATATTAGACCACTAGTGATGGAGTTCTCACCCGAGCCGAAGACTCTGATAGTTTCAGAAGCTCTCAGGATCAGGAATGTGAACAATCAGACAGTATAATTTCATTCTTCAATCGCTTTCACTCGTGTAGAATGACACTAGGAGATTAAATTAAATGAAACTACAAGTTTACTCTTACCAGTCATTGTTTCTTTACCTCCACAATAGATTGAAATTACATGTGCATCTACTAATGGTGCAAATCGTGCATCCGTCTGCATACTTTAAAGCAGGGGCGGGCAGGAATCCTGCACGTGTGCGGTGCACTTGCTCGTGTGCAGTTAAAAGGTATTCCGCTTGCACACAGGGGCAAGCTGGCCACCCGCTTCTCTCCCTTCCCCACCACGCCATCTCTCCGCTCCTTCCTCTCTAACGCATTTTGTTTCCTAGCTTGCTTTATTGAATGAAGGAATAAGGTTAGGTTTATAGGAGTGCTTGAAAGAAATCATGGTTTGAAAGAGTACCAATTATCTACGATACGTCTTATTTAATTGACACAGGTGGAGTTTACAATACGTTTAATGTCTGGAACAAAGTTCCTACATACAGACAACCGCAAATAGTTACGTAAATTTCCATCACTGATGTTTTTTTTAGTTCTTTTTATTTTAATTTTTTGTTTAAAAAATTCTTTATTCAAATTATTGTATTATACATATTACCCCACTAGCTGAGTACATTAGTGGGTCCTAATTTCATACACAGTATTGTAGCTATTTTTTTCCGCACTACAGGTAAATCTTGGATTTTGATCTTACCACTACAGGGTTCCTGATGTTTGCTCTTAATCGAGACTTATTAATTTTCATAACAGAAAAAAAATCTCTCATAAACGTATGTCGAACCAAAAATTGACATTATCTTCGCGGCTACACGATGGAGACGAGGAAACTCTTGCTGTGGAAAGTCGTGATAGAAGTCTATACGCGTCTTGCCAAAAGAAACTTGTCTCTCAGACAAGAATTCCATAGTAGCTCTATTAATTTCATTTGCAAATTCGGATGAATATCATCCACAGAAACAGTAAATGGTCTCGAGAACCATTCAAAAGCTTGGAATAAGTATGATATATCCCTAAATCGCTTGAGAAATTCCTCTTTTATTGCACATATTCCTTGCAATTCTGTTCTCGCACAGTAGACACAATGCGCTCCCTGACGAGAGCTGTCGTTCCCACAGCTCAAGCTTGCTAGTGTAAGCTTGCACCTTTCAGCCATTTCACAAATTAGCTGATTTCCTCCTTGCAAATTTGTGTTGAATGCATTCATGTGTCAGGTAATATCCACTAAAAATGAAAGGTGGCAAACCACTCTGGATCTTCTAACTTGGGGTCGTACCTTCCTTTGTCCTTTAAAACTGATTTATTGGTATTCTCAGCTCAAAAAATCTTTTGAGTACATTACCGCGGCTAAGCCAGTGGTCTGTGGTATGGTATGTCACTGTACGCCGGCCGGTGTGGCCGTGCGGTTCTAAGCACTTCAGTTTGGAACCGCGTGACCGCTACGGTCGTAGGTTCGAATCCTGCCTCGGGCATGGATGTGTGTGATGTCCTTAGGTTAGTTAGGTTTAACTAGTTCTAAGTTCTAGGGGACTGATGACCTCAGAAGTTAAGTCCCATAGTGCTCAGAGCCATTTGAATCTTTTTTTGTCATTGTACTCTTCCCCAATTTCAGCTAAATAAATGTGAAACTGTCTATGTGTAAGCCCGTGGGGTCTCAAATAATTAACTGCCCGAATAACCACTTGCATGACGTCCCCCCGTTTTGAAGCTTACTTCTTGGTGCAAAATGCAGTGGATGCTGTACGATGATTCTTCTGTACGCTGTAGCTTTTTTCTTAGTAATCCATTTGCTCCCCTTGTCACTGACACCAAACGTTCCCTCTTTAAGCCATCTGAATTGACAGCTTCTTCAACGGCTTTTAGGATACCCGTGCCGGTGGTCGTGCTTTTCAAAGATATATCTACAAAATCCTCTGTTATGTGGTGAAGAGTGTCCACGCCACGGACATAAACCACTAATTGCACGGTGTCTGAAATATCTGTGGACACATCAAGTGCGCTGGAAAATGCAATAAACTCTTGCACTGCACTCCTTAATTGACGGTAAACGTCACCTGCCATGGCACTTATTCGACGACTAACAGTCCGCCGAGAAAGAGTCATAGCTTGAAACCGATTTGCATTCAGTGGGCAAAGTAAATCAGCCGCCATTGATGCACTCCTTTATAAATACACCTTCAGCAAATGGTTTTCCAGCTCTCGCTATATTAAGCGCAATCTTATAAATTGCAAGTACCGCTGGCCTATCATTGTTGTCGTCCTGAAAAACTGAAAACAGTGCTCCATAAAATGTTAAATCAGTTAGATGAGAGACATGACGAAAGAAAGTCGCAGATCTCTCGCGACAACACCAACAGTCAGATTCATCTAGTATCGTCAGATCGCTCTTCTTAAGCTCAGTCAATTTTCCCATTCGCTCAGAATCCGGCAATAAATTGTACTCGGGTTTGTGAAAATTTTTATAATGGCCCTCAATACTAAACTTCCGCTGACCAGCGAGAGTACTGTCACATATTAAACATTTCGAATTTTTACGTTTTTGCACAAAGAAGAAAGGATTCTCCCATTCCTCTTTACAAGATATCAGATCTCCACTTCTCCGTTTCCTTGATTCACCTTAGTATGGAGCTTTAAAAGTAGATTATAAATAATTTAACTCACCTAAATATTAATAAAAGATTATTATCATAGCAAAGAAACGGGCACTGACTTTTTTATGGAAACCTTGTCCCCATAGCTCTTCATTGTATAAGCTGGTATCTTACCCTGTCTATGAGCTCAAAACCTCACTCGGTGTAGCGGGAAAGTGACTCATTTTTTCAGGCAATCTAATGGGAGGTTGCGGTGCACACGGTGGAAACCATATTTAAGCGATATACTCCGGTTGTCAGCTGATAGTGCGTTTAGTATTCCATCAGGAAATAGTGTGTATGTAGTGTGTGTAGGGTGTGTAGTAATTCATTCTGAGAAATGAATGAACAGTGTAGCACAGAATTTTTACATTATTCAATAGCTTCATTACAAAACGGTATTCTACTGTAGGGATTAACGAAATGAGTTTTCGTAGTTTTTAGCAGACTGCCCTGTATTCGGAATGATGGAGACCCCAATCTCCAACCGGCTGTCCTCGTTATCGTTTCCGTGGTGTTGTTAAACTATTTCAGAAGCAATTTCCACAGGTGACTAACTGTCCTATCCTTAACAAATCAGACATGTAAGTACCTGCATTCAGGGTGAATCACCTAAAACTGCACAGTAAATATCGCGGAAATGGGAAATGCTATTCATGTGAGGTTTCCACAGAATGAATTGGTACTCAGGGCTTGAATCGATAGCCAATCACCAGATTGTAACAATACGTAGAGAGTGTATTTTTTATAAAAACATACACTTTTTTAAAATGGAACAATGCCTCAGTGGTGTTTGTTGCAGGATTCTAGTGCGAGTCGTTTACGACATACGTATTTTAAAAAGTTCCCATATCGAATCTTACACAACACCTATGGTAGCACACACTAAAGTACAACATAAGGGCATACACTACTTACGTAAATTCTGATCAGTAACGAGGCAGTTGACCATCACAGGTTGTTTTCAAAATGACCACCGGCAGCGCCAATACACTCTTCCAGGCTGGTGCTGAACAGCTGCTATACACGTGATAGCACTTCAGTGGAGATGTGGGAGTAGGCTACAGTAATACGTCGTTGCGTATAATCAGCTGTAGTCTTTCAGCTTTCGCTACAGAAAAAAGTCACAGGCGTCAAATATGTGGAACGGGCTGCCCGAGGTTCGAATCCTCTGCGTCCAATCCATCGGTTTGGAGGCAGTTCGTGAAGACATGGTGTAGTACTTCATGCACTCTGGGCTGGACAGCCTTCGTGTTGGTACCACAGGTTCCCCCTAGTCTCCATAGGAACCTCTTCTATCGTCCGTAGAAGATGGTCTGTTAGGAGGGTATCCTTTTGGGCGTCAAGTGTTCCGTCTATGGTTCACTAACCCACACCACACGTTGCTGACGTTCCACCTGACGAAGCCAACGGTGATGTCAACAGACTAACTGTGCATGTTTCGGAGGGTTACTGGCCATGATTTGTAAACGTAGCTCCATCACTAAATAAGGTCCGTGATGTATCTGGAATATCCTGTCTTCACGGCCACGTACAGGTGTTAACACGACTCTCATAATCATTTCCACGCAACCCTTGATGGAGAGAGACATGACAGAGATGGAATCTATGTCGCTGGAGAATGTGTAGGATACTAACCTGACCCATGCCACTTGTTCGTGTGACTGCGTGGGAACTAACGTGGTCAGCTGCAAAAGCAGCTAGAGCATTAATTTCTCCCTCTTCTGTCAGCACTTGTTTCCTTCTGTTGGGTTGTCTAGGTGTTATACTACCACTTCCATCCAACTCGTTGATGAGGTGGGTAAATAAATGCCGAGATGGCTGATGTCTACTGGGATATCTTGCCGCATACGCCGTACAAGAACGAACTGCATTCTTCCTACATTCTCCACACATCATGAGCATGACTGTTCTTTCTGCATTGGTAAATCTCATAGTCACTCAAGACCTACTGCTTGGAGAGTCACACACTAACTGACTATCAAGTCGCACTGCATCCAAGGAACACACAAGTACACTGCAAGAAAAGATAGCAACATCGTCCCTAGTAGCTACGCGGATTGAATGGCACAAACAAGTGTCGGTGTGGGAACTTTTCAAACTAGGATATCTCGCAAACGACTCGCACTAGAATTCTGCAACATCCCCACTGACATTCTAATTTACCCTACTTTTGGTTTTTTGGTGTCAATAGGCATTGTTCCATTTGAAACAGTGGATGTTTCGACATAAAATATCCTTTCTAGGTGTCATTACGTTCTGTTTATAGGCTAACAATATGACACCATTCTGTGAAAACCGCATGTCAACAGCACTTTCCATTTCCGCAATATTTGCGGTGCAAGTTCTGCACGTAAAATACCAAAACACACTAGACGATGACGTACAACTTCTTGGTTTGCACGTTCTCCCGATTTGACACACACATTAAGTCCTTGATTTACGAGACCACTGTGGCACCTGAGGAAGACTTATTGACGTGGGTTATGGCTGCGGCGGATACGGAGGTCGGTCGCAGGTTCGAATCCTGCCTTGGTCATGGATGTGTGTGATGTCCTTAGGTTAGTTAGGTTTAAGTAGTTCTAAGTTCTAGGGGACTGATGACCTCAGATGTTAAGTCCCATAGTGCTTAGAGCCATTTGAACCATTTGATACGGAGGTACTTTACCTATGTTGACGTCAGTGTTCGCCAATATCGAGCCCTACTTTTAAGAGGACGCAGACAACAAGCGGCAGGAGTCAGAGAGATACGTGTGTTGTCACATTTTGCGTATATCGGGAAAACCCAACGTTTCCGTTACTGGGTTCCTATGCTAAATTTAACAGTCTTTGTCCCCAACTACAAATCATCAGAGTATGTAGACGAATTTAGTTACGCGCTGTATAAATTACATTTATTTCCTTGTTCTTTAATTGTGGCGCAATGGTATCCACAGATGAATAGAACTGCTGCTACCTACACCGCCACCAATAACACCACCACCAGCACCACTACCAACTGGAGCGACATCACGCTTCTGTTGCTATAGTAAAAGGGTTAATGAAAAGAACGAACTTCAGATTTGAGTTACAAACAGGTTCATACGTTTTATGTAACTAATTCATCTAAACAACGAAGAAGCAGAGGCTAGCGTTACTGTCTACTAATTATCCAAGTAGCTGCGCTGCTGGGGTCCTGCTGGCCGCCGGGCGCTCGCTGGACCCCTTTCCGGAAGGTTGGCAGCAGCCTCAAAGAGGAGGAAGAGTGGGCCGCCGGCAGCTGCCGGCATTGCGGAGAGCCCTCGGCTCTTAAGCGGATCGCCTCTCAACGGCCCTCGCCTGTGCGCCTTCCCTCCAGCAGCGCTACAATCTAACGGCACGCCGGCGCCTCAAGTACACTGTCATCGCCGTGCGAGAAAGTCGATATCTGATGTGCTTCCCCCAGAAACCGATCTTAACAACAGCTACCATTAGAGTATATTGTTGGAAGTCGCGCTCTAGATACTCGACGCACGTAGATCAGTAATATGACTATAACGAATTCATGGAGACATGGAAACTGGAAGCGTGATTTACATCTAAAGACTTCAAAAAACGGCCGGCCGAGGTGCCCGAGCGGTTCTAGGCGCTACAGTCTGGAACCGCGTGACCGCTACGATCGCAGGTTCGAATCCTGCCTCGGGCATGGATGTGTGTGATGTCCTTAGGTTAGTTAGGTTTTAGTAGTTCTAAGTTGTAGGGGACTGATGACCTCAGAAGTTAAGTCCCATAGTGCTCAGAGCCATTTAAACCATTTTGAACTTCAGAAAACGATACCGGAAAATTATCTTGCAATGGAGTGACGCAAGGCTAGGGTGGGAATACAACATGGCTAAATAAACTTTTACCGTACTTATAAACTACAGTACAAAAGTATCGCAAACATCTTCAGCAAGCAGTCGGCTCTCTAAGCACTCCTTCATTATACAGGATGTTAAGGGTATGACTCCAGATATTTTTATGTGTGGTACCTTAATACGTACACATATCAGTGTGTCTGTTGTTTTTCTTCTGCATCGAACAGTATTCCCACGACCACGTCACAAACTTTATGACCTGATGTGTTTTGCATGGCCATAACTGCACTACTAAGTGTACTATGCCTTTCAGTATAGACTAACCATTTTGGGTCTACGTGTCTACATTTCAGCGCCTGACCTGCTGCCAAGGGGAAATAAGCATTAATGGCTTGCGTTAGCCACATGTTTAGGGTGACAGTTGCTGAACTACAGTATATGAAGTAAAGTCGTCATAACTTCTGAACGGATTGTGTTAGGAAGTTCAAATTTCACGGTTGGCTGCGGGGCATTATGGGAATTTGTATATGTATGTATGGTTAGGTTTACAGACTAAGCAGATTTTCGTTTAGATGGGTTCGTCAATAAGCAAAATTGGTACATTTGGGGTTTCAGAAACCGCATTTCGCGATCGATAAGTCTCTTCACCCTCAACTGTGTGGTGTGCAATGTCCAGTCACGAAATAATCGGTGCGGTATTCCTTGATGGCAGTGACTAGCGAACGGTACGTAAATGTTTTGGAAGACGATTTTATCCCCATTATCGAAATTGACCCTGATGGCGACAAGGTGTAGTTCACGAAAGACGGAGCTCGACCCCATCGATGCAGGAGAGTAATGTCCTGGAGGGACCGCATTGTGGCTCTGGGGTACCCAGAGGCCACTGGCGTGGGCCTCGATCGGCTTCCATACTCGCCGGATCTGAACACATACGACTCCTTTTTTTGTGGAGCTATATTAAAAGCAAGGTGTACAGCAATAACCCCAAACCCCTTTCTGAGCTGAAAATAGCCACTCAGGAGGTCATCGACAGCATCGATGTTCCGACACTTCAGCGAGTCATGCAGAATTTCGCTGTTCGTCTGCGTCACATCATTGCCGATGATAGCAGGCATATATAGCATGTCATAACCTATATCTTAATGACTTAAGTGTTGTTTAAATATTGATTAAAGTGTCTGCACGCCTTAGTTTGTAACTAATTTACGTCTCTTTTTTCATGTAGTTCAATAATTGTAACCCTGTACTTCGAGGTACTAATCAATGTAAAAACATTCTGCTCCTAATATCTATAATTATTAATCTACCAATGAAATAAATACTGAAGTAATATTGTTCAGTCCTCTGTCTTCAGTCACCAAGAGCGCCCGCATAGCTGTATTACGAGGCTCACTGCAAAAGTATCTCAATACTTTCGAAACCGTATCGTTTTGAATCCGGACTGTTACAGACAGTTAAAGTCTGTCGCACAGAGCGTCACTTGAAGTGGTGGTCTCCTGAATTTAGATGTACAATGCTATGTCTTCATTTCTACACAAGAAACAAATATCTGAAATCACCGAAGAATATTCCGCAGCCGGTAGCTGAGTAGTCAGCGCGACAAAATGTCAATCCTAAGAGCCTGGGTTCGATTCTCGGCAGGGTCGGAGATTTTCTTCGCTCATGGAATGGGTGTTGTGTTGTCCTAATTATCATCATTTCATCCCCATCGACGCGCAAGTCGCTGAAGTTGCGTCAAATCGAATGACTTGCAGCCGGCGAGAGGTCTACCATACGGGAGGCCCTAGTCACACGGCATTTTTACTGAAGAATATATTAATTTATTACTCTGGTATAGGAAAATAAAGAAGGTTTAATATTAAGATTATATGTCTAGAAACAATAAGATACTACGACGAAACAACAATCTGTTCGTAACAAGGAAGAAAACCGTAACGGAGCTCAACATCGTCTCCAATTTACAATCAGACCTTAAGGCTGGGAGAGTTGTTCTTTTAAGCACCTTCGAAACTAAAGATCTTTGTGAAACTTAGTAGTAGCAGTAGTAATGGTGTCTACAAATGCTTGCGCTAGGGATGTCATTTCGTCTTACTTGGAACTGCACTCAGCAGTCGAGTGCTATTCTCTTACTTCCATTCGTACTCCACAGTAATCTGAAATTTAAGTACACCATTGTCCGTCTGTGAACCGATATAACAGATGCCTCGTGCTGTTTAACACGCATACTCTGGTACATCACTGTCGTGCTCTGCTTCTCATGTTCCGGGAGCATCGTTGAAAAGAGTAAACACCAGTCTTCATAATAAGTATCCAATATGTTTCTATGACTATCGTTAACTTAATCAGCTGTGAACAAACAATGAATCGATTAATTATTATTTTTCTAGATTTTAGTTTGACGTATATCAGGTACTGCGTATAGTCCTGTATTTTTTAATTATTAAATGTGACTCTCACTGAGTAACTATTCCCTTCTATTCTCCTTCAGTGGTGACAGAATATGAACCTCTGCCACTGATGACACTAGAAGTTGGGGAAATCGGTCTTCACTGTCTTTGTTATCGAAAGGAACGCTATCTGTTGGAGATAACTGCAACCACTGTCGCGGGAATGTTCCTACAGTTTCAAAGTGGCATTCGTAGTGGAACGGTTACGAGCATAGCTTCGATTAGCTGCCTGCAATATTATATGACTGTCGTTATCTTAACTTTGTGTCCCCCTCAGCTGCGTGTAATATTCTGTTGTAATTGTAACGGTAGATGCGTCTGTATACAAGTAAATAAGCCGAATTTTATCACGCCATGGTATTCAGTGGCATACGGAGAGATCTACCGTGAGAATTATGTACTTAATTTATAAAATTATTCCCTAATTTAAGCCCTACTGCCTTGTTTGCAATAAAGTTTGGGCTAGCAGACACTGAAGGCATGTATACTCTCGTTCAACGTAATTGAGAGCTTTCGTTTTATCATAGCTTTAAAACATCTGTGGCTATGGCTGAAGAGCAGCGCTTATGCTGCTGCCAGCCCGCCCCTGATGGGGAATGGAAATAACAATAAACGAAAAAAATCTATGGCTACACAGCGTAGACGGTGTTCCACGCTTACATTGGGTGAGACAGAACTTAGGTCTACACCACACTAGGTTATTAATAATTTTACAAAACGAAGATATTTTTAAGAAGCAGTTTCCTTCTGTAACAAATTACTGCATTTCCGCTGATGTGATACTGTAAGAGATATTCAGCCAACCAAAAGTGGCGGCAATCATCATAGGCCGCACCACTCGCTCCTTTCGCCTCCATCATTTCTACCTCACCCTTTATGGTCGTCCTATCCAGCTCACCCCCACCCTGAAATACCTTGGCCTCACCCTCGACCGACACCTCACCTGGACCCCTCATCTCCAGACCATCCAGCAGAAAGCCCATTCCCACCTCCGCCTTCTGAAACTCCTGTCTGGCCGGATATGGGGATTGCATCCTTCTACCATCCTCCACACCTACAAATCCCTCATCCGTCCTATCCTCTGTTATGCCAGCGCTGCCTGGATCTCCACCCCCACCCACTTTTACAAGGCCCTCCAAATCCTTGAACGCCATGCGCTCCGCCTTGCCTTCCGTATCCGACTTCCTTCCCCCACACGGCTCCTGTATGAACTGATCCCCTCCCCCTGCCTCCTCCTGTTCCTCCAACATCTCTGCATCCTTTACATTGTTCGCAGGCTTGATCCCCCCCACCCTCTGGTTTCCTCCTTCCACTCCACCCCCTGCCCGTTGCCTCGCCTCTATCGCTGTATCCCTCCCTCTCTCCACCTCCACACCCTCCATCTCCTTCATCAGGGCAATTTCCAACGTCATCCCCTCCCGGATGACGAACTTCACCGTGACATCTACCCTTCCTTCCAACTGTAACCTGGCCTTGTTCCCCCCCCCTCCCCAGGGCCCGCTTTTTCCTCTCCCTCCTTCTCCCAGAGCGGATTTTCCTCCATCCCCCCCTCCCCTCAGACCCTGCACCCCATACTTGACTCTTTCCTTCCCACATCCCTCCCTACCTGGCCCTCTTCAGCGCGCCCCCCGCTCATCTCCCCCATCTCTTCCCCTCCCTCCCTTCTTCAGGTCTCCCTCATCTCCTAGCGCCTGGCAGATCCTCTGAATTGATAATCTTCAGTGTGCCACATCAGTGTTGTACTTAGTGCTGTTTCTCCTGTGCGTCAAGAGGTGTGATTTTAATTGTGTACTGCCTTGAGGTTCGCCGTCAGTGTTACGTTATGTGCTACGCCATCCGTCGATACCTTTATGCTCCAGTCATACTGTGCCTTGTGTTCTTTTAATCGTCGCAGTGCATGGCTTTTTGTGTGTGCTACTTTTACACTGTTTTTTATCTCCATTTTACAATCACCCCGTTTTTTGTCTATTGCCTTCCATGATGTTCCCCCTTTTTTATATCTATGTTCACCTTATTCTCTCCTTTGCTGTTTTTAAATGTCTTCTATTGTTTTGTTCTATGTCTTTCGGCTGAAGAGCAGCGCATATGCTGCTGCCAGCCCGCCCCGATGGGGAATTGAAATACAATAAAGAAAAAAAAAACCAAAAGTGGTCACCTAAGTCCACGAATAATGCTGTCCTACCTGTTTTTTTAGGCACAATTGTCCAATCACATCATTGTTTTCTTATGTCCTCCGACCGACCAAGTTATTTTGGAAAATAGGAACTGAGTACATAAATTTTTCATCTATTTCAGTATTACTATTGTGTTTTTATTTCAGCTATTAGAGATATTACAATTAACTTTCATTAGTACTCCTAGCCTTCTCTTGTGTCCTATATTTCTGGAATTTTATGCATTTAATTCATGATATTTCTGTAGTTCTGTATTTCTGTATGTTACTTTGAAAAATTGGTGTACTGATCTTTGTCGCTTCTACTTCTGAAATGTTGGCCGAAAACCTGACTGTCTGTCCGTATGTAAAGGTTTCTAAGACATGAGTTTGTATTTACAGCTTCAAGCGTACAGTCGTAGGCTACGAGATATTGAGCCTGAGTCATGTGATATGCAGTCGGCAGGATATAGTCAAGCTGTTGATGCATCGAGCCTTAACCACCTGGGCTCCAGTTTAACGGATGTTTGCTTTGGTCTTTATTTGAACTGATTTGTTTCAAGATTTGTTTGCACTCATACCACTGAACAGTCCGCAAGCTGACAAACATACTACGCCCTTCTGCAATTTGTCCTAGATGTTTTCTTTATCTAACTCTGTCTGTCGTTTCCGAGATTGTACTATACGAAAGAAAAAGATATATTTCAGTCTTTTCTTTTCCAAAAGATGAAAATATTTTGGTTTTTGCTAGTGAAAAATTCATCGCCCAATTTCACAATTGGAAAGAGGCTGCAATAAATGTGAAGCATTTGTTACCAAAGCAGTAAACTGGGTAGCCAGTAACATATTCACTCACATCCTAAAGCAACAATCATATTCAGTATTTACAGTTACCGTTGAAGAATACAGACAGCCTGAAACACTTATCTAACGACTGTGAAGCTTTCCTCGTAGGCAGAATGTTTAAAAAACAGAAGTAAATAAAGACTGTTATGAAGAAGTATGTAAATGTCATAACTTTAACGCGAAAGCAAGACTATCCTCAGTAGCTTCTATGAAATAAATGGATAATTTAGCTGGTTGGAATTGATTGGTATGTCCTATGATATGAAATTAACAAATTAATGCCATAAGTATGAGCAAGTCGCTAGGCTTTTGATGAGCAACAGTTTTCATCGCTGTACTCAATGCAACACACGGAATAGGATTTTCCTGAGTCTGAATGAGATTTCTTGTGGTGGTGTGTGGAGAGCTCGCGAAGAATCTGTAAACAGCTTGCTACGAGACTAATCCCAAAAGTAAGGTCTCCTTTTTTATAAGTACATAGACCTGTTTATTTTCTACAATAGTTTAATCAGCTTACAGCTTGAACATTTAGCTATTTTTCAACATAATCATCATTTCTGTCGATGCATTTTTGTAAACGCTGTGGCAATTTTTGAATGCCCATGTCATACCAGCTCGCCGCCATGCTGTTCAGAAAGTTGTGAACTTCTTCTTTCACCTCGTTGTAGGAGCTAAATCGCTGGGACCACAATTAACGCTGACAGGTACTTGGAGACTCTGAGAAAACTCAATAGGTCAATTCACAACCAGAGATGAGGAATGTTGAGCAAGGGCGTACGCGTTCTCCATGACAACGCTCGCCCACACATCGCTCGGCAAACCGTTGCTCTCCTGCAACAGTTTCAGCGAAACGTAATCACCCACCCCCATGTTCCCTAGGCTAAAAGAACATTTGGCCGGAAAACGATTCATTTCCGACGACGAGGTGAAACAAGAGGTTCATAACTTTCTGAACAGCATGGCGGGGAGCTGGTATGACATGGGCATACAAAAACTGCCACAGCGTCTACAAAATGCATCGGCAGAAATGGTGATTACGTCAAAACTGATGTAAACCATTGTAGAAATAAACACGTCTATGTACTAATAAAAAAAATAGGCGACCTTACTTTTGGGATTGCCCTCGTACATGAAAGGAACTGTTTTGAGCGAATATGCTAGGTAGACCACTGAAAATGCTCTCAGTTACAGATGAAATTTTACATGTGCACATTTGGACCAAGAATGAGGAAAGCATTTCAGTTGAGTGATATACTGTCTCCTAGTTTTAATACGTTCATACAGCGTTTGTGATATTGGTTCAAATGGCTCTGAGCACTAAGGGACTTAACTTCTGAGGTCATCAGTCCCCTAGAACTTAGAACTACGTAAACCTGAATAAGCTAAGGATATCACACACATCTATGCCCGAGGGAGCATTTGGCGACCGTAGCAGTCGCGCAGCTCCAGACTGTAGCGCCTAGAACCGCTCGGCCACTTCGGCCGGCCTGTTTGTGGTATTAGCTGAGAGTAACTTGATCAGTACATGACAAACGCTAAGAGCGGGATTTTATGATAAATAAAATGTGCGTCTCTTACAGGAAGAAACAACCACTGCTGTATTTAATACCTGTTACTTTTAAATGGTATGATAATGTTACGATGTATGATGGGACGAAACTATCGCTGGCATGGAAATTACAACCGTACAATAATTTACCAAGCGCTGAAGACGCAAAGTTCAGTGCCGCGTACAACGGAAACTCTTAAGCAAGTGAACTATTGCAACCAATGCTAATTCTTTTCTTCTTAAAGAAGAGTAGCACAGTAATACTAAGCCTATAATTGTAAAAGGTGACGGGTCAGTGCCAAGAATGTGGTGCACAAATGTGAACAGAGCAGGAAGTGCTACGAGTAGGAGCAACGATGTGTGTTCACATACAAAGTCTATTTAATACCACAACATGGATTGCAACGAAACCTTCATGCAAGGTTATACAACTTTCAGATAATTTATTTAAATTTGTCTGCTAAATTTTGTTGATCACACAAGAGGCCACATGGCACTTATTATTTGTTTGTGGTTCTCTGATACAAAAAACTTCGCTTTTGTGGACATAAATTGTCTCTTCATTAAATGGTATTTCCTGAAAACGAATTAATACGTCGTTAAAAAGTCAATGTGATGACTATCCTACAAACAAGGAAAAAGGTATGAAAATAATGAGAATAAACAACTAAAACAAATACCTTCTACAAATGCCAGAAAACAAGAAAACTTCCACATCCAGGAAGCCATTGCTGAGAACAAAAGCGATAAATGAGCGAACACACGTCAGTACAGAGTCCCTACTACACTTAATAAAAGAAATGATAAAATGAAAATCATCCCGCTTGCACGTGCAGCCACATTAAAAGAAGTACATACCTTCCTCTCTCATCTCTCTCCCTCTCTCTGCCACTCTCTCTCCTTCCCCCCCCCCCCCATCTCTCTCCCTCTCTCTGCCACTCTCTCCTTCCCCACCCCTTCACTCTCCCTTCACCTTTTCGTCACCTACCAATCCACAGACATACGCACATACACTCACGCACACACACACGCACACACACACACACACACACACACTCACTCACTCACTCACTCACTAAAACATACACACACACACACACACACACACACACACACACACACACACATACATGCATACACAAACAGATCGCAGATATCTCAAAAATTACACTCGAAAGTTGGGGCAATAAGATACGATCTTAGGCAATAAAATCCGACAGTCGGCAACACAAACCAGTTCCTAGTATTGTGAAATGTGGAAAACCAAAAAAAGCCAAATGGGATTTATAAGAAGAAGAACACCTTCAGAAATGGAACAAAAACGTACCATGTAGAAAATCATGCATGGAACCTGTAAGTTGAATTTAAAACATTCCTACGTCATTAAAAATCCAACTACCAGAATTGTTTATAACCTATATATACATTGCCTCAAAATGTAAACTAAATATTAAAAATATGTACATATTCCAGGCCACAGAATATGCTTCGCAGAGAATAAGCGCGCCCCACGTATGGCAAGAAAATTGTGTTTAATTCAATTGTAATCAGGCGGTCCTAAAGTAGAAATTATCAGTATACCGTATTATCAAAATGTTACTATAGCAATGATTATGATTATATTTAAAGAGTCACTCACTTCCATATTATGAAAAAAGTTTGAATAATATTACAAAGACATTTTGTAAATTAAGCCATGGGGAACATTAACTTCAACAAGAAAAGATGCAGCATTAAAAATTTTGTATGTTTTTGGTATAACATATTTATAAATTCAACTATTTTTAATATTGGTTACATCAACGTCGCAACAGATGGTATATGAATTTCGTTCAAAAGTCTGGAGTACCTAAGGGGGTTAAGACAACTAGCAGTCGTTGCTCAGATATGATATCCAAACACGTCTGTGTAACCTTGAGCTTTGTCTAGTAATAGTGGATAAGGATATTATCAAAGCTGAGTGTGTAACTTCATAATATGACACATGTTATTGTTAGAACTCACAAAAGGAAAACCATTTTTTTCATATGTGTTGGTTGCTGCTGGTATCTGAACATTTTACAGACACCCCCAAAGGATGCAGCACCGAATAAATGCAATTAACTAAGGTAAGCCCTGCAGTATTCGTACAAAAATTTCGCGGCATTGTTAGGGATGCCACTTGTTTGATTGGTTTCATACTTACACTAACATGTGACCGCAGTATGCGTACAGTAGGTTGCCTGTATTCCTAAATATGCCACATGTTTCACTGGTTTCATACGGAGCCAGATCATAAGTAAGTAATTTAGTAGACACCGACTGGAAAGTGGTAAGAACATGTTTGCGGAGGCATCTGACTTCGTTGTTTACTGCAGTTCCGTCTGTGACACTGTGACACTAGTTCTCCAGCATAGTTTTCAATTTACAGAGCATGCAGAAAATCTTTTCTTCCAGTAGCAGCTTGCAGCTTGCGAGGTGTCAGTGATCTGAATAGGGCGCTCACCAAAACGCCTAAAAGAGTTTAAAACTGAAAAATTGTACGTGAGCCAAACATAAGACTACATTAACGTCTTAAAAAAATGTTCTCAACTTCCAAAAACGCTTTATCACAAACTATCCAAATGGACTAGTTATGCCTGTATGTGCCATCATTCATCGAAATTGGCGTTTGGAAGCAAAGTTTGTGACAGAACTGGCTTGAAGACGTACTTTCATACGAGGAAATTCGGAGCCGAAATACTGTTGCTACGGATAGGCGAATTTATTTTGAACCTGTACGTACATGATAAATATTTGGCCCACGATCAAAATATTAATTCAGTCATTAAAAAAGGCTGTCATCTGTAACATTGAATACCAAAGCTTTAGGTCTCCGTTCTGTCGTGTGTGAAAGATAAAGAAGACTCTTCGGGGTAATATCTCAACATAATCTTAAAACAGCATTTCATCTGTACCGGGTGTTTAAAAATTGTAGTCCATACGTGTAGGGATGTTTTCCTGACACCAAAACATTGCAAAAATACGAGTATTGGTCCGAAAATTCTTCGTTACAGTGTTGCGAAATGAGCTCGCTTTAGTAACCCTTGACTATGCAACGTACCTGAAACATCCTGTTTATACCGAGATTCTTCGTTACAGATGGTCTTGACATTAACTGTTTTGTTCTGAGTGACAGTCTTTTTAATATTACATTCGCACTAACTTCCATCTCATTAAAAAGCGATGGATTCAGAGAGTTAAATGGTAAAAGGTAGCAGCACGTCGGGTTTACACAGAAAGATAGCCTGTGAGGCAGTTGATTTCTGTAAAAATGTTAACACGGATCCACCAATGTTTGTGAGAGACAGACAACAAGCTCCAAACTTGAAAAACTAATTGGTCATAATATCGACGCAACCCCCTCAACTAGCAAGAAGATCTGCAAAAAGAGAAGGTGTTAGTCTTGTGACCATATGGAAATTTCTGCATGTAAATCCACCCGTATCACCTTCGACAGTGGAAGCATTAAATGCGAGAGATCTTGAGCCAAGAAGAACTTTCTATCAATATATTTTACTGGGCAGCGTGCTGTTTTCATGCATTTAGTTCCTGTTCACTGGTTGGGCTGTCCTTATATTATGTAATGCTGTCTTCAATTATCATGACAATCATATCTTGAAGTACGAAAACCATCATGTATACAACATGACAGAGTTAAAAACCTTGTGGGGTTGAATCAGTCTCATTGATATCTATTTCTTCCAGTGACGTCTTAATAGACAAAATTTCCTATGGTTTACCAGAAATGAAGCGTTTCATTTACTTGATAATGCATCTCTAAATGTCATCTATTTTATGTGATTGGCGCATCATGATGGTCCAATTTAATTTACTCCAATAGTTCTCTGATATCTCGATTAACAATTTCTGAATCGTTACGTTGGTCGTGGCGAATCTAGAGTATGGCCAGGGATTTTTATATGTGGCTTAGTATATTCAACTCCTGTACCTAAATTTCTGACTTAGCATATCTAAAATAGATTTGACGAAACAAGACGTACTGCTGGAAATTACGGCAGAGTAGGGAAAAGCACGGATTGTAGAAGGAGAGGTGGTCACTTTGAGCAAATTTTCTAAGTGTGCGGTGTTACATATACCAGTAGCAGTAGAGCTACCTAACTCCCTGACGAAAAATTTTCGGTCCCATATTCATGCGGACTTTTTTTAAGTTTTTGTGTCAGGAAGATACACCTATGTTTATGAACACCAGTGTACAAGCACCTTGTATGAGATTGTTATGGAACAGGGGTTCCGAAACATTTCCTCTGACGGTACACTTTGAGAATTCTCGTACTTTGATGGAACACTTTGTTTATTTCTAAGGTTAATAAAATACTAAAAACTGAGAAAAACTTCTTTTATTCACAGATTATTTCAGTTTTAAATCATAACAAATAATACAGAGATCATAACAAAATAAAAATAAGTTAGTACAGTTAAAATGTCGAAAAAATGCCATGTTTTAATAGTTTTTTTGCTGGGAATTCATTCACATCCTACGGAACACAGTTTGGGGAGCCCTGTTCAAATTACACAGGCTAGTCAATAGCGACATTTGATTTCCTTTATTTGCAACAGAAAATATCCGAGCAAAAAGCGACAATGATTAAGTGATGTAATCACAAGGGGAACCCCTGGTAACGAGTTTCATTTCTGCAGTATCGTTACAATAAAGATACGTGGGGTGGAGAGAGCGAATGTCAGTTATGTACAAGCTCTGAGTGCTTTTCGTTTTGCGAGTTGCCGATGGTTTTTACTTTTGTTTAGGGGTGGGACTGGCAGTGTGGGGTAGGGGAGGGGGCGTGTGGTGGTGGTGGTGGTGGTAGCGGGGGAAGGGGGTGGATGGGGAGTGTGAAGGGCCGAGCCAGCAAGTCCCAGGCGCGAGGGAGCCACCTGCCCTACGACAACTCTCATTTTAAATTTAGAATTCGCGTGAAATTAAAAAAGTTTGCCAGTTGTCGCTGTTGCTGTCACCACTGTGAATAGGGAAAACGGATTCATTATATAAAAATATTCGACGCGCAGCTGCATCCGGCCTCCGTCGAACGATGGCAGTTGCCTCGACACTCAACTTTCGTGCCTCCTCGTACGGCCTCCAGCGAGCGGCGAACGGCGAACGGCGAGCGGAATCGCTAGCCTGGAATCCTGCGACATCTTCCTCAAACCGATGAAGGAGTTACGGAACTGGCATCTAGTTCAGATGTAATGGCAGGTCTAAGTACCGATACTATTAAATGCAAAAAGTTCTAAAAACTCAGTCGAAAACAGATGTAAAATTCCTGAAAATGAGCGTCGTATTTTCAGATAACTTCATTGCTGCTTGGACTTTTATTTCTTTTTCATTTTATTTTTTGTAGCAGCATACGGAGGGCTAATTCTTAGTATAATGGACTCGTATTTACTATGAAAGTGGTTCGCACCGCACCATCTACCCTCAATAAGTTTTATACAGAGACTGCACTAGTGCCCAAATATGGAATGTAGAATAGAAAAAGTGGAAGAAATGGGGTAAATGGCAGCAAATATTTCCACAGAAACACGTTGTCAGAAACAGCACTTCTCTGTTTATAACAGACAAATCTTCTCAGGCTAGTTATCTCCATGAAGAATCACTCTTCTTTGGGTTTTCGGTTTGACCAGAGTATACCACTGTGAAATGATCAAAGTAAGGCCGCATACCACAATTTTGAATTCTGTTTTGCAGGACATATCAATCACAGTTCTTCATGTATGTCGGGTACCCCAGTCATAGCAGCGCTAAATGTGCCTCCAAGTACCTTTTACGCTCTTTGGCGACGGTATCGATGTACGAAGTAGAACCTATAGTCACCGCCTAACATCTGATTTTAAATAGACTCTGATATCCGATGACGTTGACGAATATCCAGGAAAGTAAGATTACCGCATCTTTCTACCATTCTACGCCGTTGGAGATCAGTGGGAACTGACAAGACATTATGAGAGACACGAGGCGAAAGTAGCATCCACCACCAACAGCCAAGATTACACCCAATAAATCTGTGATAATCTGTACACATGAAACAGTAGAGATGTGAAATTGCAGTGCAAGATATCAAGAAGTGCATGATCTTGTGCTCAATTTTCAGTTGATTGCTTCTTTTATTCACCTGCTTGATGATGATAATTGAGACAGCTTACTGTAAAATTTAAAAAAATTAATGAAAGTTTGAATATCGTATGATTAAAAATGAATAAATTCATTTGTGTCGGTAAATATCGGCCTATAAATGTAGTTCCAAAGCGTTTATGCATTGTGTACAGGGCTACCGTTTATATATACATAGTAACTAGTTAGCTCATGGCAATTCTAATGCAATACATCGCAATATATCAATTAAGTCTCTTCAATACCCACTGCAAAAACAGCATGCACTGCACACACACACACACACACAAACACACACACACACACACACACACACACACACACACACACATCAAGAAATATCTCTGATTTTCTGTAACGCACACCTGAAGACCCTGAATAGAAAAAACACCACAAGAGACACTGTTAAAACATGTAAACACACCCCTGATCATGTGATAATAAAAGAAGTACACAGCAGTAGCGGTGTTTTCTATCTCTGATATAATGCTGTGTCACAAGCAAAGGGTGATGTACAAAATAATCAGTCTTCTTCAGCAGAGACAAACATGTCCGCGCTACATAGAGATAGATAACAAAGTCGCTGACGTTGATGCTGCTATCCACTTGGGCTGCCACCAGTCGGGCGCGACGCTATTGTCTTCTTCACCCAGCGGTCACTGCTGTTGCGTTGTCGCCCTGGATGGGGTCTATCAGCGTACGACTGGCTGACTTCTTCTCACAGCTTTCTGTTTTTTGTCGCTCCCAGCTGACGTGCCGGCGCTGGCTTTAAGCCATAACGCTATGTACTTTGCTTTCACAACTCTTTGCGTGTGCTCTCCATGCATGTGAATTTAGGTTGATTTTGCAACAATTCTCACTTCCATCCGTTCTTGCTCTTTCCAGAAGTGTGATAATTAAATTATTTTTGAAACCTATAGGTACGTTCTTAGTTATATAAATTTACTATATGAGACTTCCTATTCTGTACTCCACATTTCTGACTGACGTCCTTAAGGTTGGTGTTCCATTGATGACGGGTCATCTCTAATCCTGTCCTGGCGATCCCTACGATCGTGATACGCAGGGTCTGACAATATACTCCTAGATTCAGGATTTATAGCTAGCCCTTGAAACCATGTAAGAGGACTTTCTTTGAATAATTTCTTTCAGTCTTCAGGCATCTGCCAGTTCAGATTCTTCAGCATTTCCGGATACTCTTCCATAGATGAAACAAACGTGTGTAAGTTCGTGGCGCTCTTCTTTGTTTCTGTTCAATGTCCAACGCTAGTCCTATTTGGCAAGCGTCCTAGACATCTGAAGAATAAAAATAAATGAATTCAGCCGCCTTCTTTAGCTACGACTGAGACTACGTGATCGTCCCATTTCACATCCCTTCAAATTGTTACTCAAAGTTATTAGCATGAATTGGACGACTTCAGCTGCCTTTCGTTGATATTGTAGTCGTAGGATAGTACGTTCTTCCGTTTTAAAATAGTGCAGTTTCACTTCTCCAAAATTTTAAAGCAATTTGCCCCACTTAGACATCCTGGCAGGGACTGAATATTTTCGCAGCTTTCTGGAGATGATATTTTATAGAAGATAACCACATCATACGTGAAAAGTCTGAGGCTACTACCCATATTGTCTGCAACGTTAGAATTTACAACATGAACACCAATGGCACCAACGCTTTTCCCCGGGGCACATTTGTAATTATGTCTACATCTGTCGAAAACTGTTCAATCCAGATAAAGTGTTGCGTCCTCCCTACCAATAAATCCTCAGTCGAGCCAAAGACTTTTACTTCATACCCCATATGACAGTGGTTTCGACAATGAGCGTAGTTCTGCTGCTGAGCCAAATGGTTTTGAAAGTCAAGACATACCGTATCTTCATGGCTGTGTTATTCACTCGGTCGCAGCTGATAATATTTCTTTCCAGTAACGTGTTCTTTGAGTGATGGGGCCAATTCAGTTAGAATAAGAAGTGACCAAGTGTTTAGAAGACTGACAGTTTAACTGCAACTTTTATCACATTACATTAATTACCAGTGGTTGTCTCCTACACTAGCAAAACACAGTACCACATTTTTCCCCATTTAATGACAGGTTCATGTATCTTTACAATAAACGGTGCATTTTTTTCTCTTAGTCCCGTGAGACTCTATTCAGGAGTTTCGTAAGGCATTATGAAGGACAGCGGTAATTGCCTTTTGAACTGGGTTCACGGGCAGTGAGGTTTGGTATGGGAAGGGTAGATGCTTCTCCAGAATGCAATGTCATCTAGCCACTAGACCGAAATGTCGGGTGATGTTCCGTTCATAGTTACAACAGCGAAGCATATTTATGTACAGTTCTTTTGGAGAAGAGTCAATTTACTGATAGCCATCTTTATTCTGGCCATTTCCTACATCTTCAACAATATCAGCCGTACCTAGCAGCAGGAAGGTTCTTGTGAAACACAACTAGCTCTTTATACTCATGAAGTAATAAGTGCTATCAACAGGGGATGTCAAATCGATTCCATATTTTTAGATTTCTAGAAGGCTTTCGACACCGTTCCTCACAAGCGTCTTCTAACCAAACTGCGAGCCTACGGGGTATCGCCTCAGTTGTGCGACTGTATTCGTGATTTCCTGTCAGAAAGGTCACAGTTCGTAGTAATAGACGGAAAGTCATCGAGTAAAACAGAAGTAATATCCCGCGTTCCGCAAGGAAGTGTTATAGGCCCTCTATTGTTCCTGAACTATATTAACGACATAGGAGACAATGTGAGTAGCCGTCTTAGAGTGTTTGTAGCTGATGCTGTCATTTACCGTCTTGTAAAGTCATCAGATGATCAAAACGACTTGCAAAAAGATTTAGATAATATTTCTGTGTGATGCGAAAAGTGGCAATTGACGCTGAATAAAGAAAAGTCTGAAGTTATTCACATGAGTACTAAAAGAAATCAGCTAAATTTCGATTACGCGATAAGTCACACAAATCTGAAGGCCATAAATTCGGCTAAATACTTAGGGATTACAATTACAAATAACCTAAATTGGAACGATCACATAGAAAATATTGTGGGTAGAGCGAACCAAAGACTGCGATTAAGTGGCAGAACACTTAGAAGGAGCAACAGGTCTGCTAAAGAGACTGCTTACACCACGCTTGTCCGCCCTATTCTGGAGTACTGCTGTGCGATGTGGGATCCGCATCAGGTGCGACTGACGGATGACATCGAAAAAGTACAAAAAAGGGCAGCTCGTGTTGTATTATCGTGAAATAGGGAAGATAGTGTCACAGACATGATACGTGAATTGGAGTGGCAATCATTAAAACAAAGGCGTTTTTCGTTGCGACGGGATCTCCTCATGAAATTTCAATCACCAGTTTTCTCCTCCGATTGCGAAAACATTCTGTTGGCACCCACCTACATAGGGAGAAATGATCATCACCATAAAATCAGATAAATCAGGGCACGCACAGAAAAATTTAAGTGCTCGTTTTTCCCGCGTGTCGTTTGAGAATGGAACGGTACAGAGACCGCCTGATGGTGGTTCATTGAACCCTCTACCAAGAACTTTATTGTGAATAGCAGAGTAATCATGTAGATGCAGATAGTCCACAAGAGTTCTGCCGGTTAATAATGTCCAGCGGAAACTGTATTTCGGCAGTCAGACATGTAAAAGTTGTCAGCCCATATGACTATATTGACGTGCCTGATCGCTGAAATGTTGTGCCCGCTGAACACTATGTACTGGCAGTAGATCCGCGGACAGAGAGATCAACTAATAAGTCAGGAAAAACTTAAGAATCACACACCTACCAGCAAATTTTGCCTAGGCAGAGCTTCTGTCACAGGGTGGTATCTATGCCGGTACTTCGTACGTTAGTAAAATGAGCTAGCGAACTAAATATTCGACGACCGTTAGGGTCAATCCGTTCTTACGAGTGTTGAACATTTTCCTCAGTGAATGGAATTGACTGTCGCTGGCTTCATTTATGTAGTTTTAATTTTATCTAAAAATTAGACAGTAATGGATTGCATGAAAAGTTTTCGCAGTAGCGAACATGGACAACCATCAGCTGTATAATGGAATTGCGACAGCAAAACTTTGTGGCGGACCGGTGCACTAACCCTAATTTCCCGCTTATTGAGAAAGGTCGCATTGCCATTAGGCTATCCGAGCACAAATCACGTCCAGACCCAAACTTCCGTACATCGTAAACCATGCATCAACAACTAGGACCTGCACGTTCATTATGTATATTCCAGTACAGGGGAGACATTTTAATTGAAAGACGCTTGACCAGTGTCGGCTGAGGTATACGATTCTGCACTGCCCATGTTGTTCAGAAAGACGATGCAAAGTTCCTTCGGACATCATCCTTCTGAACAGCGTAGACACTGCAATAACGCAATAATGAAATGACAGTAACTATTGTTCATGGCTAATGTTTTAATAACACTGATATCTTCAGCTGCTCTGTTTTATCAAGTGGAACATAAGGACACGAGGCAGCATTGTTCTGAATTATAGTGTTTTTGTTGCATTAGTGGTTGTTGGTTCCTTAATATGGTAGACTGGTGTTTCTGATTCATAACTCCAGTAACTTTATGCTTTTATTATTTTCATGTTCTACAGAGAATTTGATATCCCTACGTCCACTGAGAGGTTGATTTGTCTGTTTCGTCACATACCGTCGAATAGAATGATTCAGTCTCCAACAAATCTAGTATAATTGACAACTTTGCCATTGATCAGATGATTTGGTGAGAAAAACTGCTGCTGTAAGTTTTTTGTGTGCAGCTAAAAAGTCTGCTAGACTATTATCCAAAATCATGCTACCCTCCTGTTTATAAAATTAATTATTGAGACAAAGTTACGTGATAGGACGAGTGTCAATAATTTTATTAATATGTATATTTCTGGTAACCATAAATTTTATTTATTTATTTGAACAGTTACTGCAACTGGTGCGTTTCTGCACAGATGCACAGTGTCAATGCAGACAATCATTTCTGTTGGCGGTATAACAATAATAGTTGTACATATAATTTTAAGAACGAAAATATCCAGAATAATAAAAAATTAAGAGAAAATGTGGAAATAATTTTGGAACCAATACCTCTTGGATGCGCGTGCACTCTATATATATGCAATTCACGTTAGTACATATCTGTCGCGCGGGATTAGCCGAGCGGTCTTGGGCGCTGCAGTCATGGACTTTGCGGATGGTCCCGACGGAGGTTCAAGTCCTCCCTCGGGCATGGGTGTGTGTGTGTTTGTCCTTAGGATAATTTAGGTGTAGTAGTGTGTAAGCTTAGAGACTGATGACCTTAGCGGTTAAGTCCCATAAGATTTCACACACATTTGAACATTCGAGTACATATATGTAATTAGTTTAAGTGACACACAAGCTATAACTAGAGCTGTAAAAAAATTTATCAGATTCATCTTAGCTGTCCCAGTAACGTAATGTGAACCTTGCACACAGTTTGCAGAATAGCTGCTACTGATAACAGTCTCTGTCTTACCACAGTGAAGCAACTGCTAGTACCAACTACGTTGCTTTAAGAGTAATCATGTAAACTTTACGTACAAACAGATGGCCACAGGTTGAGTTTTGATTGTGTTATTACTAGATTCACTCTACAGACGAGAGCATCTTAACGTACATTTCCTTGTAGGTAGCCGGCCGCTGTAGCCAAGCGGTTCAAGGCGCTTCAATCCGGAACCGTACTACTGCTACTGTCCCAGGTTCGAATCCTGCCTCGGGCATGGATGTGTGTGATGTCCTTCGGTTAGTTAGGTTTAAGTAATTCTACGACTAGGGGCTAATGCCCTCAGATGTTAAGTCCCATAATGCTTAGAGCCTTTTCAACTATTTGAACCTTTAGCAATTGTTTTCTTTATTACTAGTTTCACTATACGGACGATAGCAGTTGACATTACATATTATTTAATTGCTCTGATAGCAGTACTTTAAAAATTCAGAGCTGCGTTCTGCACCAGCGCTATACAAAAGAGATAATGCAAATAAAAACGCTACGCATGCTGAACTGATCTATCTGTACATTAATTCTTAACGCTATATCCCATGCTGGTGACGCCTCTGTTTATCAGTTAGGTAAAAATTTTACACGCCTTATTTGAAGGTTACCCTGAAACGACTCGAAACAAGATATCAAATTAAATTGGGTCTAGCATTTCGGTAAGAGCTATTTGTAGCTATAAGTGATGAAAAACTTTGTATGCAAATAATTAAATACAAGGAATATACATTGCCTAAGGTCCCTGTATCATAGTATCAAGGTCCTTTTATCTTCTTGAGTCCACCATCTCCTTCGTTGTGGGATTTTTCATAAGAAATGTGCTTATTTTTATTGTTTGTATTGTCTGTTTATTGCATTTCCCTATTCCAAAGTAAGCAACCCACTTCTCCCACCTCCTGCTCAGACTTGTTAGCTTCAAGCGATAGATGCAATGCAGCTAACACGGATGTTTGAGTTTCAGACGCAGGAGACTGCAAACCTTCTCAATATGGTACAGCACTTACTTGCAAGCCAAGCAACTTCTTTTATTATCACATGATCAGGGGTGTGTTTACATGTTTTAACAGTGTCTCTTGTGGTGTTTTTTCTATTCAGGGTCTTCAGGTGTACACATGAAACAGTAGAGATGTGAAATTGCAGTGCAAGATATCAAGAAGTGCATGATCTTGTGCTCAATTTTCAGTTGATTGCTTCTTTTATTCACCTACTTGATGATGATAATTGAGACAGCTTACTGTAAAATTAAAAAAAATTAATGAAAGTTTGAATATCATATGATTAAAAATGAATAAATTCATTTGTGTCGGTAAATATCGGCCTATAAATGTAGTTCCAAAGCGTTTATGCATTGTGTACAGGGCTACCGTTTATATACACATAGTAACTAGCTAGCTCATGGCAATTCTAATGCAATACATCGCAATATATCAATTAAGTCTCTTCAATACCCACTGCAAAAACAGCATGCACTGCACACACACACACACACACACACACACACACACACACACACACACACACACACACACATCAAGAAATATCTCTGATTTTCATCACATTTTTCGTGCTGTCCATTTCTTATGAAAAATTCCACAACGAAGGAGATGGTGGACTCAAGAAGATAAAAGGACCTTGATACTATGATACAGGGACCTTAGGCAATGTATATTCCTTGTATTTAATTATTTACATACAAAGTTTTTCATCACTTATAGCTACAAATAGCTCTTACCGAAATGCTAGACCCAATTTAATTTGATATCTTGTTTCGAGTCGTTTCAGGGTAACCTTCAAATAAGGTGTGTAAAATTTTTACCTAACTGATAAACACAGGCGTCACCAGCATGGGATATAGCGTTAAGAATTAATGTACAGATAGATCAGTTCAGCATGCGTAGCGTTTTTATTTGCATTATCTCTTTTGTATAGCGCTGGTGCAGAACGCAGCTCTGAATTTTTAAAGTACTGCTATCAGAGCAATTAAATAATATGTAATGTCAACTGCTATCGTCCGTATAGTGAAACTAGTAACAAAGAAAACAATTGCTAAAGGTTCAAATAGTTGAAAAGGCTCTAAGCATTATGGGACTTAACATCTGAGGTCATTAGCCCCTAGTCGTAGAATTACTTAAACCTAACTAACCGAAGGACATCACACACATCCATGCCCGAGGCAGGATTCGAACCTGCGACAGTAGCAGCAGTACGATTCCGGATTGAAGCGCCTTGAACCGCTTGGCCACAGCGGCCGGCTACCTACAAGGAAATGTACGTTAAGATGCTCTCGTCTGTAGAGTGAATCTAGTAATAACACAATCAAAACTCAACCTGTGGCCATCTGTTTGTACGTAAAGTTTACATGATTACTCTTAAAGCAACGTAGTTGGTACTAGCAGTTGCTTCACTGTGGTAAGACAGAGACTGTTATCAGTAGCAGCTATTCTGTAAACTGTGTGCAAGGTTCCCATTACGTTACTGGGACAGAGATAAATTCTGCCGAAATTTTTACAAAGGTACAGACGGTGTTTAGAAAGGATAGATTGCATGCAACTGGTGGTGGAGTGTTCGTCGCTGTTAGTAGTAGTTTATCCTGTAGTGAAGTAGAAGTGGATAGTTCCTGTGAATTATTATGGGTGGAGGTTACACTAAACAACCGAACTAGGTTAATAATTGGCTCCTTTTACCGACCTCCCGACTCAGCAGCATTAGTGGCAGAACAACTGAGAGAAAATTTGGAATACATTTCAGATAAATTTTCTCAGCATGTTATAGTCTTAGGTGGAGATTTCAATTTACCAGATATAGACTGGGACACTCAGATGTTTAGGACGGGTGGTAGGGACAGAGCATCGAGTGACATTATACTGAGTGCTCTATCCGAAAATTACCTCGAGCAATTAAACAGAGAACCGACTCGTGGAGATAACATCTTGGACCTACTGATAACAAACAGACCCGAACTTTTCGACTCTGTATGTACAGAACAGGGAATCAGTGATCATAAGGCCGTTGCAGCATCCCTGAATATGGAAGTTAATAGGAATATAAAAAAAAAGGGAGGAAGGTTTATCTGTTTAGCAAGAGTAATAGAAGGCAGATTTCAGACTACCTAACAGATCAAAACGAAAATTTCTGTTCCGACACTGACAATGTTGAGTGTTTATGGAAAAAGTTCAAGGCAATCGTGAAATGCGTTTTAGACAGGTACGTGCCGAGTAAAACTGTGAGGGACGGGAAAAACCCACCGTGGTACAACAACAAAGTTAGGAAACTACTGCGAAAGCAAAGAGAGCTCCACTCCAAGTTTAAACGCAGCCAAAACCTCTCAGACTAACAGAAGCTAAACGATGTCAAAGTTAGCGTAAGGAGGGCTATGCGTGAAGCGTTCATTGAATTCGAAAGTAAAATTCTATGTACCGACTTGACAGAAAATCCTAGGAAGTTCTGGTCTTACGTTAAATCAGTAAGTGGCTCGAAACAGCATATCCAGACACTACGGGATGATGATGGCATTGAAACAGAGGATGACACGCGTAAAGCTGAAATACTAAACACCTTTTTCCAAAGCTGTTTCACAGAGGAAGACCGCACTGCAGTTCCTTCTCTAAATCCTCGCACAAACGAAAAAATGGCTGACATCGAAATAAGTGTCCAAGGAATAGAAAAGCAACTGGAATCACTCAATCGAGGAAAGTCCACTGGACCTGACGGGATACCAATTCGATTCTACACAGAGTACGCGAAAGAACTCGCCCCCCTTCTAACAGCCGTCTACCGCAAGTCTCTAGAGGAACGGAGGGTTCCAAATGATTGGAAAAGAGCACAGATAGTCCCAGTCTTCAAGAAGGGTCGTCGAGCAGATGCGCAAAACTATAGACCTATATCTCTGACGTCGATCTCTTGTAGAATTTTAGAACATGTTTTTTGCTCGCGTATCATGTCATTTCTGGAAACCCAGAATCTACTATGTAGGAATCAACATGGATTCCGAAAACAGCGATCGTGTGAGACCCAACTCGCTTTATTTGTTCATGAGACCCAGAAAATATTAGATACAGGCTCCCAGGTAGATGCTATTTTTCTTGACTTCCGGAAGGCGTTCGATACAGTTCCGCACTGTCGCCTGATAAACAAAGTAAGAGCCTACGGAATATCAGACCAGCTGTGTGGCTGGATTGAAGAGTTTTTAGCAAACAGAACACAGCATGTTGTTATCAATGGAGAGACGTCTACAGACGTTAAAGTAACCTCTGGCGTGCCACAGGGGAGTGTTATGGGACCATTGCTTCTCACAATATATATAAATGACCTAGTAGATAGTGTCGGAAGTTCCATGCGGCTTTTCGCGGATGATGCTGTAGTATACAGAGAAGTTGCAGCATTAGAAAATTGTAGCGAAATGCAGGAAGATCTGCAGCGGATAGGCACTTGGTGCAGGGAGTGGCAACTGACCCTTAACATAGACAAATGTAATGTATTGCGAATACATAGAAAGAAGGATCCTTTATTGTATGATTATATGATAGAGGAACAAACACTGGTAGCAGTTACTTCTGTAAAATATCTGGGAGTATGCGTGCGGAACGATTTGAAGTGGAATGATCATATAAAATTAATTGTTGGTAAGGCGGGTACCAGGTTGAGATTCATTGGGAGAGTGCTTAGAAAATGTAGTCCATCAACAAAGGAGGTGGCTTACAAAACACTCGTTCGACCTATACTTGAGTATTGCTCATCAGTGTGGGATCCGTACCAGATCAGTCTGACGGAGGAGATAGAGAAGATCCAAAGAAGAGCGGCGCGTTTCGTCACAGGGTTATTTGGTAACCGTGATAGCGTTACGGAGATGTTTAATAAACTCTGCAAGAGAGGCGCTCTGCATCGCGGTGTAGCTTGCTCGCCAGGTTTCGAGAGGGTGCGTTTCTGGATGAGGTATCGAATATATTGCTTCCCCCTACTTATACCTCCCGAGGAGATCACGAATGTAAAATTAGAGAGATTAGAGCGCGCACGGAGGCTTTCAGACAGTCGTTCTTCCCGCGAACCATACGCGACTGGAACAGGAAAGGGAGGTAATGACAGTGGCACGTAAAGTGCCCTCCGCCACACACCGTTGGATGGCTTGCGGAGTATCAATGTAAATGTAGGTGTAGAAGATGAATCTGATAAATTTTTTTACAGCTCTAGTTATAGCTGCAGGCATTATCAAAACTAGCAAGCAAACAGTTTCATCATTGCTATGCCAGTCCTACAAAGTTTTTGTTCATTTGCATCTTAGTGGAAAATTTGTGAAACTTCTATTGGACTCGGGTGCCTCTGTTATATTCCTGAATTGTTACACATATGACCTGTTAGGCTCCCCACGCCTATCTAGAACTAGTACGCACCTGACGGCTTATAACAGACAAGACATTTCTGTTCTCGGAAACCGTTCTTGGCCTTCCATGTGTCGCTCGCATACGCGAAATTTGAAAAAAAAAAATGGTTCAAATGGCTCTAAGCAATATGGGACTTAACATCTGAAGTCATCAGTCCCCTAGACTTAGAACTATTTAAACCTAACCAACCTAAGGACGCCACACACATCCATGCCCGAGGCAGGATTCAAACCTGCGACCATAGTAGCAGCACGGTTCCGGACTGAAGCACCTAGAACAACTCGGTCACAGCGGTCGGCGCGAAATTTGACTTTCACCATGCTACGATTAAGCGATTGTGAGAACGTATTTGGCCTTGATTCGTTTAATTTGTTCGGCGTTCAAATGCAGAGCAATGTGTTGTCAGTGCCTGCATTCAGTACCAAATACAGTGTAGCTAGCTCGTTGAATGAAACCTTTTCTGAAGTTTTAGGCAAGGCTAACAATTTTATTGCGCATATTACTATGAAGGTCAATGCTCAGCCGAAATTTTTCCGGGCCAGAGCTGTTCGGATTGCATTACGGGGCAAAGTGGCTGCTGAACTTAAAGAACTGTAAGATAGCGGAGCTACTGTGTCCATACAAGTTAGTCATTGGACAAGTTTTACTCTCCAATTCCTCAGGTCGCATTTGCCTCTGTGTTGACTTTAAGTCTACGGTCAACCCACAAACTGTGATGGACATTTATCCATTGCCACGCCCAGAGGTTCTGATGGACAGGTTAGGCGCTGGTCGCTACTTTTCCACCCCCGCCGTTTTCCGACGGTATTTGGAACAGCTGACTGCTCAAGTACCGAACTGTTCAACTATTTGGACGATATTGCGCGCTTGGTTTCTTGTATTATCTGATGCAGAAGAAAAGTGTATACTGGAAAAGGGTGATTGTATTAGGCCAGAGCTGCAGTATCTTGATCACATCGTAAACAGTCGAGCTATACATCACCTTCAGTCACATTTGTCAGCCATACATGCCCTGCAAGTGCCTCGCAATGTCGCAGAATTGCAGTCAGTCTTAGGGAAAATGGACTACTAAATTCGATTCATACCGAATGCTGCATAAGTCGCTTGTCCATTGCATCACTTGCGTCACAAGAACGTCCCCTTTGTCTGGACAGATGAGTGCCAAGAAGCTTTTCAAAGACTTTAAGAAGCATTGCTCAGTGATCGATGCTTGGTTCACTTTGATCCTGACAAGTCAGTTGTGTTCCAAGTTGGCGCTTCCTCGGCTCCGTGCTTTCCCACAGAATTGGAGATAAAGACGGCCTAATGCTTTCGCATCGAAATTGTTGTCCTAAGCTCAGTGTAACTATTCACAAATAGAGAAAGAGGCATTGGCTGTTGTGTACAGTGTCACCAAATTCTACCACTATTTGTATGGGAGAAAAATCTACTTAGTAAAGCATCACAAGCCGGTTCCTGCACGAAATGCCCAAAAATTGCAAATATGGGCTTTGTTGTCGTCTCATTGCCAGTACGAGATCGTGTATCGTCCGACAGCTCAACATGGCAATGCGAACATACGTCTCTCAGTTTTCCATGATACAGACTTTGACGCTTCTGCCGCAACTTGCTGTCACATCCATGCTCACGATTCTGAATTGCTTCAATCCTTTCCTCTGAACTGTAGGATAACTGTACAGGCCAGGGAAGCTCATCCAGATTTCAAAATTTTGCTAAAATACATTCGCACATCTTGGCCTTGCTCTTTGCATGCCATAAAGAACTCTGTAGTGCGCCGATACTTGTCACGTCGGCATAGCCTCGTTATTCAGCAAGGTGTGCTTCTTGTTCAACATGATAGTAGACAGTCACGTGTGTTGATCCCCAAAGCTTTGCAAAAAGAAGTGTTGCATTTACATCACCAAGGACACTGGGGGATTGTCCGTACGAAGCAGTTAGCGCGTCGACACTGTACTTGGCAGGGTATGGACACCCAATTTGAACAACTGACGTCACAGTGTCACGCATGTGCTGAAAATCAGTCGGCTCCGACACAAAAATTCTCCGCTTGGCCTAAGTCGTAATCAACCATGGCAACGTGTGCTCATACAATTTGCGGGTCCTTTTTGGAACATTCGTTGGTTGATTGTGGTAGACTCTTGTAGCAAGTCTCCTTTTGCTGTGCCAATAAACTCGACAACTTGACGTAGCACACTTCAGGCGTTGTCCTCTATTTTTGGCCTCGAAGGTTTGCTTGAAGTCGTAGTGTCGAGAAACGGCCCTCAGTTCACATCAAATGAATCTGAAACATTCCGGGAACGCAATGGCATTCAATATCTAACTAGTGCACTGTTCCATCTACAGTCAAACGGCGAAGCGGAAAGTTTTGTCATAACACTCAAGCAACAGATGGCCAAAATTCGTACCGCACACACCAGGGCTGCAGTACTGCAACTGTTTCGTGCCTCCTGTGGTTCGCATGCACGAGATGGACCATTGCTGGCGGAACTGCTTCGCGGCCGCCGCCATCGGACACTGCTCCACCTACTCCGCCCTCCTTAGCATCCGGCGCCGAAGGAAGGCCGCAAGTTTGGCTTCTCGCCGCATGATGTTGCAGTTTTTATTTTAGTGGCAGCGGATAGGGTGGGCGTGAGGCGAGATCTTTCGTCGACTTGGCGCATGCATTTAGCTCATTTCAGGCCCATACGGATTCGAGCGCCGACATCACAATCAAAATTGCCATTGTCATGGGCACGGTGATTATTCGGCATCACTTCCGTCAGATTCACGGATGTCGAGGACAGCACGACCGCAGCAGTCGCCAGAGGGTCTCATCACGACACCGCGGGGTGAGCCCATGGAGACAGAGCCTTCGCCTCCTCTGCCTCCCTCCCGCCCATGTCGCAGTAGCCGACACCTTCTACATCCTGGCACGGGTCTCAGGAGGTGGACGCGTACCCTTCTGGGCGTTTTTCGGTTGACGTTTCCACCAGAGAGAAGGCCGGATGGCAGGGTACGACCGGAAGTCTGACGTCCCCTGCAGCCACTGCTTCCGGTCCGTAAGAGCGTCCACGCTCCTTTCTCTCTCCCCGTTGTCGTGCTCCATGTAGGATGACGGTCCGTCCGTTGAGGGGGGGGGGGGGGGACACCTTACTGCGTAAAGTCATCGCCGGCACGCCAGTCGGGAACGACAAAGAAGAGAAGGCTGTGAGAAGAAGTCAGCCAAACGCTCGCTGAAAGACCCCCTTGCAGGATGATAACGCGACAGCAGCGGTCCCTAGGTGAAGAAGACACAAGCGCATCGCCCGACTGGTGGCAAAGCCCAAGTGAATAGCAGCGTCAACGTTAGAGACTTCGTTAGCTTTCTCTAAGTAGCACAGACCTGTTCGTCTATGCTGAAGAAGACAGATTATCTTATACGTCGCCATTTGCTTGCGACACATTTATCAAAGGTAAGTACTTGTAATTTTCTTATTGTAATAAAACTCATTAATACGAGTTGTCTGATCGTCTTTGAACCGAGTATGCAGGATTCCTACCCACAACACATAGTAGATTCGGGCAGGACATGTTTATACTTGGAAGGTGCAAGGACAATTGAGGAGAAATTTGTTTCTGCGATTAATAAGATAGTTTTAGTTTAGGAAACAAAACGGGGAAACTTATACAGCAATCGTAGATGTGGAAAAAGCTTTTCAGTATTTGAGAATCAAATGAAATGCAGTTTATGTTTATTTTTAGGAGGTGTCAGTATAGGGATAGGAGTATAACTGATTCTTCTCAGGAAAAACTGATTTGGCTAACCAACCGTAACAAAATAGTACAAGAGACTAAACTCATGAAACTGCTAGTCCCAGAGAAAGGTCACTGCAACAGTGGCCGAAACGTCGGTTTCACGCATTTAGTACCAGCTATCTTACTATACGACGCCACCCTACAGCCAGAAAGCTTTTGTTTTAACTGACTCTGTCTCGGAATACCTACCGCAACATCTGAGTTACTCAGTACTAGTAGATACTTGCAATATTACTTAACGTTCAAAATGCAGCAAAGTGTGCAACTAAACGTGCCCTTTTGGGGTTTGTTGGTAGTTACGCAGTAAAAATGTGTAATGTCACTTAAATTGGTGAGCAGTTCTTGCATTTAATTTTAAAATTCAGGAAGATAGTGAAGAACAAACATGTTTCATGAGGTGAGACTGTTTCCTAAGATTGCTTGTTAACGAGAATACGCATTCTATAAACTAGCAGTTTTTAATAATTTATTTATTGTGTTAAGTGTTGCGCTTTTAGACAGCTGCTTCTCTTTTAGGCGATGTTCGTCAAGATCATTGTTCTGTACTTCATTTCACATCTTATTTTCGATTCTACCAATGGGTGAACAGCAATGATACAGGGTGTCCCAGGAGTACTGGTCAATATTCAAAGATATGCCCTTGCAGCAAAACTGTCTAGCAAACATCGACCCTAAAGTGTGTGCGTTAAGAGCTATGAGTACTTCATTGTAGATACTGCGAAATAAAGTTCTCCTTCTGCAAGCTCTTTGCTGTCTGTATTTTAGGAGGAAGCAATATGGATAAAAACAAGAAGAAACGGGCTAGTACACATGGACGGTAAGAAGCATATCCGAAGGCATTTGCCCAGTAGAAGAGATGAGTTTGGCAGTATCGAATATGAATAACTGCTCATCGCTCTTAAGATATGCACTTTAGAACCCATGTTTACTGGACATTTTCTCTTCTTTCGATCCATACTACCATCTCTCAATAGATGGAAAGCTTATAGTAGAAGCGATTCTTTACACTGTGTCAAAGATGATGAAGTTCTAATAGTTCTTATGGCATGCATTTTAGAGAACACGTTTACTGGAGAATTTTGCTTCGAATGATCGTTCCTGTCACATTGCATTAGGACTGTCTGTCTGCAATGGAATAACTGTACTGGTAGATCCGTTTCTCCTCATTTTATTAAGGCAGCCTGAAGTACACCTTCATATGTCTGCAGCGCTTTCAAGAAGTATTTTGCTGTTGTAGATGGAAGTTATGAGCACTTCCGAACAAGGCAGATTTTATTCACTGTATATCTGTTAAATTGTTTAACATGTACTCTTGCTATTCTGCTGGTGAAACTGTTGTTCCGTTTGTAGCACTAAATACCAGAGGCGCCGACTTGAATATAATATTGAAACGATGGGTGGAGGGGGGGGGGGGATTTGAGACAGGAAGATCATGGATCATGATATAAGATATTTCATATGACAGATAACTTTGAGTTTGTTTGCTTGCGGCCAGCGTTCTATCGGTGTTCTGAATCTCCCAACCAGCCAGCTGCATGTAAAAACCATATCGGCGCCACAAAATGGTGCGCGAAATTATTTATGTCCCATGAAGTAGGTCAGTAGTTGTACAAAATTGAATAAGCATATCTTAATGTTTGGCGGCAAATGCACCCATTCTCAATTCATTACAGCATGAAATCGTCACATATGACATAAACGTCAAGTTTCATCGATTCATTTCTATAGGCGTGCAGAAAAGCAATGGCATTAAGGTAGTCCTGCCTGATTGAAGGCCGAAAAATCGTTTCTAACTTTCGCGGACGTTCGCTCTACAGTACAGTAAGTTTCTGATATCGTCAGCGCAATACCTATAAGTTTCACTAGTAGGTCAAGTAAGAGTTTTTCTGTTTTCAAGTATTTCACTGTTTCATCCACTGAACTGAAGTTTGCAGAATCACTAATATGGATAACTTCATTAAACGTGCTTCGGTAGAGAAGCAAGCGTTCATTGTCTATATCTTATTCGCAGAAAGATAAAATATAATTGGAATGTTTGTTACCACAGAGAAAAAATTGATTTACTGACATGAATGATCAAGTGTTGAGCTGTGATTCCTACAACCTGAGGGATAAATCCACTTTTCCACAATAAAACCTTCAGAGAACCTACAGATGAATTGTATTTCTTAAAGATTTTTGTTGTACGATGCAGTTTTGGGGAACCGACATACATAGCTTTACATTGTGAAGTTTTCTTAGCCCAGAATGATTCAAAACTCTTTCTCATAAATCTAACCGATGCTACAGTTGTGGAAGGTACCTTATTGGCCTTCTAAAAGTCTTGGGACTTTCTCTATATTGTTTAATTTTCCTCGTCACTAAAACTGATAACATCAAAAAGGAATCAAATGCCTGCATATTAATTACAAACTTGGTTTAGCCGCAATGTCTGAATTGTCATTTTTTAAATATTTAGAAACAATCCTTGAAATTCTGTATAGCTGGACATAACTAAATACGTTGCCAAGTACCTTATGGCACAAGCAGAAGAGTAGAATATCTTAAGATTTGTAGAAGCATTTGCCATTAAGGGAGAAAAGTATCTAAGCTTTCAGGCGAATCTCTAACAAAATGTATTAAATCTTTCATAACATTCAATGCAGTTCGACATTCCAGGACTGCTTTCACGAAGTCCTGTAACGTTAAGTTCGAAGAGGGAGCAAGGCATTGCACAGATTGAGCTCTCTTTATTATTTCTGCAAATTTTGCTTGGACAGCATTATATAATACGGCTATCGTTTCTGAACCATAAAAGCATTACCTTCTACAGTTAAACATTGGCAAATCAGACCATCTTAAAATATAGATAATAATGTCAAAAAACTCTTCTACCTCCAACAAAGTATCAGCAAATCCTGTACAAACATTAAATTGCTTTTTGGTGGCTATCCTTATTGTTTTATATGCTGCGATTGCAAAGCACTTTGCGCTTTTCGTATCGTCTAAACATTTTCTAAAACCTGTGTGACATAAAATAGCCAAAAGTTCATTTTGTCCTTCATGGGATGTCCATTTATTAGTTTAGCGCTGTATGCACACTAAAAATTGCTGCTTATCTTCACATTGAAGGCATAATAAATTAAAAAAAATTGTCTTAGTTCGTCATGTGCCCTCGCATTGCAAGCTTGCGCACTGCTAAGTAACGAAGGGAATATTTTTCATGAAGAAGCTCGGTTTTCTTTCATTTGTGTCACTTTTTCTTTTGACAACAGCTGACACCTGGCGCTTTAGCATTTATCTTTCTAATTATAAAATGGTTCATTTTAAACTGGCCAGTAAGAGACGAAAGACTAGTTAATGATTCGACCTAGCCACGGTGAGACTAACTGACCACTGACGCAGTCCACTGTGGGAAGTATTAGTGCACACGATTCAAACGATGATGGGTCATACTAATCCCACATTTTATTTGCCGTCTCCGATCGGTAGAAGTCGGATGACTTCGGGGCCGCTCTGGAATGTTTACGGTCACTGCGAACATAAGCTACGTTACAGTATTGTGCGCCCTTGCAATCGGTAGCCATAGTGTTAATAGTGTTTAATCGTGTGCGGTGTTATGCCTAGTGATTATCAATTCTATTTACAAAAATGAGTGGAGAGTTTTGCCCGTGCCTGGTTCTTCCAGCTACTAGCTATCAACCTTAGTGTCATTTCTGCACGCGTGAATCTATTACATGTTCGTTTTATTCATAAGCTCTAAGCTGGTTCCCATGGGAGAAGAAGGCTGGGTTTGTTAGAACAGTCAATGCGCTACGAGCCGATCGTTACGCTCCCGCTCCGAGAATCTCTCCATACGGGAGCAAAGTAAATGTGCGCGTTTAGTACAGAAGCAGAACAAACCGCATCGAGACAGCTCTTCATGTGCAGAGGTCTAGAGCAGCAGCAGAATTGCTATTGCTGGTCAAATCGACATTTTTCTTGTACCTACACATTACATACGTAAGCAACACTGCACATGCAATTTTAACAGACATCCCGGCAAAAGGAGAGGGTGGGGTGGGGGGCAGATGGCTGGCTCTGAGCACTATGGGACTTAACATCTGAGGTCATCAGCCCCTAGAACTTAGGACTACGTAAACCTAACTAACCTAAGGACATCACACACATCCATGCCAAAGACAGGATTCGAACCTGAGACCGTAGCGGTCGCGCGGTTCGAGACTGAAGCGCCTAGAACCGCTCGGCCACTCTGGCCGGCGGGGGCAGATGTCGTGATACGATGAGGAGTGCATGTTTGAACATTGAGGGAGCGTCTAAATATTGGATATTCTGGGGCGGGGCACAAGGTACCACGCTCCAGCACCCGTCTTCCTACAGGTCAACATCTCTACTAAACACAATTCTTGGCACAGACCTTAGACTGTACACACCGTCATCCACTACGCTGACTTCATTGTCTTACAAAGTATTGCCAACTGAAGGATGTGTTTTAAGATTTCTATGGAAATGATTGTATTACTGTGAGTGTGTGTGTGTGTGTGTGTGTGTGTGTGTGTGTGTGTGTGTGTGTGTGTGTTACCCCTTTGGCCAAATTTAATAGTGATTTGTCGTACATATGCGTCTGGTCATTTATAAGTTAATTGCTCTATCTATGGTTTTTTGAATGTCATAATTCTTTTTATGGTGTGAGATATATACTTTCATAATTTTCATGTATTGCTCTATATTTTTTGGGAGAGAGCGATACTGTCTTAAATTTGGAGTGATTATCGTCATACTTTCAACATCATTTACGTTACTTATATATTGTATTAAAATTTCTGCTTATCATTCCGACAAACATTGCATTGCAGTTTTGGCATTTGATTTGGTATATATTTGATTCCTGGAATTTCGACTCTCTCTCATTCCATGGCTGCCTCTGCGCAATTTTATTACGTTATTATTTTCATATTGTGCTTAGTATGCTCGGGGCCTATTACCTGCTTATGGATCATAATTAATTGTAATGATTTTTGAATTTTACAGTGAATCAGTGAGCGTTACTATATTGCTGACTATTTGTTACTACCCAGCCACTTGTTGGAATTTAGTGTATTGCTTTTATATGGTTGTAAGATACAGTCTCTCCAACGCTGCTAGGTAAAATTTTTAAAATTATGATGACTCACCACCCAACCCAGCCCTATCACTTCCTGTGGCGCTAAAAACATTTATGCATATTAAGAATGAAAATATGGTCGAAATAGGCTATATTCTGTGGAGACTTACTAAAATATAAGCTGATTACAGCCCGCTTGGACCATGTTATCAATCTCAAAACGCATTGTGGATTTGAACCCCACAAAAAACAAAATTTTAACAGATTACAGGTAATTTGGACCATGTTTCTTTATCTCAAAACACACTGAGAGTTTGGACCACCACAAAAATACAATTTTAACAAAGTTCAGCCTGCTGAACCGTGTTTTCATCCTCAAGACAAATTAAGAATGTGGCTCTCCACATAAACAAAATTATGAAAAGTTTAATGGCATTTGTTGTTATATATACTACGTTATCGAAAGTATCGGGACACCCCCAAAAACATACGTTTTCCATATTAGGTGCACTGTGGTGCCACCTACTGCCAGATACTCCATATCAGCGACATCAGTAGTCAACACACATCGTTAGAGAGCAGAATGGAGCGCTCCGTTGAACTCACGGGCTTCGCATGTCGTCAGGTGATTGGGTGTCACTTGTGTCATACAGCAGTACGCGAGATTACCACACTCCTAAGCATCCCTAGGTCCACTGTTTCCGATGTGACAGTGAAGTGGAAACGTCAGGGGACACACAGAGTACAAAAGCGTACAGGCCGACCTGGTCTGCTGACTGACAGAGACATCCGACAGTTGAAGAGGATCGTAATGTGTAATAGGCAGACACCTACCTATCTAGATCAACACACAGGAATTCCAAACTGCCTCAGGATCCACTGCAAGTACTATGACATTTACGTGGGAGGTGAGAAATCTTGGATTTCATGATCGAGCGGCTGCTCATAAACGACACATCACGCCGGTAAATGACAAATAACTCCCCGCTTGGTGTAAGGAGCGTAAACATTGGACTCTTGAACAGTGGAAAAACGTTGTGAGGTGTGACGAATCTCGGTACACAATGTGGCGATCAGATGGCAGGGTGTGGGTAAGGCGAATGCCCTTCTGAACGTCATCTGCCAGCGTGTGTAATGCCAACAGTAAAATTCGGTAGCGTTGGTGCTATGGTGCGGTTGTGTTTTTCATGGTGGGAGCTCGAACCCCTTGTTGTCTTGCGTGGCACAATCACATCACAGGCCGACTTTGATGTCTTAAGCACCTTATTGCTTCACACAGTTGAAGAGCCATTCGGTGATGGTGATAGCATCTTTCTACACGATCGACCACCTTTTCGTAATGCACAACCTGTGGCGGAGTGGTTACACAACAATAACATCCCTGTAATGGGCTGGCCTCTTTAGAGTCCGGACCTGAACCCTATTGAACACCTTTGAGATTATTTGGGGTGCCGAGTTCGTGGCAGGTCTCACCGACTGACATCGATACCTCTGAGCACTCCGTGAAGAATATGCTGCCATTCCCCGACAAACCTTCCAGCACGTGATTGAGCGTATGCCTGCGAGAGTGGAAGCCGTCAAGAAGGCTAAGGGTAGGCAAACACCATATTGAGTTTCAGCATTATCGGTGGAGGGCGGCACATACTTGTGAGTCATTTTCAACCAGGCGTCCGGATGCCTTTGATCACACAGTTTATCTAAGTAGAGGTTTTGTTTCTTCAGAATGTTTGCAACTTCGTGTGTTAGTTTTTGTGTGGTAATGTTCACAAGTCAGTTTCTTCTATGCGGTGTAATCTCCATGTGTTTGTGTTATCTTTATATGTTATATGTTGTCAACATAATACCGGTAATAATAGTAACTGAATACTGACGGAACAACAGGAGCAAAGAAGTGGCAGCATGGAATGTTCATCTGCATGCATTAGTGAGAGAAACGAAATTATTACATATGAATATATTCGCTAAAAATTATATGCTTGTGAGAATTGTGTTTCCCAGTAAACTTGTGATTTACCTTTATGAAATTAAGAGAAAGAATAAAATGCATAACAGTGCACCTCAAAAAGTTATCATCGCTAACCTAAGAAAAACTTTTGCAAATGAGAATCGTAAGAAAAATGTAAGAACAGGATTGATGCCTGGAATATGTATCGTCTCTACAACCAAGAGACAATGTGGATAATACATTTTCACTGCATGAAAATGTTTCTTAAGTCCTCTATCTTCTTAGAAACAAAGTTTTACATGTTACACAAGAAATGCAGACAGAGTTCTGGTATTTGCGCTTAACAACAGAAAATGTTCAAATAACGTAGAAATAAGGGAAGGTAATGCCGCGAGGCGTGGCTCCGATTCATTGGAGGCTGTTCCCAGTGGGAACTCCTCCGCAAGGCGAGAAGGGGACGCGCGATTAAAATCAGACAACGGATGTAGGAAGGGCGGCGAGAGCGAATCACAGATAAAAAAGGCTGCAGGGCTAATCCCTTCTGTCGGCGGAAATAGATTCTAAAAGCGACCGCGTGAAAAGGGGCTTTGCGAGTATTTTAATGAAGGAAGACAGTCATTGCCTTGTTTCGCGGACGGAAGAAAACCCATTAGCATTTAGATGAACTGAACCTGTTTGACAAGTTCGCTCAGCTGATAAATTGAATGTGGATTTATAGTTGCAAATCCAAGGGTGCCGGTCTGCCGAAATAAACCACAGGCGGTGGCGGAGTGGGGGCAGCTGGGGGAGATTTAACTGCTGCCGCGATAAACACGTGTTTTAAATTGGTTTCTTCAGGGTGTTGCCGCCTAGGGAGCTAAGAGGGGCAGTCACTCGCTGCGAATTCGCCCGAGAGCGGAACCCAGCTTCTGGCTCTGACAGCTTGCAGGAATTCCTTCGACGGGTTACCCTGCTGTGTTTGTGACCGCCCCCCACTCCCTCCTCATACTTCTTTTCGTGTTACTTTTTTTAATACTTCCACTCCAGTGATATTCTTACCTTTTAACATTCGCAAATATTTAAGGGTGAGTTCTGCGCCTATAGCAGCAATACAAAGAGCCTGAAAGTTCGGTTCGATAACCTAACACGCATCGATACCTTTCACATACGTGGGAAAGTGTTAGTGTAAGTGTCACTAATGTGTAGAACACTGAACTCTGTGTAAAATACACTGATAGAACAAAACCGCCACACTAGGAAGGCGTTGTGTGACATAAATGGAAATTAGTAGGCTTGTTTCTACTGAAACTTCCCTTTTGAATGAAAAGAATGACTATGTTGGTAAAACTTCTATGTTACTTGATTTTCAGACTCCAGAGTGAAACTGAAAGTACTTAGACAGTTTTCTCTTTACTTATTCTGGTCATTACTAAACTGTCACACAATATTCTAATGCAGCGCAGTCTGTCTTTCAATAATCCCTACAAAAGAGTAGCCCTAACTAACAATAACCTATACCCTTCATGACTCACTTCCCTCACAAAAATCTTCGTTACTCGAACTACTGCAGTACAGCGAGCGCCAATACTGCCAGCTAAATAAAAGATTCTAACTACTGAAGGCACTAACGACTGACAGGCATATACGTAGTTAGCAAATGAAAGATTTTGATAGAGAGCAAATAATTTATTTACCTTAATAGTGTTCAAAAGTCATTATGACATCCAGTTTAACAAATTTCTTTTTCTGACGGACACACGTCTAGATCGTCCCCTCTTATTAACATCTCAGAACTCTGGCATCTCTCCTCCCACATCCACCACTGGTGGCGGCTCACCTCCAATTGCTCAACGCTACGGGCTGTTCACATCCAACTGCCCAACAGCACACAGTCGAGAAACTTCCAACAATGAGTCTAACCAGCCAGAGATTGCACACAGCGCAGTCAGCGATTTTAATACAGAGCGCCACGTGGCGTTACCAACATAAAGACCTAAACAGCGTACTTACACTACATCTGAAAGATTATGTCTATTAAAATTTTTCGTCTGTCGCACCAGATTGGAGCTAGTACCGTCACTATTAGTAAACAAATCAGGTTTGTTTTAAACACTCGCTCTGAAGGTAGTGAGCGTCAGTTACCTTTAAGATTGGTCGTGGTGAGTGATGTTCATAGGCAATGCCTTGAAGCTGACAAAGATGCTGTTATCTATACCTCACTGAGTTTGAACGAGGTCGCGTAAAAGGGCTAAAAGAACCTTGATTTTTCTTCTGCGATATTGCGGAAACATTTCGCAGGAACGCAGCCACTGTACATGATCTCTTGCAGCGGTAGTCACTGGAATATATGGTCGCAAGAAAACCGGGCTCTGGGCGGCCATATGGCACTAACAAGAGGGATGACCATCGTGTTCGGTGTATGACTCTAGCTCATCGTATTGCATCTGTAGCAACCATTTGAGCAGAGCTTGCACCGCAGTGAAACGACGATCAGTTAAAAATCTTTTACTTCAAGGACAGCTCCTAGTCAAACGCCCTGTAGCATGCATTCCAGTGAACCCATGGCACCCGATTTTCTACTTCAGTGGTGTTATTCTCTGATTTCTCTACCTTGGTCAGGCTAAGGCTCCCGTGTCATGCTTTTTCTAAAAATTAATCAATATATATATTTAGTAATTAATGGTAGTGTGAATTACTAATTGTTGCTGCCCTAGTGTGATGCGTGTGAGGAGTCATAACTGTATGTCAGGGGCAGTTTCCTAAACGGAGTCTAAGCCACGCTGCCGAACGACGAAGCTGCCCTGCCAAGTTCTTGACTTATTCTTTTCAAGTGTTTTGGCTTTGTCAGTCCATGTCCTTTTAACGGGCGCCTTAAATCTAGAGCTGCTGTATTCCTAGCGTTCTATGACGTCCATGACCTACAGACTGTTAAATAATCTTTAGTTTCTGAATGGGAAGTATTTTGTCCGGTTTCTGAGAATTCAAATGTTATTGAAGATACAGCAGGAAAAAAGAATGTCGTTAATTTGGTTTGCATGCCTCATACTCTTAACTTAGTAGAGTCAGGTTCTTTCAACCATCCCCAATCGTCAGCACTAATCTCATTGTGATAGAAAAGTCAGAAAATTACTGGATTTTTCAAAATCAGTCCTGTAGGTGATGCGAGGTTTCTACCCCGCTAACTTGAGCTAAACAAAAAACAGTTGAAACAGCAGACTCCTGTTGAAGCTACATTTCTTACCATGCAGCACGCTGTGTTGGTCAAAGATGCCCTTATAATGACATTTTCATGGGCAAATTGTGAGGTTCATCTACTGAAATCTCTGTTCGAGTTACTGAGAAAACACCTGATTAGCAGTCCACAGCACCTTCCGTTGGGATCCCATTAGTCGATGCGTGCCAAAGAGTACTGTCATACACATCCTCAACTACAAAGACAGCCATTGCTTTCAGAAAACATCTACAGGAGGCCCTGTCAAAAAGAACGAACCATTATGAAAAAGACAGCGCCGGTATCAGCGCCACAGCTGCTATTTTGGACCCTCGGTTCAAAATGTGTGGTTTCGGAGTAACTGAACGTCAGAAATTATATGGAATGAGCTCATGGCGAGCTTCAAAAACGACTCCTTTGAGGTAGATGATACGGTAGTTAAAGTAGAGGAAGGATAAATACAACAAGAAAAGAGTGTAATTGTTTCTCATGGAACAGAAAAACAAAAATGAGGCAGTATTAGAGAACTTGGCTTATGTGCAAGCGGATATGCGGCTCTGTTTGTCCAAGAAGCTACAAGGCCTAGAGGAAAAACTTGATTTACTAGTTTCTTGTAAGAAGTACCACCGATCCATGCCATTTTCGTCTGACGCTGTCTTATGGTATTTGTGTGTTCCGGCTACTCCGAACCTCTCGGAGCGAGTTATTACACAGAAAGGGGCAATCGGTAAATGGAAGAGAAGAAGGTGTTTGCAAACGTTGATCAAACGTAAACAACAGTGTAGAGTATCACAGTCTGACAGCTATTGCTTGGTTAAGTTTGTTAATATTTGTCTTTCAACTGAAATGTTTTTGAATAATATTTTGTGGGGAGGTGGGGCGGGGGACATTACCGTTTGACTGCCCGTCGTTTCAAGATGGTTCCGACCGTTAAAGTGAGGGTGGTTTTTGGGCGGTAGACAAACACTCCTCTGGGCGAATGCTGGACTAGTTAAGCATTCCCTTCTCATTTACATGATACATAGAGATAACATGAAGCACGTATCTACATACTAAAATGGAAATGGCGTGTGGCTAGGGCCTCCCGTCCCGTAGACCGTTTACCTGGTGTAAGTCTTTCGAGTTGACGCCACTTCGGAAACTTGCGTGTCGATGGCGATGAAATGATGATGATAAGGATAACACAACACACAGTCCCTGAACGGAGAAAATCTCCGAGCTAGTCGGGAATTGAACTCGGGCCGTTAGAAATAGTCACACACACGTAAGACTACCTCTGGAGATAATCATAGGTTCCACTGTCCAGATTTTTGTGATTTGATTGACGTAAAAAGGAGTGATGTTGCGACTTTTTAAACGTACTTTGTTCGATTGCACTGCTGAAGTGGTACCAACAATAACTGAAGTTGACTCTGATATACCAGAAAGTCTGATGAAAATAAATAATAAGCTGTAACTGTGACATAAATACAAGTGTGAATGAGAGACATGATGTGAATAAAAAGTGATCCTCAAGATAAATTCAGTCCCTTATACAGCCTCTGCAAAGGCTGATCATGTTCTGAATGTCTAATAACAAAAGGAAAAATATACTTCCGCTCTTTGGCAGTATACGCTTTAATGCAAGTGATTAAGTAACCAAACAATTTAAAAAAATGTCGAATGTGCTTTCAGCCGAGCCGTTCTAGGCGCTACAGTCTGCGGATGTGTGTGATGTCCTTAGGTTGGTTAGGTTTAACTAGTTCTAAGTTCTAGGGGACTGATGACCTCAGAAGTTAAGTCTCATAGTGCTCAGAGCCATTTGAACCATCTTTTTGTGCTTTCCCAGGGACTGGGTGTTTGTGGTGCCCTCATCATTTCATCATCACCATCATCATTCGTGACAGTACCTCTATTTGATTGCGTGAAAAATTAGACTGTGTAAAAATTGGTATTATTACGGGCGCTGATGACCGCGCTGTTGAGCGCTCCACAAACCAATCATCATCATCATCATCATCATTATCATCACAGACGCCGACTGCAGCGTCAACTCCGCAGGCAGACCAGCGATGCGGGTTGCCGATGCCGCTGCGATGTCTGGCCGACGCAAGAGTTACACTCGTGGAAATTGAAATAAGAACACCGTGAATTCATTGTCCCAGGAAGGGGAAACTTTATTGACACATTCCTGGGGTCAGATACATCACATGATCACACTGACAGAACCACAGGCACATAGACACAGGCAACAGAGCATGCACAATGTCGGCACTAGTACAGTGTATATCCACCTTTCGCAGCAATGCAGGCTGCTATTCTCCCATGGAGACGATCGTAGAGATGCTGGATGTAGTCCTGTGGAACGGCTTGCCATGCCATTTCCACCTGGCGCCTCAGTTGGACCAGCGTTCGTGCTGGACGTGCAGACCGCGTGAGACGACGCTTCATCCAGTCCCAAACATGCTCAATGGGGGACAGATCCGGAGATCTTGCTGGCCAGGGTAGTTGACTTACACCTTCTAGAGCACGTTGGGTGGCACGGGATACATGCGGTCGTGCATTGTCCTGTTGGAACAGCAAGTTCCCTTGCCGGTCTAGGAATGGTAGAACGATGGGTTCGATGACGGTTTGGATGTACCGTGCACTATTCAGTGTCCCCTCGACGATCACCAGTGGTGTACGGCCAGTGTAGGAGATCGCTCCCCACACCATGATGCCGGGTGTTGGCCCTGTGTGCCTCGGTCGTATGCAGTCCTGATTGTGGCGCTCACCTGCACGGCGCCAAACACGCATACGACCTTCATTGGCACCAAGGCAGAAGCGACTCTCATCGCTGAAGACGACACGTCTCCATTCGTCCCTCCATTCACGCCTGTCGCGACACCACTGGAGGCGGGCTGCACGATGTTGGGGCGTGAGCGGAAGACGGCCTAACGGTGTGCGGGACCGTAGCCCAGCTTCATGGAGACGGTTGCGAATGGTCCTCGCCGATACTCCAGGAGCAACAGTGTCCCTAATTTGCTGGGAAGTGGCGGTGCGGTCCCCTACGGCACTGCGTAGGATCCTACGGTCTTGGCGTGCATCCGTGCGTCGATGCGGTCCGGTCCCAGGTCGACGGGCACGTGCACCTTCCGCCGCCCACTGGCGACAACATCGATGTATTGTGGAGACCTCACGCCCCACGTGTTGAGCAATTCGGCGGTACGTCCACCCGGCCTCCCGCATGCCCACTATACGCCCTCGCTCAAAGTCCGTCAACTGCACATACGGTTCACGTCCACGCTGTCGCGGCATGCTACCAGTGTCAAAGACTGCGATGGAGCTCCGTATGCCACGGCAAACTGGCTGACACTGACGGTGGCGGTGCACAAATGCTGCGCAGCTAGCGCCATTCGACGGCCAACACCGCGGTTCCTGGTGTGTCCGCTGTGCCGTGCGTGTGATCATTGCTTGTACAGCCCTCTCGCAGTGTCCGGAGCAAGTATGGTGGGTCTGACACACCGGTGTCAATGTGTTCTTTTTTCCATTTCCAGGAGTGTATTACAAGCAAGTACCACAGTTGACAAAAAACGCTTACATAAGATCAACGTTCATCAGAGAGCACCAACCAGCAGCAAAGGAAGGGGGCGCGACGATCAAGGAACTATTTCCTGGTGATCACGTGTGTGCAAATAGCCCCGGATATATCCTTCTGCCTGGGGCTAGATAAGGCGACGCCCGGCCGTTCAGCAGGCAGTTCTCGACTCGCCGAGTGCGGAGAAGATCGGCTGGTCCAGCGGTGTGCCACTTCGACCATCCTCTCATACGGAACTATTGTGAGACGTCGCTTCCGTCGTTTTAGGCTATATAGCAGCTGCTAACAGCCAACTTCGACTTGGAGCAGTTGTGAGGGTATAGAGTCGAAGGGAACTCTTATTATCGTAATTATATGTTATCTGCTTGTTCCGCAGAAGGGATCCTTATTGTCACTTCATTCTTTTAGAAAAGTGTGCTACTGTTGGTGGTTTATAGCAGATTACTTGATAAAAAACGTTGGCGGGATGAGTTGGCTTTTGCACTGTAGATTTAGCAGACGTGAAGGAACCACAATATATATCAGATGTCTGCGTAGTTTCGTACGCGTACACACTGTAAGTAGGTGTGTAAGTGATAAGAGTCGCAATACTCTGCCAAATGTGGAACGGCCTCAAGAATGCATCAATGTTGTTCGTGTTTAGTGTTGCTATCAGGCCTAATAGGGTATATAATGGGCGCGAACAGCGTCAGATGTAGAGTGATCACTGTGAAGGAGACGTGTAAGACAGCATTATTTGCTACTGATTGAGCTTCAAAGAGGAGCGGTGTCGTGACCGGTAACCATGTAATGCTGATGATCGTCGTCGCACTGTGTTCGTCGTGGAATAGAGGTTCCGCGAAATCCCAGATGACTATCGTCGGCGACTATGACCGCGACCTGTGATGGGATCCCGTTCTTCCAATACTTTTTACAGCGGTGCTACGTTTTTCGCCATGGTCTGAGGAGCTACCGGGTATAGCTAAAGGTATCGTCTGGTAGTGACTGAAGGACATCTGAGGACACAACGGTACGTCACGGACATCCTGCGTCCTCGTATGTTAGCGACAGCATCGTGGTACCTTTTTTTCAGTAGGGCAATGCGTCGTGTTTCTATGAACTGTACGCATGCTAATGAGGTGCTTACGTGTCAGCAAGGTCCTCAGATTTCTCTCCTATTGAACGTATGTGGGATCAGTGCCAGTATCAAAGATATTAAGCACTATTTACAGCAGTTGTGAACTATCTGGTCTGGGAGAGGATACAATGGCTTTATGACACTCCTACGAACCTAATTATTGTATGTATCCAGACCATAGGGGGTGCACGGCATATAATGGTAGACGGTCTTATACTGCCAAGTTATTCGTAAATTTCTCTCGACTTTACTTAGTGAAATAACATCACATACCATCTCAACCTGCGAAGTTTCGTTTTGTTTTTTCCTCTTTTTCTGAGTGCTTCACTTTTTTTGCCGGAAAGTGTGTTTAATGCTATCAGAATAATAAATTATTGTTCATCTAAATAAATATATAAACTTTGAAAATACTTCGTTTTCAGAAATATTTTTTATTTATCTCTCCTTGATATAAGATACCTTATTTGTCTGTGAAAAAGTTGGTCACCCTGTTGATGACTTATGTCTAACAGAAACGACTGAACGAGTATGAAAGTGAAACACTGCTACACAGAGGCTGAGTGTACATATCCAAATAACTGACATAACCGTCAGAGAGTGTTGCCACTGGGGGTTCTCAAAAGTGGAATCGCTAACACACGGGGAGTGAGTGAAAAACGCTAACATAGGTAAGATGATCCTAGAGGTTAGTTTCATTCCGTTGTTTCATACGACTGAAAAAAAGAAATAAACAGTTGTATGAAAAAAAAAATTGGTCCCCTAAGGACGAAAGTAAATCTCGTATGGCACGTCACTCCCAATGGTGATGGAATTTGGGCCATACATAGAAAGAACTGCTACAATATAGTACAGTACAGGGGATAAGTGAAAGAAATATGCAATGACACGAACAAGGACGACCGTTCTGTTCAAAGAGTGTAATTACAATGAAGTCACTGCGATTCATGATGGTCCACTGGATATTAAAAAATGCGGGACGTGTGATAATTAATAGGCTGTGTGATCACTATGGACGGCAGGACATCGTCTGCAACGTGCTTCCCGCTCTGGCCACAATGTTGGCAAGTAGTTCTCGCGATGGGGCGTTCCTTTCCCCCATCAGCGGGATTGACAACTGCTGGATGGTTGTTGCATTCTGCAGTACATCGGTCAAACGCATCCCAAGCGTGCCAGATGGGATCTAAGTCGTAGAAGCGGGCAGGCCAGTCCATTCACTGAATATCCTGAGGTTCCGAGAGCTCATCCACCTGTGCTGATCGATGCTGTCACGCACTGTCATCCTTAAAAATGTAGTTATGGCGGCCGACAACATAATACTTGGACCTCCAAAATGTGAGAATATTTGCGATTTTATGTCTCTTGTAGCAGCTTCTTCATCTCATAGTAGCATTTTCTCCTGATGTCCTCAACTACTAGTTGGATGTATTCGAATCTTTGTGTTCTCATACAATTTTTACCCTCTACACCTCCCTCTGTTATCATGGAGGTTATTCCCTGATGTCTTCCTACGTGTGCTAATGTATTGTCCCTTCTTACTGTCATGTTTTCCATATCAGTTACTCTCGAATTATTATTATTATTAATTTTTAAATTTATGAAAAGTTCCTGTGGGACCAAACTGCTGAGGTCATCGGTCCCTAGGCTTAGGCACTACTTAATCTAATTTATACTAACTTACGCTAACGACAACACACATTGTGGCCAGGGAGGACTCGGACCTCCGACGGGGGACGCCGCGCAATCCTGTGGCAAGGCGCCTCTGACCATGCGGCTACCCCGCGAGGCTAACTTTCAAAAACACTGATAAGAAGAATGTACAAGGTGATAGGACAGTAGTTAAGAGATTATTCGCTACTTACACATATTATGAAAGAAAAGTAATACGCTTTAAAAATTACGAGTGCATACTGTTGAAAGGCGGCCCAAAGACTATGAGAGCTGCAGGTTCTATGTGATCTTACACCGGCGCTGCGCTGCTGTATGGGTGGTTGTTAACGTGTATAAGAAACGTGTAATACTGAAGAACAGATCGTTTACGATAACTGGTCCGAGTAAAATCGTCGAAGAGAGCAATTATTTAGAATATTTATTATTTATTCGAATATGAGACAAAATATGTCGTTACCATGAAAAGCAAATGAGGGAAAGAATAATCAAGTTACAAAACCCTTGTTCAAATTTTTTTTTAAATTAGTTGCTGTCCAAGATCTGTGCAAGATGCATAGCACAGTTGACAATACAGGAGGTACTCCATGGTCTGTCGTTCTCCGAAGTCACAGTTGGTGGTAACCATATTTTTTCGAGATTACTCCTGGATCTTCTTATTCCAAAACGACGGCGGTGGAGTGACGACTATGTGATCTAATTCTGCTCATACCCAAGTGAGAGTGCTTCCGAAGGGTGAACCAGATAGAGTTATTCTCAAGTCAAAAATCTACAATTGCTTCCTAGCTGTAGCTGATTTTGTTTGCAAGACCGAAGCGCTCATAAGGAAACGTCTTCAGTATCTGAATCTTGGAGCATCTGAAACGTACCTAGACAATGTATGAGTTTACTTATGTGCCTGATTTGCTGTCTACGCAGTGACAACTATTTCACGAAGAATGTCTCGTGCCGCTCTGCCTGTGAGGTAGCGAAGTTGTGCAACTTTCAAACTACCAGTTACAAACCTACTCATTTCGTTTAGTGGCTTGTGAACAATGTTTCCGTTCGTCCAGGCTGGCCACTCATACTCTGCAACAATGTAACATCTGCAAGGGCTGTTGACTTCGTGATTTGTAATTGAGAGCCCTATGTGCTACCAGTGATTTTTCGAACGATATTATTCCAGGGTTCCACCTTTATGCTCGTATTGTTGCAGTGCTGCTTGAACATCAGAGTACAAGCCAAAGTAACTACGCAGTAATTTTGATGAGATGTAACTACTAGTTGTATCAGTTGACATCTGATGTTATGTTTGCGACATGCTTGATTGTGCTTAAGTTGAAAACCATACAGTTTCTTTTTAGCTGGGTTAGGACGGTTGGTTGTTAGAGTAATAGATATTCAAATGTCTCAATGCGTCTGTCGAGTGAGCTTCAGCATCTTCAACAGTTTTTCCTTGCCTTCCTCACGCCAGATCGTCGGCATAATGGAAGTTCCTTGTGTTGGAGGAAAGTGGTTAGTCATTGGAATGATGTAAATAATACTGGTGAAAGAACCCTTCTTCATGGTAACCCATTTCTTTTAGATCTTCATCGATTAAGCAACTCTGAAAATCTATGCCAAATCTCGTGTTTTGAAGTAAACTTTTAATAAGTTTGATGACACTATAAATATTCGTTAGATCTTCAGAGACAACTGAAGATTATTGTCATTGTCATAAAGTGCCGTCAAGTCGATAAAGGATACGCCCGTAATGTTTCGAGTTTCAAAGCCATCCTCAGTAAACTGCAAAGTTGAGTACTTAAGACATACAATTTGTTCGTTGCCTGAGACCTGGTTGTTCTTGTATCGGAACTGTCTCTGCAACATGAAACAGACGATTCAGCAAGACTTGCTTGAAGATTTTCAGGAAATGGCCCAACAAGGATTTGGCAGGTTGTTATTTTGTTTGTAAAATCAATCATAATTTCGAGGCAGATTATGAAGTGTACCTCTCGAAATATCGGCTGTTACAGAAGAATTTTACCGGCGCTATTCACGTTAATTATTAGAAACACCGATATGTCAGGTACAGCATAGTATAGCTGATGTAGCAGATTGTGGCAGGGTGCAGTGATAAGCAGGGACCATAGCGGGCATACCTCGCGGCCTGTGCGCAGCTCCCGCGCGACCACTTGACGTCCACGCCCCCTACCCCTCCCCCCACAGCAGCCCCCCCCCCCCCCATGTACCTCCTCCCATCGACCAGAGGGCTAAGTGCGTTCAGCGCATACCGCGCTCATCTGGTTAGAGGCCGGAGTGCTGCGCCTCCCCACTTAGCCACTGCAGCACTTTGTACCTCCTGCTGTCCTCTGGGAATCCACCGTCCAGCTGTCTGCCACGTACACTACGATATTAAATTCCCTTCCTGCAAAACCTGTTGTAGTGCAACTACCTTAAAAATTGTAGCAAAGTTATTCAGTCAAAGGGTCCGAGTCTTAAGTACAAATACGGTGAAGGCATACAATCAAGTAAGACAATTCTTCTTTCACACGGTCTGTACAACCATGAAGGCTTATTTGGCGTCGTGAAATCAAGGAGTTAGTTTCTAGACTACGACGAAATTACCTGTGTGGTAGCGCTCGACTTCGAAGTATGGTGATTTGAATCCCGGCAGTAGAATAATATCTTTACCAATATTTGGCGAGGTAGTAGAGGGGAGGTGGGGACATAAAGTTTCTGATCACCAATCATCGCACCGGTGCCCTTGAAATGCCCTTTGAAAAATTTATTAATGACAGTGCTGGAAACCCTCTACGTTATTTGAATTTCAAACAGCCGAGTAAAACTGAACGTACTCAGACATTTCTCTCTTTACTTATTCTGATCAACACTAACTGGCACACAATATTTTTAGCGCAACGCAATCTGACTTTCAATAATCCCTACAAAAGAATGGTCCTGACTAACAATAACCTACACCTTTCATGAATCACTTACTTCACAAAAAATCTTCGTTACTCGAACTACTGCAATACAGCGAGCACCAATACTGCCAGCTAAATAAAAGATGCTAACTACTGAAGGCACTAACTACTGATAGGCATAGTTAGCAAATGAAACATTTTGATAGAGAACGAACAATGTATTTACCTTAATAATCTTCAAAAGTCATTTTATATATATATATATATATATATATATATATATATATATATTCAGGATATCCAATATTACAAATTTACTCTTTCTGATGAACACACGTCCAGATCGGCCGCTCTCAAAATTCTGCCATCTCTCTCCCCACATCCACCACTGCTGGCGGCTCACCTCCAACTGTGCAAAGCTACGCGCTGTTCACATCCAACTGCCCAACACTACAACAGCGAATATATCAACAATGCCAACAGCCACAGACTGCACACAGCATAGCCGGTGATATCCATACAGAGCGCTACGTGACGTTACCAACATGAAAACCTAAACAGCCTACTTACAGTCTGTGCAGTGTCTCACTGTGGGCAGCGCTCTTGGAGCTATTCGAGAAGGCTTAACCTTCTTCCTACCGTTCGTCCATTACAGCACAAACACAACACGGCAGTGTACAAGCTGTTATCATACTCATCCATATGATATAAATACCGTTTTGACACTTCATAAAAGGTCGGCGGAGAACAATGGCAAACAACTTACACCAGGACCTTGCCTGCAACAGGGACGTAGATTTCCTGTATCTGCCACCTCGCTCATTCCCTGAGTATGGGACTACATGACTGAACACAGAAGCAGGTTCATTGCGCTATTGTGTGTTTCGAAGCGGCACGCAGACAGATGCAGACAAATTCGCACGTTTTTGTCATTTCAGTTGCACGTAATATTGACTCAGTCAGCTTCATATTCGAAAAAATGCCTTCCATGGGTATATGTTGATCGAGACATTCCATTACATTTGCAACTACATAATGAAGATGTAGGAACTACTACTGGGGAAAACAATGTAAAACTCTTGGACAGTTTTACCGTAAAACAATTGGCTTTTCAAACGGGAATTACATTACATGTCGGTCAGTTCAGTGTACAGGGATGCTTTCAACTGAAGCAGCAAACAGCCTCGAAAACAGCTTTTAACTTCGCAATGATTTCTTCAAAATTCGCATTTTCTTTAATGGGAGTGAGCTCTGGGAAATGGACGACTTTTTATCAGAAGTTGCCCCGTCCACTGTAGAATTTTCTTTATAAATGAATCCCCACTAAATCATCTTGCAGCTTATTGCCGTGGATAGTGGAAATTCAATTCCACTTACAGTGAGAAGCCTCCAAACCATTCTGGGCGTACTGATTTTCGTTCCTGCTTTTTTGTTTTCCTTCAGAAACTCAACAATAGTGAGTCTTAAACCGAAAAAAATTTCAAGGCTTGCAAATCAAGACTGAAGCAACTCCCCTTGCATTAATATGTAATGTCTCCATATTGCCCGCTAATTTCCATCAAAAACTCTAGCAACTGGCGATGTAATAAAGCGTGCGAGTTCAGAAAATTTACTAACCATACCAATAATTTCATCAGGTGTTACGTACATGTTAATTTAGCTCAGAGTGTATCGTAATATATAAAACAAAATATCCCGTACTAATTGTCTTTCGACAGATTTTTTGCTCTTTCATCATTAACTACATCTTTAAATTCTAACTGTATATACTACATCATCAGCAAAGGCGGCCGAAGACTTCCGGGACACAAAGTCGCCCTCGCTCCCCCAGCGGCCTTGTCAATGAGGGCAGAGGAGCGGACGAAGTTTGAGGGTACTCTGTAGCCTTCGGAATGGGAAACAACCCCTAGAAGCCGGTGAGACCAGTGCAGTGGTTACATCAGTTTCCATGACATCCTCACTTATGGTGTTATTTTGCCTGCGAAAAGCCATCCTTCTGTTTGCTAAACACACAATGTCATCAAAAGTATCCCGACGCCTGGCGGCTGAAAATGATTCACAAGTTCGTAGTGCCCTCCATCGGTATTGCTGGAATTCAATATGATGTTGGCCCACCCTTAGCCTTAATGACAACTTCCACTCTCGCAGGCACACGTTCAATCAGGTGCTGGAAGGTTTGTTGGGGAATGGTAGCCCATTCTTCATTGAGTGCTACACTGAGGAGAGGAATCGATGTCGGTAGATGCCTGGCATGAAGTCGGCGTACCAAAATATCCCAAAGGTATTCTATAGGATTGAGGTCAGGACTCTGCGCAGGCCAATCCATTAAAAGGATGTTATTGTCGTGTAACCACTGCGCCGCAGCCCGTGCATTATGTACAGGTGCTCGATCGTGTTGGAAGATGCTATCTCCATCCCAGAATTGCTCTTCAACTGTGCGAAGCAAGAAGTTGCTTAAAGTATCAATGTAGTCATGTTCTGTGTTAGTGCTACGCTAAACAACAAGGGGTGCAAGCTCCCTCCATGAAAAACACTACCATACCATAACACCACCGCCTCCGAATTTTACTGTTGGCATTGCACATGCTGGCAGATGACGTTCACCGAGCATTCGCCATACCTACATCCTGCCAACGGATCGCCATATTGTGTACTGTGATTCGTCACTCCAGACAACGTTTTTCCACTGTTCAATCATCCAATGTTAAACGCTCTTTACACCAAGCGAGGCGTCGTTTGGCATTTACCGGCCTGATGTGTGACGACAATGAAATCCAAGTTTTCTCACCTCTCACCTAACTGTTATTGTACTTGCAGTGGATCCTGATGCAGTTTGGAATTCCTGTGTGGTCTGCATAGATGTCTGCCTATTACACATTTCGACCCACTTCAACTGTCGGCGGTCTCTGTCACTCAAGAGATGAGGTCGGCCAGTACGCTTTTGTGCTGTAGGTATCCCTTCACGTTTCCACTACACTATTACGTCGGAAACAGTTGGGATGTTAAAGGAGTGTGGAAATCTGGCGTACAGACATATGACACCATTGACGCCCAAGCACCTGACCACGTTCGAAGTCCGTGAGTTCCGCAGAGCGCCCCATTCTGCTATCTCATGATGTGTGATGACTACTGAGGACGCTGATATGGAGTACCTGTCAGTAAGTGGCAGCACAATGCAACTGATATGAAAGACTTACGTTTTTGGGGGTGTCCGGATACTTTTGATAACATAGTGTATTTATGGTCAGCCGAATATAGGTTAAAATAAACAGCAGCAAAATGTGGTATAACCGGAGTAGGATTCGCTCTGAGTAGGAAAGTACCGGAGAGAGTGAGATACTACGAACAGTGACATGGTTGTTATCCTCTGAACCGACAGCAAACCGATGCCGGTAACAATTGCTCAGGTACACATACCAATGTCGCAAGTGATAGTTAAAGTGTATGAGGATATTTAACGGGTATATAAGTATATGAAGGGAGATGCAAAACTAGTAATCACTGGAGGTTTTAAAGCAGGTTATAGTAGGTGGAAAAAGAATGTGTCACGGGACAATATGGGCTTGACAATAGGAAGGACAGAGGAACAAGATGTATCGAGTTCTGCGATAAATTTCAGATGGTAGTAGCGAATTGGAAGAATAGGAGGTTTACTTGGAAAACAGTCAGAGTCACGGGGAGATTCCTATGTCAGATAGAGATTTCGAAATCAGATATTCGATTGCAAATACAGAAAAACTCCGTTAACACGAATCTGAAGGGACCGAAAAATCAAGAGTTAGTGTTAAAAAAATTCGTGTTAAGTGAAAAACACACATTTTGATATGCATACATGTACAGCAGTACACTAATGTGTAATACACTACACTATCAATCATGTTATTGTATAACACTATAAAGTGATTGTAAAATCCAAGTACTCACAAATTATGTACGTTACTTTCTTAGAAAAAATTCGGTCATGGGTCGCTGATGTTCATGGGAACGATAATATTTGTAATTGTAATGATAGCGTCCGTAAACCCAGCAGTGACGTCGGATTTTGAAGTGAACCGGTCTAAACAGTCCAAGGCTGTAAACATCTCCTGACAGGTAGGTGGAATGGTATCTGTATTCTATTCTTCTTCACTTTCTTCTGATGGCCCTTCTTGCACCTCGTTCACAGCTTTTGGCACAACCGATTCCACAGAAGCACTTAAGGCAACATCGGCGTCTACACTAATGAATTCTTCGAAACTAATCCCAGGGTTCGCAACGTTCTTCAGAACTGTCCATTCATCAGGAGAAGTGGCATCTTCTAACTCGTGGACATCTTCTGTGTTCCTATGTCTCCAAGCTCTGTTAAAGCACTTCCCTGTACGATGTGGCGATACTGAGTTCCAGGCTGCTGCGATGGCTTTTATTGCGTCAAGCAGATTCCAATTTGGGATTGCCCTATTGTTTTCAGCAGCACGAATTGCAGCTCTTACATGTCTCTTACGATAAGCTCTCTTTATGAGAGTGATTATGTCTTGGTCCAAAGGCTGAAGGCGGCTTGTGGCGTTGGGTAGAAAAAACTGAACCTTTGTGTTGGATAGGTTCAGATCATGAACATTATGGGCCGTACATCTGCCCAATGTAAGAAAAACATGTCTATTTTGAGCAGCCATTCGACTGTTGAAACAAAGGAGGCACTTTCGAAATTCTGTTCCATCGATCCAAGCTTTCTTGTGGTGAGGGTAGATACAAGGTAAAGTGTCCATATTTATGTTTTTAAAACAACGTGGTTTCTCGGATTTACCGATAACTCAGGGACGAAACTTCTCACTGCCGTCAGCATTGCATCACAGTACAACAGTCACATGTTGTTTACTTCGTGCTCCACCGTGACACTTATCACATTTCATTCCCAGGATGTGATTTGGAAAAAAGATTGTAGAAAAATCCAGTTTCATCCATGTTAAACATCACACGAGGCATACTTTTCTCTCATTCGGTTGAATTCATGCAACCAGGTCTTCTCACTTTCTTCATCAACTTTATTTGCTTCAAAACAAATTTGTGCAGATGAAATTGAATGTGTCTTTTCGAATAGATAAACCAACCAGCAGAACAACGGAAGTCTTCGATGTCCTTTGCTTTTGACTGATCCACAGGGCCCGTTAAAGGTATGTTAGATGCATGCATATGATTGAACCATTCTAGCAGTAACGTCTCGATGTCTTCATACTTGGCTGTACGAAGTCGTTCAGATTTGTTTCCAGAACCTGATGCCGCAGCATTAATAATTTTTTCTCGATTCTTAATAATTGTAGATAAAGAAGATTTTGGTATTCCAAACTGCTCTGCAATTGCTGTTTTCTTGGTACCACGGTTCATTTCATCTAGAATCTGAAGCTATACATTTAAAGCTGTCTGTTTTCTCTTTGCCATTTTCGCGTGCTACGGTACCGGTTGTAACTGTAGTTTTTATTCAGTATTCCAACTCGATACGGCTACGACTAACAGAACACCTGTCAAATCTGGCACAGAGTACATTCCTAAATGCTGCTGCACACATTATTGAATGTCTTACAATGTACAGCATACACTGATTGTTGAGGTGATAATCGCGGCTACCAACCTACAATACGTTAAAAACGAGTCAACAATAAGTATAATTAGCTTTGTAGCTACATTTCCTACATTCATTTCGGAAAAAAAAAATTACGCTTTAGAAAACTCTAAGGTCGGAAGTTTGTGTTACAGTGAAATTTAATAACGCTAGGAACTGAAACAGAGTTCGTAATTTGCCTTAACCGAAATTCGTGTTAACCGATAAAACATACCATAAAAACTAATGTATTCCTGGCGGGACCAATATTTTTTTCGCGTTAACTGCGAGTTCGTCTTATGCGAGTTTGCGCTAACGAGGTTATACTGTAGATAGACTCATATACGAGGGGCAGATATATACCACATCCTACAGCATTTTGTAATGGGGAAAGTAGACTGAAGTTTAAGAGAACCACAAGAGGACCAGTGCGGAAGGAAATGGTATACTGAAGTACTGAGGAATAATGAGACGCGTTTGAAGTTCGCTAAGGAGGCGGATATCGTGATAAGGAGTAATATAATAGGCAGTTCGGCTGAAGAAGAGTGGATATCTACAAAAAGAGCCACTACATACGTTGGGCCGACAAATATAGGTACAAGGAAGGTATCTGCGGAGAAATCTTGGGTAACAGAAGAAATACTTCAGTTGAATGACGAAAGAAGGAAGCACAAAAATGTTCACGGAAAGACAGGAATGCAACAACGTGTATCAATTAGGAATGAAATGATTACCAAGTGCAGGGAAGCCAAGGTGAAATGGCTGCTGAAAAAATGTGAAGGAATAAGAAAAGAAATGATCATCGGGGGAACTGACGCAGCATATAGAAAAACGAAATCATTGTTCGGTGAAATATAAGGCAACGGTGGCAACATTATGAGTGCAATAGAAATACAGGGAACGGGGCGGGATAAGAGGAAAGAGTACACTGAAGGCTTCTATGGAGCGGAGGAATTGGCTGATGACGGTGAAATTCGATACGATATGGCAAAGATTAGAGATCTGGTATTAGACTCAAAATTAAAAGGAGCTGTGCAAGAGTTAAGATCAAATAAAGCAGAAGCGACAGATAACATTCTACCAGAATTTTTTGTAAAAATCACTAACGGAATTGGCAACCAAATGATTATTCAAGTTGTTGTGTAGAGTGTATGAGATTGGTGACATACATCAAACTTCCGGAAAACAAGCATCCACAAAATTCCGAAGATATCAACAGCCGGTACAACAAAGTTAACATCTCATGCACCTAAGTTGTTGTCGAGAACAACATACAATGGAATGGAAAATAAAAGTGGGACTCTGTTAGATGACGATTACCCTGGCTTTAAGAGAGGTAAAGATACCAGAGTCCTGACGAAGCGTTTGATAATTGAGGAAACTAGGTATAAGATATAGGGCAAAACGAATAATATAGAATGCGTACGAGAACCAAGAAGGAACATGACTGGAAGACACAGTACGAGAGCTCGGTTTACAAAGGGCTTAAGACAGGGATGCAGTTTATCGCCCCTACTGTTCACTCTACACATCGAAGAAGCACTGACGGAAATAACAGAAAGTTTGAAGGGCGGGACTGAAATTCATGGTGAAGGGATATCAGTGATAAAATACGCTGATGACAATGCTACTCTCAGTGAAGGTGAAGAAGAATGGAATGAGCCATTTAATGAGTACAGAATATGGATTGAGAGTAAACCCAAGAAAAGCACAAGTATCTGGACAAAAAATTCTGGGTTAAGATAATTAAGAATCCCTTACTTGATAACTAATTTGAACCCACTGACGAGCCATCAACACATCAATAAAAATTTTATTATTTGATTCCTTGTACACCAGCCACCTTGCATTACACATCATCATAATCTGTTCACCCGAATCGCTCTTAGTCAGTTACAAACTAAGTTAGGTCGTCCGTGAATAAATTGCAAAGTCTATGAATAGCTACGTTTATCGCTCGCAGTGACGACCTACGTTACTTTGTGGATGATTAGAGAGATACAGCTGAACAGATTGTGACGATGTGAAGTGCCTGGTGATTGTTATACACGGAATCATATAATGACAATTTTATTGATCTGCTGATGCGAGCAAGATTGACTTAGATTTTTATCCACATTTTTTTAACATAAAAGATCGCGTAACTCCAGATTTGACAATGTCAAATAACAACGTAGAGACGAAGATAATGAGAAACCGAAGGTACATGAATAGCAGGGAACTTGACAACAAAACTGGTGATCACAAAGCAGACGATATCAAGAAACTGTGTAAGTTAGGAAGCAAAATAGCGCGTGGTGGGCGAAGCAAGGACGACATAAAAGGCAGACCACCACAGGCAGAGACGGCATTCCTTGTCAAAAGAAATCTACTAGTTTCAAACGTAGATATTAATTCGAGAAAGATATTTCTGAGAATATGTATTTGAAGCACAGTAATGCACGAGAATGAATCATTTATTGAGGGAAGGCGGAACAGAAGAGAAACAAAGAATTTGAGATGTAGTGCTACAGAACAGTTCTGAAAATTACGTGGACTGATCATGCAAGGAATGAGGAATTTCTTCGCTGAATCGGAGCAGAAAGTAACATATGGAAAACACTGACAAAAATAGGGGACAGGATGGTAGGATAAAATGTTAAGACATCAGAAAATAACTTGTCAGTAGAGGTAACTGTATAGAGTAAAAGCTGTAGAGAAAGCACTAACTAGAAGCCACGTCGACTTACGGCTCGCTAAGGTCCAAGTTGGAGTGGCAGCCTTTTATGTCAACACGTTGATAAAAGTGTGGACCCGACGTAGGCACAGCGTAACGGGCATCCCGATCGAAGAACTGGTTACCACCTCCCAACTGCGGCCCACTGAAGAGGCGCACATTCCATAATCGCTTTCCCACGTCAAGATTTATTTCCCTGACTTCAGTTACATCTACGTCGATCTCCCGCGCCCCAGGGCCACTACGGCGCGTGATGCTTTTTGTTTTCGCCTGATGATGAGAGAACGTAACCGGAATTTAATGGAACGACGCCAACCTACGGTAGCTTAGCCTGGGACCGGCGTTCAGTACAAAAGCCCTTTTTACACTCGAACGCCCGGACGACCAGGTATCTGGTGCTCGACCAAAAATATTTTACGCAGCAACGGCTCCATGCCATTAATATGGCCGAATATCCACTCTACCGAAAGTGTCGCTTGGCTGACATGGATGTACATGGTCTGGAGTGCGGATCTTCTATGGAGATGTGTGAACCGTTACGAAGTATCACGGTTGGTTCTCTGCGTTTCCTCCTTGTCTATAGCGCGTTCGCCGGCCGCTGTGGGCGAAAGGCTCTAGGCGCATCAGTCCGGAACCGCGCTGCTGCTATGGTCGTAGTTTCAAATCCTGCATCAGGCATGGATGTGCCTCAGGCATGGATGTGTGTGATTTTCAAAAATGGTTCAAATGGCTCTGAGCAGTATGCGACTTAACTTCTGAGGTCATCAGTCGCCTAGAACTTAGAACTACTTAAACCTAACTAACCTAAGGACATCACACACATCATTGCCCGAGGCAGGATTCGAACCTGCGACCGTAGCGGTCGCTCGGCTCCATGCTGTAGCGCCTAGAACCGCACGGTCACTCCGACCGGCTGTATGTGATGTCCTTAGGTTAGTCAGGTTTAAGTAGTTCTAAGTCTAGGGGACTGATGGCCTCAGATGTTAAGTCCCATAGTGTTTAGAGCCATTTTTTGTAGCGCATTCCTTTTGAAATTCCCGCTTCGCGCGCTGTTGTTTCCTTACCCTAGCCAGAGGGAGCTGTGGCGTTGCTGCAGCAGGCTGCCTGCCGTGTTTGCGAGAGATCGTCGATCTGGAGGAGGGACTCGAATGGCGGACGTCTGAGAGAGTGCAGGAGGCCACGCCGTTTTGTTGATGTTTGATGTGACTCGTGTCAGGTGTAATGCATCGTTAAGACGGCGATAGTAGCCATGAGGTTCTGCCTAAAATTTGGCGTTCTCAACACAGCCTTGACACTGCGGATTGCGGAATATTTAATTCGTCAACAGTTTTCGAAATGGAACATCCCATGCGTCTAGCTCCAACTACCATTCCGCATTCACAGCCCGTTAATTTCGGTCGCGCGGCAATAACCACGTCGGATACCTTTTCACATGAATCATTGTGTCCGTGGTAGACCGTCATTTGTGTATGTGTTTATCACTATCCCATGAGTTCTGTCACCTCAGTGTAAAGCCATTATCAATGTGAACACTCCCCAGCCTGGTAACCGCTCCAGAGGAAAGCCGTGCCGGACGTCGCAGCTCGGCGCGGAAGGGAACGAAGCAGCGTCATCGACATCGCTCGCGGGGCAGCGGCAGCGGCAGCGGCAGCGGCAGAGTGATGGCCGGCGCCGCTCCTGGGGCGGCCGCGCTAATTACGGCATTTGTCACCAATCAGCCGGCGACAGGGCCCGGGGCCGCCCGGCATTGCCGTTAATCCGCGCCCTTCCGTCCCCCGCGGCACGGTGCTGCGCGACGACTGCGACGGACGCGGCCGGCCTCGGCGGCGACGCGGCCGCCGATTGCAAATGTTCGCCGCGGGCCAATGTCTCCCCTGTGATTCGGCGGCGCGTGTTGGGCGCGGACGAGCCGCCGCCACCTCACCTCACCTCAACCCTCCCCAGCACGGCCGGCGCGGCCTCGTTCGGAGCCCAGTTATGGGAAGGCCTGCTCACCTTGCCACGGGCGGCAGGTAGCGTTCGTTTGTCGATCCACGGCCGAGTATCCGTCTTGTTCCGCCGAGCGAACAGCGGCCCCCGAGAATAGCCAATAATCTCTACTTACACCTTTTTTTTTCGGACACCCACAGTTTTAACCACGAAGAGGGTGGGCGATGTTCTTCCAAATATACCTAAATGACATTTCCGTGATTAGCTCTTCAGTGCAAAAGGCAGATCTCGACAGACGACGTCTAACGTAACTGGTGGGGTTGCCATGCCCCTGGAGGACACCACAGTAGATTTTGATCAGGTGTAGCTACAGAACCGAATTCCCCTTACGTTGCAGACCAGTGAAGAGGTGCTCGTCGTGCTTGGTTGGTCCCAATTAATTTAAAAAGAAAGTAATGACGCAGTCAAAGTCACGAAGTTTTTCAACTCACTCTTCTGCAAAATACATCTTATTTCTGTTTTTCTTCTATTCCTTACCCAAACATGTTATGGCACCCATGTGTCATTTTTAGTGGGGCTCGTTTTATTTCTTGAACTACGTTTATGTGATATTGATACATACACGTTGATACGCTTTAATGTTTTTTGTCACTCGACAACGTCTCAAGCTTTCCACCATATTGTGGACAATACGGTAATTAACACGACGGATACAACGGATCATGAAAAAAATGAGAACGATGATCAGGTAGAGAAAAACCTCCGAAGAGACAGCAATTGAGAGGAGGATATGAGATAAACATTAACAAAAGCAAAACAAGGATAATGAAATGTAATCGCATTAAATCAGGTGACTCTGAGGGAATTTGATTAGGTAATAAGACACTTAAAGTATTAGATGAGTTTTGCTATTTCAGCATCACAATAACTGATGATGCTGAAATAGAGAGTGTATAAAATGTAGATTGGCCATGGCAAGAAAGGCAGTAAGCAGATTCAGAAAGTTGCAGGTTGTAGTAGTAGAGGCTTACACACGATAGAGTAGCATGAAGAGCTGCTTCAAACAAGTCTTCCGACTGAAGACCAGAACAACAACAAAGACAGAGAAAATCTCAGATAATTGTAGATACGTATCAAAATTTCGTCCAATATATGAGAAGCGCACCACTCGTCGTTTTGGAGCGCTGTAGATGGAGCAGACTGGTGCCAGGCAGTTACGTGAATCTACACCGCTAAAATGACTCGTGGACGTAGTAAGGTGTTAACGGATGGTTTGTATGTAATCTATACAGTAACGTGGCTGGTCGTAGAGACGTGACAAAATGGCAGAAAAGAGCAACCGTAAGTGAAAGTGCTCAATAACATACTGTGAACAAACCAACTGATTTGTTCTTGTAGCCGGCCGTTGTGGCCGAGCGCTTCTAGTCGCTTCAGTCCGGAACCGCGCTGCTGCTTCAGTCGCAGGTTCGAATCCTGCCTCGGGCCTGGATGTGTGTGATGTCGTTAGGTTTAAGTAGTTCTTCGTCTAGGGGACTGATGACCTCAGATGTTAAGTCCCATAGTACTTGGAGCCATTAGAACCATTTTTTTTTTATTTTTTTTTTATTTTTTTTTTTTTTTTTTTTTTTGGTGTATCTTCGCGGAGTGTCCAACGTTTCTGGAACGAACCGCTCACAGACATATCAGACATACCACACAACGTGACGTGAGTACAATGGTTACAACTTACAGAGAACAGAGGTGACTGTGACTCTACGTTGTGGAAGCCATCGACGTACCCTTGTAGACGTCAGAAAGTTCTGTTCCGGGAGACTTTACCGATAAACAGATGACTGCCCATAGGATTACGTGAATTTCACTACAGGTGACGCGCAACGGATAACTCAGTAAGTTGAATGTATTAAACAGTGGTGACCGTTGCACACATGAAAAATGTGTGCTGCAAGTCAAAGGACGGTGAAAACAGTTCATCGAACTGCTGAATGAAACAATGATCACTATAAACCCTTGTTTATTACAGTTCCCCGTGGGCGACAAGCTTAACACAAATGTACAAAGAAAATAAACTGTGGGGATTCATAGAGTATTAGGATATCAACGCCTCGGTATCGGTTGGGTGATGAGTCTCACGTGAATACTGTAAAGTCAACACAACGTTTGGGAAAGCACCGATTTTCCTAGGAAGGCGCACAGTAATTGACGAACGTTAATCAGAGAGCAAACAAAGAAGTATAGGAAGAATCACAGAAGCACACACTATCTTCATCGAGAAAATGTTGAGGTCGCGATTGCTAATAAATGTACTTGAACTATAAACGAGAAAAAATCCGCCACGCACCGCACGGTGGCTTGCGGGGTATCTTCTACGTAGATGTAGATGTCAGTCGGAAGCCTTCTGTGCCCCCTCTCCCCACTCCCCATAACCCCTACAGGGTTTGCCAATGCTGTTCACTATACTTAACATATTGGTGCCCGTGAGTGGCTGCTGTAGTGGGTGCAGAGTTCTACGTCATCTTGACTGCACCAGCTCTCCCTCAGAGCTTGAAATGGAAGTATCTCTCTGGGCTGAATTATACTCTGGTAAGTCTTGCATAGAAAATGCTTCAAGCAACAAGAAAAATCTTTACTCTAGCCTTCTGGGTGTGAGCCTTGTGCATGCTTTTGATCACCTGTGACAGGGATTGTAAGTGTTGACCGACCAAATCCATTCTGACAATTGAAAATTCTTCCTCCTATACTCAATATTAAAATAATTAATCAATTGCGGTGGTTTTTAGTGCTGGAGCCCAGTAACGGGTGTCCCTTGACTCCCACCATCAGTCCTATTTCGCTTTTCAGCCAATCAGACAGGCTCCACATAAACTTGACGCCAGCCTGACAGCTGCAGGTGCCATGGTCTTAAGCACAAATGAACCGTATAGTCTCTGCTACTGCTCCACTTGAGGAATCTTATCATTGCACCATTGTCAGTATAGCAGCTCCCAGAATACGGGCTCCCTAGCGATTGCAGAATAATTTGATATTCCATGCCTCACCGTGTAACCTCCCCACAAAATTTTAAAAGAAAAAGAAAGGACAATACTTAATACAAATGGGAGCCGAGTGTAACCTCCCCACAGAAATTTAAAAGAATGGCCAATATTATTTAGGGATGCTAATGAACATTGCGCTAACCGTAACCTGCCCACAATGAAATGTACTGACAATGGCAACAAAAATGTGAAATTCGCAATCTGACTCAAATATAAATTCCTCATGAAAAATTAAAGTCCATTCAGTGATAAGAAAATTTAATTAAACCGAAATATCGGTCTTTGGCCCTGTGTAAAACAATCAGAATTAAAGTCTTACCTCAGAATAAATGGATGTCACATTTCTGCTCTTGTTGTTGCGCACCGCTTGGAGGAACTGCATTGCAAATAATAATATTCTCTTTTTTTGTGATTTTAGTGAAATTTTTCTTCAAAAGAAGTGGAATGAAATGGGAAGTGCAACGAAATCTTTAGTTCAATAAAAAATTAAATTTTTGAGAAAATGCTTTTGAAATAAAAATTATTATTGGGGGACTTGTTGGAGAATAATTACAATAAATAAATTTTTACATTATCTAATGATTATATTAATTAATAGTATACCTTATTCACCATCTTGACCAGTGTTGCCGACCGCCTACATCACACAACCGCACTGGGCTGCTACTACTGACTGACCGCTCTGCATGACGACTATTAGCATACAGCACGCGACGACTACTGACAGAGTACTGCTCTGCATAGCGACAACTAGACAGAGCTACAGACTCGCAACGACTACTACTGACAGACTCGCAACGACAGACTGACAGACTGAGAACCGCTCGCAACACTCGCGCGGTCAAGCACATACTCTCTGGTCACAGATGCTACAATGCCTCGCCATCGCTGCTATGTTACAAACGTGTTTCAACCGTTGTTAGCTCGCGATGCACCCTTTGGTACCAATGAAAACCTCACGTTAAAGACACGTCAGCTATTCTGTCGCAAACAAGGGGTTGGTTGTAAAATGAAAGAGAAGGACCCTATCTGACTCAAACATAGGTGTACACAGACATGCAAAACCGCTGTAGGGGTATAGGGGGAAGTTTCATGACCTAAATGAGTTTCCGAAACATTACTACCAAAAAACTACTCAGTATGCCCCTCAAGGAAATCTGCGTTTCTGGACGACATGAGGACAGAGATACGTCTACATCTCATTCGCGAAAACGGGGCAGAGTCCCAAGTTATAGGCAAAGGTCACTCCCAAGTTGAATATAGGTGCACCATAGGCAAGTAAACATGTAACAAAAGGAAATTATAAGTCAACAAACCTTATTAACACTCTACATCTTCATTCTTCACGTCTACATATTTATTTCTGAATATAGTTACTCGAATTGTGGCTGAATTCGCAGCGCTCGTGTTTGCTCTCGCACTTTCATGCTGGCTTGATCCGTATGTGGACGAACTCTTCAAATTCGTGACTCAATTATAGCAAGCCGCTTCTCACGCACTGACATAGCAGCGTTACATACCGCCGTGTAACTCACTATAATACGTAGCCTCATAGCGGCTGAGGGTTGCAAGTATTTAGACACGAAGAATAAAAGAGGAGAATGTTAGTAGTGTTTGTTTTAGTTAAAGAGCTTTAGGAGTTTCACATACAAAATTCGGACGCATTAGTTATCAGCACGCCCTCGTACATACGCAAGTGGAGTTGGACGAAATGACGGCAATATTGGCACAAATCTCTTACCGCTAAATAGTGTGCAGCGGCTTGCGACTGTACACGTTGAAGTTCTGGGCGCTACTTTGTGTTTTTTCATGCTTAAAATCAATGCGGTGGGACAAGCCTTTGACAACATACAGCCAGCTCATTAGCATCCCGTCGAAGTTACGGTTATGTAGAAAACACAGTTTCCTCTAAACGATCAAAGGTCACTAATTTATCACCTACATTCTGTGGAAATAGCAGAGAGAAAACTCACAATTGTCCTTACGAAGCAACGAGCAGGATGACGCAATGGCGTAAAGATTCCTAGCACTTCCATTATCTGGCCAGAACCTTCATCGTCAGCAGTTGCATGAGTGATATGTATTTCTTATTCTTTAACAAATGCCAACATGACGATATTCAGCATGTCAGAGACCAACGATTATAGTGGCCATGCAAATGATCCACCATTTCAAAACTGTTGGCAGGTAAACTCTTGCCGACAATGGAGAAAACGGTGAATGCATAGTGTCGATGGGCACAGTTCTGTAGAATACCGCATCCACGTGCTACTAACGGTTCACCGCCAGGTTTGTAGCAACTTTCCGTACTGAATGTGGTACAAACCGCTGAATTAAGTGTGTACTGTCGTACGTGGTGGGATTTAAAACATCCGCCCGATGTTAGAGATTTAGGTCATATGTGCCTGCTTTAAATGGCTTATGTGGAGTGCCAGAACGGCTCCCATGAATTGTGCGTAGACGATTTTTTCTTCTCCTTGTAGAATTCGTCATTGACCTCTGCCTCCAAGGAACCCGTCGACGAGACACCAAACCCAAGTCCTCTTTTTGTAAACGTCAGCATAATTCTACATTAAATGCCGTTTGATTGTTCCTCTAGTGAGATTTACCACTTCCTAAATATAAAAAAATGTTGGTCCAAATGCTGCGTACTGTAGTGAATTGTATTGAAGTACTGAAATAAGGTTAAATATTCGTGATCTAATTAATATCAGCCAGAGAAGATAGGCATTGGGCATTCTATTTCTACTCAGTTGTTATACTTGTGCGAAAGCGTGTAAATTCGGTGCTGTTACCTAATGAAAAAGAGTATTTTCAATTACCTAAGCCTCTGCCAATGCTGAACATTGTATTCTGAAAGCTAGGTATCAATTCTTAAAGAGTGAAGATGACTTTGTTTCCGGACTTAACATGGCCCGAACAAAGTGAAAGGGAGAGGAATGGGAAAGATTATGTGGGGAAATAGAGTATTCGTTTAGTTATAGGGCGCCAGCAGGGGCATGAAGGATAATAAGGAAGATGAAAGTGATATGCAGTTCCTCACCCACAATACAATCTATATCTCCTGGACAGCGGAAAAAGCGTTGTCAATATGTTCTGGCAGAAAAAAGAAGAGACCACTTAATAGAAGACTACAACAAATGAAGTACTTAGGCGCTTCAGTCGGGAACCGCGCGACCGCTACGGTCGCAGGTTCGAAACCTGCCTCGGGCATGGCTGTGTGTGATGTCCTTAGGTTAGTTAGTTTTAAGTAGAATGAGATTTTCACTCTGCAGCGGAGTGTGCGCTGATATGAAACTTCCTGGCAGATTAAAACTGTGTGCCCGACCGAGACTCGAACTCAGGACCTTTGCTTATCTGTGGCTAAGCCATGTCTCCGCAATATCCTTTCTTTCAGGAGTGCTAGTTCTGCAAGGTTCGCAGGAGAACTTTTGTAGAGTTTGGAAGGTAGGAGACGAGGTACTGGCAGAAGTAAAGCTGTGATTACCGGGCGTGAGTCGTGCTTCGGTAGCTGTTGGTAGAGCACTTGCACGCGAAAGGCAAAGGTCCCCAGTTCGAGTCTCAGTCGGGCACACTGTTTTAATACGCCATGAAGTTTCATATCAGCGCCCACTCCGCTGCAGAGTGAAAATCTCATTCTGGAAACATCCCCCAGGCTGTGGCTAAGCCATGTCTCCGCAATATCCTTTCTTTCAGGAGTGCTAGTTCTGCTAGGTTCGCAGGAGGGCTTCTGTAAAGTTTGGAAGGTAGGAGACAAAATACTGGGAGAAGTAAAGCTGTGAGTACCGGCCGTGAGTCGTGCTTCGGTAGCTCAGTTGGTAGAGCACTTGCCCGCGAAAGGCAAAGGTCCCGCGTTCGAGTCTCGGTCGGGCACACAATATTAATCTGCCAGGAAGTTTCTTAGTTTTAAGTAGTTCTAAGTTCTAGGGGACTGATGACCTCAGTGACCCATAGTGCTCAGAGCCATTTGAAGTACATTAGACAACATATAACCAATACCAGAGGAAGGCGAAAAAAAAAAGAAGTTGAAAAAGGAAATAAATGGAAAGGCATTTGGACTGGGAGGAGTTTTGATGGAATTATGGAAATATGGGACTCCTGAAGTGGTGAGACGTTGCATGGGGGCTTAATTATTAAGTTTGAAAATACTTTTTTTAAATTTTTAGTAGCTGTAAGTCCGATTACGCTGTGTCTCGTAAACGGTTGGCCCTGAATAGTTTTAGTACGCAATCTGACTGCATAGAAAAACAACAAAGAAAGAAAGAAAAAAAATTCCGTTAACACAATTAATTAATTAAGTCCCCAGCAACTATAAAACCTACGAAACCAAAGCACAAGTATAACTGTTCTGTGTGTGGAAGTATGACTCAACGTACACATCTGGCACGGTTCTTCTTCAATAAGGCAAGAAATTTTAAATATCATTCATACTGACGTGATAAAAAAAAATTACAAATACTATAATTGCGCAAGAAACCCAGAATTACACTCTACTACAAGAACACACGCCAGATGCTTTGTTGACTGAACCTGTAATGACGCATTATTTAAGACATTGAGATAATAAAAAGAAAAGGAAATTTTTTTTTTTCTTTTACCTTCATATATTGACGAAAATCACTCTAATCATTACAATATATCTCCACACCGACACTCTACTACCACATCTCAACAAGAACTCTTCAATATCACATCTCAGCAAGCACTCTCTGCTACGAGTTCTCAACAAGCACTTTTCACTAGCACATCTCAACAAGCTCTTACTACTACGAGTTCTCCCCAAGCACTGACTACTACGAGTTCTCCCCTAGCACTGCCAGTGGAGGCGGCTGAATAATACTCTTTGGCGCAATCTCTGGCGCTGTGGCTCAGTGTAGCCACCTTTCATATGCCCCTCCTCCACGGGCCAGAATTTGACGGAATTTTTGCCAGCATTGGTGGTGAAAATACCACCAAATTCGTTCACAAAAATACAGACAAAAATAAAAGATAATATTAATACCTAAATATCACATAATTAGTTAAAATTTAGGCTTTGCACTGACCTTTCAATAACCTAATATATAAAATACAGTAAGCAATACAAATTCTTTCATACATATGGCTTTACATAATAGTTTACACAATACACAAAAAATCAGTTTATACAAATGTTCACATAAAATACTTTTAATTATTCAAACAAGTAGTTGATAGTTCCAGCAGTAGCACCCAGCAATGGTCAACAGGTGCAAATACCAACAAGTGACATCATTTCAGTAGAAGCAGTCCATCAGTGGCACCCAGTAATGTTGAGCAGGTGCAGATAGCAACAAGTGACATCATTTGAATAGAAGCAGTTCATCAGTTGCACCCAGCATTGTTGAACAGGTGCAGACACCAAGAAGTGACATTATTTCAGTAGAAGCAGTTCATCAGTGGCACCCAGTAATGTTGAACAGGTGCAGACACCAACAAGTGACATTATGTCAGTAGAAGCAGTTCCAATAGTGACACCCAGCATTGTTGAACAGGTGCACACAGCAACAAGTCACATTTCTCAGCAGAAGCAGTTCCATTAGTGGCACCCAGCAATGTTGAACAGGTGCAGACCCCAACAAGTGACATTATTTCAGTACAAGCAGTCCATCAGTGGCACCCAGCAATGTTGAGCAGGTGCACACAGCAACAAGTGACATTATTTCAGTAGAACCAGTCCCATCTGTGGCACCCAGCAATGTTGAACAGGTACACACAGCAACAAGTCACATTTCTCAGCAGAAGCAGTTCCATAAGTGGCACCCAGCATTGTTGAACAGGTGCAGACACCAACAAGTGACATTATCTCAGTAGAAGCAGTCCATCAGTGGCACCCAGCAATGTTGAGCAGGTGCAGGCAGCAACAAGTGACATTATTTCAGTTGAAGCAGTTCATCAGTTGCACCTAGCTATGATGAGCAGGTCCAGAGAGCAGTCCATAATGTTCACTAACACTGATCACACTGTTCATCAGAGTTTATTAGCAGAAATTAAACATCTCCTAGTGGCACCAATCATGTAGAAAAAGTAGAAGTAACAATCCATAATATTCGCTATCCTAATCATACAGTTCATCAGCAGAAATTAATCATTTCTAAGTGGCACCCATCAATGTTGAACAAGTGCAGGTAACAGTCCATAATATTCACCATCACTAATCAGACAGTTCAGGCATGAACAATAGTTTGAATACACATACAAATGCTTTTACACATTAAACATATAAATTCTAATAAACACATAAATGATATCAGATAATTGTCATATTAACTATTACAAATTCTCAAATATCAGTAAACCTATAATATTTATGGGTGTCAGTGCAAGCTACTACAAACAAATAAAATAATATTTAGGAGATAGGTGGGTAGGATTAGGAAAGGAAAACACACAAAACACACTCACTCATCTTTCATCCACATTAAGTACTACTGTGTAATTGAATAGTGTTAACTGTGTAAATGCAATTTTGTCCAAATTTTATGTTCATCATGTGTATCAAGTAGTAGTGGCAGCAATGTATAACAGTCAATAATAGTTAAGTCAACGTCATAGTCATCATGTCAAGACCAATGTTTGCCAAGCCAGATCAATATGTACGCTTGCTGAACAACTGTCAGTGAGCCAAGATATGCAAATACTTTCTCTCTTCAAAAAAAGTATGTACTGCTTATTGATTTAACAAAGTGTGTGTATAGACTATCTTCCTTCTACTTGAGTGTTCCAGTCTGCTATCTTCATCCTCCTTGTTCCATATAGACCAACAAAAAAAAAAAAAAATATGCACCTCATTTACTTTACCTCTTATACACCAAAACTCCAATAATCATCAGCATCACATAATCTCAATACTTCAATAACACTTCTTACGCCGATACATATAAACCTTATCATCAATATCATTTACCTTACCTCTTGTCCACAAAAACTCCAATAATCATCAACTTCATATAATCTCAATACCTCAATAATATCTCTTCAATACGTCGACACATATAAACCTTATCGCCAACATCATTTCACTTCCATAACAACTCTTTCCTCTAGTCAGTCTCCTCGAACAAGTACAGATAAAATCCTAATGCAAACCTCATCATCCCACACAATCCGAAGACACACTGTCAACACACAACCTCTGTGTAATCCATCTGACCCAAATCTTCTACTCATTATGAATTACAAACAAAGAAATGCATACATGACCTCTAACAGACTTAGTTCGAATAACTCTCAGTAATTAAGTACGATTGCGGAGTGTGAATGATCATAATATTTCACAGTGTGTACACCACTTCAAGAATTATGGCAGAAGCAAACATGTGGAGTATTTTTTGTGTCAAGTGTCACTTACTATTTCAATTGCTCACGAAAATTGCAGTGTAATAACTGTCAATGGTCTAAACCTAGTTTTGGTATGTCATGACGTTAGCTTCATTCCTATTAGCATAAATTTATACAGCTTCCATAAAACCTCCAGCTCATGTGACTTCTATGAAGTTTCTTGTACTAATGTCGTTCGTCGAATTATAGCAGTTCATTTTCTTATCTTAAAAATATAAGGCACTGAGCGTAAGCAAAATATGCAATAGCGAGTAAATATAGTAGTAGAGAACAGAATGTCAACAAGTGGATGCAGCACAATTCTTACAACGAGGCTCTGCCAAGCGAACAATCTATAATTAATACAATAATGTGACCTAAACTCTATGTTCATACACGGTATATCAGCATTTCTATATACCAAATTAAAGAGTAGGTATGACAACAAAACAGAAATGTGTAAATATGCAATCCATAAGCAAGGCAGCAAATATGTTATCTAACATAATAAACAGGTCATTAGCATCATATCAGCATAAGCAAATAAATGTTCGTATGTAATCTTAATAAGTAAACATGAAGGCGCAAGCAGATAAGTCACAAAGTATAACTTACATACCTAACCACATCAGCACAATTAATCAGGCGACAATTATAATTTAAATAAATAAGCACAGCAGGCACATAATAAAAAAAATTGACATCAGTGAAAAAGCAGTGCAGCCAAGCGATGCATAATATATACAAATAACAACCCTGTTCATTAATAAAACATTGACAAAAATCAGCAAATGTACGCAAGCACGTCGCTTCACAAGTAAACTCATAGAACATGAAATTAGCACAAAGTATGGATCACGTAATCGCGAGCAGCAAATTACGTCTAAAGTACGTACCTAAGTGGAAATATGTTACCTGAAAAAAATAAACTCAAATAATAGTTACCTTTTTAGTTTTTAATTTCTTTCTGGGAATTACATTCTTCCTGAAATTTTCTCGATAGCAAGTTCTCTTAACGTCGGAGACACACAGAATTTACCTGAATTTCTTAAATATCTTATACAACCGTATCCTGAAAAATACTGACCGTTAATAACATAATTCATCAAGTCACTATAGCTTTATACTGAATTTAATCGGAGAAATTAAACTGTGTATTTGTTTACAGGTGTCAATGCATACGCACTGAGCGCTCGATCAGCTGTAGGCGCGTGACGTAGGAACCAATTGTTTGCGATCAACGACTGCCTTGTGCGGCGCGCAGACTTGACTGTTGCTTTGAGTATGTGCCGCCGCCAAAACACAGCGCAGTATCCTTGTATTCTCTGCATGTTTACATGTAGCTGTTAGTTTCTCTAAAGTATGTCATTCCACAAAAATTTTAACGTTTGATATATGATGTATTCCCTTAGAGCGTCGTGATTTAAGAGTTTCTACTTCGACTGAGTTATCATGAATAATTTTGCGAACTCTATATGGACCGCTATAAAGCAGAAAAAATTTGCGACACAAGCCTTTTCCTTTGTGCAACAAACGGTGAGACTTAATGAACACCCTTTGACCAACTGACAAGGTTTTTAAACGACCAGGACGTTTAGCTGATTTCTCTCTTCTAGCAGCCGCAGATGCAATGTTTTGTAGAGCCAGGTTGACAACTTCAGAATGCCGCAGTTTCTGTGAAGGCGGAAAAGGAACGATTTCAGATATGCGATTTGTCGGTCTTTGTTTTTTAATATCAGTATAGGCGGTAAAGAAGTTGAGTCATTAGGAAGTTCATTCAGAATGTTTTGAAAAATATGAAGATACTGATCCCACGTTCTGTGATTCTGATGACAATAAAGTCGACACAATTTATTGATTTCCTTCATCCATACCCTGAAGCGTTAGATTGAGGGTGAAAAAGTGAAATGAAAATTGGTTTAATTTTACGACGCCGTAGAGTACGAAGCCAAATTTTAGAACGAAACTGTGATCCATTATCTGATATAACCTTATCAACATGACCCACTTCTTTAAGAAAATGTTTGATGAAAGCGTTAGATACTGAACGAGCTGTTGCTTTGCGTAAAGGTGTAAAACACACATATTTTGATGTCAACTCCACTGCTACGAAAATGTACGCAAAACCATTAGTAGAACGAACCACTGGACCGAACAAATCGACTGCAGCCATGTCCTTTAATTTCGCTGTAATGATAGGAAACAACGGTGCTCTGTGAGAAATTGTTGGTGGCTTAGCCTTTTGACATAATTTGCATTTGGCCAGAACAGATCGAATACGTTTTTCCATATTACTGAAGTAGCTATTTTCCCGTAATTTATGAAAGCATTTTCTGGGACCAAAGTGTGCATAACTGAAATTCGTATACCAAATCAGCTTATTAACCCACTCATCAGGAATACAAACTAACCAAACAGAGTTGTCGACCGATTTTCGTTTAAAAAGAATGTCATTGCGAACTGAATAGCATCTAGTTTCTCTGGATCAGGAAGAATACCTTCTGTAGAAATAATGTGACCGAGAAATTTCACCTGAGAACGACCAAATTCAGATTTTTCCAAGTTCACTGTAATGCCAACGCTTGCAAAGATACTTAATAATGAATCCAAAATTTTGTTGTGCTCACTCCAAGAACGTTTAGCAATAAGAATATCGTCAACATATGAAGCAACATTGTCACGAAGATAAAGAGGCAAGATTTCGTTCAAACCACGAATGAATGCCGCCGAAGGTACAGCAAGTCCAAACGGTAATTTCCGAAATCACTTTTGGGTAAAATAGTCATATCCGGTTATTGTTTATCTACTGTCTAGATAGATTGATAGTCGAAGAGTTGTTTTGACAGATGCAAAGAATAGTAAACGAGTAGGCAGCGGTACAGAAAACTACAAGGGAAATAGCACCACTACAGCTCGGGGCCCTATGCACGCTACGGCACATATTCACTTAGTGTAGTGAATCCCCTGAGGACTTTAATAGCCGCACATAATTTCCAGTTTGTGTCTTAGTGGCCAATTCGATGGAAGTGCGTACATAAATTGATCTAACCATGAACATGGATGTAAGTCATTCTTAGAATTACGAAAGATCTTAAATTTCCGAACAGTCAAAAAGTGTTTATAGTCAAAGTTTTCGCCTCGTGGCGACAAAGACCTACCGCGTCTGTCCCAGTCAGAATGTTGATTATTGTCAAGTTCGTGCGCCTGGCGCTCTCTTGTTGCTTCTCGTAAATGAAATAAATTACTTTCTTCAAACCCCTCTGCTATCTATGATTCTAAATTTCTTCTACTGTCTTTTCCTACAATTTCGCCTTCGATTTGTTTGACTTGCTTTTGTAATGCCTCAAATTCCTTTTTCACACGTTCATTAAATTTTCCCTGATTTTCAACATGCTTATTTATGTTCTGGTACTCTTCGGTTTCTGCAAATGGTAATGGAGCTGTATCATCCGAATCTCTGTCCCCATGTAAACTAAGATTTGTCAATTTATCTGAAATCGACTCAACTCTTTCCGATAAGTCACCTATTTTTTCTTTCTGTTTATTTACGTCTTCCGTAAGTGTCGCGACTCGGGTTTCAGTATTGACACATTTGGTAGTTAATTGTTCATATTGTTGTGTTAGATTATTTATTCTGTCATTTGGTACGGATTCCTCGATTCTCTCAAATATTTCTTCCTTATCGTGTGCACGTTGTAAATTTAACTCTGAAAATTTCTGTACTATCACGCGATCTCTTTCCTCCTGTTCTCTATCCTGTTCCCTTTGTCTAATCTCTACTGCAATTAATCTATTATTGTGAGCATTCAAAATCGGTTGTACTTCTTCTCTAATTTCTTTCTTTAATTCATCTCTCATGATTTTGAAACATGTCCCTATTCGTGAGTCTAACCGTGTTTCCATTGTTTCCATCTCTGTTTTAATTGTTCCTATTTGTGATCCCAGTGAGTCTAACCGTGTTTCCATTGTTCCCATATCAGTTTTAATTTCAGATCCCAAAGTTCCCATCTCTGTTTTAATTGTTCCTATTTGTGATCCTACTGTTTTTAATTCAGATCTTAACTGTGAACCAGTGAGTCTAACCGTGTTTCCATTGTTCCCCTATCTGCTTTTAATACAGATCGTAAATTTAATATTGCACTCATCAACTGCTCCATATTAACTTGTTCGAAATTCATTTCACCCCTAACATTTCCCGCAAAACCAACTTCTTTCGTCATAGCTGTAAAGCTATCTGTGTTCGATACTATTTCAGAATCTTCTATCGTTAATCTCGTATTCTGTGAATTTTCTGATTGAGAAAAACTTTGAAATGGTTCCGGAATATTTTACCGACTTATTAAATTGTTTCCCACTTCATTATTCATCATACTGTTCTCCTGTGTTGGCGAGTTCACCATGTCAACAATTTCGTGATTCTGACTATCCATCATTTTTGTCTTTTTCATCGATCGCGTAATCATTTACAAAACATACAAAACTCGTCACTGTACGAAAATTACACACAATGACTCTTTATCTCCAACAATACTATTTACACGAAATGTTTCCCTCAACCACGATTAATCGAACAATTGAAATAATTGCCCTAAATTGTCAAACGCGTATACAAGACAACAAAATTAAATTCTGAAATACCATTAGATGAATGACAATTACCAAATTTACACATGCAAAATAGACTACAATTACTAAACTACAAATTACTACAACAATACTACTGTCTACTATTTTTACAATCAGAAGAATTCCAAGGGACGATCCGAAGCAGCGGTCGCCACGTGCATGGGGGCTTAATTATATAAATATGAAATGCAAATTCTTTTAAAATTTTTAGTAGCTGTAAGTCCGATTACGCTGTGTCTCGTAAACGGTTGGCCCTGACTAGTTTTAGTACGCAATCTGACTGCATAGAACAACAACAAAGAATGAAAGAAAATTTCCGTTAACACAATTAATTAATTAAGTCCTCAGCAACTATAAAACCTACGAAACCAAAGCACAAGTATAACTGTTCTGTGTGTGGAAGTATGACTCAACGTACACATCTGGCACGGTTCTTCTTCAATAAGGCAAGAAATTTTAAATATCATTCATACTGACGTGATAAAAAAAAATTAGAAATACTATAATTGCGCAAAAAACCCAGAATTACACTCTAATACAAGATCACACGCCAGATGCTTTGTTGACTGAACTTGTAATGACGCATTATTTAAGACATTGAGATAATAAAAAGAAAAGGAAAAATTTTTTTTCTTTTACCTTCATATATTGACGAAAATCACTCTAATCATTACAATATATCTCCACACCGACTCTCTACTACCACATCTCAACAAAAACTCTTCAGTATCACATCTCAGCAAGCACTCTCTGCTACGAGTTCTCAACAAGCACTTGTCACTAGCACACCTCAACAAGCACTTACTACTACGAGTTCTCCCCAAGCACTGACTACTACGAGTTCTCCCCTAGCACTGCCAGTGGAGGCGGCTGAATAATACTCTTTGGCGCAATCTCTGGCGCTGTGGCTCAGTGTAGCCACCTTTCAACGTACATGTAAATTGTTCAGTCAGATAGGGGAGGGGAAGGAAATACCAAGAGAATGGTGTGCCTCATACATACCTACCATCTACAAAAAAGAAGACAGGAAGCAATTAAATAGTTATAGGTTAATTAGTATTATGACATCTATCAGCAGTCTTCTTAGCGCTCTACTGAAAAATAGGTAGAAGAATGAGGTTGAGGGAAAGATGCAAGAGGAACAGGAAAGTTTTACAGATGAAGGATCTTACATGGATACTATTTTCAGCCTTAGGCAAATAAGTGAGTAGGTGTATTCTAAGGATCGGCAAGTACATATAATATTTGTGGATTAGGATAAGCGTACGATTCTGCACCCATCAATGGAATATTGGAAGCGATGGAGTCTACAGGTGTTGAAGAACAACAGATAACCCTAATTCAAAGAAATACCACCAATCGCACGCAGCAGTTAAAACAGAGAGAAAGTTGAGTGGACACGTTCCAACATCGGAAAGAGCTAGACAGGATTGCAGTATGTCGGTGACGTGGTTCAAAATGTAGATACATTGGAACGGCAGAATCAGTCATGCCGAGGTATGGGTTATCCACTCCAGCATGGCACTATCTACTGCTTTTTATTTCAAATGTTCAAATCTATGTGAAGTCTTATGGGACTTAACTGCTAAGGTTATCAGTCCCTAAGCTTACACACTACTTAACCTAAATTATCCTAAGGACAAACACCCGAGGTACCAGCTGCACAGTCCATGACTGCAGCGTCCCAGACCGCACGGCTAATCCCGCGCGGCTGCTTTTTATTTGCCCATGGTGAGCTACTGATAGCACAAAGTAGAGAGGGTGCCAAATTTATGATGAAGAAATTAATGGAACCATTTCAACGACGTGAGCTTATAATATATATGACTACTACGGAAAATCTAACAGTGGGAGGAGATGGAAGGGAAATAGTACTGCCGCAAGTAACTATTAAAGCTGTAAATTTGTTTAAATACTTACGATCAACTTTCCACTCCTCGCGAAGCTGTGAAGCAGGTGTGGAACGCAGGATCCAGCAGGCAAGAGGAGCAATTAAAATGTCAGATGGAGTTCTGTGGAGCCGAGCAATATCAAAAGCAACAAAGAAGAGGATTCTACTAACAGAAGTGGAAAGTATACTAACATAGGTCGCAGGAAGTTGGACCCTGGGGGAGCGGCAGAGAAACAGAATACAGGCAGTATATATGGATCGGATAAGGAGGACAGCCTGGATATCCAGGACAAGGCGGAGAAGAAGTGAGCAAGTTAGGGAAATAATGGATATGGAACAACCAGTCGGGCAAAGAACTGAGAATAATGCTCTTCAGTGGTATGGCCGTGTACGTCGATCTGTGCAAATACAATGGCCAAAAGCAATCTTGGAATGGTCGTCTCCAAAAAGGAGGAAGCTTGGACATCTGAGATTAACATTACGAGCGGGAGTAACTGGAATGATGAGGAAAAGAGATCTGAGAGAGGAACACTGTCATGATCGTGAAATCTGGCGAATGGGGACACAGGGCAAGTGCTGAAAAGTAGAAAAGGCTTTATAAGAAGGAGATAAAGGGGTTTTGGACCAACATAAAGAGACCTTAGGATGATTCATATTCACCTGTGTTCCTATCCGTTAATCCTCTTTCCTAAGCAAGGAGGGCATAAATGAATACTGCAAAAGGAGCAGCTGGCTTCATGCCACAGAATCTATTAACCGAAGAAAACCAATGATGACAAATGCTAAAGGACCACACAAAGTGATGAACTTTCATAGATGAAATTTCCGTGTAAATTCACGCACATACCTACCACCTTGCACGTAAATGAAGACTGTGAGTGAATTGTACTGAAGGATATATTACCGCGTCCGGCACTTCACATACGGGCTTAATGATAACTAGGTTCTTTCTACTCTTCTAAGTCCATCACGCCTCCCCCCCCCCCCTCACCCCTTTCCTATACAGCTACCTTGTCGTTATTCACAGTTACTGGCTCTCAAATATTTAGCTATAATAAGGTCCCAAACAAATAACAATAGTTTTGCAATACCTTCCGTTCCTGGCGCATAAAATCAACTGAACTTCATTTGCGTCGAGGCGTATCGTTGCCCTCTTGGTTTCCGCTAGAAGTGAATTCCAAGAAATTTCCATTCTGAGAACGCTGAAACACTTACAGAAGGGCTTTATTAAGCCGGCGTCTCAATATCTCCACCTCGTTTACCACATGAATGGGGAGAAATTGTTAAAATTAGGTGTGCGTTCCAGTGTTAAGGAGAAGTTATATGATCCCGAAGTGGAGAAGCTATGCGATTAAGCGAAATACACTGCACTCATTTTCATCTCATGCAAGTCAAGGTTTCGTTAAGGGTGAAGTGAACTGCACCATAACAAGCGTGGCTTTCGGGGAGTTGATTTCCCCACGGGACGCTCAGCCGTGGTAAATATTACCGAGGGCTTTAACAGACGCTCTCGAAATTATTCTAAGACAGTTTCTCCTTCAAGGAGACCAGAAATGGTATTCGTTCTTATGTAAGCCTACGGATAAACGCTCCATTTCATACGTAGGCTCTGGAAAGAAAGCCAGTGAAGAATCTGCGAATTATATCGATGACACTTTATTCGTAGGAACCAACATCGTCTCGGTCAATCGAACATTTACATAAATTAGCTCTAAGTTAGTAGCTAATATGTGTACATGCTGTAAAGCCACGACACACGTACGTAACATCAAGCTTACATAAATGGGTGCATGCATACAATGTTCAGTTTATTCTAGTTCATTTTAACTTTCTACGTCAGAATCCACACAAATACCCCGCAAGTCATCATATGGTGCGTGCCGGAGGGTACCGTGTACCACTGCTAGTCATTTCCTGTAATTTTTAATCCAAATCGATAAAGGGAAAAACGAGTATCTATATGCGTCCGTACAAGACCGAATTTCTCTCATCTCATCTTCGGGTTTCTTACGTGAAATGTGCATTGGCGGCAGTAGACTCGTCCTTCAGTCAGCTTCGAATGCCACTTCTGTAAATTGTCTTTGCAGCGCTCCTCGAAAAGAACGGCTCCTTCTTTCTAGGATTCCCATTTGAGTTCAAGAGGCATCTCCGAAATACGTGCGTGTTGGTCACACATACCGCTAACAAATCTAGCTTCCCCCCCTCCCCCCTCTGAATTGCTTCCATGTCTCCCTTTAATCCGATCTAGTGGGGATCCCAAGGACTCGATCAGTATTCAAGATTGGGCGGCACTGCTGTTCTTTACGCGGTCTCCTAAACAGATTAAGCAGATTTTCCTAAAATTCTCTAAATAAACCGAAGTCGACAGTTAGCCCTCCCTGCTACCATTGTAACATGTTCGTTTCGTTTCATATAGCTTCGCAACGATATGCCTAGATGTTAAATGGGCATGACTGTGTCAAGTAGCACACCACTATGCTGTATTCGAAAATTATAGGATTTTCTTTCCTGCTTATCTGCATTAACTTTGAAGTTCATCGCACCAACTAGAGATTTTATCTAAGTCACCTTGCACCCTCTTACAATCACAAAATGACGATGCCCTTTCACCGCAGCGTCATCCGAAAACTCCAGCAGACTGTTTCTTACTCTGTACGTCACGTCACGTACGTATACAGAAATTAACAGTGACAGTGGTCCTATCACACTTCCCTGGGGCACTCCTGTCTATAACCTTGCCTCCAATACTCGCCGTCGAGTGAAGTTTGCTTGGTTATGTTACTTAAGAAGTCTTCGAGCCATTCACAAATCTGGGAACCTAGGCTATAGGCTCGTCTTGGTACCTAGTCCATATGCTCGTATCTTCGATAATAGTCTGCGTTAGCGCACCTTGTCAAATGCTTTCCAGAAATCTAGGAGTATGGAATCTGCCTGTTGCCCTTCATCCATAGTTTGCTGATATCAGTCTGAGTTTCGCACGGGGGGTGCTTTCTAAAGCCGTTCTGATCCATGGACAGAAATTGTCCATCCCAGGATAATTTATGATAATCTAACTGAGAATATGTTCAAGAAATCTCCAGCAAACCAATGATAAAGGTATTGATCTGTAATTTTGCGGATCCGTTCTTATATGCTGGAATTTCTTGGCTTTTTACCAGTCGCTTGGAAGGTCGCATGGGGTGAGAGATTCGCGATAAATTCAGGCTAAGTAATGAACCGATAGCATATTATTTGTAAAACCGAATTCAGATTCCATCCGGACGTGGTGTCTTGTTTGTTTTCAACATTTTCAGTTACTTCTCTACGCCAGAGATGGCTATTACTACGTCCTCATATGAGAGTCTGCGAGGTTGTCAAACAACGGTATGTTGTACGATCCTCCTGTGTGAGGGATTACGTAAAAGCGGAATTTAAAACATCGGCATAAGTTCTGCTCTTTTCTATGGCCTTATGAGGCTGATCAACGACTGACTGAATAGAAGCCTTAGACCTGCTTTGCGATTTCACGTAGCATCTTTGTTTGTTCAGAATTTTCCGAATTTTTTTATTAATGCGTAGTGGGTCTCCTCCGTCCTTAATCCACTTACTCGGCACATACTTCTACAGACTGCGATTTACAATACGTTTAAACTTTGCCCATAATTCCTCTATCTCCATCATGCTTGAGCTATAGGGTGTCCATTCGTTGTGTAAGTGGGATGCTAAGAACTCCTCATCGACTGTTTCAAGCAAAGATCCTCTCTTAGCGTTCCTGATTCAATTATTAACCTTAGTAACTGTCATCACTGTGGTGACACCATGATCACTAACCCCTCTCTCTATACTGACTGTAGATAAGGTCAGGCCTGTTTGAAGCTACAAGGTCTCAAATGTTTCCTTTGCATGGGGGCTGTCGAACTATGTCGAGACAGTTTTAATAAGCGTTTTCCAGCGTACCTAAGAAAACTGTCTCTCTATACCCCTTGCAATGGATCCATAGATGTCACAGTCTATACTCGGCAGGTTAAAGAAGCCTCCAACTAGTATTTCGTGATCTGGCTATTTCTGCACTACTGTGCGTAGTCATTCTTTCAGTGATTCTAAAATTGTCACTGCGGATTCGAGTGACAAAAACATCGACAGTTAACATGAGCTCCCCTAGATCTGTTAAATGCGTCCAGATTAAATTCGACATCAATAGAGAAAATATTTTTCTCGACTGCAATAAACAATCCCCTTCATACGGCGTCTAATCTGTATTTTCAAAATACGTTCCATGGCCCGCTAAATATTTCAGAGTTTTCTACTTCGAGTTTCAGCCAGCCCTCTATCCTGAGAATACTTTGCGCGTGGCAAATTTACTGAAGGGAAGCAGAATATGGAACTTTGTTACAAATACACCCACAACTTACTGATAAAATGACAGTCGAAGTGTATATCCTGAATGAGGCCTGTCGAGAGGCGAGTGTTCATCAAAGCACCTCATACTAGGGCCTGGCCTAAGAAACACCACAAGTGCTATCTGCGTAGCTGTTTCTTTTGTCTAGTGTACAACTGATCTGTTGCGGGGAGTCCACAAATCTGCGGCTGTGGCCGCCAAAGAGTCGACGAAGCGTTTAGGTGAGACCCTCCGCTCTCCTCAAGGAAGGGCGACACTCAACTCTAGGAATACTGCTACAAATTGCGAATTCTGCTTGCACCCCACGTGCGAGACCAGTAGTCTTCACCACATCCACCAGCCTCCCGTATCAAATGAGGATGGCCTCAGAACCCAGCCATCGGCGCTGTTGGTGCCGACGTGAGCCACAACTTACGGAGTGTAGAGTGCACCCTGCACGCACGATAACCGCAGGCAGGGCCTCTTACGCAACTCGGATGAGGCCCCACGGCAGACGTACCGAGTGCACATTGGGTTTCTTTGCGGCCCTGGGCGCTATTTCCCTAAGGGGATCCATAACGCGCGTACCACTGGTGCTCCCGATAACTACCAAATCCCTTTGCACGTATGCAGCTTGGACTGTAGTATAATCAACACACGAACAAATGTTTCAAGCCACAGTTTGTAAGCGAATTTTTTTTTTCATCAGTCGTCTGACTGGTTTGATGCGACCCGCCACGATTTCCTCTCCTGTACCACTCTCTTCGACTCAGAGTAGCACTTGCAACCTACTTCGTTAATTATTTGCTGGATTTATTCCAGTCTTTGTCTTCCTCTACAGTTCTTGCCCTTTACAGCTCCCTCTAGTAACCGTGGAACTGTTTCCCTGATGTCTTAACATATGCCCTATCATCCTGTTCCCTCTTCTTGTCACTCTTTTCCACATATTCATTTCCTTTCCGATACTGCGCTGATCCTCCTCATTCCATTCCTTATCAATCCAACTAATTTTCAACATTCGTCTGTAGCACCGCATCTCAAATGCTTCGATTCCGTTCTGTTCCGGTTTTCCCACAGTCCATGTTTCACTACCATACAATGCTGTACTGAAAACATACTTTCTCAGAAATTTGTTCCTCAAATGGACTGCTCTTGGCCAGGAATGCTCCTTTTGCCAGTGGTAGTCTGATGTCCTCCTTCCTCCGTCCGTCATTGATTATTTTGCTGCTTAGGTAGCAGAGTTCCTTAAGGTTATCTACTTTGTGATCATCAACCCTAATGTTAAGTTTCTCACTTTCTGCTACTTCTCATTACTTTCGTCTTTCTTCGATATACTCTCAATCCATAATCCGTATCACTAGACTGTTCATTCCATTCAGGAGATCCAGTAATTCTTCTTCAGTTTCACTCGCTATAGCAATGATATCAGCGAAGTCTATAATTGATATCCTTTCACACTGAATTTTAATTCCACTCCTGAACTCTTACTAATCCTCTTAGCGCTTCTACATATTGTATATTACCCCTCATTCGCTGCAGCGTATTACTTTTTTCTCAGACTTTAGAACATATTCCACCATTTAACAGTGCCGAATGCTTTTTCAAATCCTACGAACGTGTCTTTATTTTTCTTTAGTCTTGCTTCCGTTCTCAACCGCAGCGTCAGAACTGCCTATCTGGTGCCTTTACCTTTCCTAAAGCCAAACTGATCACCATCTAACACATCCTCAATTTTCATTTCTATTCTTCTGTGTATTATTATTGTCAGCAACTTGGATGCATGAATTGTTAAACCGATTGTGCGATAATTCTCGCGTTTGTCAGCACTTGCAGTCCTCGGAATTGTGTGGATCGTATTTTTACTAAAGTTAGATGGTATGTCGTCAGACTCAACATTCTACACAGCAACGTGAATAGTCGTTTTGTTGCCACTTCGCCCAGCTATTTTAGAAATTCTGTTGGAGTGTTACCTATCGCTTCTGCTTTATTTGATTTTAAGTCCTCAAAAGCTCTCTCAAATTCTGATTCCATTACTGGATCCCCTATCTCTTCTAAATTGACTTCTGGTTCTTCTTCTATCACATGAGACAAATCTCCCCCACTCATAGGGGCTTCACTGTACTCTTCACTCCTATCCGTTGCACTCTTAATGTTACCACCTTTGCTTTTAATTTCCCCTAAGGTTCAAAATGGTTCAAATGGCTCTGAGCACTATGGGACTTAACATCTATGGTCATCAACTCCCTAGAACTTAGAACTACTTAAACCTAACTGACCTAAGGACATCACACAACACCCAGTCATCATGAGGCAGAGAAAATCCCTGACCCCGCCGGGAATCGAACCCGGGAACCCGGGCGTGGGAAGCGAGAACGCTACCGCACGACCACGAGCTGCGAACTTTCCCATAAGGTTATTTTGACTTTCCTATATGCTAAATAAATCCGTTCGACAATCATTTATTTTTCGATTTCTTCACATTTATTATGGAACCATTCCGCCTTTGCTCCCCTGCCCTTCCTCTTTATTTGATTCTTCAGTGACTTGTGTATCTGTGTTCCTGAATTTGCCTGAATAATTTTGTACTTCCTTCTTTCAACTGAAGTGTTTTTGTATTACCCATGGTTTTGTCGCAGTTGCCTACTTTGTAGGCCGGCCGGAGTGGCCGAGCGGTTAAAGGCGGTACAGTCTGGGACCGCTCGACCGCTACGGTCGCAGGTTCGAATCCTGCCTCGGGCATGGATGTGTGTGATGTCCTTAGGTTAGTTAGGTTTAACTAGTTCTAAGTTCTAGGGGACTTATGACAACAGCAGTTGCGTCCCATAGTGCTCAGAGCCATTTGAACGATTTGAACCTACTTTGTACCTATGTTTTTCTTTCTAACTTGTGTGACTGCCATTTTAGAGATGTCTCTTCCTTTTCAACTCTACTGCCTACTGAGCTATTCGTTATTGCTGTATCTACAGCCATAGAGAACTTCAAGTGTTTCCCGTCCTTCCTTAATACTTGTGTATCCCACTTCTTTGCGTATTGATTTCTCCTCACTTATCTCTTAAAATTCAGCCTGTTCTTCGTCACTACTACATCGTGATCTGAGTCCATATCTGCTCCTCGGTACGTGCTGAAGTCCAGTATCTGATTTACGAATATCTGTCGTCGCAACCATGGTCTAGGTGTAAAGTCCTTCATTACTTATCAGAACATCCTCGGTCCCGGAATCGAAACCCACCACCGCTTAAATTTTGATTAATGATCAGGGTTGGCGGCCGAAGACTTCGGGAATAAGAAGTCACCCTCATTCTGCCAACGGCTTTATCAAAGAGGTCAGAGGAGTGGACAGAGGTTCAAGGAACTCCCTTGCCCTTGGGGGGGGGGGGGGGAAGTACCCCTATAGACGGAAGAACCAAGTAATAATCAGCGGCATGAGGATGCAGAAGCCAGTGTAAACTATCACATTAAAGACACACAACGTGTACCCACAGGACATATGGCCTGTAGTCGAATAGGTGTCATGACGATCTCTCCATCGGCAAAAGATCCCGGAATATTCTCTCGGTTGGGACTGACATGGGGGAGGTGAACATGAAAAAAAAAAGAAGACTAAGTACAGACCAAGGAATCGGTACATGGAATGTCGGAAGCTTGTACATGGTAGGGACGCTAGAAAATATGGAAAGGGAAATGGAGTGGCTGAAACTAGATACAGTAGGGGTCAGTGAAGTGAAATGAAAAGATGACAACGGTTTCTGGTCAGATGAGTATAGGGTAATATCAAGAGCAGCAGGAAGTGGTACGCCACATACTTGGTTTTTCTGGGTTTTTGTACGTTTATTGCTCTTATTTTCCTTCACTGTTTCTCATCTGCAACCATGTAGAACTTAATATATATATATATATATATATATATATATATATATATATATATATATATATATATATATATATTTATATTTATATATATATACACTCCTGGAAATTGAAATAAGAACACCGTGAATTCATTGTCCCAGGAAGGGGAAACTTTATTGACACATTCCTGGGGTCAGATACATCACATGATCACACTGACAGAACCACAGGCACATAGACACAGGCAACAGAGCATGCACAATGTCGGCACTAGTACAGTGTATATTCACCTTTCGCGGCAATGCAGGCTACTATTCCCCCATGGAGACGATCGTAGAGATGCTGGATGTAGTCCTGTGGAACGGCTTGCCATGCCATTTCCACCTGGCGCCTCAGTTGGACCAGCGTTCGTGCTGGACGTGCAGACCGCGTGAGACGACGCTTCATCCAGTCCCAAACATGCTCAATGGGGGACAGATCCGGAGATCTTGCTGGCCAGGGTAGTTGACTTACACCTTCTAGAGCACGTTGGGTGGCACGGGATACGTGCGGACGTGCATTGTCCTGTTGGAACAGCAAGTTCCCTTGCCGGTCTAGGAATGGTAGAACGATGGGTTCGATGACGGTTTGGATGTACCGTGCACTATTCAGTGTCCCCTCGACGATCACCAGTGGTGTACGGTCAGTGTAGGAGATCGCTCCCCACACCATGATGCCGGGTGTTGGCCCTGTGTGCCTCGGTCGTATGCAGTCCTGATTGTGGCGCTCACCTGAACGGCGCCAAACACGCATACGACCATCATTGGCACCAAAGCAGAAGCGACTCTCATCGCTGAAGACGACACGTCTCCATTCGTCCCTCCATTCACGCCTGTCGCGACACCACTGGAGGCGGGCTGCACGATGTTAGGGCGTGAGCGGAAGACGGCCTAACGGTGTGCGGGACCGTAGCCCAGCTTCATGGAGACGGTTGCGAATGGTCCTCGCCGATACCCCAGGAGCAACAGTGTCCCTAATTTGCTGGGAAGTGGCGGTGCGGTCCCCTACGGCACTGCGTAGGATCCTACGGTCTTGGCGTGCATCCGTGCGTCGCTGCGGTCCGGTCCCAGGTCGACGGGCACGTGCACCTTCCGCCGACCACTGGCGACAACATCGATGTACTGTGGAGACCTCACGCCCCACGTGTTGAGCAATTCGGCGGTACGTCCACCCTGCCTCCCGCATGCCCACTATACGCCCTCGCTCAAAGTCCGTCAACTGCACATACGGTTCACGTCCACGCTGTCGCGGCATGCTACCAGTGTTAAAGACTGCGATGGAGCTGCGTATGCCACGGCAAACTGGCTGACACTGACGGCGGCGGTGCACAAATGCTGCGCAGCTAGCGCCATTCGACGGCCAACACTGCGGTTCCTGGTGTGTCCGCTGTGCCGTGCGTGTGATCATTGCTTGTACAGCCCTCTCGCAGTGTCCGGAGCAAGTATGGTGGGTCTGACACACCGGTGTCAATGTGTTCTTTTTTCCATTTCCAGGAGTGTGTATATATGAAAATTAATTCTTTCTAAATTTTGTGTCCGAGCGGTTTTAGGCGCTACAGTCTGGAACAGAGCGACCGCTGCGGTCGCAGGTTCGAATCCTGCCTCGGGAATGGATGTGTGTGATGTCCTTAGGTTAGTTAGGTTTAAGTAGTTCAAAGTTCTAGGGGACTGATGACCTCAGAAGTTAAGTCCCATAGTGCTCAGAGCCATTCTAAATTTTACGATTGGGAATGTTATGATCAGGACTAATATTAACTAATTCTGTATGAAAGACGGTGTGTGTGTGTGTGTGTGTGTGTGTGTGTGTGTGTGTGTGTAAATAGCAAAAGGTTTGTACATTTTGCTTAATTATGCAAATCAATTTATGTAGGACAAGCATGCAGAAACTTAAACATCTGATTTACAAAACACAGAAGAGCATTAAAAAGTAGTAGCTGTCATTCTACATTTGCTGAACACCTCATGAACATAAAACATAGCCCATCAGACATAGACATTGAGTAGGAAATTCTCAAATGCAGTAAGCACCTCCCATAAAACTAGTAACTGACGAAAACCACCAAATACAAAAAGCCATACTTCAAGGAAAAGAAATAATAAATGAATACACAGCTCTCAGCAACGAAACTCTGTTCCCTGCCCTCATAGAATTATCAGACAACCCTCAACTACTCTCTCTCTCTCACACACACACAAGCACAAACACACACACACAAAAACACAAACATACACACACACAGACTCACACAAAATGGCAGATACACCTCGTAGGGATTCAAAATTCCTGCCCAAAACACATTCAGTTGCCCAACTGCCTGCCATCTTGTTTTCGTAGTTCGTAGACAATGACAGTGAAAGTTACTTAGTGCAGTTGTTCACATTGAAAATAAAGGTGAAACATATTCCAAATACACTTACACACGCACACACACACACAATCCTCCAAATAGAATTAGTTAATGTCTGGCCTAACCATAGTGTTTGTGGTGTCACCGCCAGACACCACACTTGCTAGGTGGTAGCTTTTAAATCGGCCGCGGTCCATTAGTATACGACGGACCCGCGTGTCGCCACTATCAGTGTTTGCAGACCGAGCGCCGCCACACGGCAGGTCTAGAGAGACTTACTAGTACTCGCCCCAGTTGTACAGCCGAGTTGCTGGGAAAGGTTCACTGAGAATTACGCTCTCATTTGCCGAGACGATAGTTAGCATAGCCTTCATCTAAGTCAATTGCTACGACCTAGCAAGGCGCCATCACCAAGTTAGATTGAGATGATAATACTGTATCAACAAGACCAATGTTCACCAATTGCGGATTAAAGTTAAGTATTCCAGCAGCTACGTACTTTTCTTTATAGCATTCATTACGTATCCTGTTTCAGACCTCACGCCAGCCTGCGTGAGCTAATAGCGTGCATTTCGGCTTCCTCAAACAACACGGTGTTGGCATTTCTGCCGACACTTCAGTGTTCTCAACCGTAACATTTGGAAACAAATATCTTTTCTACATGATGTTCTGTATGGGTGCAGCCGAGAAACTGTGAAAGAAAACAAGTAAAAAACTTTGTTTTTTTAATTAATAAACACTGTCATAGAAACACAAATTTATATGTGCACAAGCAATGAAGAGTATTTTTACTATTTAACAGTAATAAAATAGAAGCCCAATGATGCTGAAACTTCAGCGGAACATGTATGGGAATGAACGAAATGATAAAAATTGTGTTTTGATCATGGCTGACCTACTCCTAACACAAATCTGTTAATTTTTTCTCATTATTTGCGTCGCTTATGATCGAAATTATCCAATGAAATATTGTTATTTACATATGTCTGCGGAGAAAATTGTAACATAAACAGTAATAAATATAATTGCATGTTTCATTTCATAGTCAGATGAACACCATGTTTGCTACCTCACACAAGTTACAGCACGCAGTTCTTATGTTTGCTAGTGCCATCCCTGTCTCATTAATTATTCGTCGCGGGACACCATTTCCATTAAATGTATGTTAGTCCATGTGGAGCGATCTGATTATCGTCGCATGTGCTTCATCCTGATATCCTCGGGGGTATGTCAAAGGCTCAGCCATAACCTTACACTGGCTGTTACATGCAGTACCTCACATGACCCATCAAGTACACGTAAGACCTGCCTGATGCGATTTTTCATCTCTTCAAATCGTTCTGCGTACATTATTTCCTTACTGTCACCCATACATAGAAGACGAGGTCAAGCAGATAGGGTGACCTAGCTGGTCATACAACGTCCACACAGTTGCCTATCGTTTTACTGAGAAAGGTATACCGTAAGACCTGGTGCGAAGGTGCAGTGGCTGCGTGCACCTTCTTGTTGTCACCGCATCACTTACCTCGTTCTTAAACCAATGTTGTAGACAAGAGAAGGCAGTTCGTTCAGAAGGAAAATGACGTTGAAAGGTGGCTACACTGAGCCACAGCGCCAGAGATCGCGCCAGAGACTATTGTTCCGCCGCCTCCACTGGCATTGATTATTGAGAAGTAGCGGAGTGCAGTGCTTGTCGAGGACTCGTAGTAGGCAGTGCTTGCTCAGATGTGATAGTGAAAAGTTATTGTCGAGATGTCGTAGTAGTGAGTGCTTGTTCCATGTTTTATGCAGTTATTTGATGGGCTAGATAGCAGATGTTGTTCTAATGGAGATGTTGTAATGATTAGAGTGCTTTTCGTCAATATATATGAAGGTAACAAAACTCGGTTTTTTTTCTCATTATTTCAATGTCTTGAATAATGCGTCATCACAGGTTCAGTCAACAAGCATCTGGCTCGTGTTCTTGTATTAGAGTGTAATTCAGGTTTTCTTGCAATTACAGTATTTCTATTTTTTTAATTACTTCAGTATAAATGGTATTTAAAATTTCTTGTCTTATTGATGAAGAACCGTGCCAGATGTGTACGTTGAGTCATAATTCCACACACAAAACAGTTATACTTATGCTTTGATTTCGCAGGTTTTATAGTTGCTGGGGACTTAATTAATTAATTGAGTTAACGAATATTTTCATTTCATTCTTTGTTGTTGTTCTATGCAGTCAGATTGCGTACAAAAACTAGTCAGGGACAACCGTTTACGAGACACAGCGTAATCGGACATACAGCTACCATGAGTGTAATTCTGGTTTTCTTGCAATTACAGTATTTCTATTTTTTTAATTACTTCAGTATAAATGGTATTTAAAATTTCTTGTCTTATTGATGAAGAACCGTGCCAGATGTGTACGTTGAGTCATACTTCCACATACAGAACAGTTATACTTGTGATTTGGTTTTGTAGGTTTTATAGTTGCTGGGGACTTAATTAATTAATTGTATTAACGGAAATTTCCATTTCATTCTTTGTTGTTGTTCTATGCAGTCAGATTGCGTACAAATACTAGTCAGGGCCAACCGTTTACGAGACTACGTAATCGGACATGGAGCGACTAAAATTTGAAAAGAATTTGCATTCATAAAAAATAATTAAGCCCCCATGCACGTGGCGACCGCTGCTTCGGATCGTCCCTTGGAATTCTTCTGATTGTAAAAATAGTAGACAGTAGTATTGTTGTAGTAATTTGTAGTTTAGTAATTGTAGTCTATATTGCATGTGTAGATTTGGTAATTGTCATTCTTCTTATGGTATTTCAGAATTTAATTTTGTTGCCTTGTCTACGGATTTGACAATTTAGTGCAATTATTTCAACTGTTCGTTAATCGTGTTTGAGGGAAACATTTCGTGTGAATGGTATTGTTGGAGATAAAGTGTCATTGTGTGTAATTTTCATATAGTGACAAGTTTTGTATGTTTTGTAAATGATTACGCGATCGATGAAAAAGGCAAAAATGATGGATAGTGAGAATGACGGAATTGTTAACATGGCGAACTCGCCATCACAGGAGAACAGTGTGATGAATAATGAAGTGGAAAACGATTTAATAAGTCGGGAAAATAGTCCGGAACCATTTCAAAATTTTTCTCAATCAGAAAATTCACAAAATACGAGATTAACGATAGAAGATTCTGGAATAGTATCGAACACAGATAGCTTTACAGCTATGACGAAGGAAACTGGTTTTGCGGGAAATGTTAGGGGCGAAAGGAATTTTGAACTAGTTCATATGGAGCAGTTGATGGGTGCAATATTAAATTTGGGATCACGGTTAGACTCACAAATGGGAACAATTAAAACAGAGATGGGAACTTTGAGATCGGAATTAAAAACTGATATGGGAACATTGGAAACACGGTTAGACTCACTGGGATCACAAATAGGGACAATTAAAACAGAGATGGAAACAATGGAAACACGGTTAGATTCACGAATACGGACATGTTTCAAAAACATGAAAGATGAATTAAAGAAAGAAATCACAGAAGAAGTACTACCGATTTTGAATTCTCACAATAATAGATTAATTGCAGTAGAGATTAGACAAAAGGAACAGGATAGAGAACAGGAAGAAAGAGATCGCGTGATAGTACAAAAATTTTCAGAGTTAAATTTACAACGTGCACACGATAAGGAGGAAATATTTGAGAGAATCAAGGAATCCGTACCAAATGACAGAATAAATAACCTAACAAACAATACGAACAGTTAACTACCAAATGTGCCAATACTGAAACCCGAGTCGCGACACTTACGGAAGACGTAAATAATCAGAAACAACAATTAGGTGACTTATCGGAAAGAGTTGAGGAGATTTCAGATAAATTGACAAGTCTTAGTTTAAATGGGGACAGAGATTCAGATGATACAGTACCATTGCCATTTGCAGAAACCTAAGAGTACCAGAACATAAATAAGCATGTTGAAAATCAGGGAAAATGTAATGAACGCGTTAAACGGGAAATTGAGGCATTACGAAAGCAAGTCAAACAAATTGAAGGCGAAATCGTAGGAAAAGACAGCAGAAGAAATTTAGAATCACAGATAGCAGAGGGCTTTGAAGAAAATAATTTGTTTCATTTACGGGATGCAACAAGAGAGCGCCAGGAGCGCGAACTTGACAATAATCGACATTGGGACTGGGACAGACGCGGTAGGTCTTTGTCGCCACGAGGCGAAAACTTTGACTATAAACACTTTTTGACTGTTCGGAAATTTAAGATCTTCCGCAATTCTAAGAATGACATACATCCATGTGCATGGTTAGATCAATTTATGTACGCACTTCCACCAAATTGGCCACTAAGTCACAAACTGGAATTTATGTGTGGACATTTAGAAAACGAACCGGCTACGCGGATGCGCGCACTCATTAGAGATTGTAATAATCTAAATGATTTTTATCATGCATTTCTATCGGCATATTGGTCCGAAAACACGCAAGACAGAGTCAAACATAGTCTTATTATGCAGCGTAATTTTAAACAGTCTGAGTTCCGCACGCCGGCAGAATACTTTGAAGACATGATTCGAAAGAATCAGTTCCTGTCCAACCCTTATAGTCCGACTGAATTAATTCGCATTTGTTTAACTAAGCTGCCACAATCCATAAGACAAATTGCTTTAGCCGGAAGATGTAAAGACGACATTGAGACTTTTAAGACGTTGCTACAAGAACTTGAGTGTGACAACGACGACGGGATTTCTTGTAATTTTTTCAGTAACAGTAATTACAATAAATTTTCAGAGAAAAGGGATTGTGATCGGAACGGGCGTTATATGGGTAACTTTGAGAATGACAGACGAAGCAGACAGGACAATAGATATCAGCCTTATGACAATTACAGACGTTCTAACAGAAATTACACAGACAATTATAATAACGGTAATTCCTACCGGAATGATCAATCATACGGAAACAGTAATCGGTATCATCAAGACAGAAATTATTCATACAGTAATAGAAATTCTTACTACAGAAATAACCAGGGTAGTAGGTCTAACAGTAATTTCAGAAGTGGCAGTCAAAATTACACAAGAAGTAGTTATGCAGACAGACAGGAAAACAGAAATTTTAATAACAGACACAACCAAGAATTTGCATCTAACAGACAGGAGGGACCTAATTGGCATCCTCCACGTGACAGAACTTCAGAGAGACAAGTGCAAATAGTAGAAATTGATCCGCGAAAAGACGCTAATAATCAAAGACGTGACGCAAACAATCGACAATGACTTGCAGCTTCGGCTTCTGGCAGCAATATAGACGGTTCAGAAAGTAATGACACTACGACTTTACACTACGTACGCCTGGAAGACATGAGAGACATTTTGCTAGACGAAAAGGAAAATAATGTAGACGCATTTTTACATCCTGTTATTGAAGTATGTGTGGGTAAGAATAAGTTCACTGCGGTTTTAGATTCTGGGAGCCCATTCAACGTCATTAGTGAATCAGTTTTTCGTATATGTGAAAGAACTATTGCCTGTCCTGTGTTACCTATTTCTAAAACCACAATTCGAGGAGCGATTTCTGGAAAAAGTGTGGAAGTTAAACAACAGACCAACCTAAATATCATTTGTCAAGGATACGAATTTTCTGCTAATTTTATTATTGTTCCATTACTCAGTACACAGATTATATTAGGTATGGAGTTTCTTAACACACATAAGGCAATTTTGAACTTTAAAGAAGGAAGTGTGAATTTGACTGTTGCCGGAATGCCGAAATGTTTGAAATTTTTCGAGTGTTTAACAAGATCTGAGTCACATACAAAATGTTTAAGGTTTCTTACTTCTGATGTTTTCGCTGAGCATTATGACGACAATGTGTTCATTCATGACAACGACAATAGATACAGAGACGCGATGGATGATATAATTAATAGCGAAGAATTAATTAATGAAAAGGTTAAGAAAGCTGAAGTGCCAGATGACGTTGCAAGAGAAGAACTGCACCAAATTTTGACTTGACATGCTACAGTATTTAGTCATCACACAGGAACTATACAAGGCTTTAAATATTTATTTAAAGTAAAAGAACACACACCATTTCGGGGGAAAACGTACGCTATTCCTTTGGCTTACAGAGACAAGGTTAAGAGTGAACTTCAATACATGTTACATCAAGGCATTATTGAGCCAGCAGTCAGTCCTTATACCAGCCCATTACACGTTGTTCTTAAAAAGGATGGGTCAATTCGTTTGGTTCTGGATTCCAGACAGATAAGTAATATCATCATTACTGAAACTGACCGCCCACAAAATTTAGATGAACTTCTTCAACATTTCCATGGAATTAAAGTTTTATCCACGATTGATATGCGCGCAAGTTTTTGGCAAATAGAACTCCACCCTGATTGTTGAAAATACACTGCCTTTTTAGCCTTTGGTAACAGTTACCAGTTTCGGAAATTACCGTTTGGACTTACTGTATCTTCAGCAGCATTCATTCGTAGCTTAAATGAAATTTTACCTGTTTATCTTCGTGACAATATTACTTCATATGTTGACGATATTCTTATTGCTAAACGTTCTTGGAGTGAGCATAACAAAATTTTGGATTCATTATTACGTATTTTTGCAAGAGTTGGCATTACAGTGAACTTGGAAAAATCAGAATTTGGTCGTTCTCAGGTGAAATTTCTCGGTCACATTATTTCTACAGAAGGTATTCTTCCTGATCCAGAGAAACTAGACGCGATTCGTAATTATGCTGTTCCTACTACAAAACGTGATGTTCGTAGTTTCCTTCGTGTCTGTAATTTTGTTAGCCGCTTTGTTAGATTGGACAATTAGGCCACACCTCGTTTATGTGAACTATCCGGAAAGAATTCTAATTGGTGTTGGGATGAGGAAGCTCAATCAGAATTTGAACAACTTCGTGATGCTTTAGTTGCTGCTCCACTTCTTTCACATCCGGATTTATCTAAAGATTTTTGTTTGGCGACGGACTCATCATACAAAGGCCTAGGGGCACATTTATTTCAAGAGATAGAAGAAAACGGCGTTGTAGTACAAAAGACTATTGCATTTGGAAGTCGTATTCTCTCTAAATCAGAAAAAAATTATTCGATTACGGAACTTGAAACTTTAGCTGTTGTTTGGGCTTTCACAAAATTTCGCACATTTTTGTTTGGCAGACATACTAAGGTTTACACCGATCATTGAGCTCTGGAATTTCTTATGTCAAGAAAATTAACACGTGGAAGATTGTCACGATGGGCGCTGTATCTACAGGAATTTGATTTTAGTATTGTTTACATACAGGGTTCTTCAAATATTGTTGCTGATGCTTTATCACATGCACCTATGGGTTTGAAACAAAGTGCTGAAGAGGACTGCAAAGAAAACAATTATTGTTTGATGTATATTCAAGGTGTTGCGTTTGAGAACTTTATTTCGTCTTCGCTCCAGGACACCGCTAAGGAGCAAAATAAGGATCCAATCTGGAGGGACATTAAGGAGAAGTGGAGGAGATAGGAAAGTGTAGCGGTTAGACAGCATTATTTAGTTCGCAATGATATTCTTTTTAAACGAAAATCGGTCGACAACTCTGTTTGGTTAGTTTGTATTCCTGATGAGTGGGTCAATAAATTGATTTGGTACACACATTTCAGTTATGCACACTTTGGACCCAGAAAATGCTTTCATAAATTACGAGAAAATTGCTAGTTCAGTAATATGGAAAAACGTATTCGATCTGTTCTTGCCAAATGCAAATTATGTCAAAAGGCTAAGCCGCCAACTATTTCTCACAGAGCACCGTTGTTTCCTATCATTCCAGCGAAATTAAAGGACATGGCTGCAGTCGATTTGTTCGGTCCAGTGGTTCGTTCTACTAATGGTTTTGCGTACATTTTCGTAGCAGTGGAGTTGACATCAAAATATGTGTGTTTTATACCTTTACGCAAAGCAACAGCTCGTTCAGTATCTAACTCTTTCATCAAACATTTTCTTAAAGAAGTGGGTCATGTTGATAAGGTTATTTCAGATAAGGGATCACAGTTTCGTTCTAAAATTTGGCTTCGTACTCTACAGCGTCGCAAAATTAAACCAATTTTCATTTCACTTTCTCACCCTCAATCTAACGCTTCAGAGAGATGGATGAAGGAAATCAATAAATTGTGTCGACTTTACTATCATCAGAATCACAGAACTTGGGATCAGTATCTTCATATTTTTCAAAACATTCTGAATGAACTTCCTAATGACTCAACTTCTTTACCGCCTATATCGATATTAAAAAATTAAGCACCAACAAATCGCGTATCTGAAATCGTTCCTTTTCCGCCTACACGGAAACTGCGGCATTCTGAAGTTGTCAACTTGGCTCTACAAAATATTGCATCTGCGGCTGCTAGAAGAGAGAAATCAGCAAAACGTCCTGGTCCTTTAAAAACTTTTTCAGTTGGCCAAAAGGTATTAATTAAGTCTCATCGTTTGTCTCACAAAGGAAAAGGCTTGTGTCGCAAATTTTTTCTGCTTTATAACGGTCCATATAGAATTCGAAAAATTATTCATGATAACACTGTCGAAGTAGAAACACTTAAATCTCGACGCTCTAAGGGAATACATCATATATCTAACGTTAAAATTTTTGTGGAATGACATACTTTTGAGAAACTAACAGTTACATGTAAACACACGGAGAATGCAAGGATACCGCGCTGTGTTTTGGCGGCGGCACATACTCAAAGCAACAGTCAAGTCTGCGCGCCGCACAAGGCTGTCGTTGACCGCAAACAATTACGTCCTACGTCACGCGCCTACAGCTGATCGTGCGCTCAGTGCAAATGCACTGACAGCCGTAAACAAATACACAGTCTAATTTCTCCGATTAAATTCAGTATAAAGCTATAGTGACTTGATGAATTATGTTATTAACGTTCAGTATTTTTCAGGATACGGTTGTATAAAATACTTAAGAACTTCAGGTAAATTCTGTGCGTGTCCGACATTAAGAGGACTTGCTATCGAGAAAATTTCAGAAAGAATGTAATTTCCAGGAAGAAATTAATAAACTAATAAGGTAACTATTAATTGAGTTTATTTTTCAGGTAACATATTTCCACTTAGGTACGTACTTTAGACGTAATTTGCTGCTCGCGATTACGTGATTCAGACTTTGTGCTAAATTTCATGTTCTATGAATTTACGTGTGAAGCGACGTGCTTGCGTACATCAACTGATTTTGACAATGATTGATTACTGAACAGGGTTGTTAATTATGTACATTATGCATCGCTTGGCAGCACTGCTTTTTCACTGATGTCACATTTTTTTATTATGTGTCTGCTGTGCTTATTTATTTAAATTATAATTGTCACCTGATTAATTGTGCTGACTGTGATTATGTATGTAGGTTACAGTTTATGATTTATCTGCTTGCGCCTTCATGTTTATTTATTAAGATTACATATGAACATTTATTTGCTTATGCTGATATGATGCTAATGACCTGTTTATTATGTTAGATAGCATATTTGCTGCCTTGCTTATGGATTGCATATTTACACATTTCTGTTTTGTTGTCATAACTACTCTTCAATTTAGAATATAGAAATGCTGATATACTGTGTACAAACACAGAGTTTAGGTCACACTATGGTATTAATTATAGATTGTTTGCTTGGCAGAGCCTCGTTGTAGGGATTGTGCTGCATCCACTTGTTGACATTCTGTTCTCTACTGGTATATTTACTCACTATTGCATGTTTTGCTTACGCTCAGTGTCTTATATGTATCAGTAAGAAAATGAACTGCTATAATTTGACGAACGACATTAGTACAAGAAACTTCATAGAAGTCACATGAGCTGGAGGTTTTATGGAAGCTGTATAAATTTATGCTAATAGGAAGGAAGATAACGACATGACATAACACTAGGGTTAGACCATTGACAGTTATTACAATGCATTTTTCGTGAGCAATTGAAATAGCAAGTGACACTTGACACAAGAAATACTCCACATGTTTGCTTCTGTTTGCTATAATTCTTGAATGGTGTACACACTGAAATATCACGATTATTCGCACTCCGTAATCGTACTTAATTACTGAGATTTATTCGAACTAAAGTCTGTTAGAGGTCATGTATGCATTTCTTTTATTTAATGATGGACAAGGTAGCCAAAATGTATTTTATGATTCATAATGAGTAGAAGTTATGGGTCAGGTGGACTACACAGAGGTTGTGTGTGGACATTGTGTCTTCGGATTGTATGGGATGATGAGGTTTCCATTATTATTTTATCTGTACTTGTTCGAGGAGACTGACTAGAGGAAAGAGTTGTTATGGAAGTGAAATGATATTGGCGATAAGGTTTATATGTGTCGAAGTATTGAAGAGGTATTATTGAGGTATTGAGATTATGTGAAGCTGATGATTATTGGAGTTTTGGTGGATAAGAGGTAAAGTAAGTGAGGAGCATATTTTTTTTGTTGGTTTATATGGAACAAGGAGGATGAAGATGGGAGACTAGAACACTCAAGTGGAAAGAAGATTGCCTACACACACACTTTGTTAAATCACTAAGCAGTATATACTTTTTTTGGAGAGAGGACGTAATTGCATATCTTGGCACACTGACAGTTGTTCAGCAACTGTACATTTGATTTGGCTTCGCAAACATTGGTCTTGACATGATGACTATGGCGTTGACTAACTATTATTGACTGTTATACATTACTGCCACTACTACTTGATACACATGATGGACATCAAATTTTGACAGAATTGCATTTACACAGTCAACACTATTCAATTACACAGTAGTACTTAATGTGGATGAAAGATGAGTGAGTGTGTTTTGTGTGTTTTCCTTTCCCAATCCCAAATTGGTCCCAACGTATCTCCTAAATATTATTTTACTAGTTTGTTGTGGCTTGCACTGACACCCATAAATATTATGGCTTTACTGGTATTTGTGTATTTGTAATAGTTAATATGACTATTATCTGATGTCATTTGTGTGTTTATTATAATTTGTATGTTTAGTGTAAGAACATTGAGAATAATTTTGTAAAAGCAATTGTGTGTGCATTCAAACTATTGTTCATGCCTGAACTGTCTGATTAGTGATAGTGAATATTATGGACTGTTACCTGCACTTGTTCAACATAATGGATGCCACTTAGAAATGTTTAATTTCTGCTGATGAACTGTGTGATTAGTGATAGTGAATATTATGGACTGTTACTTGCACTTTTTCTACATGATTGGTGCCACTAGGACATGTTTAATTTCTGCTTATAAACTCTGATGAACAGTGCTCAACATTACTGGGTGCCACTGATGGAACTGCTTCTACTGAAATAATGTCACTTGTTGCTGTCTGCACCTGTTCAACATTGCTAGGTGCCACTGATGAACTGCTTCTGCTGAGAAATGTGACTTGTTGCTGTGTGTACCTGTCAACATTGCTGGGTGCCACAGATGGAACTGCTTCTACTGAAATAATGTCACTTGTTGCTGTCTGCACCTGCTCAACATTGCTGGGTGCCACTGATGGACTGCTTCTACTGAGATAATGTCACTTGTTGGTGTCTGCACCTGCTCAACATTACTGGGTGCCACTGATGGAACTGCTTCTACTGAAATAATGTCACTTGTTGCTGTCTGCACCTGCTCAACATTGCTGGGTGCCACTGATGGACTGCATCTACTGAAATAATGTCACATCTTGCTGTCTGCACCTGCTCAACATTGCTGGGTGCCACTGATGGACTGCTTCTATTGAAATAATGTCACTTGTTGGTGTCTGCAACTTTTCAACGTTACTAGGTGCCAATGATGGACTGCTTCTACTGACATAATGTCACTTGTTGGTCTCTGCACCTGTTCAACATTGCTGGGTGCTACTGATGGAACTGCTTTTACTAAAATGATGTCACTTGTTGGTGTTTGCACCTGTTGACTGGGTGCTGCTGCTGGAACTATCAACTACTTGTTTTTTTTTTTTTTGGATAATTAAAAGCATTTTATGTGAACATTTGTATAAACTGATTTTTTGTGTATTGTGTAAACTATTATGTAAAGTCACATGTATGAAAGAATTTGTATTGCTTACTGTATTTTAAATATTAGGTTATTGAAAGGTCAGTGCAAAGCCAAAATTTTATCTAATAATGTGATAATTACGTATTAATATTATCTTTTATTTTTGTCTGTATTTTTGTGGACGAATTTGGTGGTATTTTCACCACCAATGCTGGCAAAAATACCATCAAATTCTAGCCCGTGGAGGAAGGGCATATGAAAGGTGGCTACACTGAGCCACAGCGCCAGAGATCGCGCCAGAGAGTATTGTTCCACCGCCTCCACTGGCAGTGATTATTGAGAAGTAGCGGAGTGCAGTGCTTGTCGAGGACTCGTAGCAGGCAGTGCTTGCTGAGATGTGATAGTGAAAAGTTCTTGTCGAGATGTCGTAGTAGTGAGTGCTTGTTCCATGTTTTATGCAGTTATTTGATGGGCTAGATAGCAGATGTTGTTCTAATGGAGATGTTGTAATGATTAGAGTGCTTTTCGTCAATATATGAAGGTAACATAACTCGGTTTTTTTCTCATTATTTCAATGTCTTGAATAATGCGTCATCACAGGTTCAGTCAACAAAGCATCTGGCTTGTGTTCTTGTATTAGAGTGTAATTCTGGTTTTCTTGCAATTACAGTATTTCTATTTTTTTAATTACTTCAGTATAAATGGTATTTAAAATTTCTTGTCTTATTGATGAAGAACCGTTCCAGATGTGTACGTTGAGTCATACTTCCACACACAGAACAGTTATACTGGTGATTTGGTTTCGTAGGTTTTATAGTTGCTGGGGACTTAATTAATTGATTGTGTTAACGGAAATTTTCATTTCATTCTTTGTTGCTGTTCTATGCAGTCAGATTGCGTACAAATTCTAGTCAGGGCCAACCGTTTACAAGACTACGTAATCGGACATGGAGCGACTAAAATTTAAAAAGGATTTGCATTCATAAAAAATAATTAAGTCCCTATGCAGCGTACTTTCTTTCATTCAGAGTGCCTTTAAAGAATGGGGACCGACAACACATTTACCGATAATATCTCCCACACAGTTCACGGATAATAGTCACTGATGACCTGCCTCACCCAGCCGCTTGGGGTTCACGAAAGTCAGTTTCCTGCAATACGATCTGGCACACATGTGCTGAAAACTTTGACTCTCCATGAACCGAATCTTTTAAGAAAGCCAATAGGTTGGTCTCATGTGCGCTCTCGAAAACCTAGCCTATTGATCTTGCCCATGGTCCCGGTTCCGGATCTAGCCACTGCTTTTCTGAATAAAAATCATCAGCAATGACGGTCTAAGGCTCTCGGCATAAGAAGTCGCCCCCGTTCTGCCAACGGCCTTGACAAAGAGGATGGAGGAGCGGGTAGAGGTTGCGGCTACTCTCTTGCCCTAGAGACGGGAAACTGCCCCTAAAAGGCGGAAGAATCAGCAGTGATCAACGGCATGAGGATGGGGAAAGCGATGGAAAGCACAGCGGGCCTTGTCCTCTCCACTGAACGCTTTAAGTGCATATGCCGACGGGATGGATGCACTTTTTAATCTTTCACAATGCGATGCATTGTGCTACGTCGGATTTGTAACTCCCTGGCGAGCACCGTTGTTCTGTTGTGTGGATCTGCGTGTACGATATCTGACGCAATAGCACTGTTCTCGATTTCCCACAGGCCTGCTTGGCTGGCGTTTCACAGAAAGCAGATGTAGAGTGTCGCGAGCTACAGCCCAAAACGCGTCCGCACTAGGGTGCCTCTTTCCTTGTTCCAGACACCTTCCAGTGTATGGCTCTACTAACTTCCAGGCAACCTCGTCACACATTCGTTGACAAATTATATTTGTGTTACGGTATCTTGTCAAAAAGATCCAGCACAGCAACAATAATTCACAGGATATTAGTACGAGCGAGTTTTGGCAGCTCTTACTCATAATCAAAAACTAGTCTGTTACTTTTGAATGTGTGTGTATGTGTCGTATTCTGCAATGCTGAGTGATGCCGTGCAATGACAGCTCCTGTGTCCTACAACACTAGTCATGTCGGTAAATATTTGTGCGCCACATATTCCTTGCTACACTTACCCCGTCTCACGTGAATCCCCGACCACACTTTCTGCTATCACCATTCAGCAGCGCTACACAGTCATTGCTGGAGTCCTGGTTGTTGTCGTATTTTAATATTCCTGCTAATACGTGTCGACAGAACTAACATGACATTAGACGAATATGGAACGGTTCTATCAAATGGCACGTAAAATTCCACTGTAAATATAATTTAGTCTCTAACAGGAAAAAATGATATTTCTATTGATAATGGACACCTGTTCAGTGTTTGTTTGGTCTGACTCCGTGCACACACCACAAAAACGAAATTTCAAATATTTGCCGCAACAGCAGCGCAAAAGAGACTGACGAACCTCAGGAAAGACAACTTGTCGAGTCATTTTCTACTGTAACCCGCGAAAAAACGATTAATGCCCTGTTAAATGGCAGATTTTCATAGTAGATGCAAAATCTACAAGACTGTGTATGCAATCGAAAACGAAATTTCAAATATTTGCCGCAACAGCAGCGCAAAAGAGACTGACGAACCTCAGGAAAGACAACTTGTCGAGTCATTTTCTACTATAACCCGCGAAAAAACGATTAATGCCTTGTTAAATGGCAGATTTCCATAGTAGATGCAAAATCTACAAGACTGTGTATGCAATCGATTGAAGTATGAGCAGTCAGGCAGCAGCAACAGAACAACTGGAAACAGAAGTAGCTAACACAGGTGCACGGATTACCCCAGTCCAGAGCCCTCCCTAACACAAACTTCATCACAGATGCTTCATTTTCCTCTTCTTAGATAGTTAGTATTCCCAAGGCTCATCGATACCAGAACAGCACCCTAGCTTTGCATGTAATGGGGAAATCCCACCTGTACCTCAGGTGTAGGTGATCTATTTTTATCTGATGGAATTACGTTTTTCTGTGGACGTACTGAGTCTCAACTTTATCTTCGATAGGGATGGAAGGTGAAGTAATGAATGAAAATTTGTGCTAATCTGCGACTTCAACCTGGGTCTGCTACTTATTATGTGAATGTGCTACGCTCTACACCATCCTGCCATTGTGGCTAATATAGCTTTACAGATTAGCCTAGGCCAATGCACAAACTTCACATATCAGCTCATCATGATTTTCCCCCACCTAAATCGTAAGTTTTGCCAACTACGAATAAATCTGGGCGTCATTCCATTTTCGGAGAGCCTTGGCAATACCGATAATTTAGGAAGGGAAAAATCAAGATGTCCTGAGGTGTGCAGTTTGTGTTAGGGAGGGCATTAGATAGGATAATCCATGCAGCTGTTTTAGCCGCTTTCCCAAGGTGGTGTAGTTGATAGCACATCTACCTCATAAGCAGTGAATTTGAGTTCAAGTCCTGGTGTTGACAAAAATTTTAATTCATTACTTAAGTACTTCTCAAGTAAAATGTAGTTCCCTCACATCAATGAGCGTTTAATGATGACACCATTCGGAACACTTGGTGTCGCCTTTAGGCTGTTTCAGACGGCTGCCACCCTGAGCGGCCCGAAATCTCTGACACTGTAATTGCCTGCGTAGTGTTGTTGTGTTGTCTCTGTGAATGGATGATTAACTGATGAATGACAGTAGCTGTATTTATTGTGTCTAGGATGCCTGCATACTACTTTCGCTAGACAAACAACCAAAAAGTTCGTATAAATGAGTTTTAGCACAACAAGGCAAGATACAGTACTTAACTTCGATTAATGGATCACAAAGAAAGGACGACATACAGAATACTCAGTCTTCTTCAGAACAGAGATTCTGTGCTACATAGAGATTAATAATGAAGTGGCTCTCGCTGACGCTGCTATTGAAGTGGCCGTCACCAGATGGGCGCGGTGCTTATGTTCTCTTCATCTACAGGCCCCTGCTATAGCGTTGTCGTCCTGGAAGGGAGGTCGGTCAGCGTGCGATTGGCTGCCCTCTTCTCACTGCTTTCCCTTCTATATCGTTCCCGATCGGCACGCCGGCGCTGACTGTACACCGTAGCAGTATGTATATTTAAATGCATTGTGTCACATAAGACATGATCACAAATGTTTACTAAATGTTTTGAATGTCATTTTTCTTCGAGTTATTGCGTTCTATTACTACAGCCTTAATTAATTTAATGTTCCTTCCTACAAATAAGTACTGTATATGAAGATTACCGTCTCTGTAATGAGCGTTTACGAGATCCATGTTACTTCTGTATTAGAATGTATACTATAGCCGCTTATCGATACGAGTTGCACGCATCCATCGGTCGTCAGTACTGGAAGAGAGGCTAATCTTCTAACCCCGAAGTGACCTCACTACATACTCCTCTGAGGTAAGTGGGCCAAATTTACTTACCTCATTCCAGGTTTCAGCTACATGGTTTAAGCACATGTTAAAATGTTACTGTCTCTGGGAGTATTTAGAGTTTGTTAGTGAGCAGGAAACAATGCTCTTCAGAAGCTCTTAACGTCAGCTAATGTTTTTGAATTCGGCTGTTATTTGCTATAACCCTACTACGAGGGTGAGTCAAATGAAAACCTTACATATCTTTTTGAATATTATTTATTGTTCAGAAGTGGTACAAAGCTGTATCACTTTTCAACATAATCTCCCCCACGCTCAATGCAAGCGCTTACAAAGTGCATAAATTCCTTTAGAAAAAATTTCTTTTGGTAGTCCGCGCAACCACCAACGCACGACGTGGCGTACCACTTCGTCAGGACGGAACGTCTTTCCTCCCATTGCGTCTTTGGGTGGTCCAGACATATGGAAATCACATGGGGCAAGGTCTGGTGAGTATGGTAGATGAGGAAGAAATTCAAAATGCAGGTCTGTGATTGTTGCAACTGTTGTACGGGCAGTGTGGGGCCTTGCAATGTCATGTTGCAAAAGGAAACCTGCTGACAGTAACCCACATCGCTTTGATTTGATTCCCGGCCGTAGATGATTTTATAGGAGATCTGTGTACGATGCACTGGAGACAGTGGTTTCACTAGGCATGTAATGCTGCAAAATAACGCCTTTTTCGTCCCATAAGAGAGTCTGCATAACCTTCACTGCTGATGGTTCTGTTCGACATTTTTTTGGTTTTCATGATGAGGAATGGCGCCAGTCCTTGCTCGCTCTCTTCGTTTCCCGTTGGTGGAAGTGAACCCAGTTTTCGTCCCCAGTAACGACTGTTGCAAGGAAGCCATCACCTTCTCGTTCAAAGCGTCGAAGAAGTTCTTCACAAGTATCAACAAGTCGTTCTCTCACTTCAGGAGTCAGCTGCTGTGGCACCCATCTTGCAGACACCTTGTGAAACTGGAGCACATCACGCACAATGTGGTGTGCTGACCCGCGACTAATCTGTAGACATGCTGCAATGTCTTTCAGTGTCACTCGGCGGTTTTCCTTCACTATGGCTTCACTGCTGCAATGTTCTGTGGAGTCACAACTCGTTGTGCCTGACCTGGACGAGGAGCACCTTCCACAGAAGTCACACCATTTGTGAACTTCCTGCTCCATTCGTAGACTTGCCGCTGTGACAAACATGCATCACCGTACTGAACCTTCATTCGTCGATGACTTTCGATAGGTTTCACACCTTCACTATGCAAAAACCGAATAACAGAACGCTTTTCTTCCCTTGTGCAAGTCGCAAGTGGGGCGGCCATCTTTATACTGATACTGCCACGGTATGTGTGCATCTGCACTATGCTTGTAGTGTAACGAAGTAAGTTTTGTATAAATGATTTTCTTTTGACATATGACCATGTGCAGACTTCGTCACCTACGTCAGTTACAACACACTTCAAAATTATTTAAACTCGTTTTAAATTGTCTCTGAATGGTTCTTGAACGAAACCGTAATTAAAACATCATCATTTGAGTCGTATGCGCAGAATTACGTCACTCAGTCCAATTGGTTTGGGCAAAGGTTTTTTCAATTTAGATGTCGTTTGTTTCTTCTCAGAAATTATATTAATTCAAGTTATCTGCTTTAATAAATATTAAAACCACATTGAATAAACTTTTAAGACTCAAACTCGCGATGAACGTTGTCAAAAATTAATAATCTTGTCAAATAAATCAGTGATACTTCTTCCTTAATATAATTCTTCATAAATAAATTCTCGGAACACGTATTTAAACTTTTATAGTATACACTAGTTTATTACCTTCCTATATACTACATATAGACGTGAACCTGAGCCTTGACAAGATAGGACTGAACATTTACAACAAGATTAAACTTTCTATGACGTCATTGTTGTAGAAACATTACAAATTCTAATTTTTTCAGTTTTTAGAAGCACGACCCAACAACTCGGTTTCAGGATCTTCTGTTGCTCTTTGGCTGTCGACCCGCGACGTATAGTGGCCAGCAATTTTCTCTCTGGTCCCGGCAGTGAAGATGCTGTCTCCGTTCGTTGCGCCGCCCTCCCCGTACATGAAGCATAAAAATAAATACAAAACTTTAGATATCTCACAACAATTACAAATATTACAAAATACATAAACAAAACACTAAATTAAACTTGTATTCACCTGCAAACTGGGCTGACACTGGTGGGTGAGTGACGCTTCAATTTCGCGTCCCACTACATACCCCACCCACAAGCTCAGTTTGTCAGGTTTTAACCGAAAATAAAACTTCTTCTTTATACAATATTTAACTGTTAATATTATACATTTTTCTCACATTTTCCGTAATCTAAAGTTCTTGCTCTTAGATAGATTCAATCCTTTTATGACGATATTGTTGTGACTATTTGTCATTTACTTTTAATTGTGCTATTATGGTAATTCATAACCAAATATATGGAGATTACTCCTTTTCATTTAATACTTGCTAGTAAATAATAATTTAGTACGTCCTTTAACGTTGTTACATTAGGACAGAGCGTTCAAATTGTGTTAGGTTAGTTTCAGTTTTATTCATTGACTAGAGTTATTCTTTCCAAAGAATAACTCTAAGTATACTACTAATAAGTTTCTCACAATAACTAATAGTGCTATTTACTTTACGTCGTTCTTTTCCCCATTGCTTTATTTATGCCTGAGGTCAAGAAGAAATCCAGGAAAACTTTCTTTAGAATCTCGGCACAGCTTTCTTGTTGGGTAATGGCAATTTATTTTGGAGAAACAAGCGAGAGAGCCCCGTTTGATGTGTTCTACGTTAACACTATTACAATTCTCTATTAAAGGCACTCTGCTATGTTCTCGTGAGCCATATGGCTCTGGACGCCCATGGTCCCTAAAATTATTAACCATCCCCTTTGGTTCCTACTATCCGAGTAAATATAAAATATATAAAATTCCTTCTGACCTAATAACAAAGCTTTCTTCCATATAAATCCCCTTTTAGTTATCTTTCCCTTTTTGAAGTACCGGTAGATTATTGTAGAACACTTGTTTAAACTTCCTGTCATTTCTTTAAAATAACACGTAACTATCTCGAAAAACTTCACATGAATAAACTATGAACGCTCGTCCATATGTAACATATACTAAACATTGATTTATTTAGGAATGAAGGGTTTAATTTGATCGACACAATATAATCCTTTAATTACACCTGATGAAGGTTCCATAAGAAGTAACGCTTTGGGATGTACAATCTTATGTACAGCATATGGACCTTCAAAGATAAAGAAGAATTTTCTACATTCCTTATTGATCTTCGAACTTTTAGGATGAGATCGTACTAATACAAGATCTCCTACCTGAAATGAGGGTTCTATAGCATGTTGATTATAACTTTTAATTCTCCGTTCAGCATTTTTAACAATCTGTTCTCGAATTTTTTCGTTTGGAATGCATTGTTGGGTCTCATTTACTGGTGGCCAAGGTAGAGCAGCAAGTAAAGGCTCACCTATAATTCGTTTGCCTAAAATTTCTATAGGTGATACTCCCGTCGTTAAATGAGGCAATTCATTTAACATCTTATCGAATTCAGGCATTAGCTTGGCCCACCGAGTATGTTTATATGCACAATAAGTTCTACATAATCGTCATAATTCTTTCATGACTCTTTCTACTAAATTATTTGAGGGTGATATTTCGCAATTAAGATATGTTTGATTCCATATTGTTTTATCATATGTTGAAACTTTTGACTAATAAAGGCACTGCCGTTGTCAGACATAAGTCGTTTAGGAATGCCCCAGTTAACAAAGTAATTTCGAGTAAGACAGCGTATAACGCTTGCTGTATTCGCTCGTTTCGAAGTATATAGCTTCACACGTTTGGACCAACATTCCATTACAACAAACACATAAGTAAATCCTCCTGAACTACGAGGCAGAGGGCCGAAAAAATTTAATGACAGTAGATCCCACAGACCTCGAGGAATTACAGCATATAATTTATAACGCTTGGATTTGTTATTAACTTTAACCTTTTGACAGGTTTCACAAGTCCTAATAATACTTCTCACAATACGGGACATATTTTTGAAATAACAATACTTCATTAGATATTTAATACATTTATGAATTCCAAAATGCCCGTAACCTTCATGAATGTAAGTAATTAATTCGTACACAACAGTTTTCTGAATGCAGATTTTCTATCTCTGGTGTTCCCTCTGTGCTTTCCAATACAAGAAGTCGTTGAAATATAACCACACAACCCGGGTGTTAACTGTTTCGTCCCCATTATTAAGGTTTTGTATAAGGTCCCTATATTGATCGTCATTTCTTTGATAGCATCTAATAGCAGTTACTATCCGTTTAACTTTACGTTCGTTCTCCTGAGTTAAAAGGAAATAAACATGGTAATTTGTTCCTGATTCTTCTGCAATGTTAATATTCTCCATTCCTACTGGAAGTCTCGACAAAGCATCCGAAACTACATTTTGAGATCCTTTTATATACCTAATTTCGTACTGAAATTCTTGCAAGCATAATACCCAACGTAACAATCTACGGTGAAGTAACCGACAACTGTTCAAAAAGTTTAAGGCCTGATGATCAGTATAAACAATTGTTTTTCTTCCAATTAATAATCCTCTAAATCCCCTAAATCTTTGAAAACCCCATACCACTGAGAGAGCTTCCTTCTCGGTTACAAAATAATTTCTTTCATGTTTATTTAAAGTTCTACTAGCGAATCCAATAGGCTGATATAATCCCTTTTCATTCGTCAGATCACCTTGGAATATCACGCAAGACACACCATAATCAGAGGCATCCGTACACATACAAAAGTCCTGATTGAAATCTGGATGGTATAACATTTTAGCTTCTGTTAACGCTCCTTTTATCTTATTCAAAACTTCCTCTTCCTCTTTTCCCCAGAGCCATACTGATTTCTCTTTTAATAAATCCAGTAATTTAGGATTAACAATATCCTGGAGCGGAAGAAATCTTCTCGGAAATCCTAACATTCCTAAGAATGATTTCAGAAGTTTCCGATTTCTAGGACTCGGGCATCGAGCAATAGCTTCAATACGTGCTGGATCTGGCCTCATATCTTTACCGTCCACTATATGCCCCAAAAATCGCACTTCCTCCTTTCCGAAGTAAGACTTAGATAATTTTAAAGTAATTCCTCTGTAATTAAACGGTCAAACAATTCCCGTAATATCGTTATGTGTTCTTCACACGTTTTAGTGGCTACCAAAATATCATCTACATATAAAATAATCTTTTGTAATAATTGCTGACCCAAAACAGAATCTAATGCCCTAATGAAAGTTGACACTGATATATTAAGTCCAAAAGGTAAAACTTGGAACTGATATGATCTGCCTTCAAAAAGAAAAGCCGTATATTGCCGTGGATCCGGGTGTAATATTACTTGATGGTAGCCAGCAGTTAAATCCATTGTACTCATATAACGAGAACCAGCAATCTTAAGAAGTACGTCCTCCATAGGAATAGGTGTGTCTCTTTCCATCTCTATAATTTTGTTTTATTCACGAGCATCCAGAACCAGTCGTACACCACCAGTAGCTTTCTTAACTACCCACAAAGGACTGTTAAAAGCACTACACGATCGTTCGATAATATTTTGTTCTAGCATCTTACTTATTTCTCTACTAGCCGGTTCTTTGAATTGTTCTGGAATAGGATAAGGTTTCTTAAAGAATGGTTTTTGATCTTTAATCTTAAGTTTACAAACGTAGTCTTTGATTCTCCCCGGTTCATCTGAGAAGACTGGTCTAAATTCTAACAATAAAGATTCCAACTCTTCCTTTTCTTGTTCGGATAGACAATTCATAGAATAACATTTTTCTTTCACTTCGGTTTCGATACTATTACTAGCCTCACATTGGTATACTTCATATTTAAGATCACTAGAATATATTAATAGGTTCATGGTCTGTGTGTACTTAATCTGTAAGGGTTCGTAGCAATTTTCAGGTACTTGATTATTAGAAAACCTCACTTTAAAAGCACATGCCTCCTTATGGATGGTTAACGAAGAGTCTTTAAAATCTAATATAGCTTTATATTCACACAGCCAATCTATACCTAAAATTATGGCCACATTTAAGTTGGCTACGACAAGTACAGAGTGAGCAATTAATTGTTTAGAAATTTCAAAAGTTAAATAAACTTCCTCAGTAACATTTTGACTTCTTTTACCAGTAACGCCTATAATTTTCACCCCAGTTACAGGTAAGGTTGGGAAATTTCAATATTTTCTTTTAAGTTGAAATAGTTCTTTAGATAAAATACTTACTTCGCTACCCAAATCGATTATAATATTTACTTCGGTATCTTTAATATAACCTTTAATGACGGGTTTATAAGTTATATTCTCCCTTATCTGATTGTCTTCCTGAAGTAAATCTTGTTGCCAATCACCTTCCTTTTGGCAGCTTAATGATAAATTGCAATTGGGTCTTGTATAATTTTGACTAACAGTTCCCTTTAGTCGACCCGTACTAAAGGACTTTACTAGTTTTCCGAACTTTCTATGATAACGTCACCTACAACTTGACCTTCATTAATTACTTGAGGATGATTTATCCCATTATCGTTATTGTGTAATTTCCGCATTTTAGAGTTATTACCACGATTTTGTTGGCTCTCTTTATCTTTAGATTGACGTTTAATGCAACAAAACCGGCTATGATTGTCTTTGTTAAATTTTCGTGGTTCTGAATTACTATTATTTCGAGGATTGTCATTTCTACCAAATCTAAATTTCTCGTCTTCCCGTTCTCTATTAAGTATATCTAACTGTTCTAAATATCCTAATAATTCGCAAGGTTGTGATCATTCCCTTTCTATCATTCTTTCCTTTACATAATACGGTAACCTACTAATTAGGACTCGTATTAGATGACTTTCAATAATTGGTTCTTCAATTAATTTAGCAAGGTTTAAATGCCATTCGAAATAATTCCTATAAGCTCCGCACCGTTTAGGATATGGAGGAGGGTCAAACAACTCTAAAGTTAAGTGTTGTTGTTTTCCTCTTGACCAATAATTTTGTTTAAACTGCTTAACAAAATCGTCCCAGTCCCTAGATTCAGTTCTATGCAGTACTGCCCAATCCGCAGCTTCTGCTTCTGAATGTCCTATTAGAAATTGAATCCGTTTTTCATTACTCCATTTAGGAGATAATGAAGTTTCAAAAGCTTTTATAAAGATTATAGGGTGAAGTTCGCCTCCTGATTAGAATACAGGAAATCGACTTGCTACATTTGAATTTCTCGTTATATCATCCCAACATTCTGCGAGAGACATAGTTGGATTTTGTTTAGATTGCAGAGACGGAGTTGCGTCGGATTTGCTTGCCGTGATTTCTTTATTTGTGTTGTTGTCGTCCGAGCTAGCAAACTCGATGCGACTGTTGTCTCTGATTACGTTATTACTTCTACTACTTCAAATATTTTCATTATTATCTAATTCCGATAACTGTTTAGTAATTTCCTGTATTCGCATTTCTGTATTGTATACGCTGTTAGCTAATATCGATTCTTCACTGTGTTCACGATGTGAACGCTCTGTACCTTCGTCAATGTTATTATCTTTGGAAGCCTCAAGGTTACTCCAGATTTCGGTAATTAAAAATTTCATGTTTTCTATTTCAGTATGATCTTTTTCTACTCGATGAGTTAATGTCTCTAATTCTACATTATCTATTGAAGAAATCTCTACAGGTTTGGTAGAAACCTCTTTAATAGATTCTAATAATTCTCTACGAACAGTTTCTGTATGCATAGAAAATTCATCTCGTAACTTATCGTTATTTTTCTCTATTTCATTTACAACTAAGACATTGACATTATCTAGTCTCTTGGTTAAGTCAGTAATATCATTTCGCATGCGAGCTTTTTCCTCACGCGATTCCTGGATATGTTCTTCTAACCTTTTACAATTATCAGCAATCTTATTACAAAGTCCTACTAGTTTTCCCTGCATTTCAACTTTAGAAGCCTCTATTTTATCACTTAATTCTCGACTGATTTCATTAAGATGTTCCTGTAACCTGTCTGTAGATTTTGTTAGCTCCTCTTTTAATCCAGCAGTAGATTCCTCGTTAGACTGTTTTAATTCCTGTTTTAATCTAGCAGTAGATTCTTCGTTAGATTGTTTTAATTCCTGTTTTAGTTCCTCTTTTAATCTAGCAGTAGATTCTTCGTTAGATTGTTTTAATTTAGCGATCGCCCTGAAAAGGGATCTCATGCTCCTATCGGACACAGATTGCTCTTCGTCTGACATTTCACTTCCCGACATTATTGTAAGACATTAACTAGTTACACACGCAGACTTGTAATCGACAATCCTATTAAAAGCACACTCCCTATGTACAACACTCCACTTCCAACTTAAAACAGACTCACCGGACACTAATATTGTAGTTTGTAGTTCTCGGTGATCAGTGTGCTGCTATGGGCTGCAGAAGTAACAGCCGTCGATGCAGCCGCTGAGATGCTGCGACCCCGCTTCCGCAACCGGCAGGACGCTGAGTCCAACACCGGAGACGTCACTGGCTGCAACCACGCCCGGCCCCACCGTAGACAGGCGAAGCCCTCAGCAACACCTCCAATACCAGCCGGAAGAACGCCCCCCAGCTGACGTACTGGGCCTGTTAGTTTAGGGAGAAAAAGGTTGTCGAGATTTGCAGCGTTCAGCTGCTGCCCAACACATGCACCTTCTCATGGAATAACTGCGTGATCGTACTGCTTGGCTGTGCTCCTTCAGATGCCCACACCCGCGATGTCACCGCTGGCTGGTGAAGGCTCCACGAAAACTCGTGTTGACTTCCGAAGGACTCTTGATGTTTTGTTTCGTACCTGTGTGTCTTAGTTGCACACAAGTCCTGTTTTTAAGGTCGCCACGGTGTAGTGTAACGACGTAAGTTTTGTATAAATGATTTTCTTTTGACATATGACCATGTGCAGACTTCGTCACCTACGTCAGTTACAACACACTTCAAAATTATTTAAACTCGTTTTAAATTGTCTCTGAATGGTTCTTGAACGAAACCGTAATTAAAACATCATCATTTGAGTCGTATGCGCAGGTTTACGTCACTCAGTCCAATTGGTTTGCGCAAATTTTTTTTTCAATTTAGATGTGGTTTGTTTCTTCTCAGAAATTATATTAATTCAAGTTATCTGCTTTAATAAATATTAAAACCACATTGAATAAACTTTTAAGACTCAAACTCGAGATGAACGTTGTCAAAAATTAATAATCTTGTCAAATAAATCAGTGATACTTCTTCCTTAATATAATTCTTCATAAATAAATTCTCGGAACACGTATTTAAACTTTTATAGTATACACTAGTTTATTATCTTTCTATATACTACATATAGACTTAAACTTTTATAGTATGCACTTGTTTATTATCTTCCTATATACTACATATAGACGTGAACCTGCGCCTTGACAAGATAGGACTGAACATTTACAACAAGACTAAATTTTCTATGACGTCATTGTTGTAGAAACATTACAAATTCTAATTTTTTCAGTTTTTAGAAGCACGACCCAACAACTCGGTTTCAGGATCTTCTGTTGCTCTTTGGCTGTCGACCCGCGACTTATAGTGGCCAGCAATTTTCTCTCTGGTCCCGGCAGTGAAGATGCTGTCTCCGTTCGTTGCGCCGCCCTCCCCGTACATGAAACATAAAAATAAATACAAAACTTTAGATATTTCAGAACAATCACAAATATTACAAAATACATAAACAAAACACTAAATTAAACTTATATTCACCGGAAAACTGGGCTGACACTAGTGGATGGGTGACGCTTCAATTACGCGTCCCACTACATGCTGCCACCTACAGGCCATTCTGAACGCGTTTGTAGCAAGCTTACCAACTAAGAGGATAACGGCGCGAAATTTCGATTCAAAAATTAAAGGTTTCCTTTGACTCACCTTCGTATAATGAAAACTACTGTGAACGGTGGGTAGGAAGAATACTTGTCTGGGCCCCGAATGTGGCCCGTGGGCAGCATTTTTAGAGACCGATGCTCCAGGTCCTACCTCCCTTATCGCAGATAACCAGCTGTGCTAGGCGCAAGGTGTATCTACAGCCGACACAGAACTGTGGTCGGATGAGGCCACCAGGGGGTGCAGCGTCGGTTACGTCAACCGCCGCGCGTGTAGCGCCTCTGCCGGCGCGCAGATAAATTAAACGCCCTACGATAGCACAGGCCTCATACGAGACAATGCCAAGCGCAAAAACAGCTCGCCAAGCAGCGGTAATTTATGGCTTACGCAGCACGCGCTGGAGGGAAATGATAAACAAAACACCAACAACGAACCGGAAAGAGAGGAAAACTCCAGCCGAACAGTTTCGCCCGCTGCCATATTTCAAATTCCGCTATTGCTGGGTGCGCGAATGCGGTACTGGCGGCTGTAGCCAAATTATTAGCGCGATAAATCGCCGCCCAGGGGCCTGGAGGCCGGCGCGCGTGGCGTTTCACGCGCGTTTTGTGCCGCGCACAATGTGCGCTAAGTGAAGACAATAGCCGCACAGTGATTTAGCCGGCTGGAGCGTGCGTGGTGCTAGGCAGTCGCGCCGCCTAATGAAGTCTGCCGGGACGCCAGGCGCACAACCTGTTGGCGGACGCTGTTAGGAGCTTTTAGTCGCCTGTTAACGGTCGGAAGCCCTCTACCTCGTATCGCAGACAAGCACTACCATCGCCAGTAGCAGTGCACGTGAAACCATCCGTGGGAAGTCTATTGTATGTCCTTTCAGCATCGTTGTTTCATGGATTAATAGCAATTACTCGCGTCTTTGCCTCAAACTCACCATCTAGTGATGTGCTGGTTCGTTCTGTCGTTACTTGCAGGAGACTTTTACCTTTATCTTCAGATTCACCGGCCTGTATTATTGTGACATGTAGTCTGAAGCCGATAGTGTCGGTAACACTAGTTCACAAACTTTCACTTTCTGTTTCCACAGAAACGAAAGCAGACGTCCTTTATTAGAGCTAAATACGCAGAACACGAATGTCAAGATTAAAATCGTCTCCTAGCTCTGTGTTAAATATAAATAAAGTGCCTACGTTTCACAGTCACACTTACGAGACATTATAAGAGCTTCATACTAAGGTATTCTGAGAAGAACTTATCTGCTGTAAGCAAGTGTGGTGCCGCTCTGTGGGACATCACTTGTGATTGGAGCATACCTACACGATGCACAAAACGAAATTATGAAGCAGGATCCATCTTAAATGATCATGCAAATTAATGGAAAACAAGAATACTGTCATACATGTTATATAAGTGAACGTGAATAGTTGCGAGGCAATTAGGCCTGAAACAAATGAGTACCACACGACGCACGTAGACATATTAATATGAGGAGGGATCTTCTACCTGTGAATGGAAACAAATGTGCGCTATAACAATTAGATTCAATGGCTCTGGACACGGAAGTTCTCCTCTGACATCCTAAAAATGGTTAAATGGCTCTAAGCGCTATGGGACTTAACATCTATGGCCATCAGGCCCCTAGTCTTAGAACTACTTAAATCTAACTAACCTAAAGACATCACTCACATCCATGCCCGAGGCAGGATTCGAACCTGCGACCGTAGCAGCAGCGCGGTTCCGGACTGAAGTGCATATAACCGCTAGGTCACAGCGGCCGGCTCTGACGTCTTAAAAAGAACCGTTAGTAATCGGATAGGGAATACATATGGTTCAAATGGCTCTGAGCACTATGGGACTTAACATCTGAGGTCATCAGTCCCCTAGAACTTAGAACTACTTAAACCTAGCTAACCTAAGAACATCACACACATCCAGGCCCGAGGCAGGATTCGAACCTGCGACCGTAGCAGTCGTGCGGTTACAGACTGAAGCGCCTAGAACCGCTCGGCCACCGCGGCCGGCGATAGGGAATACAGCTCACAGTATGACCGCAGCACAGGTAGGTGGAGGATAAAATACAGTTACGTTAACAAATCACGGACGCGGCAAGGACTTCATAAGTTTTTAATTAAGTGTAGAATGTAGCTACAAGGAAAGAAAGGAGTGAACACCAATAGATTTTCAAAATGCGCATTAAGAGCAGCAAGCGGGATGCGTGTTTTTAAGATCGCAGACTCGCCTCCTGAGGAAAGCGAACTAGATTTGTTTCTAAGCTGCTCGGCAGGACGGACGATGTGCCATTTTACGAATCGGTCAGTGTTTCCATAAACAGGCTGACGGCAACATTAGTTTTAGTACTGTGAGCTGTAGTACAGATATCTCCATTACGGTAGCAAGGCTCGGATTATGAGTCACATCTCCCACCCAAAACCTAAAGCAAAGATTTTAGCGACTAAAGCGGAGTGTTTTCTCTAAGTGACATCTGAAACTCGTCTGTCCTTCCGCCAGAACGGGAAATTGCTATCCAATATACGCGGGAGCTCCGAGTTGCGACGAACGAAGAATGCATAACAGAGTTAAGCAATCTCCTACTCTTTCATATTACAAATATGTCTGAGCCAGTCGCTCAGAGACTGGCGGTTAGAGTGAGGTGATTCTTCCCACACCATGATGTGATTCTGAAATGGACAAATGAGAAGAACCGCACGCAGGCACAGCGTTATCACTGTCGAAGCCAATCAGGAGGCTGCATTAAACTGGATATTATTCGGAGTTGTCGTAACGAACATTCACACGCTCGAGAAAAACCACACCCGTGTAGAGATCTCTTAATTCGCTAAAAGGGCTTTTGTGAAGAAACCCAAGTTTCCTTTGAGGCAGCAATGCGTGTTCCTCGACCCTTCTGCAGAGATCGCGGGGAGAATGAGAATGACAGACTCGCCACCTGTGGAAAGGGCATCTGCCCAAGGTGCTACAGTTTTATAGCGGCAAATTTCTCCAAACAGAGACTCTAATCTCGGGCATCGATCTTGAGAGCTTTCTAGTCTTCGAGTCCACTATCACCTGCATAAGGAAGGCAAAAGTGAAGCGAAAAACAGCCATTGGCAATGCTAATCTAAATCTGCAATTATAAATCAATACACTGAACGACAGCTTGATCAACGGAATTTGCATATCAATCACTGAAATAAGCTAGTGGACAGTTTCAGTGAAAAATATCCGTATTACAGCTCCCAATACAATGTGGCAAATCTGCTTTACACTACATGTGCGTGCCATCTAGTTTAGTAAACATTGTCAAATGCAGGAACCAGCCGCGATTTTAAGTGCTGTTTGGCGCATCTGTGTGCTCTTGTACAGCGTTAGTTCACTTGTTACTGGAACGGGTGTCGTGGCGGTTGGCAGAGAATGTCTGTGTGGCGAAGTGTTAAGCTCGAGTTGTGTTATTGTGCATCTACTCGCGTTCACAAAAATTTCCCACACCTGCAGTAAAAAACCTGATAGCTTTTTCTAAATTTGTGCAGATGTTATTTATGGTCCACGAAGGTGACCACTGACTGAAGCAGCTACACAGCATACGCCTTGTAATTAAAGTGCCGAGTTGGAGACCAAGATAAATTGTGGGTTCCACACGTATGTTGCAATTCGTATTCGTCTACTATGAATTCTTAGATGCATGGCAGAAACGTCTCCATGAATGTTGGTGTGCCTACAGTTTAGCACGAATCCCTAAATCATTCATCAGATTCCTATTTTTTGTGGTACCTTCTTCGGGAAAAAGAATCAATAGCAAGAAGAAGTGGGATATTTAGTACCTTGCTACCTCATCTGTCATTCGCCCTGTGGCTCATACCGATGGACCGCCAGTTCCTGTTCCTTCAAATGTGCCACCATCAAGCAGTGATTGCGATGATGCTCAGCCGACACATAAAGCAGAAGAAATACTATCATCCGCCAGTGACACTGATGCAACGTTTACACCAACCGTCGTGCATTCAGCAATCATCACGGCGTGCGGTTCCACAAGGACATATACCTCAAGGAACAGCGATACCAATAATCGTGGACTACAGCTATGTTGACTGTTTTCTGCTGGAACCTATAGGAAGTTCTTTCAGACACCACTCATAAGCGGAAGGCAAAGAAGTGGCGCGAATAAACTAGATACCTTCACGTTATGTATATAACCTACTGGTTACGGTAGCAATATACTTCAAACGTAAAATCCCACCTTACTTGCAACCTAAGATATGAGAAAATTTTTAACGTGGTATTCGTGTTCAGAGCATCGAAACCTAAAAAGAATGTCTAATTTTATTTCTGAGATAAATCTTCTGTGGACCAGCAATTATCTGCTTCATTTCTTCTCTACCGCTTCCCTTTTTTCTTTTCCGTTGAATCTAACCGACAGACCACCGTATCGTTTCAGTCATTTTGACAACGATAACTGACTGCTGTTTCGAGAATAAAGAGTGTCGCTAGCAACTGTCCCCTTCGTGCTGGTTTGTGCCATGAGACACCAGAGAAAACGTAAAATGAGTCCGTGGTGTTTAGCGGTGACTCATCATCCTTGGTCCCTGAACACGCTGAAAGAAATAATGACTCGTGGCAATGCTCGTTGTCATGACCCGGGCAAAAGAACGCATTGGACAAAAGAAGTAAGAATCAGAGTGTTCTTGACAGTTTTTCAGTGCTCTAAGTGAATTGTGAATTAAATATAGGAAACAAAAACCAACAAGTAGTTTTATAGATCATCCTTCTCATCTACTCCCGCACCCCAAAGAGAAGCAGCGATGCTTTACTCCTACAGTATTTTATACTCTTGATTACCTATACAACTATGGCAATAAGTCATGTGTATATAAAGTTTCATTGAAATTGTTCCAGACGTTGCTCCGTTACGCTTGTAGATCACCCTCCTATGGTCCCCGTCTCTGTGGGAGGTAGGTACTTCTTGCCCCTACGGTGCTCCTTTCTAGGTAGCGACATTGTTGCTAAGTTTGGCTGAAATAGATCCACGGGTTTAGAAGATGCGTAATATACCGACATATATACATATATATACAAGGTGTTACAAAAAGGTACTGCCAAACTTTCAGGAAATATTCCTCACGCACAAAGAAAGAAAATATGTTATGTGGACATGTGTCCGGATACGCTTACTTTCCATGTTAGAGCTCATTTTATTACTTCTCTTCAAATCACATTAATCATGGAATGGAAACACACAGCAACAGAACGCACCAGTGTGACTTCAAACACTTTGTGCGTTAGCGAGGATACATGCATCCACCCTCCGTTGCATGGAATCCCTGATGCGTTGATGCAGCCCTGGAGAATGGCGTATTGTATCACAGCCGTCCACAATACGAGCACGAAGAGTCTCTACATTTGGTACCGGGGTTGCGTAGACAAGAGCTTTCAAATGCCCCATAAATGAAAGTCAAAAGGGTTGAGGTCAGGAGAGCGTGGAGGCCATGGAATTGGCCCGCCTCTACCAATCCATCGGTCACCGAATCTATTGTTGAGAAGCGTACGAACACTTCGACTGAAATGGGCAGGAGCTCCATCGTGCATGAACCACATGTTGTGTCGTACTTGTAAAGGCACATGTTCTAGAAGCACAGGTAGAGTATCCCGTATGAAATCATGATAACGTGCTCCATTGAGCGTAGGTGGAAGAACATGGGGCCCAATCAAGACATCATAAACAATGCCTGCCCAAACGTTCACAGAAAATCTGTGTTGATGACGTGATTGCACAATTGCGTGCGGATTCTCGTCAGCCCACACATGTTGATTGTGAAAATTTACAATTTGATCACGTTGGAATGAAGCCTCATCCGTAAAGAGAACATTTGCACTGAAATGAGGATTGACACATTGTTGGATGAACCACTCGCAGAAGTGTACCCGTGGAGGCCAATCAGCTGCTGATAGTGCCTGCTGTACATGATACGGAAACAACTGGTTCTCCCGTAGCACTCTCCATACAGTGACGTGGTCAACGTTACCTTGTACTGCAGCAACTTCTGACGATGACATTAGGGTTATCGTCAACTGGACGAAGAATTGCCTCGTCCATTGCAGGTGTCCTCATCGTTCTAGGTCTTCCCCAGTCGCGAGTCATAGGCTGGAATGTTCCGTGCTCCCTAAGACGCCGATCAATTGCTTCGAACGTCTTTCTGTCGGGACACCTTCGTTCTGGAAATCTGTCTCGATACAAATGTACCGCGCTACGGCTACTGCCTGTGCTAATCCATACATCAAATGGGCATCTGCCAACTCCGCATTTGTAAACATTGCACTGACTGCAAAACCACGTTCGTGATGAACACTAACCTGCTGATGCTACGTACTGATGTGCTTAATGCTAGTACTGTAGAGCAATGAGTCGCATGTCAACACAAGCACTTAAGTCAACATCACCTTCCTTCAGTTGGGCCAACTGGCGGTGAAACGAGGGAATTACAGTACATATTGACGAAACTAGAATGAGCTCTAACATGGAAATTAAGCCTTTCCGGACACATGTCCACATAACATCTTTTCTTTATTTGTGTGAGAGGAACGTTTCCTGAAAGTTTGGCCGTACCTTTTTGTAAGGCTTTTGAAAAATACTGGTTGGCAAACACGTGTTTAAATTGGTGTTAACCTCGTTTAGGGGACCACCCACGAACTTGTCTTAATTAGGCTGTTCCAAGTTCATCTTATGGCGCATGGATATAGGGAGCCACGCTCTGTGAGACCTTTTATGCTAATAACCATATCCCTACATTCTCGAGTAGCTATGTGTGTTGCTAGCTTTAAACCAGGCAATGCGACAACTTGATCGTAAAGTGCCAAAGTGTTACTACTATAAGTTCAAACTATTAATGCAAGAACAATGTGCTATAATGGCATATAATTTACGGTCAGTAGCTTAGTAGAAGCCAACTACTCGATATTTTCAAGAGGAAACCGTACCATTTACTGAAATAAAATGGAAACTCGGGCATCTACGTTGGTAAACAGGTTGTAAACCCCGTTATTCTCTCTGGTACCAGGAATATTTAACCACACAAATCCTAGGTGTAAGTTATCCCTTGCGGAAAAGAAAAACGTGTTTGGGTGATAAGGAGAGGCGGCAATTCACGTATTAAAGAATTTCGCAAACTACACACAGAAACATCTGAGGTAATGTAAATATGTGGTCAGATATTTTGCCGCAAACAATCGAATGGGTGTGTGGAAGACAGTGCTAACCCTAAAATTAGTAAGGATTAAGTAGATGAAGTACACTACTGTGGTTCTTCAGTGCAACAAATGATGGTAATAAGTTTTTTCACAAGTTCAAAAAACTGGCTCTGAGCGCTATGGGACTTAACTTCTGAGGTCATCAGTCCCCTAGAACTTAGAACTACTTAAACCTAACTAACCTAAGGACATCACACACAGCCTGCCCGAGGCAGGATTCGAACCTGCGGCCGTAGCGGTCACGCGGTTCCAGACTGTAGTGCCTAGAACCGCTCGGCCACTTTGGCCCGCTTTTCACAAGTACTGCTAGAAAGAGCTTGCTGATATATGTTATGTCATATTGTACTCATATTCTTGTCTTTAAATTTAACCAATAATGTAACTCTTCTTATTAAGAAATAAAATTCATAGTGTTGCCTGACTCTCGAACTATAATTTTGTTACGTTCCCTCCTATTGTTCAGCTCAGAGTTTGATACAGAATATATCACCATATGCAAATAAATAAAAGTGTCAAATTTTATAACTACCTCTAATTTTCTTAGTTTTGTTTTCATTTGAATCGTTGTAATGAATACTGGTTTTATGCACTCATCTCTTCAGCGGCGATAATTCTTGGGTGCCACTAGAGTTCAGCCCTACGCAAGTGAACACAGACTTTAAAAATTTAGATATGTCATCGCACGCCTTTCCTGAGGAGAGAAAGCCGCAGCTGTTCGATACCAAGTGTTTTGACAGCTATGGAAGGGTGGCGGTCACACTACTATGAGCTGAGAGTCGGCGGCGCAAGTGTCGCAGTTAGATGCCAGCAGCAATCAGTTGTAGTTAGAGAGCCTGTATACAGAGAGAGTGGCCATAGGTGAAGTTGCCCGTGATTGGTTGATTAGCTTTGGCAGAAAAATGGCGCCAAACGTCTCTCGCGCTTCCTATGTTCGCCGTGCTTTTGAGTTGAATTGAAGTTCAGAGGACTTTTGGAAACGGTTAAAACGTATTTGAATTATTGAGAGACCTGTTATGCGTTATGCATGCTTGTTCGATTTGGTTGTACATCGTTTTTAGTACGTAATTAGCGTTTGCCATCTTAAATACGAGTTGAAATAATGAAGCGTTTTGTTATGAAGCCGGTAGGCCTACATGTTTGAAGTAAACACGTTAGTAATTGTACAGTATTGTTTTTGACATCTGTAATTCGTTCTGCAGACGTTCGTAAACGAAGCCAGGTTGGGCTGCATTTGGTTGTTCCAATAGAGGCGAAGGTGGATTTCCCATATTAGCATTTCCACGCAATGAACAAAGACGAAAGCAGTGGGCAGTCGCAGTCAACAGGGGTGAGATAAATCAAACAGGAGCCTTATGGAAACCAACCAAGTACTCTTATCTATGCGAAGTAAGTCTTTTTTGCTTTTTACTACATATAAAATAACTTGCAATACACATAGCTAAATTTGAAAGCAGACCTGTAAATTGGCTGTGTGAAAATTATTATAACACATTATTCTTATAAACAAAGGTATTTAACGAATAATTTCGCCATATTGTCTTGTGCTTTTGATTCGGTGAGTGTGTACTCCACTACTTGGTTCAAATGGCTCTGAGTGCTATGGGACTTAACATCTGAGGTCATCAGTCCCCTAGAACATAGGACTACTTAAACCTAACTAACCTAAGGACATCACACACATCCATGCCCGAAGCAGGATTCGAACCAGCGACCGTAGCGGTCCCGCGGTTCCAGACTGTAGCGCCTAGAACCGCTCGGTCACACCGGCCGGCTACTCAATTACTGGCCATTCAACAGTCCCGCCCGCAGTTTGGCAGAAAATGGCCACCGTATCGTCCTGTTGGCCACTCACTCCCTATACTGGCTCTCTAGTGGCAGTGATTGCCGGACACATATATAATGAAAAACACCATATCTGCAGGAGGCTGTGGGGTAAACTCATGTTCACGTGCGTCATCTGGGAGAACGCAGAGAGCTCAACCGTTGGCGAAAAGCATGGAAAGGCTGTCCGTCGTGGGTCAATTGAATGACCAGTATACACTGATAAGCCAAAACATTATGACCACTGCCCACCGCGACGTTGGATGCCACCTGATGGCCTTGCTGGTACATGACGCTCTAACAAAAGTATGTAAGCGGAGCAGACGCAGATGGGGGATCACTCTAGCGAAGATAGAAATCCCTTGGGATAAGTGACTTTGAGAAGGGCAGATTATTATTAAGCAGAGCCAATGACTGAGCATGTCGAAACCGGCGAAGGTACTCGAACACATGCTACTGTCACTAGCATCTGCGGAGAGAGTGTAAGTAGGCTGTTTAGGTTTTTATATAGGTGGCGCCACGTAGCGCTCTGTATGAAAATCACTGGCTGTGCTGTGTGCAGTCTGAGGCTAGTTCGCATTGTTGTCTGCCATTTTAGTGTTGGGCAGCTGGATGTGAACAGCGTGTAGCGTGGCGCAGTTGGAGGTGAGCCGCCAGCAGTGGTGGATGTGCGGAGAGAAATGGCGGAGTCTTGAAATTTGTAAGACTGGAGGTCATGAACTGCTATGTATATTACGATTTTTCAACACTATTAAGGTAAGTACATTGTTTGTTCTCTATTAAAATCTTTCATTTGCTAACTACGCCTATCAGTAGTTAGTGCCTTCAGTAGTTTGAATCTTTTATTTAGCTGGGAGTAGTGGCGCTAGCTTTATTGCAGTAGTTCGAGTAACGAAGATTTTTGTGAGGTAAGTGATTTGTGAAAGGTATAGGTTAATGTTAGTCAGGGCCATTCTCTTGTAGGGATTTTTGAAAGTCAGATTGCGTTGCGCTAAAAATATTGTGTGTCAGTTTAAGCACAGTCATGTATAAATTTTTCTAAGGGGACGTTTCAAGAGGTATAGGGACAGTGGAACTGCCAGGAGGCGCTAAATGATTGGACGTCCACAACTCTTCACAGAACGTGAAGTTAGGAGATATGTCTGTTCTGTAAAGTAGGATAGACGGTGATCTGTGGCATCTCTGCCCAAAGAGCGCAATTCTGGCGCGCACACATGTGTTTCAGAGCTCACCGTTCATCGCACCTTGAACATGGAGCTCCGCAGCAGACCACCCCTTCATGTTCACGTATTGACCAAAAGACCAAAAGGCATCGTGAATTACGATCAATGTGGCCCCGAAACAATCGGGATTTGATCGTCGATCTCTGGAAACGTGTCGTCTCTTTGAGTAAATCACATTTTTGCAACACTAGGACGATGGTAGCCTCAACAGACGCCGTCATCAGGGTGAATGGTGGCTCGAAACGTGCAGCGCACCACAGACGCAGGGTGGTGGGAGCAGTGTTATGCTATGGGAGGCAATTTTCCGGGGGGGGGGGGGGGGGGGGCAGGTTCCATTCCCGGCTGGGGCAGGAAATTTTCTCAGATCGGGGACTGGGTGTTGTGTTATCCTCATCGTCATTTCACCCCCATCTCCGACGCGCAAGTCGCCCAATTATGTGGCGTCGAATGCATAAAGTACTTGCCCTCGGCTGCCGAACTTCCCCGAATGGGGGACTCCCGGCCCACAATGCCGCACGCTCATTTTTTTCATTCCTGCGATTGGATGACACCTTTGGTAGTAATCGAAGACGCGCTGGTAGCAGTGAACCGCCTACGTCACTTCTTGCTTGATGTCTTCCTCGACGGAGATGTCATATTTCAGCAGTATAAATGTCCGTGTCGCGGAGCCAAAGCCGTGCTACAGTGGTAACAGGACCTTTAGAGTGAACTCACGTTGATATGTCGGCAACCAAACTCGCCTGATGTTAGTCCTATGGACCTCACATGGGTCGCTGACAAGCGCCTTCACCGCGTACTCAAATCAGCAGTTCATTATTTACGCTTATTACATGATCTGTGTTTAGATATCCACTGACACACACCTCCACAAACCCACCAACAAACCGTTGGACCCCTGATACGCAGAATCAATTATGTATTTATTTCCAAACACGGACAAACAAGATATTAAGAAGTGGGTCATAATGTTTTAGATCATTCAATAAAAACTGAGCAAGAATAGTTACAGAAAAGATAGTAACGTCGTTGCAGTGAGGAAGCACGCCTCAATGAAGTAAGCAGTTGTTATGTTACTCTATGTCAAACGATTCACAATTACAATGACTTGAATATTAATGTCACCAACGCCTTGTGCGGTTTTTGTAAACTAAGTATCCACGGATAGTGTTCATGGAGCCTTATCACAGCATAATAGTAGAATATTTTACAAAAAAAATGCTTATTATAAAATATAGGCCACAATATGCATTCCGTACAAAAAAACGTAAATTATCACCAAAATGATAAATAATTCAATGAAAACAGAGGTAGCATAGCAAAGTAGACGTCAATACGGAAGTAATAAGTTTCATTTATTAACAGCAATACAACTTAAAGTTGCGTTTACGGTAATAAAGTAATACTAATTGAAGAAACTAATGACAGTAGCATAAAGCTAAGGACAGCAGTGGAACAGTTGTTTAAATTTACGTTCTATCTGACGTATCATGCGTATGTGTAACGTAGAATTAATAGTTTATCGGTATGTAATGAAAGACTGAAGACTGTGAACTTAATAACGGACTGTCCTTCTCCGCGTAGGTCATTCGTTTGCCAGAGACTGGTCTGTGAAGAAGTAGTATGAGCCACGAATGAATTGCGTTTCGGTAGTGTACGAAATCTTTATATGTGCTACCTTGGAGACTGGTATTTTTCGCGTGTGTTGGTTGCGTTCACAAACACTGAGGTGAGGAAAGCCATAGGATGCCTCAAACTGTTGTGTTCGGTCCTTCTTTTGCTAGGCGCAGTGCAACAAATCGACGTGGCATGGACACAGCAAGTCGCTGGAAGTCCCCTGCCTCTATAGCGCACCAAAATGGCGGAAGTGGTGCAAATGCTGGATTCTGAGCAAGAAGTGACCTGTGGATTATGTCCCACAAATTTTCGACGGGCCGCCAAACCATTCGCGCGGACTGCCCAAAATGTGGTAAATTTTGAAAATTGTGGTAAGGTCTTATGGGACCAAACTGCTCAGGACATGGGTCCATAGGCTTACATACTACTTAAACAAAATTAAATTAACTTACGCTAACGACAACACACACACACACACACACACACATGTCCGAGGGAGCGTGGCAAGGCGCCCTACACCGCGCGGCGTGTCCGAAATGCTCTTCAAACCAGTTGCAAACAACTGCGAATTGGCGCATCGTGATCCATCAAAATTTCATCGTTGTTTGAGAGCATGCAGTCCACGAATAGCTGAAAATGGTCTCTAAGCAGCCGAATGTAACCATCAATGATCCGTTCCATTGAACAAGAGACCCAGTCCATTCCATGTAAACACTGCCCACTCCTTTATGGAGCGACCACCAGCTGGCACAGTGAGTTGTTGACACCTTTGGGTCCTTGGCTTCGTGGGACCAACATCACGCTCCAACCTTAAATCAGCTCCTACCAATTGAAATCGGGACTCATCGAACCAGGCTACGGACCAGCCCAGGATAGGCCCTGCAGGCAATGTCGTGGTGTTGGTAAAGGCACTCGCGTCGGTCATTTGCTGACACAACCCATTAATGGCAAATTTCCCAGCACTGACCTGACGGATACATTCGTCGTATATACCACACTGAGTTCTTCGGTTGATTCACGCTGTGCCGCATGTCTGTTAGCCCCGACAACTCTACGCAAACAAAGCTGCTCTCGATCGTTAAGTGAAGGCGCCTGAGATCTGGCATTCTCAGCACAGTCTTGATGGCACATTGGATCTTGAAATACTGAATCCCTAAAACATTTTCGAAATGGAATGTCCCACGCATCTAACTCCAACTACCATTCCGCGATAAAAGTCTGTTAAATGCCATCATGCGGCAGTTTTTCACACGAATTACCCGAGTACAAATGACAGCTCCACCAATGCACTGTCCTTTTATATCTCTTGTAGGCGATACTACCGCCATCTCTATATGTGCGTATCACTATCCCACGACTTTATGTCGCCCCAGTGTGTTTCAGCGAGCTGAGCTGGCGTGTAAACCCAGAATCATTCACGCTAGGAGAACAGGATGTAACTGTAAAATCATTTCCGCTGTTAATTTTTGTGAGTCGATTGAATTTGTGGTTTTAATTGGTTTGCCGAAGTGGACTTCTAATTTTGTAATGTACACTGAATGAACTTTGAACTGTTTCAGAGATTTTGCCAGAATTTACACATTTGTTAATGTCAGATGCAGCTCTAGTCTTATTTTATTTTAAACTACGACGCAGTCATTGCGTTGACTTAGCGCTGAAAAGAGGTTAATGAACTCTGAGTCATTCAAATGAAAACTGATGTGAACAGTAACTATTAGTTTTCACCGCACTATAGTGTCAACATATTTATATTATTGGGCTTATGTAACTAATTGTCAAGGGTAATTATGAGAAACCCATTTGATTGGCCCCTACTCAGCCAAATCACAAAAACCAACCATGCATTCGGAAACCCAGGAACAGTGTTATGACTATTTCAATTTATTTGGGGGCCCAAGAGCAAACAAAACATTGTTGGCAGCACAGTTACTAGTTTTATACCAGACACAGTGCGAACCTGAAAAGCGCACGTACGTGGGAGCTGTCTTAGTTTTGTGCAGAAACACCGCATGACCCGGCATATTGTTCTAAAGTGCAGTTACCTTGAGTCTTGACAGATGGGTCAGTGCTGATGCCGGTTGATGTCTAACCGGTTAGACAGCGGAATATATTTATTGTACAGATTAAAAACTTAGTTAAAATTTCTTAGGCCTAGGAGGAACAGACTAGGTTAGCAACGGTCCGGTGTGCCGATCGTTTTCTCGACAAAGTGTAGTGCCGATGCAGCAGATCTCAGAACACTGCAGAGAGAAACGCAGTCACTCCTCTAGTATTCAACAGGACGCTGTAAGGTAACATTACGTGACCTCGCGCCTGAATACCATGACAATAGACAAAAACAACCGAGCTCTGCGGTCAAGGGCCATTACTGAAGTTACCACGGCGCTGATAAAGGAGATAAATGCGCTCGTACAACTAGAACCACTATGTCATAAACGCAGGCTCGACCAGTTAAATAGAGAGGCTTTCAGAGCCCAATGACACATTATTTCCTACTACTATTCTGTCCGTGTTGTAGAACCAGAGGGAATGTCAGTCTAATTAGTTTCAGTGCAAGCACGACACACTGATCAATGATGGCAAGTGTGCTTTAGCTTTCTGACTTCACCACAGAGAGACAGCCAGCCGATGCATGTCGCAGCCTTCGTCTGCATCTGCCGATTACTAAAACCTCGTGTTTGGGAAAACTGGTGAACAACCAGCTCTCCTTCACTAAGAGGTCATCGTAGATGATCTGCAATCTGCCATCTTCGTACCTACCAGGCGAGGTAAGACGGTGTATCCTCCTGGCCGAGTTGTGGGCATCTGCTTCAGTGTTGGTGGATCCCTGTAGGGTGTCGAGGGCCTCGTCTGCATGACAACTGACATCTTGGACCACAGGGGAAGTCTCTACTTAAGCTCACGATGGACTTTCTTCGAGAGCACTGATATGAGAGGGGCACTGGGTTACCGCATAGTGTCAACACCGACTAAAAGGAAGACATCGGCGCTTGTTCGTGTCGTCACGTCAGCTAGGCACGGCGAACGCCAGGTCTGTTGCAGGCATACTCATAATGGTGGTGTCGCCCTCTCTGACACAGGAAAATGTGAAACTATTAGCGGTAGTTAACCATCACACATTGTTCTGAGAGATTTCTGCAACCTATTAATTATGCAATTCATTACACTTCTTAACATATAGTGTACTCCTGAACTTAAATTTCCACCTGTTTTAAGGATTAACATACAAAAACAGCTCCATTGTCCAGCAGCAACTTATTTGTCAATCTGAGGAAGTTACGTTTGTACTGGGTTGCTTTTACAAGAAACTGTGAACATATTGTGCTCTTCTTTAGGTATCTTGGTTGACTGTGAGGTGAGGAGCACTGAATGTTAATGAAATATCTTGCGATTGTACACATTGGGGGAGGGGCTGGGGGACAGAAGAAGAGGCAAAAGAGAGATTCGTGTTTCATCAAATAAATTTTTTTTATCTTATAGAGTTTCTCCTTTCAGTTGCAAGAGGGGATAATCTATCTTTTCTAATGAGCATGTTTAAAAAAGTTTAAGCTCAGCAGTATTTTCGATGTATCAAGCTATTTTGTTTCCTGTTTAGAATTCCTTTCGTTGAAACGACTGTAATCTAATGACTGGCAACAGTTGGACATTTACACATGTAAATTAGTTCACATTTCCAGTGACGATGTCAAACGAAAATAAAAAAATAAATAAAAGAAACGAGTTAATTGTAAGGGGTTGGGGTAAGCTTCGATAACAAAATGGGTCAAGTAAATATAGGTACTTGAACGTAAAATTTCCGAAGCTTGCAATGGGGCAAAGCTTCTTCTCATATTGATCTACGTTTGTTTCACAGGTTTCAGTAACACAGAACTATGATCTTCATTTGTAGCTTTACGATAGTAAGAAAACCTTTCATGTAAATAAAACTGCAGAATCCATAACAATACCAAACTTTTGTCAAAAATTAGTGATAAGCACGCCCAGGCGTTTCTGCTTGCAACAGACCTGGCGTTCGCCGTGCCTAGCTGACGTGACGTCACCAACAAGCGCCGAGGCCTTCCTTTCAGTCGGTGTTGATAGCGTCCGGGCAAGCAACGCCTTCCTCGTCCGTTGTGCCCGGCCGCTGCCTACAGATCTGAAGAAAAGTTATACCATTTTAAATTCTGGCGAATAATAAATAATATTACAGAAAACGCTGCACAACTGATTCCTCCAGGCATTTAATGGATCATTCACCCTCACTATTTGCTCGACCTCCTGATCACAACACGATCACCGCTCTGGTTCGCTACAAACCAACGATACTAACATGGAGCGATTTACTGACATTGAATAACCAGCCTTGTACACAAGTTAGGCACAAGTAAAGTATGCTAGAATTACGTTAATACATGAAGTATCTTTATCTTAACACCTGCGACGTAGCGTATTGTTGGACACCCCTTTAAGATTCAAATAAATGATCTGTAGTGAAAACTCGGCTGAGTGCTATTGAGTCATACTTCCGTAGCCATTTGGTGAAAGGTGACGCACACACATCAGAAAATTACAAATAGTGAACAGAACGCCGTACGAACAGCTTTCAAGTGCTTTAGGAATTCGTAATGAACATAATTTTTACCCACTGTTCTTGTTTCTGACTATGCTCAAGAGTGAACAAGCACATTGTTTTCAGTTTCGGATATTTTTCGTCTGCTGGGATCTTTTTTTAGAGCTTCCAGGTTTCTTTTTTCACCCTGACTCGTATATTTGTTGTAATGACTGACTGTAAGTGAGTAAGAGTGACAGGACGTACCCTAGCTAACGTCAAGACTAAGACCGAGAGTCATTTACGGAAAACTGATTAGGAAGAACGTAGTTTTGACAATACACTTCTCTTAACCTTATCAAATAATCATTACATAGCAAAACCGTAAGAAATACTTCAAATAATAATCATCACTTTTGATACTCTGAAAGACTTCATCGTTTTTGACTATGAGCTCAAAAATAAATCTAGGTGTACTTTCTTAAGGAAAATCTACTCACTGACCGTAGACCGAGTGGTTGCTAATAATAAGGCACTGGATGGTCTGTGATTTTCTAGTTCAAAACCTAGGCATTATAGAGCACGCAATTTTTAGCCATGGAAGAGCATAACCTTCGTTACTAATTCTTTATTTCACCTTGTATAGGTTAATGTTATGACCTCACTAAAATACAATCGTCCGGAGTAAATGTCGGGAAATGCAGGTTCTTTTATTATTCTGGGAAATGGTGTAGTGGAACCACAACATACGAAATATTAGTTCACTTTATTACAAGAATGATAAAAAGATGTTCGATGCATTGCCACAGGAATATGCCCAATATTTTGAAACTCTGAAACTTTTATATCTCTTCTCTTGAAGTAGAAAGTTAGCGAAGTTCAAAACGACAATTCAATCTAAGTCATGAGCAACACATGTGTCCTAACTGTCCGGTGTAATGTGTTTGATCGGAGATCACGAACTGGACAGGGAGATTCCATGCTCAGTTCTAATCGCCCGCCGGCCTATGTAGCGGAGGGGTTCTAGGCGATTCAGTTCGGAACCGCGCTGCTGCTACGGTCGCAGGTTAGAGTCCTGCCTCGGACATAGATGTGTGTGATGTCCTTAGGTTAGTTAGTTTGAAGTAGTTCTAAGTCTAAGGGACTGATGACCTCAGATGTTAAGTCCCATAGTGCTTAGAGCCATTTTGAGTAACCCGCGGCTCTGCCTCCTGTGATCACAGGCGCCTTTCTCTGCCGTGGTACACACATAAGCCATCACAGTTAGTAAACACTGAGGAAATAAGAGACATTGCCACAAGTTACTCGTAAGTCATAACATAACATGTAGATGCACTATTAATCCACATAAATCCACCTGATGAAGGAGGTTCACACTGCCAAGAGCACTGTGGAAGTATATAAACAGTGAATAGTAAAGATGTATTTTATCTGTGTAACATCTAGCAAAATTGAGAAGATTTGAAGCTGAAACGAGAGCTGGTAGAGATGTCGTGTGGGAAGGAGTGCTGGGGAGGTGTTATATGGACATTCAAATTTGGTTGTGGAATATTTTGGTTACTAGTTTGATTTTGGACTCTGGATAGCTCAGGAAATGGTTTTCAAGAGACTCTTTTGTTACTACTTGGCTAAGTGAAGACGACGAGAAGTCTATAGAATAACAATTTTGCATTCCGCATTTTATGAAAATGGAGGTTACTGCTGTTTTAAAAACAAAAATTATTGAAGGACGTCACTCGTGGATTTTAACTGTAAGAAATGTGGAAGTTAAATATCTGAAAATTCATGATAAGGATGGTGGACTGTGTTAGTTAAATTGTGAAGACTGTCGAACTGCTATCAATTCTTCGGGCATTTATTAAGGAGAGACTAATATTTTAAGTAATCAACTGAAGCTTAGACAGGCAGAAGGAGGCCTGTGAAGGACAGACTCGCATATTATACGTTTTGTACGTGGAATACAATAAAAATGCAACCGCTGAAAATAGAAACTTGGAACGGGTTTGTACTGTTATCTGTATTAATCATGTTTTGGCGTAATTCGACATCAAACTCTTAACATCCGTCTGTGATTGTTGATACTTCCAGCATTTAGTAAACTGTCGAGCTTCCAGCTTAAAACTCCATCACACTGAATTTTGATCTGGTATTTGCGAATATGAAACAGAGGAGATACGCCTTTATCAAGATCTTCCATTCTGTCTTGGTGTGTAACCTGTCGCAGATTTTATTGCAGCATCAACGAGGCTTTGACACCCCAAGGCATGCCTTCTTTGTCATCTCTCTCGCCTTTGACGGAATTCAGTGGCGACAAGGAAATTAAATCATACAGATATCTAAAACAGAAGAGAAAAATTTTAATGTTAATCAAGTTAATTTGTTAGTGACAGATAGTAGCACTTTGAATGTTGTAGAGAATAACTTTTCGAAGTCGTCTTTTTCACAAGTCACCATGCAAGTAAGTGTCCAACTATCGTTATAGTTTCATAATAGCTTACATCACTAATTTTTTTTACCTATTACTTTAGAGCTGTGGATGTATTACTAATATCTTGTGGTGTAGTACGATTGAGTTAGAGAGCATACGTTTCATGTGCGTGCGAGTTACGTGTTCCTCTGACAGACAGGAGTCATAATCCAGCATTTTGCCATAAAATTGTTTTGTTGGTGACAATGACTTTTCAGACGGTCGCAAATATATTTTTCTTCACGATACATTTTATTCGAGAGCAGGCTAATTGGAGCAGTCTTTGCTTCAATTGACATAACTAGATAGTACTACAAGTATATTTGTAGGCAAGATTAAGACATAAACGTTTCATCTGGCGACAGTACAGTAGCACGCTGAATTGTTATAAAAGTAACAGCAGCTGTGTTATACTTGTTCTGCAATCTTAGGATTAGAAGTAGAAATCAAAAGAAAGTTTATAATTACCTAAACTCAAGCTAAATTCAAAGGAATCAAAATGTTATCAGTGGAAGAAACAGAAGGACGGATAGTCGGCAAGAAAGGAGGGCAAGAGGGACATCCGAAACTGAATTTCAACCGTGTGTAGCAAATACATCACTGGAAGCAGTTTCAGCTTGAGAAATTCACACTAGTTTTATGTTTGGTCGCCATTTAAAATGATGGAAGAAATGAAAGCAAATCAAAGTAAGATGAAAGCTAAAATGAAAGTAGGGATAAAATAGAAACAGATCAGAGCAAGGCAGAACCTCAAACTCGAACAGATGAAAGCCAACTTGAAACTTCGGAAGAAGTTGGATGGAGCTAGAGTGGAAGTTGGAGTTTGGTTGAAAGCCGAACAGAGTAATCTCTTTTAAGAATTAGGAGGAAAGTCAAGGTTGTAAAGAAAAGAAAGAACAGATAATTGAGTGAAAGATATCACGAGTCCCAGAGTATATGGATTCAACAGTGTCCGAGAAATTCGACCTGGTAGAAAGTAGTGTGAAAGAAACAAGCAAAAAACATGAAGACACAAGAGCTGATGCAGAAGCACTGAGAAAACGCATCACAGTTGTAGAACAGGAAATTAATGAGCTGGGACAATAACACGGAATATTGTTACATGTGGAAGAAAACATGAGATTTGCGAGTAGTATCGTGAAAGGACAAAGTACTGTAATGCAAAACTTAAGGAGGAAGTACCAAAGTGTCCTATGGTATTAGTTCAACGTGTGAGGTGGAATACGAAGGCTCATCGGACAGCGGTAATAGGGTGGAGCTGGAGTGCAGTTTGGTGCAGGGAAAAGCCGTCAGTGAGCATATCAAACTAGGACCCAATCCAGGAACTGCGTAAATATTATTCAGATATTTACGCTCTAAGGAGATACAGGCCAATGCTGTAAGGCTGTTGATGTGGAGACCGTGCTACAGTGGAGGCAGTGAGTCTGTTTACTTTCGAAAGTTGCTAGGCAATCCAAAGTACACAGAAACACAAACCAACTATGTGCTGAGAAACAGTGAGCTGCAATGGAATTTGCCACAAGTTGTCAAACGATTGTTGAAAGGAGCATCTTGGTGTGGTCTGGGCAGTTTTATGAGTAGATGCGAATGAGCTGAAACTACTTCTGTAATCGTTTAGTAACACAACGGCGTATGAATTACATAACGGTTTCACCAAGAATGAGCAGAAACAATGGACGTGGAAGAAGCGACATAGGACGCCTTTCTTGACAGTACAATAAAAGGAGTAACATAAAGAATGGAGGGAGAAGGAAATAGGACGAGGGACATAAGATGGAATAATCTGAATCTAGATAACAATGTCTTAGATTTACTTGTCGATCTGTATTAATAAAAAATTTCTGTTTGATCAGCCTTGTTAAAATTTATTGTATTGAAAGTTTGTCAGTACTAAGACAGTGAGAACTTCACTAAGTACCTGTGAATATGACATAATAGGGTGTGTGTTTCAAAATTAGTATTACAGGATTCTAGGGGCTATAGAGAAGACTTACTACATAAAGTTTCGATGAGGAATCCATATCCGAAATGTATCGTTTGAATGTAAAGTAATTTAGAAGATTGTTCACTTTTAATCTCCCGCTTTAGGGTACGCACTCGGGGGAGAAAATTAGCTCGGATACGTGTACTTTACAGAGGCCACGGTACTAACAACGTTTTCAGAAGGGTGCTCTTCGTCGGGTTCTTTTCTATGAGATGAAGGACTTCAAAGTTGCGCCTATGGAGCACTTCAGTCACCGCTTTTATTTACGAGCGTGCCAGTTACTCCCAGCCGTTGTAGCTGCCGGACGAAAATGATACGTCGTATAATTACGACAGGGCCTGTTGTAATTTTTGTGTATTCTGTAAGTCTGAAAGTGATCTCATCTGAAAATTTATTTTATATCCGAACGGTACCTTTTCGAACATATGTTCCGTAAGGTCTACTACGTCCCCTCTACAAACCGTAGAAGCTTGTAATAGATCTTTGGAAGACGGAGTATATACGCCAAAGTTCTAAAGGAGTTTATCTGATTTCTGAATTGAGAATCACCATCATTTATTAAGTGACTATATTTTTTTAGTTATCGGCTAGAAAGACTTCGGCATAAAGGCGTATAAGGCAAAATCGTGTGTCGGCGATTAACAAGCAATAGTTGGAAAACTGATTTGACTGAAATATTTATCAACGCCATTCTTCGTACCAATGTTCTATTTCGAATCTGAACAATTAACTAAGTAAAATCAGAAGTTAAATCTATTAATATGACAGAGCTACTAAAGAACAGTCGATGAACTTTGCATTAATAGAATCAACATTGCTTTGTGGCTTATAATGAGTCTTCAGACGTGGTAAAGACACATTATAACTTCTGTGGAGAAGGAACTACTAGTCTAAATACAAATTTAACTACCCGCTTTGAGGACACAACGAATTGAACAATATATTGCTTTTAATGAATCGAGGGAGAATATATTATTGATCAAGCATCAACGCAGCACCTTGAGGTTATACAATTATATAATCACTGAGATGGATAAAATAAAGTTATGAGACGTCGCTTCCTCTAGAACTACAAACATAACGAAGCTGAGCCAAGTATCATTGCTGAAATAAATCCACCATATAAGGACAGCATTCCGAAAAAGACGACGTAACACCACATCACGCCCATTCGACACACTTTTCACTTACTCTGACGAGACACCATTCCTGCGGTCTTGATGTCTCTTCTTTGCGGCGGACAGTCTTCAGCTTTCTACTTCCAACTCTGTTTGTATTGACACATTACTGTTCGATTATTATGATTCATGACATGTATACTACCTGTGGTGTCACCGCCAGACACCACACTTGCTAGGTGGTAGCCTTTAAATCGGCCGCGGTCCGTTAGTATACGTCGGACCCGCGTGTCGCCACTGTCAGTGATTGCAGACCGAGCGCCACCACACGGCAGGTCTAGAGAGACGTCCTGGCACTCGCCCCAGTTGTACAACCGACGTTCATAGCAATGGTTCACTGACAAATTACGCTCTCATTTGCTGAGACGATAGTTAGCATAGCCTTCAGCTACGTCATTTGCTACGACCTAGCAAGGCGCCATTACCAGTGTATATTGAAATGGAAATTATGAACAGTCAAGAGAGATGTACACCGATTGTGGATTAAAGTTAAGTATTCTCCCAGTACCTCCTGTTTTGCTAGTCTTATTTCTCTGACCTGTTCCAGACCTCACGCCAGTCTGCGTGAGCTTAACGCGTGCCTTTCGGCTTCCTCCGAGTGGCTTGGCTGTCTTGCCACGTCACAACACTACCAATGCGTAATCTAAGTTGTATAGTTAATATACAGGTTAACGAAACTAAATTTACGCACATATTTAATTATTTGTACACTGTTAGCCTATTTTTCCAGCGTGGCTATAGCATGTCTCAAATTTTACGTCATCTCTGAGTATTGCACAGAAGTGAGAATTTTAATTACATTTTGGCTCAAATATCGACGTTTTTCAGTACACTTCTAGCGGGAGAAACTGGAACAAGAAGAAAATAGAAATATTTCTACATGGATAGTTTAGTTATTGAAATGTTCTGCAAGCCAATTTCGAATCCCGAAATAACTAAATGATTCTTTTCTTGATGTTCTTGCGATAGAAACGGATAATTTCGGCCGGTGGACTACACTCGGTGCAATGTGTGTCCCGATATGGACACAATGAGAAATGCCCTTGACCTTGTGCTCCAGCGTATAATAGCGATTTCACTTCATCACAATGAAGCGATGGATATATTTTATTGATTTTTCAGATCTTGTATCAAAATAATTTCACAGGTAACGTTGGCGTAATTCTTCAGTCGTCTTCTAACAATTTTTTTCCACGCTTTAACGCACAATTTAGTACACAACTCAATATTTTCACTCACAGAACTAGGCTCAAACAAAACCAATATCATGTTCATATAGCCAGAGTTAAACATTGCATGAAGGCAGAGAAATAATATCTCATGAAGAGTCTATAACAGTGCAGTTGCATCTTTCACTGCATCTCTGCTCGGAGTACTTAATTGCTATGAACGTTCGTTTCATATCAATATGTTCGATAGTGGTGCTTTGTCCCGAAAGGTGGTAACATACAGTACTGATCGGGATAGCGGCTGTGCATCTGCATTATATTGACAGGTGTGACTTACAAGCGTCGCTAGCAGTTCATCGGAACGATTTTTTCCAGACTTTTCGAATGAAAGAATATTGGACAGATTCGTAGCATTGAAAAGCTAGGATTATTCAACGTCCTTTCTGGGAAAATCGGGCACTTAGAGCTTAGAGAACAGGGAAACTGTTATTTACAGAAACCAAAATTTGTATGGTAATGATGAGCACTGAACTTATATTTTATTTTGTGTAGATCCCAGTAGAACGAGGAAAGAATCAAAGCAAAGAAGTATTTTTCGCTCTCAGCAATTTTTCCTTTTTTTTATATTTTTATCTCGGTTGCCGTTACAGCAAACTGCTGGGCTGGAGAGTCATTGCAACAGTGAAACGAGAGCCCCTCCGCCGTACACGGGCGCTCGTTTCCGGGAAATAATTATCGCGATACTCGAAGACTGAATGGGCGTGCAGCATCACGAAACTAATTACCGCGCGCTGCATCCGCGCCTCGCGGGAGCGTATTCAGACTTGGAATTAAAAAGAAGCGGAACTCCATTCTGAGCGATGTGTCCGCTGGGAAATGTCGAATGGCAAGACCGGGTGCTTATTCTTCGGGCCTTTGCGCCGACGGGCGAATTACCGAAATGTCCGCGGACACTATTACCGACATTCCACTGTCTGTAGAGAAGCCCTGGAAAAATAACGTCTCAAATCTTAGAGAGAAATGTTTGTATCTCGTACAATACTTTTTGCTTGGTTAATAAACCAGCAGTCCCGTAGGCACAAAACGGCCGAAAGCGGCAAAAGTTTCTTGAAAACGAGTATTGTTAAAAATTCAAAACGGCTATCCCGCAGAGATTAGTTCTCTTTCGTCGTTGTAGAAGTATGTGCCAGGCCAGAGCGTCTGAGTAATAACATACCCGGGGTGGCCAGCAACAGTCTGAAAGTCTGAAAAATAATGGTTAAGAAATGGATTCGATACGTTGCGCCGTTTCGGAATTAAGTTAGACTGAAATTAGCCATTTAGGCCGTTGCTTGCGCAGATTAAAGCGACTCCCCACATAAAATTAGTGTCAGTTGTCCTCATAGCTTAGACCATGGTGCAAGTGACAGCTTTGCCTTTGTATCGGGTTCGATATTTACTACCTTTCCACATCCAAATTTTGAATCGCTTCCTTGTCTAGTTTTAGAAAGCGAAACGAAACCTGGAAATAGCACTTCGCTATTGTTGAATTTATGAAGGGAAAACAAGTGCTGGAACGAAAATTAGAGCATCCGCAATTGATTGCAGACCATGCCGTTTTAAGTGGACTTCACTGTTCACTGCCCACAGTAAGATCCGGCAGCGATAGAAGCCACCGATTTCCGATTTGATGTGGACGCCTGTAGAAAGTAGATCACACTGTAGAAGGGGCATTCTGCCACACAATCCAGTTCAGTGAACTCGCTGACGTTAAATAAAACGTGTAGTCTGAAGAGGCCGTTGTGGCCACGAAAGAATTACAAAGGTAGTTTCCTAAACGTTTTGAGGACACTGGCAATCTTACACCTGTTTTCGAGCTGTTTACAAGACCGTTTGTCGGTGTAGTTGACAGCGCCCCCGGGTATGTTCAGACGTAACTCATTAATCTACAAGGTAATCCCGTTTTAAAGACACATCCCTTTAACGTTAAACCTGCCCAGGACGTCTACATCTACGCAGATACTCCACAATTCACTGTATGGCACCTGGTGGAGGGTACTCCGTACCACTACCAGTCACTTCCTTGTGGTCCTACATTGCTTTCCTCAGGTAGAGTTTCCATGACTCCATAATGAAGTTGCAGAGGCACTATTATATTTCGAGCAGCATATATGTTTGAAAGACGTATTTCGATTATGAAACTAAGTAACTCACGATGGCGTAGTAATTTCAGTACCAAAATCTGTGTAACTGGCTGCATCTGGGAGCATGCTGACAGTTTGTTCCAGTTAAAAATTATGTCTTCAGTACACAAAATATAATTAAGTAGTACTGAAATTTTGTTTTTTTTTCCCTGTGTTTCTGAGAGATGCAGCACATAAAACCGAGTCCTACAAAGTGCTGCTGCAATGCCATTTGAATGCGGCACGTTCACAGTTCCCACCTCCTCACCCTCACAGCGTGGTATGGCGATGTGGGTGGGGTAAACCCGGGTATGTGGGTGGGGTAAACCCTCCCAGCCAGGGTTAGCGCTATGGCACTCGTGCCAGGGTACGGCCCGCTCTCCGAATTCTTGGCCACCCCTCATTTAGAAGTAGTCGAGGTGCAATATGACTGCCGGCCGCAGTGGCCGAGCCGTTCTAGGCGCTTCGGTCCGGAACCGTGCGACTGCTACGGTCGCAGGTTCGAATTCTGCCTCGGGCATGGATGTGTGTGATGGACTTAGGTTAGTTAGGTTTAAGTAGTTCTAAGTTCTAGGGGACTGATGACCTCAGATGTTAAGTCCCACAGTGCTCAGAGCCATTTTTGAGCAATATGACTCTTGGGTGTTTGTCAAAACATGAACGTACGCTTTCAGCCCTTTAATCAAGGCTGTTGTCATCTTTGACGACGGGAGTGTGCACAGCATACTCCCCAAGAAGACGTAGAGGAAGAGGCAACGCTCGATCTTCGGGACTGTTGACACAAATACCGAGCTTCTTAGTAAAATAAAGACTAGACTCAACATACAGTACGCATAATACCCCCAGTACCACTTCTGGTCAGAACTATATACTCCACACACTATACTTTAAGTCCATCACTGCACCATCGCGGCTCTCAGAGCCCTTAATCGCTCGAAAAGTAGCGAAACAGAGACTCGTCGAACAACAACACATGTCTCCACTCAGATAATCTCCAGTTTCTGGGTTCTTTTGCCCACTAAATACGTCGACACTATGAGGCACTGTGGGCAATTTCCTGTTGCGAAAAATGGTTCAAATGGCTCTGAGCGCTATGGGACTTAACATCTGAGGTCATCAGTCCCCTAGAACTTAGAACTACTTAAACCAAACTAACCTAAGTCCATCACACACATCCATGCCCGAGGCAGGATTCGAACCTGCAACCTTAGGGGTCGCGCGGTTCCAGAATGAAGCGCCTAGAACCTCTCGGTCACAATGGGCGGCAGCCTTTTGCAGGGTAACCGACTCCTAATTTGCAACACATACAGATCACCTAAAAGTGATCGCTTGGTAACTGGTTGAGATGAAAGTGCATTCACTGTCAGCTGCAATTCCTGTCGCATTGGAAACTCATCGTCAGTGACGAGGCGTAACGTTCGCACCCGTCAATTACGAGTTTCTTACAACCACTGCTCTTTCGTAGTGTAACGTGTTTACGAGTGGTACATCCACGGCCTGTTCGAGAACGGTTTCCTGCACGAACGGATTTTCTTTAGGCACCACACCCCCTCGCTCATGTTCCCTCGTACGCTTTCACCCGAGTCAGTTCTCGCTACCAATTCCGATATGCACTCTCAATTTGGCGCCCCAAGAGTCGGCTTATGTTGCTTGGGCATTAAACCGCCTTGAGTACTCCAGTGCTTAAAGACAGTGAGCGCTGACGCGCCAAGATATTGTATGCTTCAAATGGCTCTGAGCACTATGGGACTTAACATCTATTGTCATCAGTCCCCTAGAACTTAGAACTACTTAAACCTAACTAACCTAAGGACATCACATAACACCCAATCATCACGAGGCAGAGAAAATCCCTGACCCCGCCGGGAATTGAACCCGGGAACCCGGACGTGGGAAGCGATAACGCTACCGCACGACCACTAGCTGCGGACAAAGATATCGTATAACTTGAATCGTGTTGCAGTCATAGTCGCATCCAAAAGTGACAGCTCCTTTCTGCGGTTCTAACACGTCTCCAATTCGCAACATCCTACTATGCTTATTCTATACAACCTACTGGCATGCACTGAGGTGGTAAGAGTCATGAGATACCTCCCGCTATCTGGATAACCAAACCATTCGCTCGAATTGTTCAGAATGTTCTTCGAGCCAGTCGCCAAAAATTGTGATCTGTTAAAATGGCGCATTGTCATCTATAAAAACTCCACCCTTTGTTGCTGTAAACGGTCTATAAGTCGCCGAACATGCCATCTCCACTCAATGATCGGTTCAGTTGGTCTAGAGGACCTTTCCATGTAAACACAGCCCACCATTAAGGAGCCACCACCAGCTTGTACAGTGAGTTGTTGACAACTTGGGCCCATGGTGTCTTCGTGGGGTCTACGCCACGATCGAACCCTACCATCAGCTGTTTCTAACTGAAGTTGGGAGTCATCTGACCAGGCCACTGTTTTCCAGCCGTCTAGGGTCCAACCAATACGGTCACGAGCCCAGGAGGAGCGCTGTAGCCGGTGTCGTGCTGTTGGCAAAGGCACTCGCGTCGGTCGTCTGCCGCCATAGCCCACTGACGTCAAATTTCGTCCCACTGATCAAAGAGATACGTTCGTCGAACGTCCAATATTGATTTCAAGGAGTTGCTTGCCTGTTACCTATGACAACTCTATGCATAATCCGCTGCTCACGGTCGTTAAGTGAAGGTCTTCGGGAAGTGCGTTGTACGTGGTGAGGGGAATGCCTGAAATATGATACTCTCGGCACCCTCCTGACACTTTAGATCTGGAATATTGAATTCCCTAACGGTTTCCGAAGTGGAATGTCCCATTTGTCTAGCTCCAAGTATCATTTCGCGTTCAAAGTCTGTTCATTCCCGTCGTGGGGCCATGGTCACGCAGAAAACTTTCTTCTACGAATCATCTGAGTACAAATGACACCTCCGCCAACGCACCAACATTTTTTACCTTGTTTACGTGACACTAGCGTCATCTCTATATGTGTATACCGCTACTCCTTGACTTTTGTGACCTCAGTGTATATGTAATGTACTGCCATAACTTCCATCATCGGTATTAGCGCTCCCAGAAATACCAGCAGGCTCCAGTTTTACACCAGTTATAGCACACCGATGCTATCAGCTTGATCTTTTAAAGGAGTGACTAATGTTTTGTACGGTGAGCGCATATTCCACATGACCCCTGGAGGAAAATTAGAGAAATTGGATCCTTTAGTTAGTTAAAATTTATTTGCATTTGATTTCTATACCTTGTAACCAGCAATATGTTATACAAGAGTTACGTCTGAGGAAGACATTTTTGTATTTTTTTGTGTATAAGGAGCTGGTGGTAGCTCATAACGAATCGTCTAAAACCTCCACTGTGGCTAAGGAATTATTAATAACCAATTGTGACAAACAATTATGAGCGTGGCATGTTGTTGTTGTTGTGGTCTTCAGTCCTGAGACTGGTTTGATGCAGCTCTCCATGCTACTCTATCCTGTGCAAGCTTCTTCATCTCCCAGTACCTGCTGCAACCTACATCCTTCTGAATCTGCTTGGTGTATTGATCTCTTGGTCTCCCTCTACGATTTTTACCCTCCACGCTGCCCTCCAATGCTAAATTTGTGATCCCTTGATGCCTCAAAACATGTCCTACCAACCGATCCCTTCTTCTAGTCAAGTTGTGCCACAAACTTCTCTTCTCCCCAATCCTATTCAATACCTCCTCATTAGTTACGTGATCTACCCACCTATCTTCAGCATTCTTCTGTAGCACCACATTTCGAAAGCTTCTATTCTCTTCTTGTCCAAACTGGTTATCGTCCATGGAGCGTGGCATATTACGAGTAAACCACATTTATTGCAACGACGTGAAAGCCATTGCAGTAACAGTAACTCCCCACGTGGTAACAACTTACAACCAAAGACTATCCTGTATCAGAGGCATTTCTCAAAGACGTTACCGTGATCAATTTTGTCACCTTAATTTTGTACACGAAAAAATAGAGTTTCTCTTGTTCTTGTAAAATAAAACTTGTGTTGATATTAATAATAATTTTTATTCGATTTTTATAACTTGAACGTAATAATATCTGAAAGGCTAGTTTTGCCGAATGCTCATGTTTTCGTATAAAAAGCATACCGGATGATATCCGATAATATGAAGGAATAGAAATAAGGATTAATTACCATAAAACAGCACTCCAGCAAAATGCCGAGAATTATTGACAAAAAGTATTATCGAGGGACTGTTTAACAGTGAGACCGATATCAAATGGCTCTGAGCACTATGGGACTTAACTTCTGAGGTCTCAGTCCCCAAGAACTTAGAACTACTTAAACCCAACTAACCTAAGGACATCACACACGCCCATACCCGAGGGAGGATTCGAACCGTAGCGGTCGCGCGGTTCCAGACTGTAGCGTCTAGAACCGCTCGGCCACCTCGGCCGGCGCAGATCGATATCGACAGAGTCAATCTGGAAGAGGGAAAATTATCCTTGGGTTGTTGCAATCAGAACACATCATGGTAACAGGTAAAATAATCATCATCATAAATGAGGAAAATACTAGCTTGTTCTGTACTCATAGTGCGACATTATCTTCTGGTTTTATGACACCTTCTTAGAGTAAAGTCAAGCAATATTAGATAGACAAGTGACTCTTGTTGGATAGTTCACGGTGTGAAACAGAAACTCTACGTAGGAGTGCACAATGTTATGGGTAGGAAGCAACCCATTTTAAATGTTTCTGTAAACTGGTGTATTTGCTAGGCTGCATCCTCTTTTAAATGTTTCTGTAAATTGGGGTATATGCTGACGCGAGAATAATGGAGTTGTTGATAGGAAGTTGGTGTTCACTTCAATTATTGTCTTGCACGAAGTTATTTGATGAACGTAATCCACCCACATGATACTTCGATAATAGTTGATTTTAATCACCAAAATGTTAAATGGTGTAGTGATTCAGGGTACGCTGTTTGATACCCAGTGGTTTTCAGAATCTCCGATCGGAATTTTAGATTATTTTCAACACGAAATAATTCTTTCCGTAAATATTTCAACGACATGAGAAATTAAACGAGTCGACTGATAACAGAGAGAGGTGAGTAAAATGTAAGAAATACTTGGTATTTATTGTGATTTATCTCTGTATTGATCTACTTCTAATGCAATCCAATGGACGTCATTGTCGTGTACGGGGTACATTCTACATCAGGCACAACTGTGAGTGGTACAGAGAAATTTATATGTGAATCGCGGTTCGGAAAGTTTTTTGAACTTGTCATGGCTTAACAGATTAGAAAATGCTCTAGATCTGTATCCAGAGCTGTAGTATTGCCTTTAGAACTTTACTGTTTCTTTACAATTGACAGTTACGAAGGAAGTAGTTGAGTGAGACTTTGCCTAGGCAGGAGGCACGGCACGCTTTTAGCATATCCCACGAGATTTGTAGCGGTAGGAAGCGTGCATGCTTTTCAAACTTCAGCACCACACAAACAACACTTTCCACTTGCACTGTGCTTCTGTTTCAGGTAAGTTTCTGGCCTAGGGGATAGTTCGTTGCTCCCTGTGATTTTGTTGGTTTTAATTTCATGTGATTTTCGAACTTAGAATGTGTTACGTTCATTCTATTATTTGTTGTGTGTTGTTTATGCGGAACACTGGTAGAACATTGCTCAAACGGAATGAGAGGAAATATTTGAATTTTCTCTCTGTACGAGGGGTGGAGGGTGCTATCGGGGTACGATACTTGCTTGAGAAAAAAAAAAGATGCAGTTTAGTAGTGCTCTACTTAAGGAAGATGGCCTACTTTAGGGAGATAATCAAAAGAAATACCGCAGTTCTGAATATAAACAAACGCATTTTATGTAGATTAGGAAGAAAACGTTTGTGAATTAACAGGAAGCTGGAACCTGCATGGGAAAGACATAGTGTGGCTATGCGAATTACCAAAATTCACACGAATTCCTCCCGCCGCCAACTTCTTTATCTCAGCATAGCAGCTGTAAGCAACGTCATCCATATCTTTTCCTACAGTTTTACTCTCTACAGCTCTCTAGTGCCGTGGCGGTTATTCCCTGACGTCATAACACATGTCCTGTTAATTGTATAGATCTCCTTTTTTCCAAACCGATAGACTTAGTTATGACACATTAACTCCACGATTCTAATTGTAATGTTAGAAACAGACACGCACGTCAGAAAACATAGCAATAGGTTAAATTTAAACCCACTACATGTATCGAGTAATAAAACTAAACGGGCAATTAATTCATATTATCTCGAACTGGCGATCCTTGTCAAACTTACGATTCAAAGCACTTGAAAAAAATAGTGTACTGTTAATAATCTGTTTGTGTTATGCGTTAAACTTGTTTCAATAAGAAAATGTCTCTGATATATGGAAAATTTGGTAACGTCATAAGAAAACGTATTTTCGTAAACTTTTCTGTTTATCTGATTAACAGTTTCTTTCTGTAAATGAAATTCAAGTGAAAGCGTACTACAGCTCTTCCAGGATACTTTGGTGTCGGCTCCATCTTCGTACACTTCATAGTTTGTGAGTTTGAGTGAGTTGTGTGAAAGATGACATTACGCATGTTTTCCGTACAAAATGTGGCAGTTACGATCCAAACCTCTTCATATTCTTGCCAAAATGTCAATCCTTACGTAATACTGAACAGAGTTTAGACAAAAAATTCTGTCCTGAATTTTCTGTCATAATCATTTTGATCAATTACTTTCTGTGTTTTGTGCAATATAAGCAAATGAGTTGTCTATGGACGTTGAACTGCAGTGTATGTTTGGCATGACCTAGGAACACGACGATGTTAGTGGAGTGTCGAATATGTAAAAAATAATAACGGAGGAGTATGATATTTTGTTAATAAATAAATATTTGGCCCTTGTATTGGATCAATTGCAGTAAGAATAAAGATTAATATTGTCTTGTTTTTTGGTGCAACTGAGCTTTGCTGCAAATGCACCTCTTTAAAGAAGAAGGCGTAAAAATCTTTTGCGTATTATGTTTTCACTATTTTGAAGAAAATAGTAACTTCCGGGATACTGTTCTCCACTACGTAGGGTTTCTGACTATCCTTGTCTCCTTCCCATCGAGTTTTCTTTGCCGGAGTAGAGTAAATTGTGCACGCCTCGAAATAACATAAAAATCAAACATTGAAGTACACGACAGTGTCAGTTCTATGGATAGTATTTATATTCCGGAGGAATACGCTCATGATTATTAATTAACAGGAATCACTGTCTTTGTTAACTGATATCGCGCAGAAGTACATGTACGTGTATCGAGACTTGGGGCGAGTATGGCTCCAGTTACAGCGTCACAATCCTAATGCCTAGAGAGTAAATTTGACGTCAAATAATGTCTATGTGTAGTACTTTATATTTCGTATCTCGGCGCTCTATGTTTAAGGTTGAAGTGGTATACTTCCTTACACATGAGAATAAGTTAAATCATTATGCGCAGAACGTGTTTCTGAAAATCTGCCACTCGATCAGAAAGTGTTTCGGTTCTCGTATTCGTAGTTTTCAGAGGTTGTAGATTACAAGTAAATGAAATTTTAGTGTCCAAAGACGTTTCAGTTGGATGCTGCGTGCACCAAATATTTTATTGCGACTAAGATGTTACTTTTTCGAGAATTTGGTAATTTATACTCAGTAAATGAAGCGATCGAAAGCAAAAAAATCCTTTATCGGTGGTAAATGGGTAGTCGCGAGATTTGATTCGTCAGTTAATTGACGTTCAGTCGATGTTATCGACTACTGAGGATTAATCCTCGCAACACAGTGGGGGTAAGAGGTGCTTTGTACCCACTTTTGGAAAATATTGTAATGACGCCAGTTTCTTTACATTTTGAAATATTGAAAAAGATATTTATTTTTTAATGATGTCTTCTACCCAGTTCTATATATTTTTCAATTTTGAATTTAAATTTAACCAATAAATTCAAGTCACACAAAGAGTAGTAGACGTGACTTTTCACAGTTAACGTCGCACTCAGTATTTTCAGGTTCAGGATCCCACTTACGCATAAAATGTTTTACATCTCAAACGGACCTGCATCAACGTGCTTTCGTAATTAAGAATAACTAGTAGTGCATTAAAATATCTAATTGAAATTAAGAAATCTAAGATGTTAAGGTCACTCTCCGATCATTTGTTTTGACGTATTTACAAATTTACAATACGAACAAAGTGTCATCTTGTCTCAGTGTAAACAGTTTCTCGTTTAACCACAAGATGGTGGAAACAAATTTGAAGATTCGCTCAAGACGTCGAGAAAGTAATAAACTTTCGCCCCATGCGTCAGGGCTTAACTACTCTCAGATTTCGTGCAGAGCGGTTGCGGCGTGGTGGAGAGTGGGGCAGTGCGCGCGCACCGTATCGTCACGACAACACGGAAGAAGCGCCAGCTTTGAAATGTGGAAGGGTTACCTACGACTGCGGTGCCATCTAATAGCAGCAATGGCGAGGTAGTCGTGTGTTAACACCGACAGTGTCTTCCCATCTCGGTCCCCTATGAGAGGAATAGTACCTGTTTACACATAACGATAAAAACGCAAAATGGCAGACAGTAAAAAAGGAAATTAATTCATTTCCCATGCAAGATGCTGTTGTTAAAAAGTCTTTCAATGTTATTCACATATTTAATTATTTCGAAGGGAAGAATTTGAGCAACTTTTTAGTAGCTAACGGCATTAGAAAGTGATTTTGATCTCTTCCCCTCTCCATATGCAGAGAATACTGTAGCGATTCGCTCTGAAATACAACTAGGAATTATTGACCTGTAGTGTGAGAGAGAATACAAATAAAAATGTCAGTACAAGAAAAACATATTGGAATCGGATGGACACGGCCCTCAGGATAGATTTCCTCATTTACACAAAGTGGCAACTATAATAACATCAATGTTCGGTTTCACATATCTTTGTGAACAGCTGTTCTCTGCACCGAAATGTAATAACACGCAGTCGAAAAACTCGCTGGCTACCTAATTGTAATCTAGACTGCACGCTCTCTCTCCAGCGCACAAGAACAATTACCGCGAACAGAGAACCGATTGTTGATGTGAAAAAGCGAATGAGTACTGAGAATCCCACTCTTTAATGGCTTCGTTTTGGTGTAACAGCTCACAAAGTAAATTAAGAAAAATGTAGATGTATACGTTAAAAATTATGTTGCACGTCTGTATTTTTGTTCATCCGTAGGTGTTAGTGGGGGTACGATACTAACCGTGGTCCGTGCTCCGTGCTCGCGCCCTGCTGATCGCAGCTTGCACCGCGCGCACGTCCTTTGCGAAGCCCTGCATTACTTGTTGTTCAAATGTGTGTGAAATCTTATGGGACTCAACCTCTAAGGTCATCAGTCCCCAAGCTTACACACTACTTAACCTAAATTTTCCGAAGGACAAACACACACACACACACACACACACACACACACACACACACACATGCTCGAGGGAGGACCCGAACCTCCGCCGGGACCAGCCTGCATTACTTGTACATCTACACAACTATACTCTATAAGCGACCTTACGATACGAGATGAAGGGTCTTTTGCCTACCACTGTCAATTCCTGCCTTTACTGTCTTACCCACGAAAATATACAGACAGTAACAAAAATGTACAGCACAAATTGCCCGGCACATTCTTCAAACGTAGACGAAGAAATTATGTTATGTGAACATGGGTCTGAAAACACTTTTTTTCCGTGTTGCAACTCATTTTCTCCAACACATTACTCACGGGAAACATACAAGAACAGAACGTTAGAATCGTGGGAAACATGTGCTCTTGATGATGTCTGGTTAAGTTGAGCACCGCTGGTATTTTGTTTTACATGTCCCTGACGCCTTGCGACGAACGTCATTGCTTGTTTACAGGTAACATCAACTATTCCAGCGATCAGTACGACCGTTGAAAGCACACTGGTTCCCACGCAGAGATAATCACAGACTTGGCTCGTGCAATGCCAGCTTGGACAAATGCGGAGACCTCCGTTTGATGTCTGAGTTATCTGAAAGCAATGGCACTCGCGCTCAAGCTTTGTGCCGGGAGAGATTTCCAGGACAAAAGTGCCCAACAGAACAGTTGCGCCGACCGGTGTGGCCGAGCGGTTCTAGGCGCTTCAGTCTGGAACAGCGCGACCGTCACGTTCGCAGCTTCGAATTCTGCCTCGGGCATGGATGTGTGTGATGTCGCTAGGTTAGTTCGGTTTGAGTAGTTCTAAGTTCTAGGAGACTGATGACCTCAGAAGTTAAGTCCCATAGTGCTCAGAGCCATTTGAACCATTTTTTTTCCTGATAGGCCGAAATGAAATGTATCAGACAGATACCTTTTTATTTTTTACAAATGCGTTTTCCATTATGAATGAGGAACGATTTCGATGACAGTTCTGACTGCCTTTAACTTATCCAGTGTTATTTAATAAACATTAAAAAGAAAATTCAAAGATTAACTGAAAACATTAACTAAATTTATCGTGACCTGTAGGAGTAATGACATTTAGATGTTACTGTAACTTGTATGTGTTCAAAAGTTCGTAATTTTAGCTCCTGAACCGTTTTTGTTTGATTGTAGGGTTGACTGGCGTCATCAATAATAAATGTGGAGGGCAACAATTTTTACATTCTCTTAAAATTTGTTAGTATTACACTCAGTGTATAGTACTGATGATGAAGAGGACTGTCTAATAGAGACACTAGTAATTCTGCTGTTGACCTCATACCTATTTTTATGTGCATGGCTCATGTAGTGAGCGCTGAAGTATGTTTGTTTTGAGAACTATCATGCTCCAATTGGAGGATAGTATTATTAAGGGAAGAAGTTACTGAACAGAAGTTATGAATTGTTGTACTGGTCAGCATATCTGCTGATGCCAGTGGATATTATTTTATTAAATACAAATAACGACTCCTTCCTTATGAACTGTACGTCCTTCGCAGCACTAGTCTCCTAATACGATTATGTACGAAGTACCGCCGAAATTTTTGCTTGCTTTAATCATAAATATAAGTCAGAGTGATGCAGAAAGTTATTATTATTTTATATTAAGAAAAGTATTATCTTCTCAATAACCTTCTGAACGTGAGCTTAATTTTTATATATGAATCGGTGAATTTACTCATGACACTTTTATCGCCAAAGCCTGTGGTCACTTTCAGAACTCCAATTAATAATCAAATTAATCACTTTAGTAATATTTAACCTTAAACTGCTGACGTACCCATGCACCACCACAATAAAATTTAAAAAAATTAATCGTTGAGGGAGCAGAATGAGAACAGTGGCGTATTTAACTTCACAACATAATGAAAAGTCTTATTGATCCTTTTGTAACTACAACTATCCGATAAATCTTACACAAAAAATGACAAACGCAAATCAGAAAAGGAATGGTGCTGGGTTGGCAAAGCATGCGATGGAAGCTATACAAATTCTCCCGTGAATCAATCCCTTTTACAATGCAATCTGACTTTGTTCACATGAAACTACTTGAGACCTAACTGTATTCAAATGGGGTCAACTACGGTCGAGTGTACTACATACTGTGCTTCACTTGAGAACACAGAGCTGTGTTTATCATTTATCAACCCCACACCTGTGCAGCAGCATTTTATCCTTTCACCATGATTCAAACGGCAGCAGAAAACGGTGCGCTGTGGGCGAGGAGCGGCGCACCCCGGCAGCTGCAATGCCCTGATGCGTCCAAGAAAATCTGAAAACTACGCGCTCTAGCGTTCTGATTATGACAACGCAGGGAACTTCCCTATGAGAGCCCCGAAATTCCGGCAAATTTCAGTGCGAGGCGCATCCTTTCGGTGACCTGGAAAAATCAATTTGATTCACAGTGCATGATGAGTGCTGGAATTGTCAAACGTCAGGCGGCCGACTCAGGACGAATAAGTTCACCCTCTTAACACACGACATATCGGAGGTGATATGCAGTTCCACTGTCGGTACAGTTGGGAACTGCCAGTGGCTCATAGCCCACCACAAGCAATAGACCACAAGTCTAACCCACTAGAAAAAAACCTGGAGTTCTCCACCAGAGGAGGACCAGAAGATGAAGAAGACTCAGAAACGCAACCACGTACCATGAAGCCTCGGTACGGGAGACAGATTAGCAGAAAAGAAACCGCCCCACATTTTACAAACCAATCAAAGTATTCTATATTCATTGAATGTTCCCTCTTGACTGTCCTTTTGGCCATGTAGCCACTCTGGACATGGCAGTGGGCTTCCCACACTGGGGAGCAAGCGCCCACTTTGTATATCCTGAGAGGAGCAAATCAGCGCCTCCAAATGTCTCTTGTCTGAAAAAAGAACATTGTGGACTAGGGAGGCGTCGTTCTTAAGGTAAGTATGGCCATGTTTGGGCAAAAAACACCTACCTGGACGGGACCACAGCCCCTAGTTTACAGAGAGAGCTAATCTTTCTTGCCCAGCCATTTCCAATTTCTGAAAGACGGCAGTTAAGCTATCCAGACAGTCGTACCCGTGAAATATATGTATTTGTCGCTCACTAACATAATCTGGAGAATTAGTGCCGTCGTATCAGTGCCTATTCCGGATCTGCTCTTACTAGTAATTCGCTGGTAAACTTATTATCATATTATCTGCTTTACTTAATGCTTAACTAAAGACTAAATTCTAATTAAGCTGTTATTAACAATTCAGAGCGTCAGATCACTGTAACAGATCCTAGATCTTTTGAGGAGCAGTATTCTATATCCCAGTTTCTCATGCGGTTATTTTCAAAGGATTTATTTGCTCCAGACAGAGGAAACCGTTAAATTCAGATAAAAATTCTAACTATTCCGTCTTTTTTCTTCGACGAAGTGCTGTGATGAAAAGAAAACTGCATTTTAATTGTTGGAACCACGGTAGGACGTGAAACCGCTGTAGACGGAAAACGCTCTCCAAGTCATAGCAGGTACTCATTGGCCGCTGCACCTCCCGGTAGTTGGTGCTGGGTATAGTTTTTGGTCAAATCAAAAGACTTTGACTGGCCATTGAATTACAAGAAATTATTATTTTTATTATTATTATTAATGGCAGGTCGAGCTACGCTTTTACCATCTTCTCTTTGGAGCAACGCTTACAACCAGAAGACCCAGATCCGACCGCCGAGAGTTCCATTAAATTTTATCCGTTTACAGTACATTAATAGAGCACATGGTGTTCAAACCATTTTGTAATTTCATATAGTTAGCCCTGTATTCATTACTTCACTTGTCTGTCAATGTCACATTTTGTGAAAGTTGAGTTAGGTAGCCAGTGACCGCAGCTCTCGACTCTGTGCCTTTGATTCTGATGGAACGCATCTTAGTAATTAACAGTGTTCACTTTCTTCACTCTACAAATTAATCAAATGGTTCAAATGGCTCTGAGCACTATGGGGCTCAACTGCTGTGGTCATAAGTCCCCTAGAACGTAGAACTACTTAAACCTAACTAACCTAAGGACAGCACACAACACCCAGCCATCACGAGGCAGAGAAAATCCCTGACCCCGCCGGGAATCGAACCCGGGAACCCGGGCGTGGGAAGCGAGAACGCTACCGCACGGCCACGAGATGCGGGCACAAATTAATCGCGACGCCTTGTAAGTAGGGAAGAAGTTGGTTGTTACCCCGTCGATATTAAGAAATCAGATGAATCCCTTGCTGCTTGTAAATATCCTCTTCAAAAGGAAGATCCAGTTGCTGCTGCCGGGGAATTCTGAGTCGAGTTATTTACAGCCTGTCGCACAGCGTTTGGACACAACGGGAGGTCGAAGTGATTGGTGGGGGGGGGGGGGGGGGGTTACAGTTGTATAGTAGCACAACATTTCTTGAACAGAAGGCATGAATGCCACCGATGTATATGGGTCGCTAGTTTCTCTCAGCGTCACAGCCTAATCCGACAATAACACAGTGCACGTGGAAAGACTAAAATCTACTTCTGGCGCTGAAAAGTAGCCGAAATCAATGAGACCTAACTTACCTGTGAGACATGAACTACTATCGCAGTATACTGTGAAGGCGTAAATGATGAACTCAGAAGAATTTTTAGACCAAAAATTCTACTATCCTGTGAGCTGTAGATACACAACCTGTTCATAAGTTCCTGGACACCCCTATACAATGCGGAACTTCTAGATGTCACGAGAAGCAGAGCCGCCAACAAAAAAGGGGTAACAGAAGGATCGGTCTGTGAGGAGAGCTCAGTGACTTCAAACCAGGGATACTTATTGTCACCAGAGTAACAAATCCGTCAAGGACATTTCTATTCGATGGCTAAACAAGATGATGGTTGGTGATGCAGTTGTAAAGTGATAAGACGAAGGAAAATCCATAGCTAAATTAAGACCAGGTGAACCTCATCTACGAGTACTAACGGACAGGGACCATCAAGTACTGCGGAGGATGGTGATAGAGAATAACATCAAATTATCGGAAGGAATCACTTATCAGTTCCCAAGAGCTACCAGCACTCCAGTCACATAGGGATTTAAAAAGAATGTTCTACACTGGTCGAGCATTTTCTCATAAGCCACAGATTTCTGTAGACATTGTTAAGAGACGCTTGAGTTAGTGCAAAGAACGACGTCACTGGACAGTGGATGACTGGAAACAAATCACTTGGAATGATAAGCACGCTATTCCACGTGGCAAACCGATGGAAGTATTTGGTTTTGATGAAGGTCTGGAGAACCTTATGTGTCATCGTGTAGTACCAAAAGTGATGCATGGGTTTTTTCGCGTGATTATGGCGTATTTCTCGCATTGTGCTTAAGAAACACTAAATATGGAAGCATATGAGCACATTTTACAGCTGTACAGTAGAGATAAAGTTCAGAGAGAACGACTGTTCGCATGAGTATAACAATGCACCCTTTCAGAAAGCTCTATCGGTGAGGCAGTCATCTCCTGACATCATATTGGGTTGGGATGCCTGAGCCAGGACCTAAACTTAAAGAAATACTTTTGGGATGAATTACAATGTTGACTCTAGACACCAGCGTTAAAAACGTACATGAAATGTCACTGTCTACACCGGTGGATTTTAGTCAAGATGTTCACTGGCTTCCTAACTCAACTTTTACAAAATTGTGACATTGACAGACACGTGAAGCAATGAATACAGGGTTAACTATATGAAATTACAAAATGGTTTGAACGCCATGTGCTCTATTAATGTACTGGAGACTGTTAAATCAATGGCGGTACCCTAACATGATAGAGACCTGAACCCACTGATATGTCAAAGCCATGAGTAAATGGTGACTTCGACGTGGCTCAAAGCGTCGCGGTCGCACACACAGAGAAACTTGCGACCCATAAACATCGGTAGCATTACTGCCTTCTGTTCAAGGTAATGAACGGGTAAAATTTAATGTAACTCTCGGCGGTAGGATCTGGGTCTTCTGGTTGTAAGCGCTGCTCCAAAGAGAAGATGGTAAAAGCGTAGCTCGAGCTGTTATGCTCTGCATTAATAATAATAATAATAAAATAATAATTTCTTGTTACTCAATGACCAGGTCAAAGTCTCTTGATTTGACCAAAAAATATACCCAGCACCAACTACCGGGAGGTGCAGCGGCCAATGGGTACCTGCTATGACTTGGAGAGCGTCTTCCGTCTACATCGGTTTCACGTCCTACCGTGGTTCCAACAATTAAAATGCAGTTTTCTTTGCTTCACTGCACTTCGTAGAAGAAAAAGGACGGACGAGTTAGAATTTTTATCTGAATTTCACGGTTTCCGCTTTCTCGAGCAAATAAATCGTTTGAAAATGACCGCATGAGAAACTGGGGTGTAGAATACTGCTCCTCAAAAGATCAAGGATCTGTTACTGTGATCTGACACTCTGAATCGTTTGCCGGCCTCGGTGGCTGTGCAGTTCTAGGCGCTGCAGTCCGGAACCGCGGGACTGCGACGGTCGCAGGTTCGAATCCTGCCTCGGGCATGGATTTGTGTGATATCCTTAGGTTAGTTAGGGTTAAGTAGTTCTAAGTTGTAGGGGACTGATGTCCTAAGATGTTAAGTCCTGTAGTGCTCAGAGCCATTTGAGCCATTTTTGAATCGTTAATAACAGATTCATTAGAATTTAGTCTTAAGTTAAGCATTAAATACAGTAGATAATATGATAATAAGTTTATCAGCGAATTAATAGTAAGAGCAGGTCCGGAATAGGCACTGATACGTCTAGAGCATTTGTAACTTAAGAGCCATTTTTTAATTAAACGCCTTCTGCGAACACAGGTGTACATATGCGGACATGTGGAATATCCATACGGTTGTTGTTTTACATGACAGTCATCGGTTAACACAGCGTAAATTTTAGATTTTGTTTACGGGTTAGCCCGCTATATGAAGACTTCTTATCTTTGCGTGTAACTGCGCTGAAATTAGTTATGATGTTATTAAGTCTGCAGTTTTATTGTCGAAATGAATTGTCGAAAAGCTTTTTCTGTTACGACGATGTAAACTTGGTGCACACATGACACGAACTAGAATTTTTAATGCTGCCTTGCTGTTACTGCATCGATGCAATAACAAACCAACAAAAACTATCAGTTACAGGTGATAAAATAAATATTACAATCACTAACAGATGATGCGGCATTATAAAATAAAGAAAAAGCAAATGGCAATATAGCTAGTAACCAATGTCCATTAGTATCAATAAAAATCGTATACATAAGTATGGGTTCATATCACTACACGTGAGTTTCCTGTTAAACACTTCGTCTGTCGTGTAACAACACTTTTGAAGCGATTTATGTATGTTTCCGGACTCATATACTTACCATCAAAGTTACTACGAATCTTCTAAAACAGTATTTGCTACAAGTTAGTTACATAAACGTCATTGCCTAGAATTATCCACTTCAAACTATCTATCCTTCTTTATCCTATGAGACTGAGACTACGACTCACTTACAGTCTATGCGTACATTCATCAAGAATTTATAATTTACCCCGTCAGGCAAAATGCTATTCCACCATGATGCATCCACAAATGACAAAGTTTAATACACAGGCCTCCAATAAGCAGATAACGTGAAAGCAATGTTGTGAAAAAGTAGTTTTCTTTCATTTGCTCTGATGGGCTTCTGATCCCTATGCTACATCAGGTCAAGAGAAATGACGCTAACAAAACCTGAACGTAACGAAGCACTGTCCCGACTGGCAACCCCCTCGTCCTTGGGCCCCACTGGAAAACTTCTTAAACACTTGAGCGTTTATTAGGAGAACTCAGTCTCGAGCACTGGCGCCAGCTTCACTTTTCTCCAGCGCCTTATTATTACCTCTCTTACAAAACTTTTCCTGTTTTGTGAAATTTGCCAATTTCTTTGTTACAAAATTATATGCAGTGAACTCTGGTTGAGCAATAAAGTTTCTTTGTCCGCATAAGAGTTCGAGGGAACTTGTAGAGGTCTGCAAATCATCGTAAGCCTAGAGTCATTGTCATTGCAGTTAGTGTTATGTTTCCTAGTGGATCTTACAAAAATCTCTGTTCATTCTACAACTGTCGAGAACCACTGATCTGACAGTTCAGCACAGTGACAGTAGCAATATTTTCTGATAACTGCTCCTTTTGACAATAAAATGTTTACAAGATATTTGTTTTTGAAGCTAGGCAACACTGTCTAATCTACCTATCCCTTTGATAGAATCTAAAATGTATGCAGATGAAAGAGAGATTTAAGTACTTACAGACGGATTAGTTGTTAGAATTCGCGCACAATATTCTTATATTTCATAAAGTAAGAAATAAATCGCCCTAATCTGACTGTAACTGGGATCGTGAAAATAAACTGCAGCGACAAGTCCCGTCTTGGAAGCAGTGCCAACAGGTGTTACTAGATAGTGGGACTAACGAAAGTCAGAGATTTGGCTGAACCGTGATTGTGAACTTTCTTTAATCTATTAGTGGCTGTTTTAATCTATGACCTGCACATTGAAAAATATTTCATTCTGTTTTCACAGCAATTTTTGATATTAAAATGCACAGATATCTCGAGCTGTGACGTAAACTGCTTGAGTAATTCGAGTAATGGTCGAGCGACTGCTGTAGATCTCAAGCTCAACAGTAGTTTAAATATAGTTGTTGACTATATCATGGTTTGCAAGATGCTACTGGGGGGGGGGGGGGGAGGGTGGTGTAAAATGAATGTGCGCAACGGAAATACTGAACTCGAAAGTGAGGACTGGCCCTGTTTGACTACCTCCTGAAGCAGATCTCACGCTCTCTTAATGGTGATTATCTCCTTCTCCTTGCACTTTAACATATAAATTACAACATAAACAGGAATGAATGATTAAAGGAACTATTAACTACCAAATGATAAATGCTGCTTCTGCTTATAGATATATTGTAGATTAAAACCCCTTTATATTAAAAATGTTTATATATCAATGTCCAGTGGACATACAGGGATAGAAATGAATTTTCTAATTAACACGACTGATCAATTGCCCAAATCTTCCCCTTTTATGGTCACGCGATCTAATATAAATAACGCGATACGACTGACATCATCTATGTACCAAACACCAGAAGACACTACTTTCAAAGATGATCTACAATGGTGTGCAACCTCTGTGGAAACAAAATTTACGTGATCACAGCTCTTTAGCTTTATAGGGCTAATAAAGCGAAGAAGTTACCAATATCACTGGATGTACTGCATCTGGTGCGTCGGAGTGATGGTTCTCGTACACGTCTGCGACTACAGAAGAACACCAGCCACAAAAAAAAATATATATATATATATATAAACTCATTCAAACACAGCACAAGACGGTCCTCTGACTAACATAATCTAATACTGTCTTCTCCTCTCTCTGTTCTACAGACGCGAACTCCCAGCCACAAGGACGGAGTTCAGATAACGTCCCAGCCTGAGTACAAGTGGAAGGATTGCTCTGAGTCACTGAACGCTGCGTACTCAACGACGAGTCCCAGCCCGGAGGTGTAGTCCAGAATCGTTTACGTTTGCAACAGTGTAGTGCCTAACCGTTCACTCACTTTAAAATCTCCTGAGAGCAAAGACAGCAAGTCCGTCTGTACCAAGAAAAGCTGATACTGAGCGACTGTCCAACATGGGTGCCCAAAACGGAAGATCTCTTTTCTCCACTGCTGGCTTCCCAGCAATGCTCGGTTCCCCTCCCTCTTAACTCGGAAGGCGAATCATGTCCTCGAAACCTCGCAATATTCTCCCTCTCAAAATATTCTTCCGAACGCAGACCAACCATGTTTTAGTCTTTTGTCGTCCAGCGCGGAAAGTTTGCGGGGAAAGACCAATACTCCTACAATGGTACACTTCTCGGAGTTAAAGTTCCTCGGAAAAAACCTGGCATGGGATTTCCGAAGTAACGCTTCCTCGTTCTTCTCTTCTGCGTCCAAGATTTTCATAATTTCCGAAGTATTATCCGATTATCCTTCCGGCCCCACTACAACACAGGCCAGCCACTACTGTATTGTGCTTCCGCGCTCAGGTGCCCGTACCGCCCGTATTGGAACTTCTTGTGTGAAGCAGGACCAACACACCTGTGCGGGCGTTTCCACCCAGGGATTGAGTTATGCCTACCTTTTCATTTCCACTGGAGTTTCAACCTCTACTAGTATAGGAAATCATTCATTCCACTGTTTCGCACTCCATCACCTTTCGTGCAATAAGCGTTAACAACTGTTTACAAGGTAATGCTACTTATCATCTGGCTTGATTGCAAAATATTTATTCATATGACCGGTTTCGGTTCTTCTAGAACTATCTTCAGTTCTGCAAATATCGCTTGAAGAAGTAACCCGTCCACACTCAGCAACCTTCAGATGCTGTGTCACTTACTGTGTCATATGAATAAATATTTTGCTATCAGGACGGATTATAAGTAACATTGCATAAAAAAGAGATTGCGTTATCCCTGCAGACATTATGTCTATTTCTGAAAATTATTTACAAGGTGTACCTGACAATTTCAGTCTTCTTTGAAGATTCATGTATACCATACACATCCTATCAAATGATAGCTAATTCTGTTGTAAATCACGGCAAAGTATGAGGATGAATTCTTGTAAGGTGCAAAATTATAGCCACCATAATTTTTTTTTTTTTTTTTTTTTTTGTCATCAGTCTACTGACTGGTTTGATGCGGCCTGCCACGAATTCCTTTCCTGTCCTGTGCTAACCTCTTCATCTCAGAGTAGCACTTGCAACCTACGTCCTCAATTATTATTTGCTTGACGTATTCCAATCTCTGTCTTCCTCTACAGTTTTTGCCCTCTACAGCTCCCTCTAGTACCATGGAAGTCATTCCCTCATGTCTTAGCAGATGTCCTATCATCCTGTCCCTTCTCCCTATCAGTGTTTTCCACATATTCCTTTCCTCTCCGATTCTGCGTAGAACCTCCTTATTCCTTACCTTATCAGTCCACCTAATTTTCAACATTCGTCTATAGCACCACATCTCAAATGCTTCGATTCTCTTCTGTTCCGGTTTTCCCACAGTCCATGTTTCACTACCATACAATGCTGTACTCCAGACGTACATCCTTAGAAATTTCTTCCTCAAATTAAGGCCGGTATTTGATATTAGCAGACTTCTCTTGGCCAGAAATGCCTTTTTTGCCATAGCGAGTCTGCTTTTGACATCCTCTTTGCTCCGTCCGTCATTGGTTATTTTACTGCCTAAGTAGCTGAATTCCTTAACTTCATTGACTTCGTGACCATCAATCCTGATGTTAAGTTTCTCGCTGTTCTCATTTCTACTACTTCTCATTTCCTTCGTCTTTCTCCGATTTACTCTCAAACCATACTGTGTACTCATTAGACTGTTCATTCCGTTCAGCAGATCATTTAATTCTTCTTCACTTTCACTCAGGATAGCAATGTCATCAGCGAATCGTATCATTGATATCCTTTCACCTTGTATTTTATTCCACTCCTGAACCTTTCTTTTATTTCCATCCTTGCTTCCTCGATGTACAGATTGAAGAGTAGGGGCGAAAGGCTACAGCCTTGTTTTACACCCTTCTTAATAAGAGCACATCGTTCTTGATCGTCCACTCTTATTATGCCCTCTTGGATTTTGTACATATTGTATATGACCCGTCTCTCCCTATAGCTTACCCCTACTTTTTTCAGAATCTCGAACAGCTTGCACCATTTTATATTGTCGAACGCTTTTTCCAGGTCGACAAATCCTATGAAAGTGTCTTGATTTTTCTTTAGCCTTGCTTCCATTATTAGCCGTAACGTCAGAATTGCCTCTCTCGTCCCTTTACTTTTCCTAAAGCCAAACTGATCGTCACCTAGCGCATTCTCAATTTTCTTTTCCATTCTTCTGTATATTATTCTTGTAAGCAGCTTCGATGCATGAGCTGTTAAGCTGATTGTGCGATAATTCTCACACTTGTCAGCTCTTGCCGTCTTCGGAATTGTGTGGATGATGCTTTTCCGAAAGCCAGATGCTATGTCGCCAGGCTCATATATTCTACACACCAACGTGAATAGTCGTTTTGTTGCCACTTCCCCCAATGATTTTAGAAATTCTGATGGAATGTTATCTATCCCTTCTGCCTTATTTGACCGTAAGTCCTCCAAAGCTCTTTTAAATTCCGATTCTAATACTGGATCCCCTATCTCTTCTAAATCGACTCCTGTTTCTTCTTCTATCACATCAGACAAATCTTCACCCTCATGGAGGCTTTCAATGTATTCTTTCCACCTATCTGCTCTCTCCTCTGTATTTAACAGTGGAATTCCCGTTGCACTCTTAATCTTACCACCGTTGCTTTTAATGTCACCAAAGGTTGTTTTGACTTTCCTGTATGCTGAGTCTGTCCTTCCGACAATCATATCTTTTTCGATGTCTTCACATTTTTCCTGCAGCCATTTCGTCTTAGCTACCCTGCACTTCCTATTTATTTCATTCCTCAGCGACTTGTATTTCTGTTTTCCTGATTTTCCCGGAACATGTTTGTACTTCCTCCTTTCATCAATCAGCTGAGTATTTCTTCTGTTACCCATGGTTTCTTCGCAGCTACCTTCTTTGTACCTATGTTTTCCTTCCCAACTTCTGTGATGGCCCTTTTTAGAGATGTCCATTCCTCTTCAACTGTATTGCCCAGGGCGCTATTCCTTATTGCTGTATCTATAGCGTTAGAGAACTTCAAACGTATCTCGTCATTCCTTAGTACTTCCGTATCCCACTTCTTTCCGTATTGATTCTTCCTGACTAACGTCTTGAACTTCAGCCTACTCTTCATCACTACTACATTGTGATCTGAGTCTATACCTGCTCCTGGGTACGCCTTACAATCCAGTATCTGATTTCGGAATCTCTGTCTGACCATGAAGTAATGTAATTGAAATCTTCCCGTATCTCCTGGCCTTTTCCAAGTATACCTCCTCCTCTTGTGATACTTGAGCAGGGTATTCGCTATTACAAGCTGAAACTTGTTACAAAACTCAATTAGTCTTTCTCCTCTTTCATTCCTTGTTCCAAGCCCATATTCTTCTGTAACCTTTTCTGCTACTCCTTCCCCTACAACTGCATTCCAGTCGCCAATGACTATTAGATTTTCGTCCCTCTTTACATACTGCATTACCCTTTCAATATCCTCATACACTTTCTCTATCTGTTCATCTTCAGCTTGCGATGACGGCATGTATACCTGAAGTATCGTTGTCGGTGTTGGTCTGCTGTCGATTCTGATTAGAACAACCCGGTCACTGAACTGTTCACAGGAACACAACCTCTGCCCTACCTTTCTATTCATAACGAATCCTACACCTATTATACCATTTTCTGCTGCTGTTGATATTACCCAATACTCATCTGACCAGAAATCCTTGTCTTCCTTCCACTTCACTTCACTGACCCCTACTATATCTAGATTGAGCCTTAGCATTTCACTTTTCAGATTTTCTAGTTTCCCTACCACATTCAAGCTTCTGACATTCCACGCTCCGACTCGTAGAACGTTATCCTTTCGTTGATTATTCAATCTTTTTCTCATGGCAGCCTTCCCCTTGACAGTCCCCTCCCGGAGCTCCGAATGGGGACTATTCCGTAATCTTATGCCAATGGAGAGATCATCATGACACTTCTTCAATTACAGGCCACATGTCCTGTGGATACACGCTACGTGTCTTTAATGCAGTGGTTTCCATTGCCTTCTGCATCCTCATGTCGTTGATCATTGCTGATTCTTCCGCCTTTAGGGGCAATTTCCCACCCCTAGGACAAGAGAGTGCCCTGAACCTCTATCCGCTCCTCCGCCCTCTTTGACAAGGCTGTTGGCAGAATGAGGCTGACTTCTTATGCCGGAAGTCTTCGGCTGCCAATGCTGATTATTTATCAAAATTTAGACAGTGGCGGGTATCGAACCCGAGACCGAAGACGATTTTGATTATGAATCAAAGACGCTACCCCTAGACCACGGGTACAACAATTTGTTTACTGATATTAAAACACTACAATAAACACTATCAGGTCAGTGTGTTTCAAACACGCTTAAATGTCAAAGTACAATCTTTTGTGTTGATCAGGTTTGGAACAGTGAGATGTGGATAAATAACAGTCACATAACGGGCACTTTTACCGCTCACGTTGTTAGATAAGTGATAATTTAAAAGAAGTTCAAATGACTCTGAGCACTATGGGACTCAACTTCTGAGGTCATCCGTCCCCTAGAACTTAGAACTACTTAAACCTAACTAACCTAAGGACATCACACACATCCATGCCCGAGGCAGGATTCGAACCTGCGACCGTAGCGGTTTCGCGGTTCCAGGCTGTAGCGCCTAGAGCCACACGGCCACTCCGGACGGCATTTAAATGAAGTTTCATTTATGTACTCAGCAAGTATACAGTTATTATTTTAGAGGTAACACTTTTAGAATTCTCACATTATACTTGCATCCTGGACGCATATTTTTAGCGTAAGGGAATTCTCGCTCTCCGTGAGCTGGTAATGCAGTTGGCTTTGCTGTCCTGTCGTTCCTGGAAAGGGAACTGCGGACTGGAAAGCATTCATAATTTTTCGACATTGTTACAAAGCGCATTGTGCCATTTGACAGGAAAGCTACGTCCCGCTGCCGGCATCTGTTTCGATGGGACGCGGGAGAAGTCTGCGCACAAAACCGCTGGAGGACCCATTGAGGCCAACTTCCTGAATGCGATGCGCGAGCCACGGCCGAAATGCAAAGCCCTCCCTCCCTCCACAATGGCTCTGTCTCCCCCGCGCTCATCCTTTCTGTCGCTCAAACAGAGCTCCGCGGCCGGATCTACAGGACTCACAAAAGATTAATTCAATGTTATAATGGCCGACGCGCATTGCTGTTCTCTGTTCCTTTGACTGAGAACTAATATTACGATACAAATATGGCCCATCCCAAAGGTAGCAATTGCGATAAGGACTGACGTCCATTCCATAACTAAGATACTACAAGCTGCCTCGCTCTCGGCCCTCCTCCCTCCCCCCGCCCCCAACATTCTCACCCTTTGTATACCACTTGGTCTCTCTTCCAGTTTAATTAGTTCTCTCGTGTGCACACGCTCACAGACAACCAACAACGATGGGGTCTAGTGGAGCAACGGTGCTTCTTTTCACAAGGCATTCATAATTCAATACGATACAGCTACAGTTCATAGTATTATTATTTCCTATATACAATAATATTATTTCCTTCCACTTAACAAATTTTACCGCGGAAACAAAATTAATGAATGAGCTTAAACAACCATACGAAATGAAGAATGTTCTCCACTAATTACAGCAGTGTTCTTCGAAAAATTCATTCTAAAAAGCGAAAATGTACTGAGTCTAACACGAAAGATGATGTACCGACTGGTCGGCTTTTGCCGCTGCCTTTGCTAGTTTAAGTAATAACATCGAATCAGCCATTTAAGAGCTCAGCCACTTTAAAGAAATAAGTGATGAATTATGTCTGTAGGTTTCCCTCGTCAAAACGATGTGAATGAACTTACCTTAACGAAAAGATCGAAGTGGTCCACACAACTTATAAATTCTTAGATAAAATGGCCTTTGGGAAGTGGACGGCAAAGGAACCAGCCGGTTTTTGACACATTGGACAGTAACGGGTCCACAATGCAATTAATACCCGGATCCCGAGAAAATTTGCTTCAATTTACCATTTTTTAATAAATTTAGTAATCGACTTACCTCTTTACGCAGTGTATCAGCTTAACCTTCCATCCGTTTTCTTCTAACGTTCTTTAATAAAATGAAATAATAAACTTCACCATTACGTTGAATCAATGTAAGAATCGCGGAATGGATACAGAACTCTAATTGTCGTGTGGCGTGTTTTAACTGCAACTGGTGTGCTTACTCTGTATTATTCGTAGCAAAACTTCACACTAATCGATTGGGCAATGGAACTGCCGATACCAATAAAGAAAAACAGTCACTCCAAAATATATTCATCCCCTTGGGCACTGAATCATCTGGCCCTGTACAAAACTGGTAACTTTGGTCCCTGTGCACATAGCAAATAAATTAAATTCTCTTACCTCTAAAGCAGCAACGGAGTAACGCGATATTTTCTGATCTCTCATAAAAATATATAAATATGCTAACTATAGGCTCAGCAGTGCGCAATACTGGCCATATTACTTGAAATTCTCATGAAATTTATTTGGATGACAAACGAGAACATTAAGAGAATCCTACTTCTTTAAAAAATATGACCTGGGCAGAGAGGCGGAACTGATCATGGTGAATTACTAATACTCAGGTTTTTTTGCAAAATTATATTGCAAGTTAAGTTTGTAAGTATTATCTAACTTCATTAATCCAACACAAATGAAAATCATCCAATTACACATAGCTCTGTTAACAAATCTTAAAATCAGTCAAAAATAAAATATCTAACTAGTTTTTTGATCAAAACCGTTTACATTCATTCTGGGGTTGCTCGACAGCTACAAATCATCAGCCAACTTATCTATACTAACGGAAAACAGAAATCATAATTATTGAATATCTTTATATCTTAGTTTGATGAAGACTTCTGATTCCATGTTCAGCAATACTGACATACCTAAATTAATTCAACTCTTGGTGGCTTCACACAGCACATCACAACAACTGCCTACTCCATCGTCTTTCCCTCACAGACAGCTACCTACAACTCTACGCCCAGCGCTCTCATACTCCAACAAAGCAGTATCTTTGGCTCTGTGGTCGCGCACAGTCAGCGATCCACATTATCGAGACTGTCAGAGACATTCATTGTTTATAGTATACTAGTTGAATATATTAGTATTCTTATCTTATTCTTGTGCCACATACAAGTCTGCCCCAGTATACTCCTTTCACAACCCTCCAGTGATGTTCAACAAATTTGACACATATTTGGAAGTACCTCGTACAACAAACGTGTGATAAATCTACATTATTAAACACGAAAGAACTGATATTGCTCACGTACACTAGTATAAATCATTATCTGAGTAAATTGTCTCGTAAGCAAGGTTGCTGACAAATAAATCGTGTAAAGCAGAATCAGTATACAATCCTAATCGCCAATATTATGCTATATAATGGTATAGGATTGGGCAAGGGAAAGGACGAGTCATCGCTAAAGCCTAGGAGCATGTTGAAGTGACTGCATCATAAAGTCCATTTCCTTTTTTTTGTGCAGGTTCAACAATTAATAGTGACCCATATAGATTGCATTCAGTGTACCAAGACATCTGAACTCCATACTATTTTCCTTAGTCAGGTACAATGACACAAGAGGTATTCAGCAACAGATTGCCAACAACGGTAATTGGCGACTGCCGTAATATCAGTAACGTGATGACCATCATCATCACTTTTTTTCATAGTATAGATTCTTCTGAAATCCAAACAACAAATATTCAATTACATTGAAGTATGAATACCAGTAGTAAATTGCTCCAGTGCCATTAACAGGGGTAGGAGACTGGATAATGGAAGGTACAAAAAAGTAACAAAGATACAGTACTGGATTATGAGCATTTCTACCTACGTCAACTTAGAGTAACTTATCTCATCGGAAAAAGTTCAGTATCTTAATGAAATTACAGACAGGGTGAAGCAACAACGCTTTACATCAGAGTGAATAGTCAAAATTGGAGGTGAACTATAAATAAGATAAGATAAGGCAGCCAATTGTACTTAGAATAAATGCAGATTTTAATAACTAATACACTTGAATAGAAAAAGGTCAATCAGAGGTGCCAAGAGGCCTTAGTAGCTGTAAAGTCTTACATAAATTATATTTGTGGCTCAAAGTAGCCAAGTTTTACAAAGAAATAATTCGTGACCTTAACAACTAAAAGGTGAGAAAAATTTTCTTTGAGTCTCACAGTGGCCTTTCTACATATATAAATGCTGATCTTAGTAACTAAAAGGTGACACAAAACATGTTTGTGGCTCAAGGTAGCCTAGTTTTATATAGCATAAACGTCAAGGTTGAGAAAGTATCATAAAATATCATTTACCTATAACTTTATATGGCACTCACAAGGCTTTGAATAGTTCAAAATAAGAATACGTAATTCGAGATAGCTTTTACAAGATCTAAGTGCAAAAATAGCAGTACAGCTTTATATGGACTATATAAATACCTATAAGACCATCATAGAATCTAAATATGGAACCTTTTGAGCAAAGACACAATATTTAGAGGTTGTAAAGCATCCTCAGAGGTTCATAAAACTATCTACGAGGGTTATCCAGAAAGTAAATTCTGATCGGTCGCTAAATGGAAACCACAGTCCTCCTGCTTAGCTGGGTGGTAACGTGGTCGCCTCCCATGCAAGTGGGCCTGGATTCGATTCCTGGCCAGGTTGGAGATTTTCTCTGCTCGGAGACTGGGTGTTGTGTTGTCCTCCTCCTCATCACAGGGCGTAGTCGACCAATGTGGCGTAGACTGAAATAAGACTTGCACTTGGCGGCCGAACTTCCCCGGATGGGGCCTCCCGGTCAACGATGTCATACGCTCATTTCAATTTCATGGAAACCACAGTGCATATGCGATGAAGTTTTGCATAGGTGTGTTGGGCAGTGTCTCTAGTATGCCTTTCGATCGTGTTACGTCGTTCGTTTTAGTTCTGAGCACACAGAGAGCACATAAAGATACCTAGAACAATAGTGTCACCCTCCAAGTACGAACGCTCTGCAGCCAGCATTACATAACTGTCGTGCGTTTTCTTCTTCAAGACAATTCTCACCCGCATTTTGCAGGGGCAGTGCAGATGCTCCTGCATCGTTTTCGATTGGAAATGTTTGATTGCCCACAATACAGCCGGTAACTATCTCCCTCTAAGTTTCATCTCTGTTCACATGAACCGCTGCTTATGAAGACAACATTCTGGCACAGACAAGGAGCTGTAGGCCAACGTAGAGAATTGACGGAAAGCACTGGCGGCTGCCGTGTATGAGGAGGGTATTGGAAAGTTGGTACAACACTACAACAAATAATAAGTAGGAATGTCGACTATATAGAAAAGTTTGAAAGGTGGCTACACTGTGTCACAGCGCCAGAGATTACGCCAAAGAGCATTATTCAGCCACCTCCACTGGCAGTGGTAGTCCAGAAGTTGCCGTGGGCGGTGCTTGTTGAGACGATGTTGATAGCAGTACTAGTTGTGAGCATGTCGTGTGCAGTTGTTCTGATGGGCTAGACAGCCGATGCTGTTCGATTGGGGATGTTGTAATGATCAGAGTGTATTTTTCGTCAATATATATGAGGTAACAAAACTTTTTGTATTTAAAATTTCATAAACAACACTGCCTCTTGGTCACAGGTTCAGTCAACAAAGCATCTGGCTTGTGTTCATGTATTAGAGTAAAATTCTGGTTTCTATGTGCAATCATAGTACTTCTGTTTTTTTTATTACTTCTTTGTAATTGGCGTTTATAGCATCTTGTCGTATTGAGGAAGAACCGTGCCAGATGTGTACGTTGTATCACACTTCCACACAAAGGACAGTTACACTTGTGCCTTGTTGTTTCGTAGCTTTCATAGTTGCTGGGGTCTTAATTAATTAATTGTGTTAACAGAAGTTTCCTTTCATTGTTTGTTGTCATTCTATGCAGTCAGATTGCGTACTAATACTAGTCAGGGCCAACCGTTTACGAGACTTCGTACCCGGACATACAACTACTAAAAATTATTGGCATTTTATTTAATTAAGCACCCATGCACGTGGCGACCGTTGCTTCGGATCGTCCTTTGCAATTCTTTTGATAGTAAAAATAGCAGGCAGTAGTATTGTTGAAGTAATTAGTAGTTTAGTAATTATAGTCTATATTGCATGTGTAGATTTGGTAATTGAACATTTGTAGTTGTCTGGGCTTTCTTCTAATGGTATTTTTGCAGAATATAATTTTTGATATCTTGTATGCGCGTTTGACAATTTTGTGCAATTATCAAGATTTCAGTTGTTCGTTAATCGTGTTTGAAGGAAGCATTTCGTGTGAATGGTATTGTTGGTGATAAAGTGTCATATTGTGTGTAATTTTCGTATAGTGACGAGTTTTGTATGTTTTGTAAATGATTACGCGATCGATGAAAAAGGCAAAAATGATGGATAGTCAGAATGACGAAATTGTTAACATGGCGAACTCGCCAACACAGGAGAACAGTATGATGAATAATGAAGTAGAAAACAATTTAATAAGCAGGGAAAATAGTCCGGAACCAGTTCAAAACTTTTCACAATCAAAGAATTTTCAGAATACGAGATTAACGACAGAAGATTCTGGAATAGTATCGAACACAGATAGCTTTACAGCTATGACGAAGAAAGCTGGTTTTGCGGGAAATGTTAGGGGCGAAAAGAATTTCGAACCAGTTAATATGCAGTAGTTGATGAGTGCCATATTAAATATGGGAACACGGTCAGACTCACAAATAGGAACAATTAAAACTGAGATGGGAGCAATGGAAACACAGTTAAGATCTGAATTAAAAACAGTGGGATCACAAATAGGAACAATTAAAACTGATATGGGAACAATGGAAACACGGTTAGACTCACAAATAGGGACATGTTTCAAAAACATGAAAGATGAATTAAAGAAAGAAATTAGAGAAGAAGTACAACCAATTTTCAATGCTCACAATAATAGATTAATTTCAATAGAAATTACACAAAAGGAGCAGGATAGAGAACAGGAAGAAAGAGATCGCATGATAGTACAAAAATTTTCAGAGTTACATTTACAACGTGCACACGATAAGGAAGAAATATTTGAAAGAATCGAGGAATCAGTACCAATTGACTGAATAAATAACCTAACGCAATAGGATGAACAGTTAACTACTAAATGTGTCAATACCGAAACCCGAGTCGCGACACTTAAGGAAGACGTAAATAAACAGAAATAACAGATAGGTGACTTATCGGAAAGAATTGAGGAGATTTCAGATAAATTGACAAGTCTTAGTTTAAATGGGGGCAGAGATTCAGATGATACAGCTCCATTGCAATTTGCAGAAACAGAAGAGTACCAGAACATAAATAAACATGAAAATCAGGGAAAATTTAATGAACGCGTTAAAAGGGAATTTGAGGCGTTACGAAAGCAAGTCAAACAAATTGAAAGCGAAATCGTAGGAAAGGACAGTAGAAGAAATTTAGAATCACAGATATCAGAGGGCTTTGAAGTAAATAATTTATTTCATTTACGAGAAGTAATAAGAGAGTTCCAGGCCCGCGAACTTGACAATAATCGACATTGGGAATGGGACAGACGCGGTAGGTCTTTGTCGCCACGAGGCGAAAACTTCGACTATAAACACTTTTTAACTGTTCGGAAATTTAAGATCTTTCGCAACTCTAAGAATGATATACATCCATGTTCATGGTTAGACCAATTTATGTACGCACTTACACCAAATTGGCCACTAAGTCACAAACTGGAATTTATGTGTGGATATTTAGAAAACGAACCGGCGACGCGCATACGCGCACTTATTAGAGATTGTAATAATTTAAATGATTTTTATCATGCATTTCTATCGGCATATTGGTCCGAAAACACGCAAGACAGAGTCAAACATAGTCTTATTATGCAGCGTAATTTTAAACAGTCTGAGTTCCGCACGCCAGCAGAATACGTTGAAGACATGATTTGAAAGAATCAGTTCCTTTCCAAACCTTATAGCCCGACTGAATTAATTCGCATTTGTTTAACTAAGCTGCCACAATCGATAAGACAAATTGCTTTAGCCGGAAGATGTAAAGACATTGAGACTTTTAAGACTTTGCTACAAGAACTTGAGTATTACAATGACGACGGGACTTCTTGTAATTTTTTCAGTAACGGTAATAACAATAGATTTTCAGAGAGAAGGGATAATGATCGGAACGGACGTTATATGGGTAATTTTGAGAATGACAGACGAAACAGACAGGACAATAGATACCAGCATTATGACAATAACAGACGTTCTAGCAGAAATTGCACAGACATTTATAATAACGGAAATTCCTACCGGAATGATCAATCATACGGAAACTGTAATCGGTATCATCAAGACAGAAATTATTCATACAATAATAGAAATTCTTACTACAGAAATAACCAGGGTAGTAGATATAACAGTAATTTCAGAAGTGACAGTCGAAATTACACAAGAAGCAGTCATGCAGACGGACAGGAAAATAGAAATTTTAATAACAGACACAACCAAGAATTTACATCTAACAGACAGGAGGGACCTAATTGGCATCCTCCGCCTGACAGAAATCCGAAAGACAAGTGCAAATCGCAGAATTTCATCCGCGAAATAGCGCGAATAATCAAAGACGTGACGCAAACAATCGACAATGACTTGTAGCTTCGGCTTCTGGCAGCAATATAGACGGTTCAGAAAGTAATGACACTACGACTTTACACTACGTACGCCTGGAAGACGTGAGAGACATTTTGCTAGACGAAAAGGAAAATAATGTAGACGCATTTTTACATCCTGTTATTGAACTATGTGTGGGTAAGAATAAGTTCACTGCGGTTTTAGATTCTGGGAGCCCACTGAATGTTATTAGTTAATCAGTTTTTCGTATATGTGGAAGAACTATTGCTTGTCCTGTGTTACCTGTTTCTAAAACTACAATTCGAGGAGGTATTTCTGGAAAAAGTGTGGAAATCAAACAACAAACCAACCTAAATTTCATTTGTCAAGGATACGAATTTTATGCTAATTTTATTATTGTTCCATTACTCAGTACACAAATTATATTAGGTATGGAGTTTCTTAACACACATAAGGCAATGTTAAACTTTAAAGAAGGAAGTGTGAATTTGACTGTTGCCGGAATGCCGAAATGTTTGAAATTTTTCGAGTGTTTAACAAAATCTGAATCAGACACAAAATGTTTAAGGTTTCTTACTTCTGATGTTTTCGCTGAGCATTATGACGACAATGTGTTCATTCATGACAACGACAATAGATACAGAGACGCGATGGATGATGTAATTAATAGCAAAGAATTAATTAATGAAAAGGTTAAGAAAGCTGAAGTGCCAGATGACGTTGCAAGAGAAGAACTGCACCAAATTTTGACTTCACATGCTACAGTATTTAGTCATCACACAGGAACTATACAAGGCTTACAATATTTATTTAAAGTAAAAGAACACACACCATTTCGTGGGAAAACGTACGCTATTCCTTTGGCTTACAGAGACAAGGTTAAGAGTGAACTTCAATACATGTTAGATCAAGGCATTATTGGGCCAGCAGTAAGTCCTTATACCAGCCCATTACACGTCGTTCTTAAAAAGGATGGGTCAATTCGTTTGGTTCTGGACTCCAGGCAGATAAATAATATCATCATTCCTGAAACTGACCGTCCACAAAATATAGATGAACTTCTTCAACATTTCCATGGAATTAAAGTTTTATCCGCAATTGATATTCGCGCAGGTTTTTGGCAAATAGATCTTCACCCTGATTGTAGAAAATACACTGCCTTTTTAGCCTTTGGTAACTGTTATCAATTTTGGAAATTACCGTTTGGACTTACTGTATCTTCAGCAGCATTCATTCGCAGTTTAAACGAAAATTTACCTGTTTATCTTCGTGACAATATTACTTCATATGTTGACGATATTCTTATTGCTAAACGTTCTTGGAGTGAGCACAACAAAATTTTGGATTCATTATTACGTATTTTTGCAAGAGTTGGCATTACAGTGAACTTGGAAAAATCTGAATTTGGTCGTTCTCAGGTGAAATTTCTTGTTCATATTATTTCTACAGAAGGTATTCTTCTTGATCCAGAGAAACTAGACACTATTCGTAATTATGGTGTTCCTACTACAAAACGTGATGTTCGTAGTTTCCTTGGTGTCTGTAATTTTCTTAGACGCTTTGTTAGATTGGATGATTTGGCCACACCTCGTTTATGTGAACTATCTGGAAAGAATTCTAATTGGTGTTGGGATGAGGAAGCTCAGTCAGAGTTTGAACAACTTCGTGATGCTTTAGTTGCTGCTCCACTTCTTTCACATCCGGATTTATCTAAAGATTTTTGTTTGGCGACGGACTCATCATACAAAGGCCTAGGTGCACACTTATTTCAAGAGATAGAAGAAAACGGCCTTGTAGTACAGAAAACTATTGCATTTGGAAGTCGTGTTCTCTCTAAATCAGAAAAGAATTATTCGATTACGGAACTTGAAGCCTTGGCTGTTGTTTGGGCTTTCACAAAATTTCGGACATTTTTGTATGGGAGACATACTAAGGTTTACCCCGATCATCGAGCTCTGGAATTCCTTATGTCAACAAAATTAACTCATGGAAGATATTCACGATGGGCGCTGTATCTACAGGAATTTGACTTTAGTATTGTTTACATACAGGGTTCTTCAAATATTATTGCTGATGCTTTATCACGTGCACCTATGGGTTTGAAACAAAGTGCTGAGGAGAACTGTAAGGAAAACAATTATTGTTTGATGTATATTCAAGGTGTTGCGTTTATTTCGTCTTCGCTCCAGGACATCGCTAAGGAGCAAAACAAGGATCCAATCTGGAAGGACATTAAGGAGAAATGGAGGAGAAAGGAAATCGTAGCGATTAGAGTGTTATTTAGTTCGCAATGATATTCTTTTTAAACGAAAATCGGTCGACATCTCTGTTTGGTTAGTTTGAATTTCTGATGAGTGGGTTAATAAATTGATTTGGTATACACATTTCAGTTATGCACACTTTGGTCCCAGAAAATGCTTTCATAAATTACGAGAAAATTGCTACTTCAGTAATATGGAAAAACGTATTCGATCTGTTCTTGCCAAATGCAAATTATGTCAAAAAGCTAAGCCGCCAACTATTTCTCACAGAGCACCGTTGTTTCCTATCATTCCAGCGAAATTAAAGGAGATGGCTGCAGTCGATTTGTTCGGTCCAGTGGTTCGTTCTACTAATGGTTTTGCGTACACTTTGGTAGCAGTGGAATTGACATCAAAATATGTGTGTTTTACACCTTTACGCAAACCAGCAGCTCGTTCAGTATCTAATGCTTTCATCAGACATTTTCTTAAAGAAGTGGGACATGTTGATAAGGTTATATCAGATAACGGATCACAGTTTCACTCTTAAAATTTGGCTTCGTACTCTACGGCGTTGTAAGATGAAACAAATTTTCATTTTACTTTTTCACGCTCAATCTAACGCTTCAGAGAGATGGATGAAGGAAATCAATAAATTGTGTCGACTTTATTGTCGTCAGAATCACAGAACATGGGATCAGTATCTTTATATTTTTCAAAACATTCTGAATGAACTTCCTAATGATTCAACTTCTTTACCGCCTATATTGATATTAAAAAATAAAGCACCGACAAATCGCATTTCTGAAATCGTTCCTTTTCCGGCTACACGGAAACTGCGGCATTCTGAATTTGTGAACCTGGCTCTGCAAAATATTGCATCTGCGGCTGCTAGAAGAGAGAAATCAGTTAAACGTCCTGGTCGTTTAAAAACCTTGTCAGTTGGTCAAAAGGTGTTAATTAAGTCCCATCGTTTGTCTCACAAAGGAAGAGGCTTGTGTAGCAATTTTTTCTGCTTTATAACGGTCGATATAGAGTTCGCAAAATTATTCATGATAACACTGTCGAAGTAGAAACTCTTAAATCTCAGCGCTCTAAGGAATTACATCATATATCGAACGTTAAAATTTTTGTGGAATGACATACTTTTGAGAAACTAACAGTTATACGTAAACACATGGAGAGTACAAAGATACCGCTCCGTGTTCCGGCGGCGGCACATACTCAAAGCAACAGTTAAGTCTGCGCGCCGCACAAGGCAGTCGTTGACCGCAAACAATTACTTCCTACGTCATGCGTACCTACAGCTGATCGAGCGCTCAGTGCGAATGCACTGACAGCCATAAACAAAAACACAGTCTAATTTCTCCGATTAAATTCAGTATAAAGCTATAGTGACTTGATAAATTATGTTATTAACTTTCAGTTTTCTTCAGGATGCAGTTGTATAAAAATTTTAAGAACGTCAGGTAAATTCTGTGTGTGTCCGACGTTAAGAGGACTTGCTATCGAGAAAATTTCAGAAAAATTGTAATTCCGAAAAATAAACTAATAAACTAAAAAGGTAACTTTTAATTGAGTTTATTTTTCAGGTAACATATTTCCACTTAGGTACGTACTTTATACGTAATTTGCTGCTCGCGATTACGTGATTTATACCTCGTGTTGACGATGATTGACTAATGAACAGGGATGGTACTTATGTATATCATGCATCGCTTGGCTGCTCTGCTTTTTCACTGATGTCATATTTTTTATTATGTGCCTGCTGTGCCTATTTATTTAAATTGTACTGATATGGTTATGTATGTAAGTTATACTTTGTGATTTATCTGCTTGCGCTTTCATGTTTACTTATTGAGATTACATATGAAAATTTATTGCTTATGCTGATATGATGCTAATGACCTGTTTATTATGTAAGATATATATTTGCTACTTTGCGTATGGATTCCATATTTACAAGTTTTTGTTTTGTTGTCGTAACTACTCTCTATTTGGTATATAGAAATGCTGATACACTGTTTACGAACATGGAGTTTAGGCCACACTATGGTATTAATTATAGATTGTTCGCTGTGCAGAGCCTCGCTGTAGGGATTGTGCTGCATCCACTTGTTGACATTCTGTTCTCTACTGGTATATTTACTCGCTATTGCATGTTTTGTTTACGCTCAGTGCTTAATATTTTAAGATAAGAAAATGAACTGCTATAATTCTACGAACGACATTGGCACAAGAAACTTCATTGAAGTCACATGAACTGGAGGTTTTATGGAAGCTGTATAAATTTATGCTAATAGAAAGGAAGCTAACGACATGAAATACCAACACTAGGTTTAGACCATTGACAGTTATTACACTGCATTCTTCGTGAGCAATTGAAATAGCAAGTGACACTTGGCACAAGAAATACTCCACATGTTGCTTCTGCTTTGCCATGATTCTTGAAATGGTTTACACTCTGTGAAATAGTACGATCATTCACACTCTGTACGCGTACTTGCTTACTAAAAGTTATTCGAACTAAAGGCTGTTAGAGGTCATGTATGTATTTCTTTTATTTAATGAGGGACAAGGTAACCAAAATGTATTTTATGATTCATAATGAGTAGAAGATATGGGTCAGATGGATTACACAGAGGATGTGTGTCGACATTGGGTCTTCAGATCGTATGGGATGATGAATTGAAGTTTGCACTAGGATTTTATCTGTTCTTGTTCGAGGAGACTGACTAGAGGAAAGAGTTTTTATGGAAGTGAAATGATATTGGCGATAAGGTTTATATGTGTCGACGCATTGAAGAGGTATTATTGAGGTATTGAGATCGTGTGAAGTGGACGATTATTGGAGTTTTGGTGGACAAGAGGTAAGGTAAATGGTATTGATGATAAGGTTTATACGTATCGACGGGAAAGGTATTATTGAAGTATTAAGATTATGTGATGCTGATGATTATTGGAGTTTTGGTGGATAAGAGGTAAAGTAAGTGAGGAGCATACTTTGTTGGTTTATATGGAACAAGGAGGATGAAGATGGCAGACTAGAACACTCAAGTGGAAGGAAGATTGTCTACACACACACTTCGTTAAGTCAATAAGCAGTATATACTTTTTTTTTTTTGGAGAGAGGAAGTAATTGCATATCTTGGCACACTGACAGTTGTTCAGCAACTGTACATCTTGATCTGGCTTGGCAAACATTGGTCTTGACATGATGACTATGATGTTGACTAACTATTATTGACTGTTATACGCTGTTGCCACTATGACTTGATACACATGTTGAACATCAAATTTTGACAGAATTGCATTTGCACAGTTAACACTATTCAATTACACAGTAGTACTTAAATGTGGATGAAAGATGAGTGAGTGTGTTTTGTGTGCTTTCCTTTACTAATCCCAAATAATTGGTACCGACCTACATCCTAAATATTATTTTACTTGTTTGCTGTGGCTTGCACTGACGCCCAAAAATATTATAGGTTTACTGATATTTGTGTATTTGTAATAGTTAATAGGACAATTATCTGATATCATTTGTTTGTTTATTATAATTTATATGTTTAGTGTGAGAGCATTGATAATAATTTTGTAAAAGCAATTGTGTGTGCATTCAAACTGTTTTTCGTGGTTACACGTATTAAAATTGATGGGTGCCACTTGGAAATGTTTAATTTCGGCTAATGAACTCTGATGAACTGTTTAATTATTGATAGTGAATATTATGAACTGTTACCTGCACTTGTTCAACATTGATGGGTGCCACTTGGAAATGTTTAATTTCTGCTAAAGAACTCTGATGAACTGGATAATTAGTGATAGTGAATATTATGGATTGTTACCTGCACCTGCTCAACATTGCTGGGTGCTACTGATGGAACTGCTACTACTGAAATAATGTCACTTGTTGCTGTCTGCACCTGTTCAACATTGCTGGGTGCCACTGATGGAACTGCTTCTACTGAGATGATGTCACTTGTTGGTGTCTGCACCTGTTCAACATTGCTGGGTGCCACTGATGGAACTGCTACTACTGATGAAGTCACTTGTTGCTTTCTGCACCTTTTCAACATTGCTGGGTGCCACTGATGGAACTGCTACTACTGATGATGTCTCTTGTTGCTGTCTACACCTGTTCAACATTGCTTGGTGCCACTGATGCGACTGCTACTACTGATGATGTCACTTGTTGCTGTCTGCACCTGTTCAACATTGCTGGGTGCCACGGATGGAACTGATTCTACTGAAATAATGTCACTTATTGCTGTCTGCACCTGTTCAACATTGCTGGGTGCCACTGATGGGACTGCTTCCACTGAAATGATGTCAATTGTTGCTGTCTGCACCTGTTCAACATTGCTGGGTGCCACGGATGGAACTGATTCTACTGAGACAATGTCACTTGTCGGTGTCTGCACCTCTTCAACATTGCTGGGTGCCACTGATGGAACTGCTACTACTGATGATGTCACTTGTTGCTGTCTGCCCCTGTTCAACATTGCTGCGTGCCACTGATGGAACTGATTCTACTGAAATAATGTCACTGGTTGCTGTCTGCACCTGTTCAACATTGCTGGGTGCCACTGATGGAACTGGTTGTACTAAAATGATGTCTCGTGTTGGTGTCTGTGCCTGCTCGCCATTGCTGGGTTCCACTGTTGGAGCTATTTAAATACTGCTGATGAAATGTTATGAGACTGCTATTTGCACCTGTTGACCATTGCTGGGTGCTACTGTTGGAACTGTCAACTACTCTGAGGAGTGCTACTTGTTTACTGAACTATTGACGAGATTTTATGTAAATATTTGTATAAACAGATTTTTTGTGTATTAACTGTTTATCAAATGTTATGTGACTCTTACCTACACCTATTTGTCATTCCTGGTGCCATTGATTGAATGATACTTGTGTAAACTATTATGTAAAATCACATGTATGCAAGCATTTGTATTCCTTACTGTATTTTATATATTAGGTTATTGAAGGGTCAGTGTAAAACCAAAATTTTATAGTTATGTGGTATTTACTTATAAATATTATCTTTTATTTTTGTCTGCATTTTTTTTGACGAATTTGGTGGTATTTTCACCACCAATGCTGGCAAAAATAACATCAAATTCTAGCCTATGGTGGAGGGGCGTATGAAAGGTGGCTACACTGTGTCACAGCGCCAGAGATTACGCCTAAGAGTATTATTCAACTGCCTCCACTGGGAGTGGTAGTCCAAAGTTGCCGTGGGCAGTGCTTGTTGAGACGATTTTGATAGCAGTACTAGTTGTGAGCATGTCGTGTGCAGTTGTTCTGATGGGCTAGACAGCCGATGCTGTTCGATTGGGGATGTTGTAATGATCTGAGTGTATATTTCGTCAATATATATGAAGTAACAAAACTTTTTGTATTTAAAATTTCCTAAATAACAATGCCTCTTGGTCACAGGTTCAGTCAACAAAGCATCCGGCTTGTGTTCATGTATTAGAGTGTAATTCTGGTTTCTATGTGCAATCATAGTACTTCTGGTTTTTTTTTATTACTTCATTGTAAATGGCGTTAGAGCATCTTGTCGTATTGAGGAAGAACTGTGCCAGATGTGTACGTTGAATCCCATTTCCACACACAGAACAGTTACACTTGTACCTTGTTGTTTCGTAGCTTTCATAGTTGCTGGGGACTTAATTAATTAATTGTGTTAATGGAAGTTTCCTTTCATTGTTTGTTGTTATTCTATGCAGTCAGATTGCGTACTAATACTAGTCAGGGCCAACCGTTTATGAGACTTCGTAGCCAGACATACCACTACTAAAAATTATTTGCATTTTATTTAATTAAGCCACCATGCAAGTATCTGGAATGTGTAGCTAACTCTTGCAAATAAAATGTTTCTGATTTTCACTGTGGTTTCCATTTAGCGGCCAATAGGACCTTACTTTCTGGGCAACCCTCGTATTAAATTACCTATACGTCTAGAAATGTGTATATTTAAAGGGAGGGATATTAGAATGCTTGATAAAGGCAGTGCACTTTACTGTAAAGAAAATGTTTAATAGTCAATCATCATTCGTCTTGAGTCAAGAACTGCTATGGTCAAAGGAAAGAAAATATATTTTTATAGTATATGCAAGCATAAAGACAGTAGTACTAAGTGCAGTATAGCTTAGTGAGAAGGTAAATTTAACATATTATAGTAAATCAAGAGATACATATACAAAGATGAGGGTGAACTGCCGAAATAGCGGAACCTGTAAATGTGCTTATAACCTGAAAAAAAGGCAGTCATGCATGCTTACATAAAGAGGCAGTATGATAGCAAACCTCATAAGGAATGGTGAAAAGAAATGTTGTTAGGTGTAAAGCTTCTGTGACAGTCTCCCTCAGACACCTCCAATCATGTGGAAAAAGGCGAGACAGATTTTCCTAGAAAGGACATAACTTACACAAATACAAACTAATGTCAAAGAACAACACTAAGTAAAATCATCAATATATATAATCCTCATACTGAAGTGCAGCTCATGGTGTGAACACTCATTAGACATCAGTACTCCATCATTATCCCAAAAAATTGGTGCATCTAACGGCATGAACACTCATCAAACAATATTCTTATACCTAACACAAAATGCAAAAAAGATCCTTAATCCTAAATCTTTATAGGCAATGTGCCTAATTTACACAGTACACTAAGAGGAAAATGTTTATAAAAGGCCTGCCAGGAAACAGTGTGAGAAGGGTCAATGGTGTTTCGTTCTCCATCAAAATTTCTTATGTTGTGCTTTCTATGTACTGCATTTCCTGCACTTTCATGTGCTTCTACTTGTGATTATAATGTCTCGTTTGGATACAATGAGACTTTGGTACATTGGTTCCGCAAAATATATTAAATGGATGAGTACATGTTATGGACATGAGTTACAGGGTACATTGTTCTCTTAAATCTACATAGATGAATGCAAGTAATCTAGTGACATCATCAAGTACCAGAGATGTAGCAAATTAAAGCACAAGACAGGGCATAAATGATACATGCCAAAATTATAAAGTGCAAAGAGTGGCTAACCTAATAAAAAATGTAATAATAATTCAACAGACAATAGCAAAATGTCAGAAGTAACACTATCTTGCGCAGGGTATGCAATAATGGCAAACTGAAGCAGAATGGCATCACAAAATGATACATTTCATGGTGTCAGTAAAGACAACATAGCATCAGAAATAAATGAATATAAGATTTTTAGAGGCAATATAGAAAAGGACGCATATTCTTATTTTGAAAAAAATGTTTTAGCTACAGTTTGCAGCGATCAGGGATGTGATCCAATGGGTTATTGTTTTCATGTACACACGTATGAAAAACAGAAAAATGTGCAAGGCATAAACTTACGATAAGAGAGCCGACCTGCAAGATTCTCCCTACCAGGCACTTCGCTACCCAATAAAATACTGAATAATCGAAGAAACGTGAAAACAGGGTACCAATAAAATTTGTAAAAGCATGGGAAATGCGTGAGGTAAAAAGATCTGTCTTGTGTCGTATTATGTACACTCATATGTAAATCACAATAAGGATATATAGAAATTGGCAATGTAAATACGAACGTATGTAAATGTATTTGTGCAATTTGCAGAGTTCCTGAAAAATAGCAATAAAATGTTATACTGAGTTGAAAGGCGTTAACAAAAATATAAATAGCAGTAGTGCTGAATGCAAGACGTCGAACTGAAGAAATGATATATGTCGTCAAGTTTGATGTATATCTGTAGTGTAAATAACGTAGCTGGTTGCATAGAAATTTCGTAGAACAAATGCCATAAAATTTTCTTCTGAAATTCTTGCGGCTGAAATAAGCGTGCGTATAACTTCTTGGCACTAAAACTTACCTTATTGATATTTCAGTAATTTCCCATTATTGCTATACGATGGAAATTCAGGTGTTGCATAGCTACAAAAGACATAAAAAAAAGTTGACTAACTCTGTGTATCAGTGTCAAAATCATGTGTAACGTCGCAGTGTCAGAAAGCAAAATCGTACAGAAAATAATTTTTGTGATGGCAGAATCTGCTATGTTGTATTTTCATAGCGCAATATAAGTGAACCAGCTCAGTGTTTTGCTTGGCAAAATATTTTTGAGATGATTATAAATGTGCTTAGTCTTGTAAGTCGATGTTTTCAAATAAATATGCTTGACAGGTGATGGTGGTATTCAGCTCTGGTTGTTTTATTGTCTACTGATTTGCTGTTGATGACTTAGCGATTAATCTCAAGGGATCTTTGCACTGGTGTTAAATAAGATGTGCGTTGCGAGTAAAAGGAAGTAACTTTGACGTCAGTGGACTTGATGTGGCGAGCGAACGAACTGGTGGCCTTTGCTTTCAGCCGACAGGCTTACAGCAGAAGACTTCTCAGCTGGCTTATTCGCCCGTACTTCTGCATACAGCTCGTCCTTCCTCATACTCTCATCACAGGGGATATTTCTGAGTTGCAGCGACTCCTGCATTCGCACTTTCGTGTCAAACTTCGTTGGAGTTCTCTCTGTTTGCCTGTTATGGCAAGGAGCGTTATCCATAACTATTACTGAATTAGGCGGGAGATTTGGCAGTACTTTCTCTCCGAACCACTCCTCAAAGTTTGGCGAATTTATCTGACCGTGATAATCGCCCTTTGTCGACTTTGCCCAGAACAAAAGTTGCCCTTCCTTGACGAACCCATTCTTGGATCCGACACTTGTAACTATCAGTCTTCTCGATGAGCTCCCCCATGCAGTGACACCGACGACACTCTCTTCACGTAAGTCACCCTTCCTCTGCCAACATTTATTAAAAGTTAAGTTATTATCGATCCACGATTCATCGTGATAAAATATTTCTCTGCCTGCTTCCCTGAAGTTCTTCATGTCAACAATGAAACGAGATCGCCAGTGCACAATGTCTGGACGTTCTAACAACACATTCCTCTTGTTTTACATCTTACGCCATATGAATCCCATAGACAAAAGTCCTTTTGTAAGCGAGACAATACTCCACTTCCAGCCTATTTTGTCGTGCAAAACTGGAAGCAGTGTTCGCAGGCTCGGCACACTCTTCCGCACTGAATAAAATTCCGCTATCGTGTCGCGAACGGCACGCTGGTTGAAACCATCGATCATTACTTCGATTTCTCCACATCTTTTCCTAAATTAAAAGAGAGAGAAATATTTATAAGAAAATGCCTTCTGCACTGCATGTATTTTTTTGAATTTGGAAATGTACTGTAATATGAATGTGTTTCGAAATAATACATTAACCAGTGGTGTTTCCATACAAAGCTATAAGGTAGCAAGGAAAAATGAATATAAGGTAATTCGGACGAAATAGGGGGCTCCTTCAAAGTGATCGCGAACAAAATATCTGAAATGAAAACTCACCTTTTCTTGCCAGGCGTTTGTGGTGATACGCCAGGATGATTCTTGGAAAACTGTTTGAATCTTCCAATGCTACGCATGCTTTGTCCTGTGTATGTAGCAACACTCACTGAAGATTTGTAAATGGGGTGAAGCAATTTTTTCTGCTCCCTTTCCGTTTCGCAGCATTCAATCACACGCAATATCGTTTTGCGAGCATCGCTACGTAATACTGGTTTCCTTCTAACCGTAGGCCTACCGGTAGGGGTTGTAGGCGACTCCCGAGATGGGCCAGCAACTGCCTCTTCACTTATTTTGATAATGTTTAGCACAACTGCACAATAAAAACACGCAGAACAGTACAGCGCAAAACAATAACGAAGCAGACGACAATGGCTACCTTGTACAACACAGTCAGCTACGTAATGTTGGCAGCAGTCGGAACTGCGGGCCTACCGAAGCCTCCCGACGTTTACCGACTTCTACCGATTCAGGACTAGGGAGAGGTCTGCCATCTAAAAGTTTACACACTGTATGCGAAGCCGAGTTTATTTTGGTTGGCGTAGCACTACATGGCTTTGAAGTAATCTGTGGCGTGCCGCTGTGCGCCCCGACGGTATTGTTGACCGCACCGCTGCTGGTGTCAAGGACGGCATGGCACCTACCTGTTGCAGATATCACACTTCCTGTGTCCCTGGACTCTATATTCCAGCAGGCTTTACTACCGATAGAACTAGACCTTGAATAATTTGTAACACTGGAGGAATCTCAGTGTTAAGAGCTGCTTTCAGTTTGTGTAGGATAACTGTGCGGGATCGGTATATCGGAGTATGTAAGATTTTGCTCTGTATTGAACAAACGGCGAACTGAATATAAAATATTCTTTTCCCCTTACGTAGTCTGCTGCGAAAATAGTTTGGAACCGTTTTTGGCATTATCAAAAATAGTTCAAATGGCTGTGAGGCAGGGTTCGAACCTGTGACCGTAGTGGTAGCACGGTTCCAGACTGAAGCGCCTAGAACCGCTCGGCCACTGCGGCCGGCTTTTGTATTATCCTGACGGGCTTCTCGTTGGATAGAATTGATTGGTCATATATAATAAAATCCTGCTCACACAAAATGGCATCTGCGTATATACCAGTCATCTGAATATGCTTCTTAAGACGTTGCTTTCGTGGCTTAGGCTTGTCTGTACAGGTGCTAAAAGTATTACTCTGAGCGGTTTCAAAATTTTATCTGAATTATCAGAAATGTTGCTTGACAGTGTGAGGTCAGCTGTTGTTGTTGTTGTTGTGGTCTTCAGTCCTGAGACTGGTTTGATGCAGCTCTCCATGCTACTCTACCCTGTAAAAGCCTCTTCATGTCCCAGTACCTACTGCAACCTACATCCTTCTGAATCTGCTTAGTGTATTCATCTCTTGGTCTCCCTCTACGATTTTTACCCTCCACGCTGCCCTCCAATACTAAATTGGTGATCCCTTGATGCCTCAGAACATGTCCTACCAACCGATCCCTTCTTCTGGCCAAGTTGTGCCACAAACTTCTCTTCTCCCCAAGCCTATTCAATACTTCCTCATTAGTTATGTGATCTACCCATCTAATCTTCAGCATTCTTCTGTAGCACCACATTTCGAAAGCTTCTATTCTCTTCTTGTCCAAACTAGTTATCGTCCATGTTTCACTTCCATACATGGCTACACTCCATACAAATACTTTCCGAAATGACTTCCTGACACTTAAATCTATACTCGATGTTAACAAATTTCTCTTCTTCAGAAGCGCTTTCCTTGCCATTGCCAGTCTACATTTTATATCCTCTCTACTTCGACCATCTTTAGTTATTTTGTTCCCCAAATAGCAAAACGCCTTTACTACTTTAAGTGTCTCATTTCCTAATCTAGTTTCCTCAGCATCACCCGACTTAATTCGACTACATTCCATTATCCTCGTTTTGCTTTTGTTGATATTCATCTTATATACTCCTTTCAAGACACTGTCCATTCCATTCAACTGCTCTTCCAAGTCCTTTGCTGTCTCTGACAGAATTACAATGTCATCGGCGAACCTCAAAGTTTTTATTTCTTCTCCATGGATTTTAATACCTACTCCGAATTTTTCTTTTGTTTCCTTTACTGCTTTCTCAATATACAGATTGAATAACATCGGGGAGAGGCTACAAACCTGTCTTACTCCATTCCCAACCACTGCTTCCCTTTCATGTCCCTCGACTCTTATAATTGCCATCTGGTTTCTGTACAAATTGTAAATAGCCTTTCGCTCCCTGTATTTTACCCCTGCCATCTTTAGAATATGAAAGAGAGTATTCCAATCAACATTATCAAAAGCTTTCTCTAAGTCTAAAAATGCTAGAAACGTAGGTTTGCCTTTCCTTAATCTATCTTCTAAGATGAGTCGTAAGGTCGGTATTGCTTCACGTGTTCCAGTGTTTCTACGGAATCCAAACTGATCTTCCCCGAGTTCGGCTTCTACCAATTTTTCCATTCGTCTGTAAAGAATTCGAGTTAGTATTTTGCAGCTGTGGCTTATTAAACTTCACAATAAAGGTGGCTTATTAAACTGATAGTTCGGTAATTTTCACATGTGTCAACACCTGCTTTCTTTGGGATTGGAATTATTATAATCTTCTTGAAGTCTGAGGGTGTTTCGCCTGTTTCATAGATCTTGCTCACCAGATGGTAGAGTTTTGTCAGGACTGGCTCTCCCTAGGCCGTCAGTAGTTCCAATGGAATGTTGTCTATTCCCGGGGCCTTGTTTCGACTCAGGTCTTTCAGTGCTCTGTCAAACTCTTCACGCAGTATCGTATCTCCCATTTCATCTTCATCTACATCCTCTTCCATTTCCATAATATTGTCCTCAAGTACATCGCCCTTGTATAGACCCTCTATATACTCCTTCCACCTTTCAATTAGTGAAGTTCGGTGGCAGGAGGAACAAGACTTCTGGTCAGGTGACTACAGGGTTATAAACACCAAATCAAATAGGGGTAATGCAGGAGTAGGTTTAATAATGAATAGGAAAATAGGAATGCGGGTAAGCTACTACAAACAGCATAGTGAGCGCATTATTGTGGCCAAGATAGATACGAAGCCCACACCTACTACAGTAGTACAAGTTTATATGCCAACTAGCTCTGCAGATGACGAAGAAATTGAAGAAATGTATGATGAAATAAAAGAAATTATTCAGATAGTGAAGGGAGGCGAAAATTTAATAGTCATGGGTGACTGGAATTCGAGTGTAGGAAAAGGGAGAGAAGAAAACGTAGTAGGTGAATATGGAATGGGGCTAAGAAATGAAAGAGGAAGCCGCCTGGTAGAATTTTGCACAGAGCACAACATAATCATAGCTAACACTTGGTTTAAGAATCATGAAAGAAGGTTGTATACATGGAAGAACCCTGGAGATACTAAAAGGTATCAGATAGATTATATAATGGTAAGCCAGAGATTTAGGAACCAGGTTTTAAATTGTAAGACATTTCCAGGGGCAGATGTGGACTCTGACCACAATCTATTGGTTATGACCTGTAGATTAAAACTGAAGAAACTGCAGAAAGGTGGGAATTTAAGGAGATGGGACCTGGATAAACTGAGAGAACCAGAGGTTGTACAGAGTTTCAGGGAGAGCATAAGGGAACAACTGACAGAAATGGGGGAAAGAAATACAGTAGAAGAAGAATGGGTAGCTTTGAGGGATGAGGTAGTGAAGGCAGCAGAGGATCAAGTAGGTAAAAAGACGAGGGCTAGTAGAAATCCTTGGGTAACAGAAGAAATATTGAATTTAATTGATGAAAGGAGAAAATATAAAAATGCAAAAATGAAGCAGGCAAAAAGCAATACAAACGTCTCAAGAATGATATCGACAGGAAGTGCAAAAGGGCTTAGCAGGGATGGCTAGAGGACAAATGTAAGGATGTAGAGGTTTATCTCACTAGGGGCAAGATAGATACTGCCTACAGGAAAATTGAAGAGACCTTTGGAGATAAGAGAACCACTTGTATGAAGGTCAGCTGTACCAAAATAGAATTTTTTTATGAAAGCTGCCGTTAATTGTAGTTCTCTAACGTGCTCAGAGTGAATATTCTGTTCGTTAGAATTAGAAGTGGGCTGTTGAAATAAATTCGAACTGTTGTGACCATCGCCGAGCGGTCTAAGGAGCTACAGTCATGGACTGTGCGGCTGGTCCCGGCGGAGGTTCGAGTCCTCTCTCGGGCATGGATGTGTGTGTGTGTTTGTCGTTAGGTTAAGTAGTGTATAAGCTTAGGGACTGATGACCTTAGCAGTTAAGTCCCATAAGATTTCACACAAATTTGAACATTTTGTTGTGACCACCATTCTTACAAGCCGTGACATCAGATTGGGCTGGCTTATTGTCCGTGATAAAACCCTGTTTGCTCCAAATAACATTTGCATCCGTTCTTAAATTCTGAATGTGACTTCCACGAAGTTGTTGTGTTTTATTTTCTTTAGTAATGGACATCATCTTATTGTAATTGTTAATTTTTGGTTCTGATTATAGGTTATCGTAGGTGCTTTGAAAGAGATCAACGGAATGGCGATATATTGTGTGGTTTCACAGGGATCCGTAACAATACTAGGTCGAACAGAAGTCTTGCTCGAAAAATTTTACTTTTCAGAATGTGCTGCTGAGTATGTCAGTGGGCTGTAAGCGGTACGCGCAGTTTGCTTTTGAGCAGTATTAATTACACAGTTCAACGATTCAGTGCAAGGGAAATCGTACTGTGTGTTTGACGAAAGCATGTTTTCAAACTCCAGAGCGAGTTGTTGCTTGCCATTCTTGAGCATCAGATATGAATTCTCAAAATCAATAATCGCATCATGCGTAATTAGAAAATCCACGCCTATTACTACATCAGTGGTAAGGAGGGGAACAATCCAGACGTTCGAATAGAATGTGATACCTGCAATTGAAAATGATAAATGTGACTGTTCTCGACATCGACTCCTTTGCCGGAAACAGTTCCTCTTACATTAGTTTTGCTTAGCGGGAATGCTGCGCAAGAATTATCATGGTTACTTTTACTAAAGACAGTTTTATTTATCACTGCTACTGGTGAACCAAAGTCGATCACTGCAGAAAATAAACTCAAACCAGTTTTAATTTCAACAATGGGATGAGAGATATTCTGTTGAGTTTGGTGTCTCTCTTGTAATAAAGCGTCCCTAATGTCTCGAAGGTTATGACGTTTTGCTGAACGGTATTATGAGTAGAAGAATCGCATTGCACTTTTCCCGATTGAACAGCGTCGGTAGTTTCTAGTCAAGCATTACTAGTGGGCTGATTGGTGGCAGAAGATTGCTGTGATTGTTCATTTACGTGTACTGTACGGTTGTTTTGGTCTGCAGAATGCCACGGTGGATGAAAACGTACATTAGGTTCATTAACAATGAAATGAGTCTGCTGGGGCTGATTGTGATGAAAGTTGCTGTTGCCGAAATTACGCTTAAATTGTTGATTATTCCCTTCATGCTTCTGGTGAAAATTTCTTTGCTGTTGATTGTTTCGATGCGACTGCGGCCATTGGTTTTTGCGGGAGAAGTTATTCCCTTGCGGCTGCGTAAAATTACAGGACTGGGCTGTACTGGCAAAGCTGGGCGATGGCACGTTGACCTTCGTTTGGGCTTGTCGCCTGAACAGTTGTTCGATATTTCCGGGCTGCTGCGGCAGAACTGCGGCTGGAAACTGTGATTTTTGGCGTCGAAATTGTGACGTAGTTGCTGCTGTTGAAAACAGTGGTTATCAAAATGTTGTCTCTTCTTAGCATGTCCATGGAAATCGTTATTGGAACCAAATATTTCATTTCTCTTGCTATGGAATAGGCGGGATTGCTCGTTGTAACCGAATTAGTTGTTACCTTGATTGCTGTTATTAAATATCTTATTGACCAAAGAGTAGTCCGATTGCTGAATTTCTAACAATTGTAATCAGTCCCTGAAAGCTGAAATACTTTCCTTTTGCTGTCCGGTGAGAAGTGAAACTCGTAACGAGCCCGAAAGTTTTGAGATGCATAATTGTATGAGCGCAGATTGCCTATACGATTCGGCCATATATTCGAAAAACTTGGTGACAGTTGGAAAACTGGAGTGTTCAACATTGGGTAAAGTAATTAGTTGGTCTTTAATGCCTCGCTGAGTCGTTTCCGACCAATACGCAGATAGAAAAGCTTTTTGAAACTCTTCGACGGTGTGACATTGCCTTGCTATAGTTCTCATACACATCGAAAGCTCTCCCTCAAAAAGAGATAAGGATAAATAAAGATAAATTCGAAATTGTGTGTCACTGGCCAGTTTGGTGGCAGCGAAACTGAAATTTTCTGCGCCTAATCAAGGGGATGCAGATCTGTGCGGCTATTTTTAAATACCTAAAATTTCTTTACAGATATGAAATGTTTATAGTCAAATCCTCCGCGTTGTAGATTTTAGAGGGTTCAGCGCCGTAAGAGAACTGATTGTGAGATGACTCGCTTGTATCAAAGTCACGCACTTTTTTTAGTCTGCTCATATTAGTGTGAGGCTGAAAAGTAGGTGACTGTTGATGTGATACGTCAGTTTGAAACCGATTACGTGGAGAAAATTTTCTGATATTGTCTACTTTCTGATGTACATAAACTCTTAACTTCTCTCTGTAGCGAACTGTTATGTGCACCAAACTGGTTTAATGTTTGCTGCATGTTCTTGAGATTAGGTGAACGGAATGGGAGATGTGTCGTCTGATTTATTTTCGATTTGATTTTCAAGTGTTTCTAATCTTGCCGATAGCTCATCACATCTTTCCGTGAGCGCAAGAATGTGTGAGGAATTGTTTGAATCCAAAGTGACGACTTGAATCTGTAGTTCGCGGGTAGTTTTGTTCATGTTTTTTAAAGCTGTTTCAATTGTGTCAGAGTCCTGCATCAGCTCCACTGGTTGAAGACGGGGCTTAACGACTCAATGTCATCCGTACAGTTTTCTTCAGCTTTTTGGATTCGTGTATCAAACAGTGGTTTTGAAATCAGTTATATCTGTCAGTATTTGGTTCTGTGATTGTTTTACTCTATTAACCTCGTCCGTAGCGGAATTTATACTAGCTTCAACATAGGTTGTAAGACAAGTGAGCAACTGCTGTTTGTATTCCTGTCTTTGTACTGCTAATTAGTGTAACAACTGATCGTTTTCCTCTGTATGTTTACGGATAAAATCTTCGTATTGCTATTCTGAGGTCTTAGTGTGAACTTCAAGACGTGCATGTAATCGAGCGTCTTGCTGATCTCTACTTTCATTAACATTGGATTTCATCTGTAATCTTTTTTATATGTTTTAATACATTGATGTCTTAAAGCATTAATGTCGTCTCTTAAAGGTTCTCTGCGCGTTGATTGGGTATGGCTTCAATACTAGCACCTCATCTTCTTTCTGAACTCAACATCTCACTCATTATAGAAGAAGGCTGAGTCAGTTTTTCAGGATAGGAAATGGGAAGTTGCGGTACAGAAAATGGCCCAGAGGTCACCAGTGTGTGTGTGTGTTTGTGTGAGTAGTGAGTGAAGTATTATGAAACAATGTGTGTTAGTGTGTGCAGTGACTGATAGTGAGTTATGAGTGAACAGTGTGGCATTACGTTATTTAATACGTTATATGTAAAAGAAGTATTGTATACCAGCTGTAAATCTAATGATTGTCTCTAACTAGAGGTCTGTAAATATACGTGTACACGAAATAGCTTGTTTTAAATTGGTCTAAGCTTTTAAATACTCTAGGCAAACCTATCCTGTTCCTCATCACAGTTCCAACTCCCGAAGTATTTCTTTCCCACAGTTCTTGAAGGACTGCAGCAATTGTATAAAATCTGTCCATGTATACCACATGTCATTTTCCCAAGTAAGAGGAACATAGCCTCAGCAGCAGGGATGTGGCAGTATAATCTTCAGCATTGAACATGTAACCTGTTTGAGCAACGCTTACAACATACACTTTTTTTATCCCATATTTCTATGGTTTGTCATTCATGTAAACAAGAAATCCAATTCTTCCTCGAAAAGGACATATTGCTTCATTCGACAGTCATATTTCGTGATGGATAAAAGCCTTTTCTGCATCTTTCTGTGAAAAAGTCTCAAACGGGTCTTATTTTATGCAGAGGGTCATGGCCTGGTTCTTGTTGAGGTATCCATAGCGCATTATTGTTCACATGCGGCAAGCTGAATATGGCAAAATATCTGTCTCGTGACATTAGCTGCGAAGCAAGTGATGAAGGAATCACAGGGTATTCAGACCAACCATCCGTAAATTTAGGTTTCTTTACAACACTCATATGAAAAACAGTTTGCAAAAAAATGTTGTACTTCATGTATCCTCACTGCTCTCCATTTCTTCAATGAAGATTTTGGTTTGATTCTGTTCTGACGGTGAAGTTCAGAAATAGTATCAGTAGCGTATATATTTGTCTCTGATTTTACTTTAGTAACATCCTGTGATAAAAACTTGCAACAAACAGACCAGTTCTGTTGACAATGTATCGACAGGAACCTGAATTCCAGTCGTTTCTTCAAAGAGAGGTAATTCAGTGAGTATATCAAAATGACACCATTAACTATGAAGGGCAGGCTGTTGAACTGAATGACCAACCTGACTAACAGAAACTTGCACATTAGCTTCTTCATACCCACTACCATCGTTTCTATGAGCAGCACAGGTTTCGCTCACCAGCTCATGTGTGTCGTCGTCGTCTTTTGAAAAACTGCCCATGTCGTCAGAAAGATTGTCAAATTCCGAGCCATTGTTCAAGAGTTATCCGGCCGCTAAGTTCGACAAACGATGTATTTTAGCCAACTCTCTATTTATACGTATTTACACACGGGAAGGGTGCACACAACAGCACAACACGGCAGCCGACATAGAACAAAACAACCTTAAACAATATTTCGAGTAATTGCGCAGTTCACGTAACACTGGTACCAATCACGAGAGACTGGCGTACGCTAGCCATCATCAATACACTTACGACGAGGAAAACAAATGGTCTCGCCAGTTACAAACACAAAACACGAGTTTAAATCATAAATAAACAAGTTGGAAGTGAAGAACGTGTGACATACGTCCATCGGATTTACGGATAAAACGTAGTGATCTTGTCTAGTACGTCCGTCGGCTCCAATGTGTTAAAATATTTGTGTTTGAAAGTTATCGTAATAAACATAATGTGATTGTTGTTATTCGTTACAAGTTTTGCTTCCTGGCAGTGTGATAACACATATTTTAACACGGACCTCGGATGCAGACAGTGACTTGGGATAAATTGTACCCTGAAATGTAATTAGTTTTCTGATTATAAATATTCTGTATCCAAAAATTATTTCTCTCTTTGGTTTACCAACACTAACACGGAAGAAAATTACAGTTCTTGAGTGGACAGACGTAAGTAATCTTTAACATCAAACGAGATCTTTTCAAACATACAACCCGTAAAAATGACATTAAATATTCATCAGTTATTCCAACACCTAAATTCAAATTTAAAATTATGCAAAGCTGTTAATCTTTCCCTATACTCAAGTCCCTGGATGTCTGAACCAAGAAATCGTAACTACAAGCTGCAACAAAAAGTACAAAATCTGAAATAAGTTACCTTAAATTACCTAGTTATTATTACTTACCAAAATAATCATAAGATGATATTCTTCTAAAACTACTTCAATTAGTTTCTTCAGGTCAAATAATTAATCAGCAAATGAACATGTCCCACTTCCTCAGAATATAACTGCAACGGTACTACTCGGCCTGTGCCGTACTACTACTCATAACACACCACTGCCAACGATTAACAGTGCGCATCATCTCCCGCGCATATTTCATTGCAGAGATGGTCCAAACAAGCGTCCAGGCGACACAACTGTCTGATGACATTGCGCGCTTATAATTTCAAACAGTACAAGAACACTTACGCGTTCATAGCACCCAAACACTGCAGAAATGCCTATGAAATTATCTACATGCCTCAATCATACTGCGATCTGAAACTAGGCCAAACATCAGGGGAACAGTACTTACAACAACCATCCATTCATCACGGTATAGCACAATTGAGGATTAAATAATGCGGAGAACCTGACTATGAAAAGAGTTATAGTGAGTCAGATTTCCCAAATTTCTAGTACAGCTACGAAAAGATTTATAGTAGTTTCTAATCGCTGCAAATTCGTCATCTCATGACGAAATAATACATCTACACCTAACTCTACATCTACACAGATAATCTACAGCCACCCTACGGCGCGTGGCGGAGAGTACCCTGTACCACTACTAGCCATTTCTCTCCTGTTCCACTCGCAAACAGAACGAGGGGAAAACGACCATCTGTATGCCTCCGGCTTCATATGCCGGTTCTCTAAGTTTTCTCAATAGTGTTTCCCCCCTGGGATTCCCATTTGAGTTCCCGAAGCAACTCCGTAACATTTATGTGTTGTTCCGATCTACTAGTAAGAAAACTAGCAGCCCGCCATTGAATTGTTTCGACGTCTTCCTTCAATCCATTGTAGTTCGGATCTTAAAAACTCGAGCAGTACTCAAGTATAAGTCGCCCCTGCGTCCTATGTGCTGCCTCCTTTACAGATGAACCTCTCCTTCCTAAAATTTTACCAATAAACTGAAGTCTACCATTCGCGTTCCCTTCCACAGTTCTCATATGCTCGTTCAATTCCATATCGCTTTGCTACGTTACGCCCAGATAATTTTACAAGTTTGTAATATGAAATGCAGAGACTAAAAGTAAAGCAGTCAAGGAATTGATAAAACGGGAAACAATAGGTGACCAACGAAAGCATAGTAACATATATGTAACGGTCGGAGCTTAAGTGATTGGACAGTTTTCAAGTATTGCAGTGATGTTACAAGAAAATTCCTGAAAATGTTGTTATCATTCGCCAAAATAATACACACGATTATGAAAGACAAATTAATGAATTACTGGAATAAACAGAAATCAAAGTGAATCATAGTTTTGGTTCCAAAATGGTAGAAACATAGATTTAGAGACTATAAAGCACTACGTCATCAGGCCACAAGTGGCCCATCGGGACCATCCGACCGCCGTGCCATCCTGAGCTGAGGATGCGGTGGGAGGGGCGTGCGGTCAGCACACTGCTCTCCCGGTCGTTACGGTGGTTTTCTTTGACCGGAGCCGCTACTATTCGGTCGAGTAGCCCCTCAGTTAGCATCTCGTGGCTGAGTGCACCCCGAAAAATGGCAACAGCATATGGCGGTCCGGATGGTCACCCATCCAAGTGGCGGCCACGCCCGACAGCGCTTAACTTCGGTGATATTACGGGAACCGTTGCCATTTAGAGATTATAACAGTAAAAAAAACGGGTACATGATGTTGATGACAAGGATGAATGTGAAGCAAGCTTGTTCCTAGAGCTCTCTAAGGCTTTCGATACTGTTGCCCATAAGAATCTGAAAAAGATAATACCGTTAAGAGGTTAGCTGACGGCTTGTTCTATTCATACACAGTAGACCGGAAACGAAGAGTAGAGGTAATGTAGGTTTCAAATAAGGCTAAACTTATAGTGAAACACTTATTACAACAACAAATAATTAACGCGGAAGTTTCTCAAGCTAGCATATTCGAACCAGTACTGTTAATAATGCACTGACGTTCCCAGCAGCGCTAGTCTTGTCGAAAAAATATCTTTGCTGGTTACATCATACCCACTCCTTGGAGATCTGCCACATGAAACCCTCAAGTAAGTTGGAAATAGATCAATTTGCTAAGAAGAAAATACCGAGAATTTCAGTTCGAGAACGAAAACATTACACTGTTGAATTATCTGCAGCCAGCCAGAGTGGTCGAGCGGTTCTAGGCGCTACAATCTGGAGCCACGCGACCGCTAAGGGTCGCAGGTTCGAATCCTGCCTCGGGCATGGATGTGTGTGTTGTCCTTCGGTTAGTTAGGTTTAAGTAGTTCTAAGTTCTATGGGACTGATCATCTCAGAAGTTAAGTCCCATAGTGCTCAGAGCCATTTGAACCAATTATCTATAAATGGTACCTATAAAGACTACATAACTACCAAAAAATAATTGGGAAGAGTACTGATTCTTTGCTGAAGTGGTGTGAGCACGAAAAGGTACTTATAAGTTAATCAGCATAGTGTGTCGTTAGGGTCCTGTCATGAGTACGTTACAGTGAGTGACTTGTAGTTAATTGAAATTTCAACTCAATTCTTAGCTATGGAATTCGGTTCTGGGGAACAAACGCACAAAATATGAAACAGTATTCACACTACAGAAAGTGCCGCAAAACTAACAACTAAAAGTTGCTCGTGCAATTCAAGAGGAATTTCAGTTACATCATTAAGTACATACACCAGTTAGGGACACACTCACACATCATAAAATGAAATTGATAATAATCTTAGATAGCTCTGTCCATGACCATGGAACACAATCTAGGCTAAACTTACATTTACGAAGAAAATATGAATATGAAATTCTAATCCATATACTCTACCAAGGAAAATTTTTTGTATTACAATATCCATGGCTAATAAAGAGTTTACTACAGCAAATGTATTTTAAAATATCCTATAAAGGTATCCGTTAAGCAATATATTCTCTTCAGTGACGGATTACTTACACAATATACAGCAGGACTTTATACAGTTTCAAGTACTGTATAATTAATGAGACACCTCCTTCATTTTACAATAGACAAGCACATATTTTTTTTCTGTGAGGAAATGATAATATCAACATCTTATCGTCTTCCTGACCTCTGTATCTTACTGTTCATCTGCCATCTGCGAAAGTGTGTGTAGAGTGCATAGTGAATGGCATTGAGAAATGAATGAACAGTGTAGGACCTGCTTTTTACATTATAAAATAACTTATTTTCAGCAAAGTACAAACAAACAGTACTATACGGAATGGAACAGAAAGAGGCAAGGCCACGAGCTATATCCTGGAACAGAGGTTACTGAGGCATGTACCGTAACGTTCCGGCATGTGTATGGACAACACTGATGATTATCAGCTTAACCATCATAGTAATCAGCTATTTGAAATCCACGGAAGGATAAAATCCTCTTCCAGACTTTTCCCTACATTATCTTCTTCCGATATAAGCATCCAATGTGCTCTTACATATCTGTAATATCTACTTCTCTTTCTTCATTAGGTCGCCTTCGTGATATTTTCTTACATCTAGGGATCCAGCGAAGAACAATCTTGACAAATTCATTCTCATGGTTACATGTAATGCCATCTAGCCTACATTTCTTCTTTAATAGTATCATAACTACGTGTTCCACTCTAGCACATTCCTTGATGAATTTGTTAATTTATGTATAAATGCTAGTAGTTTCTATAACACTTCTCTCTGTTGCTCACTAAATAACCCTTAGTTTTGTAGTAATCTACGTATATGCTGGTAGTACGCAATGCTTATGAATTTTTCACTTCAGACACATCGGATGCTGAGTTCCTGAAAACTTTACGTACATTGTTTATACCACACCACGATTTTTATGTGTTTCATATTTCTTTTATTTTGTATTGATTCGTTTTCTGCAGCTGGCATGAGAACAAAACTCATAAACGCTCTCTATGGCTTCACTATGAACCTTCAAATTTTCCGCTGATTAGAAATTACTTTATTCTGTGACATGTTGACACTTGTTCACTATCGGCTTCCCTTGTAATTTGGCTACACCGACGAAAGTCACGCCTACTTTGTTTCTCAGACAGCGCTCAATGTCATCTGCGACACTGCAGTATCATCTCTGTGTTGGCCGCTCCTCACGGATGCTGGTCGCAGAGACAGTCAGTCCGCATTGTGTACCGTGAAACGAGCCACGGCTGAGAAAGCGGCATGTCAACAACGATCAAAATTTATCTTTACTGAAGAAACTGATTTTATAATACGATTTATGATATCTTTACTGCCAGAGACAAAGATTTTTCGACTGATTTGATGAAGACTTCGTAATAAGGTATTAGTGACTTTTCTTTGCTTTAATTCATCGCGAGCTACTGCCTGCACACCATTATAACTTTAGTACTCTACACCGAACTTCCTCCTCATTTTAATTAGGTAACATTACCGACAATTCAGGAAACATTAACTCAATTAATGCAACATTTTTTAAATTTCCGATGAACAAACATATTTTGTAATAATTCTTTGGACAGACACTGTTAGAAAAACCAATTTTAAGACTTTTTCATTTCTTTGCAGTTGTGACTTTTCTAAATCTGCCAATACACCTTTTAAAGGAATAAGCACTAGCGAAATTTACGACGTAATCATTCATTTCTCGACCGTTGCCATTCAATAGACAAGATTTCACAACTCCAATTTAAAATGCAGACATATTATGTGGATTCATTGTACACCTCTAGTTAGTTTGCTGCCCAGCAAACGAGACGCATCTTTACAGTAGCCTTTGACAGCGGCAGCAAAACTAGTTTCCAGAGAGCAGTTGCCCGAGCGTTATTCGTTACCGCAGGTAAACCAAACGGCAAAATGAAGAAATTACATTTCAGATTTCGAGGGGCTTCCTTTCATACGACCAGAAACCAGTTAAAGTTTTGTTAAATTTCATGTTAGGGAAGAAGTATGAAAAAGGACGTTACGATTTTTCAAAGGAATCTATGTAGAATTTGATTCTCTTCATTAGGCGATTCGGTACACTTCCTTAGAAATTACACAGTCGGATTAACTATTGTTTTGATTCATTGTTTGAAATAAATGTAACTTCTCAAAAACCTTGCACACAATAGTAGGAAAGTAATTGCGAAAATCAAAATCAATCAATAGAAATTATCAATAAAACTTATAACTTTTTAAAGAAACTTTCAATACGAATTCCATTTCATCTTGTATAACAGTTGTATTTTTTTTTTCAGTGGCTGCTGAAGGTAGTCTCGTCTAAAGAGAGGTACTAGAATGTCATCAACGAATTTACGTGTCTCAGGTGCGTTCCACTAATAAGCTCAACGAACAAAAAATTAGTCTTCCCAGTGGGCAAGTACAGATGAATCGTTAAGCAGCAAATGGAGCAGCAATCGACTCACATGCTCAAACGAGCGCGAACTGCCACTACGTGAGCGTAAGACGGTAGCGATAAATGAGACATTTCTGTTCCAAGCGGACATTGTAAGTAAACCAAACACGACATTATTATAGTGGTCAGACAAAGATCCTGACTGAGAGGGAGCTTAGACGCGTTTCACAGGTTGTGAATCAAATTCATTTCTAGACTCGTCAGGAATTGATGGAGGCAGCGAATGAAGATCGGTCCCCACTTGTCATCATCATCATCAGTTATCTGCTATATTAGCAGGTCCTTTGCCTCTCCATTTTCTGCGATCCATTGCTTCCTTCTTAAGGCTGCTGTATGTTGTACCGTCCATCATGTCATCCAGTATCTGGAATCTCTTCCTTCCTCGCTTCCTTTTCCCTTCTACATAACCTTCTAAAACTGTTTTTATCAGTCCGTCATTCTTTCTTAATATATGCCCAATCCAATTTCTTTTTCTTCTCTTTATTACATCTAGTAACTGCCTTTTCTCTCCCACTCTTCTCAGTACTTCTTCATTTTTTACTCTGTCCATCCAACTTATTCTTTCCATCTTCCGCCATGTCCAGATCCCAAAAGCCTCCAGCCTTTCTCTGTCTTTTTTCCTCATAGTCCATGTTTCAGCGCCATATAGAAGAACACTCCATACAAGACATTTTATGAGTCTCTTTCTGAGTTCTCTGTCCAGACCGCTGCAGAAGATTCTCCTTTTCTTATAATACGCCTCTTTTGCCATTTCTATCCTTTTTTTAATTTCTGTGGTGCACTTCCAGTCGGTGTCTATCCTGCTTCCAAGATACTTAAAATTTTGCACCTGTTCTAGTGTTTCTCCATTCAGCACAATTTTTATTTCCTTATTTCCTCCTATTGCCAATACTTTTGTTTTATTTGTGTTAATTTTCATTCCATATTTTTTTCCGTTAGTTGCAATGGTGTCCACCAAATCCTGTAATTCTTTTTCCCCTGTGGCTAGAAGGTCCATGTCATCAGCAAATCTCAAGCACCCTACTCTTCATCCTCCAATTTCTACTCCTTTGTCATCTAATGAGCATTGGTCGATCATATTTTCCAAGTACAGGTTGAAAACAGTAGGTGATAAACAGCATCCTTGTCTTACTCCTTTCCCTAGTCTGATCCAGTTTGTACTTTCTCCTCTCACTTTAACTGAAACTTTTTGATTAAGGTACAATGAGTTTATAAGTCTTCTGGTTTCCCAGTCCACTCTCTTTTCCCTCATAATAGTCGCCAGCTTGCCCCAAACCACATTGTCAAATGCCTTTTCTAAATCGATGAAGCACGTATATAGGTCTCTTCCTTTTTCAATAAACCTTTCTCCCAAAATTCGTAGGAGCCCTATTGCATCTCTGGTGCCCATATTCCGTCTAAAGCCAAACTACTCCTCACCGAGATTCTCCTCTATTACTTTTTCAAGTCTTTTATTAATTATTCTTAACATCACTTTGGCTGCATGTGAAATGAGGCTGATTGTCCTGTGCTCTCTGCATTTCTTGGTTCCTTGTTTTTTCGGTAATGGAATCATTACTGTTGTCAAAAAGTCCTCAGACCATTCACCACTGTCATATATTTTATTACATAACCTCAATATTTCTCTTATTCCATTGTGGTTCAAGCATTTTAGTATTTCTCCCGGTATTGTATCTGTACCTACTGCTTTGCCATTTTTCATTGCAGCAATGGCAGACTTTATTTCTTCCATTATGATGGTCGGTCCTTTCTCTTCATCACTTACGCTGTTGTGTGATTCAAGTTCCAGAGTTTCTGGTTTGCTATTTGTGTCATATAGCTCTTTTATATATTCTTCCCATCTCTGGAGGACATCGTCACGATCTTTGTACACTACCTCATCGTCTTTACTCAAAATTTCCATAGTAGCACTTCCTGCTCTGTTTTGTTCCCATGTCATAGTCTTTACTCTGTTGTATAGTAAGTCGCATCTTCCCTTCCTGTCCAGTTCTTCAATTTCATCACATTCCTCTTTTAGCCATTTTTTCCTAGCCTGCTCTGTTTCTCTTCGCAGTTCGTTATTTAACCTTCGGTATATCTTTCTTGCATCTTCAGTGTTCTTGTTTTTCAATTTTCTTCTCTCCTCCATCTTGGAAATCATTTCTTGTGTGACCCACGGTTTTTTTTGACCTTTTCCCTTTTACATATCCTATATTTTGCTGTCCTGCTTTAATGATTCCTTCTTTCAGCATATTCCAGTACTCGTTGGCATTATCAGGTGCTTCTTTGTCTTGTAATGTGTTTAGCATTTCTGTAATTTGTTCTTTGTTGGACCTTATCTTCTCTAGATCCCACTTCTTCACCATTGTCGCCTTTTTCAGTTTTTTCATTCTTATTTCTATTTCTGCCATAAGTAAGTTGTGGTCACTGTTAATATCTGCACCTGGTAATGTGTGCACCTTCTTGATTCCATTCCTGTATCTTTCTTCTACCAGTATGAAATCGATTTGGTTTCTATATTTATCCCCTGGTGATTTCCAAGAGTAGAGCCTCCTCTTATGGTTCTTGAACCATGTGTTTGCCGCTATCAGCTGCCTTTCCCTGCAGAAGTCAATTAACCATTCACCTCTGTCATTTCTCTTTCCAAGACCATGACTGCCTACGATGTTTCCCTCTTTCCCTTCTCCCACAATGGCGTTCCTGTCTCCCATTACTATTTTGCAGCATTTTTCATTTTCGTCCATTATTCTCTCTATTACATTGTACGTTTCCTCTACAATTTGGTCATCATGTTCTGAAGTTGGCACATACACCTGGACAACCAGTAAATCTTTTTGTGCTCCTTTCAGCCTTACACCAATAACCCGGTCATTTGCATAGTCTACATATTCCACACATTTGGCCAATTCCTTTGTCATAATCATTCCTACTCCATTAATTCCTTTTACTTCTCCTCCTGAGTAGTAGAATACATATTCATCTGACTGCAACTCTCCATGTCAATTCCATCTTACCTCAGCAACTCCTACGAGGTCCATATGATTCTTTTCCATCTCTCCTTTAAGGTTTTCTAGTTTTCCTGCTTGTAGCAGAGTTCTGACATTCCAGGTACCAATTCTCGTTTTGATTTTTTGCCTCCTTTCAAGTTGTCCCCCCCCCCCCCCCCCGGAGATCCGAATGGGGGACTATTTTACCTCCGGACACTGATTTAACATGAGAGGAAGCCATTTTTTTTTTTTGCATAAAATGGAGACTGCATTATGCAGGGAAGATAATCTGCGGTGATATTCCGTTGCCTTCCGCAGTTCTGGAGGCCTCCCCTAACATGGGATACAGACGCCTTTTGCAGCCACCCGCTCCGGGTCAGACGCTGCGTGAGAAGTATAGGTTGGAAAATGAAAGACCCCTAGCCCTCGAAACCTAATAGCGTCAGGGTCGGAAAAGAACAAGAGCTGGCCGAGGGTGGCCAGATAGGAAAGATAAAAGTCAGGAGCCTGGCATAAGTAAGAGGAAGCAATGCCAGGACTCAGCTCGGGGCCCCGTGGTCGCCAGCCACGTATCACTAGGTGTGACTCCCTGAGGACTTGTCACCGAGATAATATTGCGACGGGACATGTGTGCAATGAACATTTGAAATCGGTCACCCAGGAAGAAGCCTTTGCTTACTCAGTAACACAGGACTGAGCGGCTCCGTATCGCTACAAATCATCGAACGTGGACAGCAGCTGACTGGCGAATCACTTTTTCGCTTAAATTCAAATGATGCACGTGGTCGATGGCTGTGAGGGCCAAGTTAAGAATTTCATCCAGAAGGTGGGCGAGGACGGGTTCAAGCCGGAAACGGATTATGATAATCAGTAGTTCTTCATTCAGGCTGGCTCGGTGGCAAAGGTAAAAGTCAAACATCAGGCAAGGAATGGCTTCATTGCTCACACGACACGTTTCGGAATATTATCATCAAATATTCAGGAGAGATTGCTACACCTAGATATGGCATTTCAAGTTGTATATGAAACAAACATTCGCAGACTACTAGGACCAAATGAATAATGTCTCTACTTCATCCACGTACTGTTCATTTACACATTCATCGTCGATATGATGGCTTGGCTGAAAAGATTTTAGCGGAAGCGTGAGTAAACACGCTTGAATCGGTCACTCTGTAGTTGTGAAAGCATCTACCGTATTTCTTACAAACAGCAGCAGCGTTTACTTTACAAAACCCGACCACAAATGCCATACTTGCATATTCAGAACTTGTAAGTACCCATGGCATGCTCATGCAATGCCGTAGAGTTGCCCTGAGAGAACCCACAAGCTCGTTAGGTTTGAAGCTTCATGGTTTGAACAATACACCTAGGGAGTCAGGTCGTTTCAGGTGCCAGGGCTGATAAATGAAGCTGGGCAAAAAAATTTAATATCGCGGTAAATTACGGGACCGTGACCACCGTATCTTTTCTGTATCTCAATTAACTTTATACTAATTTCGCCTGTGGATAGGCTATTATTTAGCTACGCACAGAGAATCAAGGTGTGAAAATACACTGCTGGAAAGAAATTGGTGCATACTATTACAGGTTTCCGATTAACAGAAGATTTAATGTTGCAACAGTGGAACTGGAGCTCGTGAAATGATTACATTCGCAACTAAATAGCAGGCGCGGTACTGAAGTATCACATACGAACCTATGCTTCAGTACTCATATTAGTATGTGGTGTAGCCTCCATGGGCGGCAATGCAGGCGCTGACTCTGGCGTCTAGTCGATCGTGCAAATGGCGAATACTGTCCTGAGATACGTTATGTAAGTAGGCTTTTCAAGGTTTATGTTGGCAACGCCACGTAGTGCCCTAGTGCCCTGTATGAAAATCGCTGACTGCGCTGTGTGCAGTCTGCGGCTGGTTGGACTCATTGTCGGGAATATTCACTTGTGTAGTGTTGGGAGGTTGGATGTGAACAGCACTTAGCTGTGGGCAATTGGAGCTGAGTCGCCAGAGGTGGTGAATGTGAAGAGAGAGATGCAAGAGTTTTGAGAGATTACTATAAGCGAACGGCCTGGACGTGTGACGGCCAGAAAAAGGAAATTTGTAAGACTGGATGTCGTGAATTGATTGATATTTATATATGATGCCTTTCGAACATTATTAAGGTAAATACATTGTTCGTTCTATATCAAAATATTTCGTTTCCTAACCATGTCTATCAGTAGTTAGTGTCTTCAGTAGTTAGAATCTTTTATTTAGCTGGCAGTATTGGCGCTCGCTGTATTGCAGTAGTTCGAGTAACGAAGATTTTTGTGAGGTAAGTGATACAGGAAAGGTATAGGTTATTGTTAGTCAAGGCCTTTTTTTTTTAACGATTATTGAAAGTCAGATTGCGTTGCTTTAAAATATTGTGTGTCAGTTTAGAGATGATCAGAATAAATAAAAAGAAAACTGTCTGAGTACGTTCAATTTCGCTCAGCTGTTTGAAAATCAAATAACGTAGGAGTTTTTCCAGCACTGTGATTCATAATTTTTCTAAGAGGACGTTTCATATGTCGAACTTTAGCCGAGGATACCTCACTGGAATCTTCTGATTTTTTCCTTGTTGCTTGAGTAATTGGTGTAGTTATTGTTTACTGATAGTGCATAATTGTAGAGAGAATCTCATTTGTAGTTGTAGGTTTTCATTGTCGTACAGTAAAACAGTTGTGGCATGCATATAGATTTGCACCAGGTATTTCACAGCCGCGCTTGTAATTAATTAGATGTTGTTTTCAGTGCTATTTTAAGGTGTTTCCTTATTTTGATCTTCAAATTGTGCTTTTCTGTGATATCGTGTGAAATATTGTGACAATTATGGCGTGTGAAAAAAGTAACACAAGGCTACAAAGTAAATTGAGAAATGATAGTGACGACGAGCGTAACTTATCAGCACCAAAGTGTAATGAATTAACAGACATTCAAAGTAGTAATTTGGTAACTTTGCATAGGGAAATGGATCAGGCGGCCATTAATGGTGTACACAGTGAAACAATTAGTGAACAGGAAAGCATTGTCAATCGATCGGTCGGCTACAGCTTGCCTCGGGAATCCGAAGCGACAGGACAAAATTTGCAAATACGCTACGTTCAGGTTTTGCGTCCTCACCTTTTTCTCAATTATGTCAAGACACATTTTCTGCTTTTCAAAGTACAAATGCTGCCGGTGCAAATCCACTGCCGATAGGCACAAAGGAACAGGTTCCAGACACCAGTACCTTGTTATTACAATTAATGCAACATATGCGACAACAGCTTCAAAATTTTGACGCAATGCAACAAATCAAAAACAATCCTAGCAACAAATGGAACTAATTAAAGAAACTCTTCAGAAAACACGTGAAGATTTAACTACTGAGGTACATATAATCGAATAGAAATGTCAAAAAGCCTGTAATGACGTAAAAACACTAATTTGTGAGCATTTTCTACCTATTTTTTGGCGGCATGAAAATGCACTACAGAATCACGAAGCAGCTATAAAAGAATTGCGAACCATTTTTCACGAAAATCACGACAACTTGCGGGATAAAATAGACTCAATTGCATCTACCGATTCGATTATGCAACTTCCAAAATCTCAGGAAAACTAACAGGACACAGTAGATACCCTGAAACTTAGTTCAGAAAGACATACGGAGGATATCATTCATTGTCAGAGAAAGTAGTCGTACTTTCGGATCAGCTAAATAATTTATCTGCGAAGGTAGATGATAATCTAAATGACACAAAACCGGTAGCCTTTGCTGACACAGAAGAGTGCGAAAAAATTGGGAAATTCAAACAAAATCACAATAAAATTATTATGCAACACAAAAGAGAGATTCAGAAAGTACAAGATCAGTTGGCAGAAGTAATACCAAAATTACATATTTCAGAGTACACTCGCGCACCAATACGGAAAAGCCACAAAATAATAAATCAGGGCATTTCGGACATTATGAAAGAAATAGCAAGGTTCATCGAAATTTGAGATGGAACCGCCGACACGACGTAACAATGACCGATATGCGACTGGCCATCATGATGACTTCGACTATAAGCTGTTCATTACTACACGTAAATTTAAAACATTTAAGAATTCCGGCAACGATGATCATCCACAAGCATGGCTTCGTCAATTCTCTCATTGTTTTCCTCCAAACTGGTCATTAGAGCACAGATTAGAATTTATGTGTGGCTACTTAGAGAATGAACCAGCTGTAAGAATGCGATCGGTCATTCACGATTGTTATGGTGAAGGAGAATTTTATCATGCCTTCCTCTCAGCATACTGGTCTCAAGCTACTCAAGATCGCGTAAAACATAGCATCACAATGATGAAACATTTTGAACAACCTGAATTTTTCAATCTCGTCAAATTTTTTGTAGACATGTTGCACAAGAATCAGTACCTGTCAAACCCATACAGCCCCTCAGATCTCATCCGAATTTCCTTAAGCAAACTGGTTCAAATGGCTCTGAGCACTATGGGACTTAACATCTATGGTCATCAGTGCCCTAGAACTTAAAACTACTTAAACCCAAGGACATCACACAACACCCAGTCATCACGAGGAAGAGAAAATCCCAGACCCCCCCGGGAATCGAACCCGGAAACCCGGGCGCGGGAAGCGAGGACGCTACCGCATGACCACGAGTGCGGACCCTTAAGCAAATTGCCTGAACATTTAAGACATAATAATTTGGCAGGATGTGCTAAGATAACATCGACGCTTTTCAGGGACTTTTACAAGAACTGGAGATTGACACTAACAATCGCAGGACATGAAACCAAAAGAACAACAATTACAGGTCATACTCGTCACAATTCCACAACGACAGATATAATAATTGGACACGACAAGGCTATTCTTACAATGCAAATCGTGACCAAAACAGACACCACCGGTATGACAACCGTTGGCAGAGTAATAATAATTACAGAGAAAGATCACCTCTCAGCAGCAATGACTATGACAGAGACAATCATAGAAACAGACTATATTGGAACCAAAATAATTATTATCAAGGGAGACAGAATACCTTCAGATGCAAAGGTCCACTGCACAGCTACAATTCAGGGAGAAATTCTCTACCACTTCACCGACAAGAAAGAAACTGCAGAAACTACCGACATGACGACAGACGATATAATCGTAACGACAGACCTGAATTTCATCAGAACTGGCGTGATTCAAACAGGGCAGGGCCCTCTCAGCAAGGTGAATTTCTAGAAGTTGGATATCCAAACCCCAGTAACGACGTGTGATTACAAAGAGACAATAGACAATGACTCGCACCGCAGACAGCTACGTGCACTGGCCGGCCCTGAGAAAAATAGCGTAGACCCTAACCTTCAGAAAAATTTTAGCACTCTTTACCGATGTGTAGCACATGATAATTGCATTGAAGTTGAAACTCTGTGTACTAGGAAGAGTAAAGGTTTACACCACACTTCACATGTAAAGCCTTTTATTGAGAGATAATTTGCTTCCTGAATTAATCGTAGCTATAAGATCTCTACTTCATGTTACTAATATCCTTTGTCACACTTAGAAACTGATAACATGCAACAATGTTTTGAAATTACCTATCCAGGCAAGAACCTAGGGAACTTATGTAGACAGTAATTACGAATGCATTGTTATAGTGAACAGATGACACAGTGTTATTGTGTGTACATCTTATTTGATAGTTGCATCATTATGTAATGACTATGCGCTTATATACTGCTAATGAGACTTTAATGCAACATTTTGGTTTACTTGAAAAGAAATTCTTTATTTAAAGTACTTTCTGTGAGACTACAGATGACTTAATATTTGGTTTGTTAGCAGCTACACGATTACATTACAGTGCTATTAATGAGTGACACAATTTATGTTATTACTCTTGTGCTGTACCTGTTTTATATATGCAAAGTTTTTCTGTATTATTCTGGAAAGTAAAACATGTTTTAGTAGTAACTTTTGTGGTATAGCTACAATGTGACAGCCTTTTCCTTAGCACAACAATTCGTTATTGTACACTACTATCTTGATCATGGCATTAAATGTAGTAACTACAATATCTATATGCATAGCATTTTACTGTTATTTATGATGAGGTAAGTACTTTTACAGAACTTTGCTTATGGATGATTATAATTATGACACTTGGGACAATTTTACTATTAAGTGATGACAGAAATTAACTTACAGCAAGATGCACGCTTTAGCGCCACAGGAAACGCATTTAAGTGATTAATTTTTGTACCTGGAACACAAAGATTTTTTAAATTAGATAGATACAAAGAGGATTTTCGGTGAGACATTTCATCCTGTAGCTGTAATTTGTAACCTGAGGGTATGATTATATTAATCTTCAAGGGGTACACGCTTACTTTGTATACCATGCATGTGGCAAGCGCAAGGAGACCTAGCTAGTATGATATTTGCTTATACAACTTTATACATGGATAGCATATTTTTCTAACACTGAATTACACAGCTATCTCATCATTTAAGTGAGTCAAACAATTTTTTTATATCTGTGATACATACTTATGTAATTACACAGGTAAATTAATTCACATTTTTGAAATTGCATTTTGTCTGTGCTTTGTGAACTGTTCAAATTGTTTTGGAAACATTGCAATACTATGAGACGTTCTAATGATGTATTTGGTAAAGGATCATGAATTTTGAAGTACATTGGAGGTACATGACTCTATTGAAGCGAACCGAGAGATTTTTTAAAGGTTTTGAGATTACTGGAGGAAGCTTCAACGATTTTGAGATTTGATTGATGTGCTATGATGGTATTATTATGATGATGATGTGTATTATTCTGTTGAGGTATGTTTATGATCAATTAGATGATGATATATGAAGAATTTCATTTTGCTACATATTTATTAAGATGAAATATTGGAGAGGTGTCGACGAATATGTATATGTCTAATAAGGCAAGGAATAATGAGTAGTGGTTAGGGACTCTGGTTTGGGAAAAGGGTGTTGGAAACGCTGACAAAACTTTTTGGACACTGTTATATATGATATTTCGTTTCTACACACTTTTAAAATAAATTTTCAACCTGTAAAATTTTTTACTTTATATGAGACTGTCACTGTAGTGGAAAGTGTTGTCATAATTGTTTCAGTAGGGAAGATAGGTGACCATGATGTAATGCACTGTAGGGCCCACCTGTGCGAGGGTCACCTGGGAAAAAGCAATTAGTGTGTGCCCTTCAGAGGCACAGGTGTAGGAAAAAGAAGCCATTAACCTCATTATTGACATTTCTTTGTAGAAAGCATCGCAAATACAACATGCTCATACTTGAAAACATATGATTACAGTTTGGAGCTTGTACTTTCTGATATTTACTGAAATGCTTAATGAAATGATGAGAAATATTTTACGTCTATACACCTGATTATGACTGTCTGTGTAGTTGAGAGATGCTTTTACTGCCTTATGAAATCCCATATGGCTAGTGAATGACGTTTCATGATTGCTGTATGTATATATTTGCCTATTTTGTTTGATATCTAGTTTGTAGCTGCACTGCAGCACTGGTTAAAAGAAAATTTAATTGATGGACTAATATAACTATTTTATTTCTACAGATGGAATAAATAATATCTTTATGATCCACTTTCTTCAAAAAAGGGAGCACAAATATACATTTCCCTTCCCAGGAATAGCATATATAATTTTTTCAATGACTTGGTTACTTCCAGAATGAGATTTTCACTCTAAAGTGTAGTGTGCGCTGATATGAAAGTTCCTGGCAGATTAAAACTGTGTGCTGGACTGTGACTCGAACTCGGTACCTTTGCCTTTTGTGGGCAAGTGCTCTACCAGCTTAGCTAACCAAGCATGACTCATTCCCTGTCCACACAGTTTGGAGGGTAGGAGACGAGGTACTGGCAGATCTAAGGGTGGGAGGACAGAGTGTGAGTCGTGCTTGGGTAGCTCAGATGGTAGAGCACTTGCCAGCAGAGGGCAAAGTTCCCGAGTTGGAGTCTCGGTCCAGCACACAGTTTTAATCTGTCAGGAGGTTTCATTTGATAACTTGTTTGGTTGGTAAGTTATTGTGTTAGCAACTTGAATGTGGGAGTAGTTTTGCGGAGGTGCTGGACAGAGATTGGAAAATGTCACTAAAGTGTACTACTTGCCAGCGTTGGCGATAAATGCGGTTACTGGTCGGAAAACTTTGTGCTCCCGAAAAACAGCACCAGGCTGAGAGGATTTGTGTTTTTAAATATTTCGGATGCGGAAGATGAAGGAGTTAAGGCTAGCTAGCAGAGATGGTAGAAGACGACAGAGGACATATCAACTCCGTAAACGGATAGAAATTAAATTTGAACCTCATATTCAGAGTAGAGATGGAAGGCCTTCTCGAGCTGATGCTACGGCTGGAAGCTGGCCACTGACTCTGGAAAGAAAAAACTGCAGCAACAGTGTGCTAGTGCTGGATATACGTCGACTTTGTGAAAGTAGTGAACCCTCGATCGGTTCCTCTGCTCATTAATATGCTTATCTTCGTTTACTGCCATGTTATCACTGTGTACTTGTTGTTTACTTTCACGATAGGATAACGATGATAGGAAAGCGGTGTGAAGAAATTGCTGCACCTACCCACCTTGTAACCTTACCTATGTTTAGTTACAGTCAGTAAATTGACCCCCTCTGTACTATTTCATTCAAAACTGTTTATAAAGAATCTATAATTCCTTCATTAGTTAACATGCAAATAATGGTAGAAACTATGAAACTGCACTGCTGGATAAAATAGAACACCAGGAAGTACAATATCGGTTTTGATGCAATGACACCGTATGGCCCGAGGACGATAGTAGATACACTAACAAAGATTTCACTGTCGTCTGGCCATAGATAACGTAGTTCCGTAACAACCAGAGCATCATCTGTGTCTACCCTTTGATGCTGACAGTCAGAAGGCTCAGTGCGCTGCAAACGTATGAAGCAAACAGGCAGAAACGCCACGAAAAAGCATTCGTGCGTACTAGGGCCAACTCAGTCAGTATGAAACGGATCAAATTGTAACCTTCCCAGTTGCGAGATGTTTTTTCCGGGGAAATGCCATAAAAGTTCCACGTGATGCGTCAGTTGTGCAATGATGCAGGTATGAGTGGTCACGTGAACGTTCTAACGACAGTAGACGAGGTTCTGAACGTCCACAGATATCCGCCAGGTCTGTCTCACTGTAAGGGCAGCAGTGACAGATCGTTCAGTTGCCGCAGCAAAGATATGAGGGCTTGTGAGAAATGTTGCAAACCACCAGTGGGACAACGGGCATGCACGCCTCTAACCCGTCATCCACCCGTGCCACGCCATTGACGTGCACGGCTCGACCGGTGCAGTCAGAGGATTACTTTGAAGACGGAATGGCCCGATGTGGTCTTCAGCGATAAAAGCAGAATCTGTCTCCACGCAAGTGTTGGTCGTTTGCGCGTACGGCGTAGACCTCGAGAGCCCTGTTTCATAGAGTGCATTCGTCGAAGACACACTGGCCCCAGTCAAAAACATGGCTCTGAGCACTATGCGACTTAACTTATGAGGTCATCAGTCACCTAGAACTTAGAACTAATTAAACGTAACTAACCTAAGGACATCACACACATCCATGACCGAGGGAGGATTCGAACCTGCGACCGAAGCGGTCGCTCGGCTCCAGACTGTAGCGCCTAGAACCGCACGGCCACTCCGGCCGGCTGGCCCCCGTCCTTATGCTAAGAGGTGCGATAAGATACAATGCTCGTGCACTTTTGGTGTGTCTGCAGCGGACGCTAATCAGCTATCGATACGTGCAGTATGTTATCAGATCCGTTATTTTACAGTTCTTGCAGCAGGAAGACGATGTGTTGTTCCAACAGGCTAATTCTGGCCTACATACTGCCTGTGACACTCAACGTGCTGTGCAAGATGTGCAACAACCTCCGTGGCCAGCATGAGCCCATCACTTGTCCACAACAGATTACATGTGGAATATGATGGAACCAGAAGTGACTCGTCCGACTCGTCAAACAACAACTCAAACTGATCAAGAAGGTGTTGAATGACTGAAACGTCACCTTTGAATATTAAGAATGACAGTGCTGGAAAAACTCTTACGTTATTTGATTCTCAAACAGCTGAGAAAAAACTGAACGTACTCAGACAGCTTTCTCTTTACTCATTCTGATCATCTCTAAACTGACACACAATATTTTAACGCAACGTAATATGACTTTCAATAATCGTTAAAAAAAGGCCCTGACTAACAATAACCTATACCTTTCCTGAATCACTTACCTCACAAAAATCTTCGATACTCGAACTACTGCAATACAGCGAGCGCCAATACTGCCAACTAAATAAAAGATTCTAACTACAGAAGACGCTAAGTACTGATAGACATAGTTAGGAAACGAAATATTTTGATAGAGAACGAACAATGTATTTACCTTGATAATATTCGAAAGGCATCATATACATATATCTATCAATTCATGACATTCAGTCTTACAAATTTCCTTTTTCTGGCCGACACACGTCCAGGCCGTTCGCTTATAGTAACCTCTCGAAACTCTTGCTTCTCTCTCTTCACGTTCACCACTGCTGGCGACTCAGCTCCAATTGCCCACCGCTAAGTGCTGTTCACATCCAACCTCCAGACACTACACAAGCGAATATATATATATATATATATATATATATATATATATATATATATATATATATATATATATTTTTTTTTTTTTTTTTTTTTTTTTTGTCATCAGTCTACTGACTGGTTTGATGCGGCCCGCCTCGAATTCCTTTCCTGTGCTAACCTCTTCATATCAAAGTAGCACTTGGAATCTAAGACTTCAATTATTTGCTTGACGTATTCCAATCTCTGTCTTCCTCTACAGCTTTTGCCCTCTACAGCTCCCTCTAGTACCATGGAAGTCATTCCCTCATGTCTTAGCTGATGTCCTATCATCCTGTCCCTTCTCCTTATCAGTGTTTTCCACATATTCCTTTCCTCTCCGATTCTGCGTAGAACCTCCTCATTCCTTACCTTATCAGTCCACCTAATTTTCAACATTCGTCTATAGCACCACATTTCAAATGCTTCGATTCTCTTCTGTTCCGGTTTTCCCACAGTCCATGTTTTACTACCATACAATGCTGTACTCCAGACGTACATCCTCAGAAATTTCTTCCTCAAATTAAGGCCAGTATTTGATATTAGTAGACTTCTCTTGGCCGGAAATGCCTTTTTTGCCATAGCGAGTCTGCTTTTGATGTCCTCCTTGCTCCGTCCGTCATTGGTTATTGTACTGCCTAAGTAGCAGAATTCCTTAACTTCATTGACTTCGTGACCATCAATCCTGATGTTAAGTTTCTCGCTGTTCTCATTTCTACTACTTCTCATTTCCTTCGTCTTTCTTCGATTTACTCTCAAACCATACTGTGTACTCATTAGACTGTTCATTCTGTTCAGCAGATCATTTAATTTTTCTTCACTTTCACTCAGGGTAGCAATGTCATCAGCGAATCGTATCATTGATATCCTTTCACCTTGTATTTTTATTCCACTCCTGAACCTTTCTTTTATTTCCATCATTGCTTCCTCGATGTACAGATTGAAGAGTAGGGGCGAAAGGCTACAGCCTTGTCTTACACCCTTCTTAATACAAGCACTTCGTTCTTGATCGTCCACTCTTATTAATCCCTCCTGGTTGTTGTACGTATTGTATATGACCCGTCTCTCCCTACAGCTTACCCCTACTTTTTTCAGAATCTCGAACAGCTTGCACCATTTTATATTGTCGAATGCTTTTTCCAGGTCGACAGATCCTATGAAAGTGTCTCGATTTTTCTTTAGCCTTGTTTCCATTATTAGCCGTAACGTCAGAATTGCCTCTCTCGTCCCTTTACTTTTCCTAAAGCGCAACTGATCGTCACCTAGCGTATTCTCAATATTCTTTTCCAATCTTCTGTATATTATTCTTGTAAGCAGCTTCGATGCATGAGCTGTTAAGCTGATTGTGCGATAATTCTCGCACTTGTCAGCTCTCGCCGTCTTCGGAATTGTGTGGATAATGCTTTTCCGAAAGTCAGATGGTATATCGCCAGACTCATATATTCTACACACCAACGTGAATAGTCGTTTTGTTGCCACTTCCCCCAATTATTTTAGAAATTCTGATCGTATGTTATCTATCCCTTCAGCCTTATTTGACCGTAAGTCCTCCAAAGCTCTTTTAAATTCCGATTCTAATACTGGATCCCCTATCTCTTCTAAATCGACTCCTGTTTCTTCTTCTATCACATCAGACAAATCTTCATCCTCATAGAGGCTTTCAATGTATTCTTTCCACCTATCTGCCCTCTCCTCTGCATTTAACAGTGGAATCTTTTTCGATGTCTTCACATTATTCATGCAGCCATTTCGTCTTAGCTTCCCTGCACTTCCTATTTATTTCATTCCTCAGCGACTTGTATTTCTGTATTCCTGATTTTCCCGGGACATGTTTGCACTTCCTCCTTTCATCAATCAACTGAAGTATTTCTTCCGTTACCAATGGTTTCTTCGCAGCTCCTTCTTTGTACCTATGTTTTCCTTCTCAAGTTCTGTGATGGGCCTTTTTACAGATGTCCATTCCTCATCAACTGTACTGCCTACTGCGTTATTCCTTATTGCTGTATCTGTAGCGTTAGAGAACATCAAACGTATCTCGTCATTCCTTAGTACTTCCGTATCCCACTTCTTTGCGTATTGATTCTTCCTGACCAATGTCTTGAACTTCAGCCTACTCTTCATCACTACTATATTGTGATCTGAGTCAATATCTGCTCCTGGGTACGCCTTACAATCCAGTATCTGATTTCGGAATCTCTGTCTGACCATGATGTAATCTAATTGAAATCTTCCCGTATCTCCCGGCCTTTTCCAAGTATACCTCCTCCTCTTGTGATTCTTGAACAGGGTATTCGCTATTACTAGCTGAAACTTGTTGCAGCACTCAATTAGTCTTTCTCCTCTTTCATTCCTTCTCCCAAGCCCACATTCTCCTGTAACCTTTTCTTCTACTCCTTCCCCTACAACTGCATTCCAGTCGCCCATGACTATTAGATTTTCGTCCCCCTTTACATACTGCATTGCCCTTTCAATATCCTCATACACTTTCTCTATCTGTTCATCTTCAGCTTGCGACGTCGGCATGTATACCTGAACTATCGTTGTCGGTGTTGGTCTGCTGTCGATTCTGATTGATTAGAACCACCCGGCCACTGAACTGTGCACAGTAACACAACCTCTGCCCTACCTTCCTATTCATAACGAATCCTACACCTGTTATACCATTTTCTGCTGCTGTTGATATTACCCGACACTCATCTGACCAGAAATCCTTGTCTTCCTTCCACTTCACTTCACTGACCCCTACTATATCTAGATTGAGCCTTTGCATTTCCCTTTCCAGATTTTCTAGTTTCCCTACCACATTCAAGCTTCTGACATTCCACGCCCCGACTCGTAGAACGTTATCCTTTCGTTGATTATTCAATCTTTTTCTCATGGTAACCTCCCCCTTGGCAGTCCCCTCCCGGAGATCCGTGTGGGGGACTATTCCGGAATCTTTTGCCAATGGAGAGATCATCATGACTCTTCTTCAAATACAGGGCACATGTCCTGTGAATACACGTTACGTGTCTTTAATGCAGTGGTTTCCATTGCCTTCTGCATCCTCATGTCGTTGATCATTGCTGATTCTTTCGCCTTTAGGGGCAATTTCCCACCCCTAGCACAAGAGAGTGGCCTGAACCTCTATCCGCTCCTCCGCCCTCTTTGACAAGGCCGTTGGCAGAATGAGGCTGACTTCTTATGCCGAAAGTCTTCGGTCGCCAATGCTGATTATCAAAATTTAGGCAGTGGCGGGGATTTAACCCGGGACCGAAGACGTTTTGATTATGAATCAAAGACGTTACCCCTAGACCACGGGTACAGAATTTTTTATATTAACGATAGCAAATATATCAAATGCAAACAATTGTTGATACACTGTTCATCAAAAGCAAAAACCGTCCTCATAGTCTATACAGACAATCCTGATCGTTCGTCACAGTAGTACAAAGTATGAGCAGTAAAAGAAAAGGCGCCTGGAAGTAGTGGATTTCCTTGCAGTCTTGAAGAAGTACTGTTGTCCTTCCAATGGAAAGACAGTGTTGACTCTTCACATGCAGACAGGTAATGGGCTACAACAGAGCAAACCCACAGCAGAGCCAGTCGAAGTTTTGAAGAATATTGGTAGGTAGGCCATCACAGAGCAGACCCACTGTAGTCCTGGTCGAGATTTGGTATTGGTAGGCCATCGCAGGTGCAGACCCACTGTAGACCTTGTAGAGATAATGGTATTGCTGGGCCACAAAAGGTGCATACCCACTTTAGTATTGGTAGAGATGGGCAGCAGCCATCTGTTGCGACTGTATGGGTGCACAATCACAATCGAAGAGTCTTGCAGATAATATAACAAGTTGTAAGAGGTCCGAGCAGATGTAATTTCGATGTATTGCTCACGCACTGCCTGCGATATGTAAGATATAAGAGAATCTGAGACCAGAGAGCAGTGTTGACTGCAGTAGGAACTGTGTAGCTGTAGCAGTAAGTTGTTGCTAGCGAGCAGTCTGGTCTGGTGTATCGTGTTGGCTGGGCTGGTCGTGGTGCAGCGATGCCAGAGCCTGAGCATTACTGTATAAGGTAAAAAGCAGCCTCGCGCATATGTAATATTGTTATCTCAACTCCCATGTAAATGTTTTAAAAATCTCCTAATAATAATCTTTCTCATAAAAAGTAACTTTTAACAACCATTCATTTCAATTTAAAGAATTTACTAATTTCTCCAATCCATGATCATCCCGATTATAGGAAAAGAAAAATCAGTTGTTTCCTTTCATAAATGACAAATCTATCGGCCAGCATTGCACAGCGCTGTGCCAAAAAAAATTTATTGTAAGAGCAGATATATATGCGTTATCCGGCGACTTCATTGAGGTAACACTTTTTCTTTTTTTATTCAGAATGATCTTTCAGGGCCATGACGCAGAACTGCTGACGTCCAAAGTTTACCAGGTTAAATTCACAGTCAATTATTGAAAAGTTATAAGTGAGCGGCAATTTAATTGAGAGGTTAGTTACATTGTATTATTACCAGGTTACTGAATTAATTTTTTGTTGGGACGTTACACTGAATGTGAACGACATAATTATAAATTTTTACTGTTGAGAAGTTTAGGAATTTTTCTGTTTTGAGATTACACAAAAATGTGAATGTATTTTGTGGGGAGGTTACACTTGTCGACAACCGGCCAGGATCGTATTTTCTTCGTGAATTTCTGAGAAGTAGTCAGTTATATATCTGCTCTTATTTACTTAAATGTAGTTTGCATCTGGGGCAACGCATTTACTAATTTGTCAGTCTTTCTTTCACAGGTCGTCGGCAATTTATTGCTCTTTGTTGTAATTGTATTTGTTCCATTTTTGCTTTGATTTTGATTGATTTTGTGCTTAATTTTGATTTGTGAAAATGCCGCGAAAAACTATTAACAGTACATCGCGATGTGCAATGAGTGAGAAAGCCGACTCGAATAATTTGACCGATAATACTAGCGACACTCAGTGTAATAGCATTAATCCTCTAATTACAGATAATCAGTGCATACTGACCACTAATAATGACTTTAATCGTAATGATGAGCATACACATTCAATTATGTCCACACAAAATTTAACCACAATTGATGACGCGACACGTTCCGTTACAATGAACGCTGTCAACTTTGACACACCTGACTTGCAAAATTTACGCAGTGAACAGATAAATGTTTCTAACGAAGATGAACAATGTACTCAAAGTACGTCAAGTTTATTTGATTCCGATGTAGTGACCAACCGTGCACATCCGACTGGCAAACCTTTTTGTGAATCAGACAATGACAAATGGTTACCGGTACACAAAACGTGACAAATGCACATACACCATCACACATCACAGAGAATACAGCAGCTATTTTTGGCTGGGATCAAGTTATGGCATTATTGCTACAACTTAATGAAGATCTCAAACAGCGGAATGAAATACTAGACAACCATTTCAAACAACTTAATGAATCGTACAAAGAACGTAATGAAAATCTCAAACAGTGGAATGAAAAACTAAACAACAATTTCAAACAACTTAATGAAAAACACGACAACAATTTCAAACAACTTAATGAAAGTTTCAAACAGACGAATAAAAGACACAACAATCTTAATGAACAGAACAAACAACTTAGTGAACAGATTACAGCCGTTACCGTGCAACGCCATGATACTAAAGAACAATTATGTGAGGAAATTAAGGCTTGTGCTAGTAACAGTAGTGAAGAAATTAGATCTGTTGCACAAGAATTAAGTAATACACATGCAGCCACAACAGAATCACTTAGAGATGAAAGTAGTGCAGTCGCCAAATAATGTTCTGAAAACGCAACACAGTTACGCGACGAGTTTAAATTAACGTCACCAGAACTATCACGCACTCAGGATCCGAAAGTTGATAAGAAATTTGAACGACAGAACAGCCAAATTGACGAACGTTTTAAAGTGACAGAAATAAAAAATGTTTCAGCCTTTAACACGTCACAACATACGCCACATTCCGAACAATTGTCGCATTCACACAGTCAGTGCAACTTAGGTAATTTACAGAGTACGTGACTTAGATTCCGAACAGACACAGACAAACGTATTATCATACAATCTTGAATCAGTTGAGACATTCAGAGACGATAATTGGGATTATAAGCACTTTCTATCCGTGAGAAATTTAAAGGTATTTAATAGTGACAGAACACAGACGCATCCTTTGGACTGGATACAACAATTTGCTTTCGAATTCTCGCCAGCATTGCCTGTAATGCAGAAATTAAAATTTATTTGCAGCGCGTAAGAGACCTCAGGGGATTCATTACACTTCGATGAATATGTGCCGTAGCGTGCACAGGGCCCCGAGCCATAGTAGTGCTATTTCGCCTTTAGTTTTCTGCACTGCTGCCTACTCTTTCACTATCATTTATATCTATCAAAACAACTCTTCAACTATCGATCTATCTAGGATTAGAAACGTGTAAAGAAAACCCGATATGACAAGTTTTACCGAAAGTAAAAATTTTCATTAGACACTCCAGAACTACCAGCGTAATTTTAATGAAAGACAGAAGTGTAATCATCAGTATGTACAACTATCGCAGACGCATTTTTGGCAACAATAGAGGGTTTTCCCGGCAACAGCATCAAAGCCAGCCGATTAGCATACCTAACCAACAATGCAGTTTTCAAGGTCAACCAAGCTTTAATGTTTCGCCGCCTACACGTATAGCGTCGGCCACACCAAATAGTAATGCACAGCAACAAGGAAACCACTATGTACAGAAGACACACCATTTCAACTCGTATATTAACGCACCGTATAGCAATGACTATCAAGACAGACGTAAAAGTAATGAGCACAATTTTCAGCGTACGTTTAATAACAGTCGGTCTTACCAGCAGCAAAATCATCCCCAACAACAGATTATCATGAATGAACCAGACAGTAGGTATCATCCCGGACCTAATGCGTCATGACGAAATAACAGGACAGTACAAATAGTAGCAAATAATAGCACGTCAGATAGAATTTGACTAGGTACAGTACAGGTTGCATCCTCCAGCAACGTAAGCAATACTTCAGATAGACAGAATCTTGTTCACGAAAATGTTATTACTTTTGACGACATCCGATACACACTTTTGCATGAAAGACAGAATCACAACGTATGTAGACGACATTCTTATTGAAGAGGCTAACTGGTCTGAACACCATCTGATTCTTGAACAACTGTTACAAACTTTTCGTGCACAAGGACTCACAGTTAATTTTAGCATATCCGCACTTTGTTAAAACTTCCATAAAATTTCTTGGACATGTAATTTCAGCAGAAGGCATTGCGCCTGACCCGGAAAAACTTCAAGCTTTACGTGACATTACTGTAGCTACGACGAAGAAACAATTACTCAGTTTTCTGGGATTAATTAACTTTTTCCGTAAATTTATTCATTACTCTGCTTTAGACACCCCTAGATTATGCCAATTGACGGGTAAAAACACTATTTGGTAATGGGATAGCCAAGCACAGTCTGAATTTGTTAATCTGAAACAAGCTTTGTTGAATGCACCACTTTTATCACACCCAGATCTTACTAGAAATTTATCCATTGCCACCGACAGTTCTAACACCGCTTTAGGCGTACATATTTTTCAGGATATTGAGGAAGACGGTACTACAGTAATTAAAAACATCGCCTTTGCAAGTCGCATTCTGTCACCTGCTGAACGCAATTATTCTGTTACAGAACTTGAAACATTATGTGTTGTATGGGCATTTATGAGATTTAGGCATTTTCTTTATGGAAGACACACTACCGTTTACACAGATCATAGAGCTATACAGTTTTTACTTTCAGTAAAATTTACACATGACAGATTAAGCAGATGGAAACTTTATTTACAGGAATTTAATTTTACAATTCTTCACATTCCCGGTACACAAAATATTGTAGCAGACGCATTATCCCGTTCTCTCAGCAACAATCAGCAACTCATCGCAACCAACTTCTGCAAAGCAAAATTCAGCGTCATGTATATTCAACAAGTCGCATTTGAAAACTTCATTTCATCGTCATTACGAGACATAGCACAGGAGCAGAGCAAAGACAACGTGTGGAAAGAAATTAAACGCCTTTGGCAAGATAGGAATGATGTTACCATCAGAAACCATTACACTGTGCGCAATAACATTCTGTTTCGCCGCTCTCACCCTGACAGCAACAATTTGTTACTATGCATTCCTGACGAGCTTGTTAACAAATTAATTTGGTATACTGATTTAAGTTACAAACATTACGGAGCCAGAAAATGTTTTCTTATACTGAGACAGAACTGTTATTTTGCGAACATGGAGCCGGCCGAAGTGGCCGTGCGGTTAAAGGCGCTGCAGTCTGGAACCGCAAGACCGCTACGGTCGCAGGTTCGAATCCTGCCTCGGGCATGGATGTTTGTGTTGTCCTTAGGTTAGTTAGGTTTAACTAGTTCTAAGTTCTAGGGGACTAATGACCTCAGCAGTTGAGTCCCATAGTGCTCAGAGCCATTTGAATTTTTTTTGCGAACATGGAGACGTATTCCACGAATTTTAGCGTCATGTAAACTCTGCCAGAAAGCTAAATCAGACACGACTTCAAATATTCCTCTGTTACATCCCATTGTAGCCGTTAAATTGAGACACATGGCCGCTATAGACATTTTGGTCCGATTCCCAGAACTAATAGAGGTTTTTGCTACATCTTTGTCGCTGTTGAACTCACTTCGAAATTTGTTACCTTCACTCCGTTACGCAAAGCTACTGCTAAATCTGTTTGAATGCATTTGTAAAACATGTTTTATTTCATGTAGGGCATGTGTTGAAAGTAATTTCCGACAATGGACCACAGTTTCGATCTGCTATATGGACATGTATGTTACGAACAAGAAACATTTCTCCGATCTATATATCCAGGTATCACGCTTCTTCGAACCCTTGTGAACGACTAATGAAAGAAATTGGTAAACTATGTAGAATATACTGCCATAAAAAACATATTGATTGGGGGACACACATACTCTCATTCCAGGATGTAATTAACTCCATACCAAATGAATCTACTATGCTATCCCGACCGTTATATTGAAAAATGTTGAACCACCCAACATAATTAAAGAACTAGTATCTTTCCCCACATCTCGTCGACTACGCCACCATGAAATAATTGACATTGCGCTCAACAACAGCAAACGTGCCGCAGAGAGCCGGAGAAGACAGCAAAAACAGGTTTGTACACGCCGTGACTTTCACGTTGGACAGAAGATATTAGTACGTACACACTATTTATCCAAAAGAGGAAAGAGCAGATGCAGTAAATTTGAGCTTCTATACTCAGGTCCATACAGAATTCGCAGCATTCCTCACCCCAATGTAGTACACTTCGAAACTTTGAGAACCAGAAAAAGCAAGGTAAATCACCATGTCTCCAATATTAAACCCTTTATTGAATGAACATACTTTATGATTTATCACACTGTAATGCCATTTCCTAATTTTTATATGACCACTTATGCAATTATATTTGTATGAACACTTGCTGATGATTATTATATTTTTTCCTGGCAAGTGCCCGGCAAGATAAGGTTAGCAGGTCGCTTTTCTTGTCGTTACGCATAAGACCGTGCACATTTTTCCAGATAAACTTACATATTTTTATGACCACTTATGCAATTCTATCTATGTGACTACTTACTGATGATTTTAATATTTTTTCTTGGCAAGTGCCCGGCAAGGTAAGGTTAGCAGGTCACTTTTCTTATCTTTATATATCAAACCGTGCACATTTTCCATTTTTTGTGTATGTATGATTGTTTTCCTATCGAAATTAGAATTGTTGTCTGTATGCACTATGTAATCTTTAAGATATAACAAACACCAGTTGGCTTTGACATTTTTTCTTATGATATTTCAATATCTTGACTATTCTACGCTTTTTTCCACTACAGTATGATACTGTGTGTACATTTTTTGCACTTGAAAACTGTCTATGTTTTTGACCTAATACGTTTTCTGTCATGCTATGCGGTATGCTTAGTTGGATCACTAGAAACAAGTTTTTATTTAATCAGTATATGATTTAAATGCAAGATATTAATCCTTATTCATCATTTTCAGAAAGCAATAATGTGTACAAGAAATAAATTCGACAAACCACAGTGGTTTACTATGAAATGGAAATTTTACCATCGGAATGAACGAAAGAAAATGCAATATCTTGTCATGAAGAGTAAATGGATCAGAATTAACAAGCATTAACCAGAATACACTATACACACTGTATAATAGCAGTCTTGACTAATTATTTTTCTTTCAGAATGCGAGGCGACTTATGCAGGCTGTCAGACAGAACTACACATTTTAGTTTAAGTGATGAAATATGCTAGAAATAAGAAACTCTACAGTATGAATACTTGTATGAAGTAAATGGTAATATGAATAATGAATAATGAAGTGTCCTTTTTTTGCAGATGATAATAAATTATGATGAATAATTATATGAAGAATATGCTAATATGAATAATGAGGTTTTTCTTTGCATGTGATGATAGTGATGAAGTTATGGTAATAAGAATAATGAAGTTTTTCTTTGCAGATGATGATAATGATGAAGTTTATATATTTACTATTAGTTACGAGATGGTATGTAGTTATTTACGTATTTGTTGCAGTTCGTTTTGACAGTATGTCTTATGTCGCATAGTATAATGACTGAATGTTTTGGGAAAGGACAGCTAGAGTACATACATATTGAGTACACGTTTCATTACCTGTTAATTCGAAGTTCACTACTTTTCAGCATAATATGCGTTTCTTCTTTCAGCTCAACAATCCATTTTGTATTTTTTCCAGGAGAAGCTATTCATGAAATTAATGTGCTATAAGCAGTTAGTCATTAAACCTGTTCTAGTACTTGCATTTTTTTTACCCATTTATGTGTATCATTTATGAATGTGATCTCATATACTGACTTTGTTTCATAATCTTGCTACAGCTGACTCATGACAAATGACGTTATTAATCCTTATTTCCAGTAATAAGTCAAAAGCAAATATTTTCATGCCCAAGCAATTAATTATCGATCCCAACACAATGCATTGCTAGAAAAAAAATTATTACCAGTCCCAACTATTACCAGTATACAACCAAATAATGCTACAAGTTTAAGATATATTTCTAGTTCTAAATATAATGCAAATTTCTCAGATGTATTGAATCCATTATATCTATGTATTATTGGACCACAGACCTTGAGTAATAGTTACAGTGTGTTATATTTTAAATATGCCCTATGTCACTTGAATGATGAGTGCTGAGTAATACTGAATGATGTTTTATAATAATGCATAAATGGTATGCCAATAATTTCTATAAATAATATTTTTATTATACTCTGTAAATGCTATGCCAATAATTAACTCATTTTGAATGATGACTTCTGAATAATGCATAAAACAATCCTTTGTAACTGGCCAGTGAGTGCCAATAATTACTATATTGAGATGACTTATGAATAATGTTCTGTAATACTCCATACATACTACTTAAATGCTCTGTAAATAGCCAATGAACGCCAATAATTATTCAGATCGGTTGTTACACTAGTGTAATTCAATGATGACTAGCATAAGACTTAATGTCCTTCACCTTCTGACCTAATTACCAGAAATTACTGCAATATCCGTTTGTCCTGTCCATCCTCATGATCATGGAGCACTATATTTGATTTTTGCACTAATTCTACGTTGATGTGAAAGTATAGATTCTATAAGAATGTGGTGTTGACATACCAAGCTGTCCACAACGTTGAACGATGGAGATGTCATTATGGTCCTACTGTTTGGTGTACCTAATGTACTACCAAAATGATAACATACAATATTAATACAACATTTCAGTGTCTTGGCTACACTGATAAATACTTCAGGGAAGTGAACTTCTGATTGTCTCGGTGGTGCGCTTCTGTAGAAAGATATGAACTCTCGGTGCAACTACGTGCAACCTACTGTGCTACAACCATGATGCAATCCTTCCCATTCCTTTCCTAGTTCTTGTAAAATGGTAAAGACTTTTACAGTGCGTGTGCACTTTATTTCACTCCATGATATGTTGTAAATATGCTAAAGACTTCTACAGTGCGTGTGCACTTTATTTAATTTTTAGAGTAATCAGTTCTTGTAAAATGATAAAGATTTTTACAGTGCGTGTGCACTTCATTTCATTTGTTAATGTGATCAGTCGTCCTAAATATGCTAAAGACTTCTACAGTGCGTGTGCACTTTATTTAACTCTATGATATGTTATGTAAAAATGCTAAAGACTTTTACAGTGCATGTGCACTTTGTCATTTGTTAGTATCTTTTGTACTCATTGCGTATACTTTTTGTCATTTCTTGATATATACTGCACTCAGTGCATATGCACTCTATTTCATTACTTAATATGTTCTGCACTTATATATATGTATATACTCTGTGACTGTAGACTTAGTAACTAAATAGATTTTAGAAAAATTTGTTGCTCATGGCAAGTCCAATTGACTCACCATCGCTGCCAAATTTTTGCCCCCCCCCCCCCCCCCCCAGTGGAGGGTTATGTAAGAGGTCCGAGCAGATGTAATTTCGATATATTGCTCACGCGCTGCTTGTGATATGTAGGATATAAGAGAATCTGAGACCAGAGAGCAGTGTTGACTGCAGTAGGAACTGTGTAGCTGTAGCAGTTAAGTTGTTGCTAGCGAGCAGTCTGGTCTGGTGTATCGTGTTGGCTGGGCTGGTCGTGGTGCAGCGATGCCGGAACCTGAGCATTATTATATAAGGTAAAAAGCAGCCTCGCGCATATGTAGTATTGTTATCTCAACTCCCATGTAAATGTTTTAAAAATCTCCTAATAATAATCTTTCTCATAAAAAGTAACTTTTAACAACCATTCATTTCAATTTAAAGAATTTACTAATTTCTCCAATCCATGATCATCCCGATTATTCCAAAAGATAAATCTGTTGTTTCCTTTCATAAATGACAACTCTATCGGCCAGCATTGCACAGCGCTGTGCCAAAAACACTTTATTGTAAGAGCAGATATATATGCGTTATCCGGCGACTTCATTGAGGTAAGAATTTTTCTTTTTTTATTCAGAATGATCTTTCAGAGCCATGATGCAGCACTGCTGACGTCCAAAATTTACCAGGTTAAATTCACAGTCAATTATTGAAAAGTTATAAGTGAGCGGCAATTTAATTGAGAGGTTAGTTACATTGTATTATTACCAGGTTACTGAATTTATTTTCTGTCGGGACATTACACTGAATGTGAACGACATAATTATAATTTTTAATTTTGAGAAGTTTAGGAATTTTTCTGTTTTGAGGTTACACTAAATGTGAATGAATTTTGTGGGGAGGTTACAAAGTCCATGATCCAAAACTTGTGCACTCACAAAAAAATTTGTTTAAATGTACTGAGAAACAGCAATGCTGTTAACAAATCCCTTGCTGAATTATAAACACATGTGCGAGCACTAATAGTGCCTTTTTTTCATTTCTCACATATTGTGCATATACTATGACAAATAGGTATGTGTGCAGTGAAATGAAACTTAATTTAATGAACTGGTGTCCATACAACTAAAATTTATGGCATAAGAATACAATTATAAAGATACAGAAAACATTATTAAAGAACATAATAATACAGACAAAATTTGTAGTAATACAAGCTTTACAAAAGAATAGACATAAACATATACATCAGTTTACTGGAATTATGACATAAGTAAATAAATGAGAATATTCAAACATTAATTTGAAATATGATCTGCAAAGGAAACAAATTAATATCTAAACATTTTTCCAAAGTATTTTATGATAATAGTACTCCTCATCATAGGAAATACAGATTAGTTGTAGAAAAATTCTACATCATAACTGTTATCAGTTAAACACAGAAAGACAAGGGTACACAAACGCAAGGTGGAAAAACACAAAAGTAAAGGACTGGGTTGGTTTTCAGTTGCACATTTGGTACTGCAATCCAACCCAAAACTTTACACCATACATCTTTCCTCTTATATCAACATTTGCTCCAGCAAAAGAAATCCTATCCAAGTATGCTTTCTGTATTTATATGGTCACATATTTCTTACCTCACTATTGATATTCCATTATCTTACCTCATTATTTGTTTCCAATAAAATCCAGGCTAAATCTGTTGTCCCTAAACCCTACACTTTTTGTTCATATCCTCCTTCAAAATAATTATCCTTTATTGTACACTACTTATTTGGCCATAACTTTTTCTTATAGCTTCTCAATGCATTTTTTCCTATTCATCACAACTCATTCTCTTATACAGCCTACCCTCTCTTAAGCTAACTTAAATATACTGAGCTCAGATATATATACTAGAGAATGAGGCAGTGGAGCAGCACAGAACAATTAACACAAACAGCAATGACAAAAAAAATGCAAATTGGTAAAGCAAGAAGCAGTATATCTAATTTAGCAAAGCAAATGCTAATTTCCCACTAATATATGTGAGCTAAATGAATCAGTAGTAAAACTGGCTTAATACAACGTAAAATGCAGTAGGACAATGGCTGACAAACAGCAGCAGCAAAAGCAATGAAGTATACCTATACATGACTACATTCAAGCAGAAAAATGTTACAGTAAAGATAGCAAATGTGTAATACCTATGTCACATCTTAACACTTGTGTGTTGCATCACAATAACTTACTCTACCAAACAAGTTACCAAGTGAAACTTCCTGGCAGATTAAAACTGTGTGCTAGACCGAATCTCCAAAATGGGAGCTTTGCCCTCTGCTGGCAAGTGCTCTACCATCTGAGCCACCCAAGCACGACTCACACTCTGTCCTCACGCCCTTAGTTCTGCCAGTACCTCGACTCATACCCTCCAAACTGTGTGGACAGGGCATGAGTCATGCTTGGTTAGCTAAGATGGTAGAGCACTTGCCCGCGAAAGGCAAAGGTACCGAGTCTTGGTCCAGCACACAGCTTTAATCTGCCAGGAACGTTCATATCAGCGTACACTCCACTGTAGAGTGAAAATCTTATTCAGGAAGTAACCAAGTCATTGAAAAAATTTTGTATGCAATTCTGGGAAGGAAAATGTGTATTTGTGCTCCCTTTTTTAAAGAAAGTGGATCATAAAGTTATTATTTAATGCATCTGTAGAAAGAAAGTAGCTCCATTAGTACATCAATTAAATTTTATTTTAACCAATGTTGCAGTGCATCTAGAAACTAGATATCAAACAAAATAGACAAATATATACATACAGCAAGTCATGAAACGTCATTCACTAGCCATATGGCATTTCATAAGGCAGTAAAAACATCTCTCAACTACACAGACAGTCATAATCAGATGTGGAAATGAAGTCCCATGCTTCTTTACAGAGCGTAGGGGAACGATGCAGGAGACCCGCACCGCCTTACTAGGCAAGGTCCTAATGGAGGTGGTTTGCCGTTGCCTTCCTCTGACCATAATGGGAATGAATGATGATGATGAAGACGACACAACAACACCCAGTCATCTCTAGACAGGAAAAATTCCTCACCCCGCCAGGAATCAAACCCGGGACCCCGCGCTCGGGAAGTGAGAATGCTACCGCGAGACCACGAGGGGCGGACAATCAGATGTATAGACTTAAAATATTTCTCATCATTTCATTAGGCATTTCAGTAGATATCAGAAAGTACAAGCTCCAAACTGTAATCATATGCTATCAAGTATGAGCATGTCGTATTTGCGATGCTTTCTACAAAGAAATGTCAATAGTGAGGTTAATGGTTTCTTTTTTCTACACCTGTGCCTCTGAAAGCCACACACTAATTGTTATTTCCTAGGTGACTCTCGCACAGGTGGGCCCCACAGTTCATTACATCATGGTCACCTATCTTCCTTACCGAAATATTTACGATAACACTCTCCACTACAGTGACAGTCTCATATAAAGTAAAAAATTTGACAGGTTGAAAATCTATTTCAATAGTGTGTAGAAACGAAATATCATATATAACAGTGTCCAAAATGTTTTGTCAGCGTTTCCAACATCCTTTACACATACCAGAGTCCCTAACCACTACTCATTACTCCTTACTTTATTAGACATACACATATTTGTCGACACTTCTTCAGTATTTCATCATAATAAATATGTAGCAAAATCAAATTCTTCATATATCACCTTCTCATTGATCATAAACATACCTCAACAGCATAATACACATAATCGTCATAATAATATCATCATAGCACATCAATCAAATCTCAAAATCGTTGTAGCTTCCTTCAATAATCTCGAAACCTTTAAAAAATCTCTCTGTTCGCTTCAATAGAGTCATCTACCTCAGAAGTACTTAAAAAATTGGGACTGAGGAACTGCGTCATAGATCCTGCCCTCTGCCAATGCCGGATCTCTGTTTTCCAGCAGGCGCATTTTCGCCACAATCGGAAAACAAAAAGTGAAGACATACATTTTAGTGTCTTAGCATCACCTTAATGGACCTCCAGCCTCGTAGTAAAGTCAAACTCGGTGGTGTTGTGGGTACAGCTTGCAATTTAGACTGGAGGAAGAGGATGTGCTTGTGTGTTTGCTTTCCCTTTGAATTATTCCCTACCTGGACATTGGCACAGAACACCGTTATTCGCCTCTGTCCTGACCCAGGATTCACTGCCCGGCGGCACTCGGTACGGCCCTCAGTCTCTCTCTAGGGGTCACTCTCCCATGACTGCATTTTGTCCACCTCCACACATCATTACTACAGATGAAGAAATCCAATCAGGAGTTAGTACTGCCATTGTAATTAATGTCATATCCCTCATTTAGATTCAGAGAGTGACTGTTGAATTTAATTGTTATGGACGTGCCTATTCATCCTGTCATTTCAGTCCAAGAAATCACAATTTGAAATTTCATTTATGCAAATTCAAGCACAGTTTCAAAACAAAAATTTCAAAATAAAACTGTTTCTTGATAAATAAACCCTTAGCAACTGGGATATCAACGCATGAAATGAAAACTCATATTTATAATAAACTGTATTACAGTAACCAGTAATATAAGGAATAACGTTATACGGAAACTTTTGTTCGGTTCATTTCGTATTCGACTTCCTAAAATAATTATTATTCCGCCTGAAACACCTTCTATTTTCCTTTAAGTTAAGTACCTGTAGCAAAATTATTTATGTCACAGTTCATTCGGATTACGAGAACACTTGTCAGTTTTCATTAAGGTCTCAGCGATTGCCGACTCGGTCGGCTAGTCTGTAACAATGGACGCTGCACTCTGGCGGCAGCGTTCCGGACCAAGAGGACGCTGTAGCCTTCCATTAGTCTGGCAAACATCTGCAGCGCGCCCATTGTTTTTGCTCAGATGTTCGCTGAGCGTGTTTGCTCGCGAGAAGCCACCCGCCCGCGTCGGCCGGCTGCGTGGAAAAGCCGTTGGACGTGTTTGACTTTCCGCCGAGTTCTGAATACACAGCCCTTCGCAGACGAGACGAGCCGGAGCGAGTGCCAAGGAGCGCCTCCGGCAAGTTACGCGCCGCAGCCGTCACGTTGGCGAGCCTGCTAGCTCGCAGAGTGCGGTCGGATCCGTCGTCAGTAATTTACTAATACCGTTCCGAGAAAGCCGGGAGCAGCCGCTGCGGCTCCACTATCCTTATATCCACCGCGCCCGCTGCACGTGGAGGAGAGCTGTTTGTGCCGAGTCAGCGCCGAGCTGGAGCTGACGTGCTGAAAACAGCCTCCGCAAACGCCGTTGTACTTGTCGCTATCCTCTGTAACGAGTAGGCGGTTTTTCTCTTGTATACCTTGTAACCGGCCTACCATGCCCGTTCAGTTTTTAACTTCCACTTTAAGGTACACTTACGCTCTTTTCGTGAACGCTGTCCATAAAATTTAGACAACCGGGATTTAAATATGACTGCAGAACGACTCTACTGACGACAATGTACATTTCACATAAAGACCCCGAAGATAAGAGAAATGAAGGCTCTTACGGAGGCATACTTCCGATTTGTGTAAACTTATAATAAAACTTACAATGATAAATTAATTTTTAAGTGGTGACTCAAAAAGGAAGAACAGATTTCAGTTGTTTATTACAAACACGATATGACACATAGAAAGACTTTCCGCTTGTGACTGGACAGACGAAGGTGCTAAGACTTAGGTTCGCGCAGTCTCTACAACATACACTCAACGCGAGCACCATGCATTTCTCGTGGAACACCAAAACGGCAGTCCAGTCCTTTCCACCCAGGAATCAACAGGTCCCGGTTTATTGAATCGACGGATTCAGTAATTCGATTTCTCAGATGTTGAATAGTAGCTACCTTAGGTGGGACAAAGACTGTATTTTATGTACCCCCACAGAAAGGATGGCAAGGTATGAGGTCTGGTGACGTGGGAGGCCAAAAACAGTGAATAAGATTTTGTTGTCCACATCTTCCAGTCCAGAGTTCTGGGTGGTGTTCTTAAGATGAGCCGCACCTCAACATGATTGTGAGGCGGGGCGCCGTCATACATAAAAATGTAATCATTGGAATCTTCGTGAAGTTGAGGAGGCAACCAGTTTTTCAGCACGTCCAGGTACGACATTCTTGTCATAGTCTCCTCCGAAAAAAGAAAAGTCTATGAACTTTGTGAACAGGAAAGGCACAAAACATGTTTATTTTCGGTGAGACTCTTTCATAATCAATGGCGACGCCAGGATTTGTGACCACCGAACTCTTACATTATGGTGATTTACTTTACCAGATAGAACGTCGAATCTTCAGAAAAGTTGAGACGTTCGGGAAAAGGGTCCTCCGCTCTATCCTAGAGAACTGAAAAGCAAAATTCGGACATTCCATTACAGTCTAAATGAGTGCACTATAAATCTGCAATAAATTGAATCACAATTAGACATTTCACAGGACAGCAGTTTTTACTTAGGGATTGTTGAAGCTTTGGGGTGTTTACATTTGAGTGGCATTTAGGGGTTAGAGGCGGATGGACGATTAGTCAACGTACCACTAGTGTTTTGACTGTCTGATGAGGCCCACCACGAATTCCTCTGCTGTACCAATCTCTTCATCTCAGAGTAGCAGTTGCAAGCTATGCCTTCAATTATTTGCTGGACGTATTCCACCCTCTGTCTTCCTCTATGCTTTTTACCCTCTCTAACTCCTTCCATTATCATGGCAGTTATCCTTTGATGTCTTAATAGATTTCCTATTATCCCGTCCCTTCTTCTTGTCAGTGTTTTCCCTGTACTCCTTTCCTCACCGATTCTGCGCAGAACATCCACTTTTCTTACCTTATCAGTCAACCTAAGTTTCAACAATCATCTGCAGCACAACATCTCAGAAGCTTCTAGTCTCTTCTGTTCCACCTTCTCCCAGAGTCCATGTTTCACCATGATACAATACTGCGCTCGAAATGTAGATTCTCAGAACATTTTTCCTGAATTATGAACTATGTTAGATACTAGTGGACTTCTCTTGTGCAGGAAAGCACTGAGCTTGCCACTGCTAACCCGCTATCTATGTCGTCCCTGCTCCGTCCATCAAGGGTTATTTTGCTGCCTAGGTAGCAGAATTCCCTAATATCGTCTACTTCGTGATCCCAATTCTGATGTTAACTTTTTCGCTGGTCTCATTTCTGCTGCTCCTTATTACTTTCACTTTCTTCGTTTACTCTCATCCAAATTCTGTACTCAGTCGACAGTTCTCTCCATTCAACCAATCGCGTAATTCATCTTCACTTTCACTAGGGATAGCAATGGCATCGGCGAATCCTATCATTGATATTCCCTCACCGTGAATTTTAATTGCACTCCTGAAACTTTCTTTTATATCCATCATTACTTCTTCTATGTATAGACTGAAAAGTAGAGGCGAAAGACTACGTCTGTGTCTCGCATCGTTTCTAATTTGCGCACCTCGTTTTGGGCTTCCAGTCTCATCGTTCCCTCTTAGTTCTTGTACATACTGTGTATTATCTATATTTCTCTACAGCTTACCCCTATTTCTCTCAGAATTTTGAGTACTTTCCTGAATTTTACATTGACGAAAGCTTTTTCCAGATCGACAATTCCTATTAACGTGTCTTGATTTATCTTCAGTGTTGCTTCCATTATGAACCACAACGTCAGAACTGCCTCTCTGGTGCCTTTACCGATCCTAAAGCCAAACTGAACGTCACATAACAGATCTTCAGTTTTATTTTCCATTCTTATCTGTACTATTTTTGTCAGTAACTTGGATGTATACTCCATTAAGCTGATTTTGCGGTAATCTCGCATTTGCCGTCTCTTGCTCTCTTCGGAATTGTCTGGATGATCTTTTTACGAAAGATTCTCAGTATACCACCAGTCTAATAGATTCACAGCAACATTAATAGTCCAATGATTTTATAAATTTTATCCCTTCTGTTTTATTTGATCTTTAGTCGCCCACAGGCCTTTTAAATTCTGATATGTAATATTGGATCCCCTATCTCTTCCCTGTGGACTCATGTTTCTTCTTCATTACGTCATCACGCGAGTTCTCCAATGATAGTTGCCTTCAGTATACTCTTTCCACTTATCGTCTCTCTCTTATGCATTTAACAGGGGAATTCACCGCTGCAATTTCATTAATTTTACAGCTCATCTTTTAATTTCGCAGATTATTGTTTTCACTTTTCTGTATGCTGAGTCTGTCTTTTCCGATTTCTTCACATTTTCATGCTGCCTCTTCTCCTTAGCCTCCTTATGCATCCTATTCAATTCGTTCCTAAGTAATTTGTATTTATGTACTCCTGATTACCCTGAGTATCCAGAATGAAATTATCACTCTACAGCGGAGTGTTCGCTGCTGATTTTGAAACTTTCTGGCAGATTAAAACTGTGTGCCGGACCGAGACCCGAACTCGGGACCTTTGCCTTTCGCGGGCAAGTGCTCTTGCAACTGAGCTATCCAAGCACGACTCACGACTCACGACCCGTCTCCACAATTTTACTTCCGCCAGTACCTCGTCTCCCACCTTCCAAACATCACAGAACTCCTCCAGCGAACCTTGCAGGACTAGCACTGCTGGAAGAAAGGATATTGCAGAAACATGGCTTAGCCACAGCCTGGGAGATGTTTCCAGAATGAAATTTTCAAGCTGCAGCGGAGTGTGCGCTGATTTTGAAACTTCCTGGCAGATTAAAACTGTGTGCCGGACCGAGACTCGAACTCAGGACCTTTGTCTTTCGCCGGCAAATGCTCTAGCAAGTGCTAGAGCACTGGCCCTTGAAGGGCAACGGTCCCGAGTTCGAATCTCGGTCCGGCACACAGTTTTAATCTGCCAGGAAGTATCAAATACCCTGAATATTCTTATGCTTCATCTTTCGTCGATCAACTGAAGTATTTCTTCTATACCTATGTTTTTCTTTCCAACTTGCCATTTTAGAGGTTTCCATTGATATTCAACTGAACTGCCTACTGAGGTATTCGTTATGGCATTATCTATGGCCACATTGAACTCCCATCGTATCTATCTGTTCTTCCCTTATTACTGTTTATATATACTGATCAGCCAAAACATTATGACCAGCGTCTACAGCAACGTTGGATGCGCCTGCTGGCGTTAAGGACACGTGGCGCGGTAAAAAAAGTATGTAAGCGGGGCAGACACGGACGGGAGACCACCTTAGCGAAGATATGGGCTGTAAATGGGAAAATGCACTGAGACAGGCGACTGTGACAAAGAGCAGATTATTATTACGCATAGCCTGTGAACAAGTATCTCGAAAACGGCGAATTTGGTCGAATGTTCACGTGCTACTGTCATGAGCATCTATGGAAAGGGGTTGAAGGATAGTGGTACTACCACGCCTCTTCACAGAACGTGGGGTTCGGAGGCTTGTCTGCTCTGTGAAGTAGAATAGATGGTTATCTCTGGCATCCCTGCCAAACGAACATAACACTGGTGCACGCACAGGTATTTCAGAGCACACTGTCCACCGGACATCGCTGAACATGGAGCTCGGTAGCAGACCACCCCTACATCTCCACATGTTGACCCAACGACATCCTCAATTACGATTGCAGTGAGCACGAGAAAATCGATATTGGGCTGCCGATCAGTGGAAACGTGTCGGCTCTTCGGATGGAATACATTTTTGCTACACTACCACGTAGATCGTCTCCACAAACGCCGTCCTCGGGGTGAACGGCGGCGTGAAACGTGCAGCGCTCCCCGGACATAGGCTGGTGGGAGACATTCTCCTGCGTTTGCATGGACCTGCGGTGGTAACCGAGCGGACGCTAACAGCTGTAAACCACCTGCATTCCTTCCTGCTTGATGTCTTCCCCCAAGGCGACGTCATCTTTCAGCAGCATAAATGTCCCTGGCTCGGAGCCAGAACCGTGATAAAGTTGTTTGAGCAGCATTATAGGGAACTCATGTTGACGTCTCGGCGACCAGATTCGTCCTGATATGAATCCTATTGAACCTATCTGCGATTCTATCTTGCGCCAACACCGCGTACGTAAATCAGCGGCCTGTTATTTACTCGAATTAGAAGCCCTGTGCATACATCTAATACCACATACCTCCACAAACGTACCATAAACTGTAGGATCCCTGACACGCAGAATCAGTGACGTACTTCGTTCCAAAGACGGAGAAGCAACCTATTAAGCTGGTGTTTTGGCTCATCAGTGTGTGTGTGTGTGTGTGTGTGTGTGTGTGTTTGTGTGTTTGTGTGTGTGTGTGTGTGTGTGTGTGTGTGTGTGTGTGTGTGTGTGCAAGAATTTTGAAAATTGTGGTAAGGTTCTATGGTACCAAATTGCTGAGGACATCGGTCCCTAGGCTTACACACTAATTAAAGTAACTTACGCTAAGGACAACACATACACGCATGCCCGAGAGAGGACTCGAATCGCACGAACCGTGACAAGGTGCCTAGACCGCACGGCTACCCCGCGCTTGTGTGTGTGTGTGTGTGTGTGTGTGTGTGTGTGTGTACGGTGAAAACGCCCGTCGCTGATAGGGCACGTCATGGGGAATTACTTTTTTAGAGACAAAATGTTCGTTCAAATGGTTCAAATGGCTCTGAGCACTATGGGACTCAACTGCTGTGGTCATAAGTCCCTTAGAACTTAGAACTACTTAAACCTAACTAACCTAAGGACAACACACACATCCAAGCCTGAGGCAGGATTCGAACCTGCGACCGTAGCGGTCGTGCGGTTCCAGACTGTAGCGCCTTTAACCGCTCGGCCACTCCGGCCGGCCAAAACTTTCGTTGACACATCCTGGTGACACCAGGCATAAGGTGGCTGGTTATGTCCCTGAGACGCGACAAGGTATAGGGAATGAAGCATTCGTGAACTCTGTCTCTTGCCTGTCAACGAGTCATCTGCTCGGCGTGAAGGGCAGTAGGCCGTGAAATTTCGTAGAGGTTGATTCCTTCTAAAATATTTTTCTCCGCTTAGGGACCCTCATTCTTATGTTTATCTTGTTGAAAAATCACTCTCTCAATTTACAGGGCTAGAGAGCTTGACGCCCACCTTCTTATTAGATCCTGCTGGTTCAAATGGCTCTGAGCACTATGGGACTTAACATCTATGGTCTTCAGTCCCATAGAACTTAGAACTACTTAAACCTAACTAACCTAAGAACATCACACAACACCCAGTTATCACGAGGCAGAGAAAAGATCCTCGTGGATCAGTGAAATCTTGTCGTCTCAGGACCAGCGAATATTAAAAAACACCAGACGTTGCTTGGAATCATCAGCGAACTTATTGTCTCTGATAAAAGTTGCATAAATTTATCTCAGTTTTGCCCCATCAAATTAGGGTAAAATTCCAAGATTTCGATGATATCAACTGCCATCTTCATCAGGGACTGACTGTCATGAGCTGGAAACGTTACCTCTTTTATACCCCGAAAACGGCATCCGATTGGCTGGATTGCGTCATGATGGCTAGTTCAGAGGTGATACGCTCTACGTCCTCTGATTTTGCTCGCGCTCTCCAATCTAGCATTGCTTGCAGCGACATCCATCGCATCAGACTGTGAACTACGGGAGGTATTCCAGTGTATTTCTTCCTTGTCAGGCACCCGCTTCCATGCACTGCTAAGAGCGTAGCCGGTGTCTCTATTGAAGTTGGTTTCATAGAATTTAATTTCAACAGCTTCTCTGTAATTTTTAACAGACTATGCTCTGACACCACCGACTAATATCAGTATCAATTTCTGTACCTTCCATACCACTGCCGGAGTGCCTTAAGGTTCTGTCCTCTCTCCTCTCCTTTACAGCCCTGGTATGCCAAACCCACCCCCACCAGTCCCTCTTCTACCGTATGCTGATGACACCGCTTACCTCGCCCTCTACCCTACACTTCAGAAATCCCAATGATTCCTCCAAATTCACCTCAGTCACTTTCCCTCCTCGTGTAACAAGTGGCTCCTGAAGATTAGCCCTTCCAAAACCCAGGCAATAATTATAGGGCGAACCACCTCCACCTTCTGCATCCATGGTTCTACCTTACCATTTACATCCGTCCTATCCAGTTAATTAACACACTAAAATATCTTGCACCAACCCTCGACCGACAATTAACATGGAATCCTCACCTAATAATCATCCGGCAGAAAGCCCACAATAGACCAAAACTACTAACAGGTCGAACATGGAGATAACATCCCTGCACTGTTCTCCACACCAACAAAACCCTGATCAGACCAATTTCTTTTTATGCAAATGTTGCATGGATTTCCGCCCCACCAAAGCTCTAGAAATCTTTCCAAATTCTCGGATACCATGCACTCGACCTCGCTTCCGCATTCGTTCACCTTTCCCCTCCTGGATCCTCTACCATCTAATAAAATTCCCATCCCTCCTCACCAGCATCGAACACCTACGCACCTCTTATACTGTCCGAAAACTAGTTTCCAATAACCTCATTGTCTCTCCTCTAATCACCAACCCTGGTATACTGCCACGCCTTCACCACGCATCCCTCCGCCTCTGTACCTCTACACACTCCGTGTCCTATCCAAAAGCAACTTCAGCCGACTCCCTCTACCAGAAAATGAGATACCCCCTGATATTTATTCCTCCTACCTACTTTAAGCCTTACCCTCCTATCCCACTCTACGTCACAGCTACTCTCTCCTTTACCCTCGCACTCACCCTTATCCCTTTTTTCTTGTTCCATTACTCTCCTCTCACACCATTACTCTTCCGCACCCTCTGTCCTTCCCAATGTCTATATTCCTATTATCTGCTTCGCCTCCTACCTATCACCATCATAGATTCTTCGCCTAACATACACCTATCTCCTTATCTACCCCACCTCTGCTCTCCCCTCCCCCCCCCCCCCCCCCCCGAACATCTATGGAACATATCCTCTGCTCTCAGAACACTTTTTCAGCTGTGCAGGCCCTTCAGATGTTAAATAAAAGTGCACCGCTCCAGTATTTTTAAAGAAGAATTTCACCTCATCGCAACTGTGGTTTTAAATTGTATATATTCTCTGTTCCTCTAACTGTCACTCATTAATCTTACTAACTTAAAACGTAAAGAGTCCCCGTATTCTTATTTGTTGTCTCTTTATGGGCGCTCTTGTCTGAAGAGCGGTTATCTTCAACTAGTCGCCACATTTCTTTAATTTTTCTGGTTTGCCAGTAGACAAAGCTGATTTCTTGCGTGTTTCGGACCCTACCTTTCCTGCTAATTGTTGCACCGCAGAGTGAGCCGCGCTATGTGGACGCCCTCTTGGCTTGTTGTAACGGAGTCTGGTCTTGGTTTTCTCAACAGCATTGATTCCATTCCAAGGACAGAATACCCGTTATTTCTGAACACCGTCTTGAGAGTCTTAACCTCGAAACCGAGGTGGTCGGTGTCCGAAACAGCTCTGGCACTGCGTACTAAGGTGTTCAGCATGGCTTTGTTCTGAGCTGGATGGTAGAAGCTAGGTCCTTGGAGATACAGGACTGTATGCGTTGGTTTTCTATACACAAGATGGCCCAGTCATACATCTGATTTCCGTTCGACCAAGGTATATACAGGGTGAGTCACCTAACATTACCGCTGGATATATTTCGTAAACCACGTCAAATACTGAGGAATCGATTCCACAGACCGAACGTGAGGAGAGGGGCTAGTGTAATTGGTTAATACAAACCATAAAAAAATGCACGGAAGTATGTTTTTTAACAGAAACCTATGTTTTTTTTTAAATGGAACCCCGTTAGTTTTGTTAGCACACCTGAACATATAAACAAATACGTAATCAGTGCCGTTTGTTGCACTGTAAAATGTTAATTACATCCGGAGATATTGTAACCTTAAGTTGACCCTTGAGTACCACTCCTCCACTGTTCGATCGTGTGTATCGGAGAGCACCGAATTACGTAGGGATCCAAAGGGATGTGATGGACCTTAGGTACAGAAGAGACTGGAACAGCACATTACGTCCACATGCTAACACCTTTTTATTGGTCTTTTTCACTGACGCACATGTACATTACCATGAGGGGTGAGGTACACGTTCGACGGGCGTATCATAGGACGTGGAGGACGCATAAATTGGCCAGCCCGTTTTCCTGATCTTACACCTCTGGACTTTTTTCTGTCGGGTACGTTAGAGGAGAATGTGTACCGTGATGTGCCTACAACCCCAGAGGATATGAAACAACGTATTGTGGCATCCTTCGACGACATTACACCAGATGCACTGCGGCGTGTACGAAATTCATTACCCCAGAGATTGCAGTTGTGTGCAGCAAATGATGGCCACCACATTGAACGTCTATTGGCCTGACATGTCGGGACACACTCTATTCCACTCCGTAATTGAAAACGGAAACTACGTGTGTACGTGTACCTCACCCCTCATGGTAATGTACATGTGCGTCAGTGAAAAAGACCAATAAAAAGGTGTTAGCATGTAAACGTAATGTGCTGTTCCAGTCTCTTCTGTACTTAAGGTCCATCACCGTTCCCTTTGGATCCCTACGTAAGACGGTGCTCTCCGATACACACGATCGAACAGCATAGGAGTGGTACTCAAGTAGGCTGTTAAAGTTTTTATATTGGTAACGCCACGTAGCACTCTGTATGTGCTGTGTGCAGTCTGTGGCTGGTATGCATTGTTGTTGGAATATCTGCCATTGTAGTGTTGGGCAGCTGGATGTTAACAGCGCGTAGCGTTGCGCAGTTGGAGGTGAGCCGCCAGCAGTGGTGGATGTGGGGAGAGAGATGGCGGAGTTTGGAAATTTGTAAGACTGGATGTCATGAACTGCTATATATATTATGACTATTCAGGTAAATACATCATTTGCTCTCTATCAAAATCTTTCATTTGCATACTACGCCTATCAGTAGTTAGTGCCTTCAGTAGTTAGAATCTTTTATTTAACTGGCAGTAGTGGCGCTCGCTATATTGCAGTAGTTCGAGTAACGAAGATTTTTGTGAGGTGAGTGATTTGTGAAAGGTATAGGTTAATGTTAGTCAGGGCCATTCTCTTGTAGGGATTATTGAAAGTCAGATTGCGTTGCGTTAAAAATATTTTTTGACAGTTTAAGCCCAGTCACGTGTATAATTTTTCTAAGGGGACGTTTCAAATTTAAGTTACAATATCTCCTGATGTAATTAACGTTTTACAATGCAACAAACGGCACTGATTACGTATTTGTTTATATGTTCAGATGTGCTAACAAAACTAACGGGGTTTCATTTAAAAAAATGTAGGTTTGTGTTAAGAAACATACTTCCGTGCATTTTTTTATGGTTTGTATTAACCAATTACACTAGCTCCTCTCCTCACGTTCGGTCTGTGGAATCGATTTGTCAGTATTTGATGTGGTTTACGAAATATATCCAGTGGTAACGTTAGGTGACTCACCCTGTAGAAAGGTAACTTCCCGTCCTTCTCCACCTCCACTGTAAATCTCATGTTGGGATGTATGCAATTCAAATGATCAATGAACTGCTGCTGCACCCCACTGCAATGCGGCCAGATCAAAAATGTATCGTTAACAAATGAAGAAATATGATGGCTGGAACATTCTTTCTTAGCTACAGCTTGTGATAGTTACGAATTCATGGCTGTTCCTCAGTCATTTCATAATAATTTCCACCATAAAGGAAGTATACGGTCGTCAAAATGTTGCTGAATAGTTCCAAAATTTTGGGGAGAAATTAGTGGCCAAAAGTTTTAATATATATTCCACTCGTACCTTCGTAAACAGGGAGACCACGGCAAGGCTAACCATGACTTTATTCGGGACAGTCATCATCTGCTTTATGATAACAACAAATATTAGTGAGTTTTTAATATGATGTCTACAGCGACCGACAATAGGTGCCAATAATTTAGTCAGATACATTGCCAGCCAATAGCACTAACAGTTGTTCGTAATGGGATGCCATCCTTGCGTATTTTAGGCAGACCAAGCAGCCTGGGTGACCTCTGTGTTCTTGGCCTCAAAATCATCACAAGTTCGTAACAAGGCCAGAATTCTTAAGTAGCTTTCCTGTTTTCCTGCAAATTTCCGGTGTGGGATCCTGTTTCAGAATTTTTTGTGTACAGTCTTTTAAAAACAACTCACTTTATTATGATAATCTGTAACGTTGAGGATAACCATTGCATTCCCGTTGTCAGCTGGTAAGACGAATGACAGTTCACTCTTCTGCAAAGATTTCAGTCCAAGTTTTTCCATTCTGCTAATATTGGACTTAGGGGGCTTGGCTGACACTAAAGTCCGGCTAGTAGCAAACATTACCTCATCTGCTGCTTTCTCTGGAAGATACCGAACCTCTTGTTCTCCTCTACTGATAATTTCGGCCGCTCGTAGCGTTTGCGGAGCTGGAGGGAGGTTCGCGCGATGGATGGCGCTGCAAGCAACTTTGCCAGCTGACGAAAGTCAATTTTAGTCCCTGGCAAAGATGACAGTGGATTCATCAAAAGCTTGGAATTTTATCCGAATTTGATGCGGCAAGTCAACCAAGAAAATTTTATGCAAGGACCCCAACGTGACAAACTTAGTAACCATATCTGACAAAAGTTGTCTCCCATAGAGAGAGAGAGAGAGAGGGAGAGAGAGAGAAGGGGGGAGGGGGCGGAAAAGATTACGCGTATTACGTGTTAGTGATTGTGAGCCATGGGGGTACATTTCCTGTGAGCCAGTTCCAAAAGACAGAACTCAAGGGAGACTGGTGGATATGCTCAGACGATTGCTGCCATTGATCGACCTGTTGCAGACTTACGTTCCAGCTTCCTGGGAATTATGGTGAGTATTCAATTACTGTCCAAACGGCTATAGTTTCCGTGTGAAAAAGCTATTCTCTTACTTGCCGTCTTGGTTGTCGATTGGTATCTTTAAAGCAATTGGTTATTGATTGCTGTCTTTAAAGCCGTTTTAGTGAACGTTGGAAGTGATCTCATTCAAGTTCTTTTATAGTGAATTTTTTTGTTATTAAACTGGCAGTGTGGAAGCTTGTTGGCTTAGTTTGGCTGCGACGAGAGTCATTACGTAAATTAAGCAGTATATGACGTGATTTAGGTGCATGACTTGGTTCTTCCAAATTTTCTCCATTGGTTTTTGGTATCTAATTTTTATAAACGTGTTAAGCTGTAATTTGTATGTTACGGAATAGCTTGTGTACAGGCGAGGTGTATGTTGTGAGTTCCACTAAAAGAGTTTGTTATTAAACTGGCAGTGTGGAAGCCTGTTGGCTTAGTTTGGCTGCGACGAGAGTCATTACGTAAATTAAGCAGCATATGACGTGATTTAGGTGCATGACTTGGTTCTTCCAAATTTTCTCCATTGGTTTTTGGTATCTAATTTTTATAAACGTGTTAAGTTGTAATTTGTATGTTACGGAATAGCTTGTGTACAGGCGAGGTGTATGTTGCGAGTTCCACTAAAAGAGTCTTGAGTAAATGAAATGGCCAATCTTAAAGGAATTGCTCTCTCTGTTAACCGTGCTAAAGTGAGACCATAAAGAGGCAGATCGCCAACCAGGATAAATATTGTTGATAAACAAAAGGAATAACTTGTTTTAGCCTTACATGGGCATGTAGTCTACACGACCAATTGATTATACTTTATGTAAACTTGTCATCAGGCCGTTTACTTCGATTTGTTTGTTTTTCCTAATTGCATTTTATTTGTTTTGCTTGCCGGTGGATGTCGGCTGTTAACTGCCTGTCAATTATTTATGTAGTTTCCAAAGCTTAGATCTGGAATATACTGTTAAATAACACATTGTTTATCTTAAGGAACATCTGTGTTTAGGCGTGAATTTAATGTCAAGATTTTAGCGAATTTTTCTTAAGTTTGGTTTCTTAAATTTTTTCTTATATGTTATTTTGGCGGTTTTATAAGTTCTACCTCCAGTCGCCTTGCTTGCTTAAGAAAAAGTCAATAGTAAATTTAATTCCGGTGGTAGTGGTTGAGATTTTTTTGGATCTCTTTGATGTGTCAGTGAAGTGTTTAATTTTTTATTAAACTTGTTAACAAAATTATGCCGCAGTATCCTACCACTCAACACTAGTTCCCTACCACATACCATTTGGTTTTAAATAAAATTAACACTCAGTTTCTAAACAACGTTATTTTTTTCCCATTCTCATTATATTATGAACTGAAGAAGGTCGGTTGCAAATATTCACAATATGAATGTTTTGCAGTAATCTGAACTCATTTGAACTGGTTTTCTTTACAAACTCTGTTGTGTTAATTGCAGTAAGCAACGGATGGACAGATTGCAGTTACAACCACGGTACTTGAAAGTGACCACCTTCTCCTCACTCCTAATGGCCAAGTTCTGTAAACCGGACAATCTTCTGGGTGGCACCAGAGCTGGCCGGCACCATCAGACACAGCTGAGGAGAGGAATCTTGTGTACGGTGGAGGAGGTGCCTCAAGCGCCTCTACTGCCCCAGACGCCTGCAGCCGTTAAACTTGCGCCCCAACTTCGCCGAGCTGCTCCAGTCAGTTTCATTAAGGCGAGCTGCAAAGCCATTTTTCACTGGAGTCCATAAACAGAGGAGTGACCGTCGGTGTGGCTCAACGGAGCCTCCAGACCGTCAAGGAGAAAGTCTGCTCTGACCTAGGAGGACCGCCGGACTAGTTGCTGCATGCACACTAGAACGAAGATATTTCTATCACGATTCTGAAGCAGGGTGGCAATGATCTGAAACTTTGTCAAATTAAAATTTTACCGTTAATGGAACGTTTCCTATTACTCAGATACCCAAGAAATTGATAAAGGTATGGGGGCAATTTTTTATGTCCGTCACAAAATTGAAGCCGCAGAGAAAATCCGCTATAGCTTTGCACAAATTGGTTGTGCAGTGTCTCTACTATGTCCGTCTATGGCGTCACGTCACAGTTTTCAGTTATGAGTACACAGTATGCACATCAAGATGCCTAGCGTCTCCCACCAAGTGTGACGTCCTGGTGAGGGGGGTCGCCTGATTTCATACAGTTCATGTAACGACAAAATTGTGCGTTTCCTTCTTCACTGCAATCCTCAGCCACAGGGGCAATGAAGGCGCTCTTTCGTCGTTTGCGATGGGAAATAATTGATCATCCATCATAGAGCCCGGAATATGCTCCCTCTGGTTTTCATCACTTCGTTCATTTGAACTGCTGTCTATGAGGGCAGCCTTTTTATACAATCAGCTGCAGGCCAGTGTACGGAATCGGCGGAAGACACATGCGGCTGCCTTCTATGTCGAGAGTATTGGAAAGTTGGCACGACGTTACCACAAGTCGGAGCGGTTGCCATGTACAGAAGTAGCTTTAAGGTGTAGCTACATGTTGCAACTATAACATTTTTTGCTTTGCACTGTAGCTCCCATTTCGCAATCGAACGTAGCCACCCATTTGTCAGCAAGAAGAAAATTCATTAACTCATTTTGAGACATCATCGTATTTCATAACCATAATACACTGCGAGCCATTAAAATAGCAATATCGGGAAGTACAGAAAACGCCGCTTTATTTATAGTGTGTATTGGGTTGGTGGATAATCTCTTAGCGTTTTTCTATAAGTTTAATGAAAGCAACAGAGGCACATAACACAGACCTTAGCCACCAATAATACGAAGCGTATTCGGAAAGTAAGGTTCGATTAGGTGCGAAATGGAAGCCACTGTGAAAATCCGACGGAATGTGGCACAGGTGTGTTGAGCAGTGTCTTTATCGTGCGCTTTACAGTTCAGAGCGCAATGTGATCACGTAGAAATGTCTAAAAAACAGTGTCTCCCGCCTTGTTGTATGTGGATCTGGTGAGAGATTTGACCTGAAGCTACGCAGCCCACATAACATAAATGTGATGTGTTTCTTTCGTCAAGACAATTTTCAGCCGCATTCTGCATGGCGAATGAAAGACGCTCCTGCAGCTTTTTCTATGGGAAGTGTTTAATAATCCACAACACAGCCCTTAATTGGCTACCGCCGTTGTTCATCTCCTCTCACATTGACCGATGGCTAAGAAGACAACATTTTGCCACAAACAACGAAAGGTAGATCAGCGTAGAGAATTAGTGGAAAGCACTTTACTTCCCGAACAGCCCTCGTATATTCTCCTACACTGTTCAAAACAGGCCGTCAACGCTATGGTAACTTTTAGATTCCGCGACTGTAAAAATCAAGTGGTTTTGAGGCGAATGTCAGGTCCAGCCTTGTTCGGAACGCATTTTTATCCGGAAAGGAGGTTCCTCTGAAGGCTGTTCAATAGAGTGCGAAAAAGGTAAAAATCTGAAGGCGCCAAGATCAGGTGAATAAGATGGGTGCGGAATAAGTTCCCAACCCAAGTCCTATATAGTGCTTTTTGTCGGTCTAGCAGAATGTGGCTCGATATTATCGTGGAAGAGCATCACTTCAAGTAGTCTTCCTGGTAGTTGTTCTTGGATTGAGTCTGCAAGACGTCTCAGTTGTTGATAATAAATGTCAGCAGTGATAGTTACGCATTGGGGAAGCAATTCGGAGTATACCAAGCCGTCGCTGTTCCATCAGGTAGGTGACGTTATCTTTTGTGGGTGGGCGCATGTGTTTGTAAGAGGAGTTGCTGCTTTATATGGGCTCAACCATTCCATTTATTTACCCTATCTTAGTACGAGGATTTTGTCATCATTAACGATACAGGATAGGAAGGGTCGGTGTTTTTCACGAGCCAACTGACAATGAGCAAGCAGAGTTGCAGATATGGTTACCCGCAAATTTGTATGATTTTGGTTTAGAACGTGCAGTACCAAAATGCGCGTTTTTTTAACCTTCCTCTCTGCATGCGAATGTCGCACGATGGTAGAGTGATTACAGTTAATTACATTTGCCAGTTCTCGAGTACACTGACGTGAATCATAGTGGATTAATGCGTTTAAACGATCTTCATCTAACCCCGAAGGTCTTCCTGAAAGTGGACTGTAACTAATGTGAAAACGATCCTCCTTAAAAACAGGAAAACCATTTTCTTGCCATTCTCTGTCCCGTGGCTTTGCTCTCAAACACGTCACAAATGTTTATCGCTGTCTCCGACGCTGTCACTCGTCTGAAACACAATCAAAAGAATTTGTCCGACTTCTCCACTTGGCACTCCATTTTCTAACGACCACTGGCCACTCATTATTTCAAAATGACAAAATGTGAATCTCTGATAGCAACAGTGAACTACAAATGAAAAATTACAATCAATAAATAAATCCATACCAACCAGAACGCCAACATGCAAAACAGAAAAGCTACGCACTTACGCACCTACGTAATATAGACTGAAGCGCCTAAGAAACTGGTACAGGCATGCGTATTCAAATATAGAGATATGTAAACAGGTACACTGTATGATCCGCAAAGACATTTTTCCTTTTCTTGAATCCAATTTGTATGTTGTTACGCCCATTGCTAATTAGGTACAAAGAAGAACTGGCGTTTACAAATGCACTTTTGCCCAAAAAGCGATTCTGATAGCTAGAATTACGAAAATTGATATTTGGTTTCTCTAACACAAATATAAAATACATGTTCAGCATTTCCGAAAATTAAACCCATAGTAGGGTTACATATGGAGTCAAAGTGCTTTTTGGGGAAAAAAAAACTCGTTACTAGAGAAATACTGAAGATAAAGTTAAATCTACGAAAACTGGGATTTGACTTCACAGTTAGAAATAAAAAAAAATGAAAAAGAAAAACGTATTTCAGTGTTTCTGGAATTTCAACTCGTAAGAGGGTAAAATTAATGCTTCCATAATGAAACAGTTCCACAAAAATTCAGCCATATTTCACAGCCTTAGAGGTTGAATTTCGAAAAACATTGAAACACTTGTTTTTTTATCCTAACAATGAATCTATACACAAAATTTTAAGGATTCTTATAGAATCTTTCATCCTTTATTTCACTACCTTAAGGGTGAATCATTTTTTCCCATTTCTGACCGAGAAGTTGATCATCAATTTTCGTAGTTCTCTCTACAAAATTGTCTTAATAGCGACATTTTTCAAAAATCGTATCCTCCCATCTTGCAATGTCGAAAAATTCTTTTTTATACGATGCCAACTGTATGACATCAACACCCTCTCAAAATTTCAAGTCTCATCCCCTGTTTCACCCCCTTAGGGGTTGAATTTCCAGAAATATAGAAACATAATTTTTTTTACTTCTAACGGAGATGCCGATTACAAATTTCCATAGATTTGGTTTCAAAAATGCTTTTATAATAATAGATTTTCGTAAAATTTGTCATCCGCTACTGGGCCCTCGTAGTGGTTGAATTTCTAAAACCGCTGAAGGACGTATTATTTTAGTCCTGATTGAAAAGCCAAGTAACAATATTCTTAGTTCTAGCTTCAAAACTCCCTTAACAAAAATTTCTGAAAAATCCTTGCATTCCCTATTACACCCCTTAGGTGTTGAATTTTCAAAAACGCCGAAATACGTATCTTTTTTAAAAATTCTGACCAAGAAACCAAATACCAATTTTCGTTGTTCTAGCGTCAAAATTTCCTTAATAGTGACATTTTTCACAAAGCCTTTGGCCCTCTATTTCGCCCCGTTACGGGTGGAATATAGGAAAAAAGAAAAGAAAAAAAACCTTATTAAACGATGCCTATCGTATAGGATCAACATCCTCAGCAAATTTTAAATTGCCGTCGTTAGTGGTTTCGGCTCGGTGATGATGAGTCAGAAAGTGAGTCTGTAATTGCGGACATTGCCTTTTATTATACATGGAAGATGTAACATGGCAATCGTAATGCTAGTTAAATTATGTAGAACGCTTAGTAAGATGGAAGCTCAGGTTTGATGGGCCTAATATTGTCAATTTAAATATAAAATTTTTAAAATAAGGTTAACCTTTTTAATGGCGAAACGAATAATTGCTACGTAACTCTTAAGTCTGCTTTATATACCGTACACATTTGTTACTGGGGAGGCGTTGGGAAAGCGGGAGGGGGGGGGGGGGGGTAGGGAGAAGGGGGCAAGGTTGTTCAGAGCTACACAATGGCATGTTCATATTTCTTACACGTGTATAGAATTCGGCATTGTGGCACATTTGTATAATCAGACATATTTAAAATATGCTGTAACACGGCTGTTACTTGAGATGGTGGTACAGAATGTGGTGTCACCGCCAGACACCACACCTGCTAGGTGGTAGCCTTTAAATCGGCCGCGGTCCGTTAGTATACGTCGGACCCGCGTGTCGCCACTGTCAGTGATTGCAGACCGAGCGCCGCCACACGGCAGGTCTAGAGAGACGTCCTAGCACTCGCCCCAGTTGTACAGCCGACTTTGCTAGGGATGGTTCACTGACAAATTACGCTCTCATTTGCCGAGACGATAGTTAGCATAGCCTTCAGCTACGTCATCTGCTGTGACCTAGCAAGGCGCCATTATCAATTGCTATTTATCTTGTGATGCATGTACCGTCAGACCGATGTTCGCCAATTGTGGATTAAAGTTAAGTATTCCAGCAGCTACGTACGTTATTGGCTATATTAATTACCTTGTCCTGTTCCAGACCTCACGCCAGCCTGCGTGAGCTTAAACGCGTGCCTTTCGGCTACCCGTCATTGTGGATTGGCTGTCTTGCCAGTCCACAACACAGAATGATCAGAGTTGGCAACTGACGCCTTAAGCCATTGTCTAACACATAACTTGCCGTCGTGGCTGTATCAATCTATATGTTGTATAATGTTGTATAATTCGTGCAGAGTATCGGAATCTTTACGGAGTGGGAAATATTCATAATTTGACATGAAGTCCGTCCTTACAGCATCTCACGCTCGATGGATGGATTACAGGTCACGTTACTCCTCCTGTAGTGCTATGAATGGCTGGTTCAAGTGACTCTGAGCACTATGGGACTTAACATCTGAGGTCATCAGTCCCCTAGAACTTAGAACCACTTAAGCCTAGCTAACCTAAGGACATCACACACATCCATGCCCGAGGCAGGATTCGAACCTGCGACCGTAGAAGTCCTGCGGTTCCGGACTGCAGCACCTAGAACCGCAAGACCAACGCGGCCGGCGTAGTGCTATGAAATTTCGAGATTCCCTTTTTATACTGTCTACTGTTTCTTGTATAATCGATTATGAAATTATAATTTTTGTGCGTGCTCACAATGTCCCAGAAACCAATTCAAGCTGTCTCGAGCAAGGTATTCGAACGTTTCGCTTGGCTGTAATACAAACCCTGAAACTGATAATCCCCTCTAACACTTCGCAATTATGTAACACGTTTCCCCTTGAAGTAAAATTATATTTTGTTCTGTATCACATTTAGATTAACAATAATATTTACAAATGTTTACACATGTTAAAACTACAATGATATTGCTATACAATCAACACAGGTATCCCATCTGATGATCGATAACTGTTAAGAGTTTAACTTGCGTTCGTCATACTGGTAAGTTTGAACACAAAAGCTTCCACATTTGCTATTCTCATGTACCAAAATGGCACCAGCAAGCACCCACTACACATATATTTGTCTTTGCATGAGTTCGTTCGACATGTATTTAACACACACATAGAAACGTTGTGTTTGAACATTTCTGTAGCTGAAAGTGGAAGTCATATTTGAGGACTGCGCAGTCGAGTGGATGCCAACTTGATGCTTCACTGTTTTCTTATTTTGTTATTATTACATGGAACTTTATGACTGTGTTTGTTGGTAGGATAGTTGTGTTGGAATCCATACTGAATACTGAAGTCTTTCTCCAACTCATTCATTCTTCACGTCAGATTATGAGATATTGTTGTAAATTTAAGCCTATCATTATCTAGGATTTATATTTTAAAATATCATTCTTAGTTAACTGAAACTGTGTCTGTGCTATTGATTATTGTTGTGAGTCTGAGTTGCTTCTGTCAGCAGCTGATACTCTGAGTTTTCTGCAAGAAGTACACTATAAGGCTTCATGTGTCTTTTTGCAATAGATATTACAGTCACAATGGAACAGTAGACAAATTTCCACAGTTATGTTTAGTGACTGAGAAACATTGTAAGTCCGGGCAGTGCACATGAAACGAACAAAGTCACCCCTCTTATCCACGTACAATGGATTTTACATTCATTTTCATACTACTTGTAGGTGCTAGGTTGTTGTTGTAGTGGTCTTCAGTACTGAGACTGGTTTGTTGCAGATCTCCATGCTACTCTATCCCGTGCAAGCTTCTTCATCACCCAGTACCTACCGCAACCTAAACCCTTCTGAATCTGCTTACTGTATTCATCTCTTGGTCTCCCTCTACGATTTTTACCCTCCACGCTGCCCCCTTGATGCCTCAGAACAGGTCCTACCAACCGATCCCTCCTTCTAGTCAAGTTGTGCCACAAACCTCTCTTCTCCCCAATCCTATTCAATACTTCCTCATTAGTTATGTGATCTACCCATCTAAACTTCAGCATTCTTCTGTAGCACCACATTTCAAAAGCTTCTACTCTCTTCTTGTCCTAACTATTTATCGTCCATGTTTCACTTCCATACATGGCTACACTCCAAACAAATACTTTCAACAATGACTTCCTGACACTTGAATCTATACTTGATGTTAACAAATTTCTCTTCTGCAGAAACGCTTTCCTTGCCATTGCCAGTCTACATTTTATATCCTCTCTACTTCGACCATCATCAGTTCTATTTCTCCCCAAATAGCAAAACTCCTTTACTACTTTAAGTGTCACATTTCCTCATCTAATTCCCTCAGCATCACCCGATTTAATTCGACTATATTCCATTATCCTCGTTTTGCTTTTGTTTATGTTCATCTTATATCCTCCCTTCAAGACATTATCCATTCCGTTCATCTGCTCTTCCAAGTCCTTTGCTGTCTCTGACAGAATTACAATGTCATCGGCGAACCTCAAAGTTTTGATCTCTTCTCCATGGATTTTAATACCTACTCCGAATTTTTCATTTGTTTCCTTCACTGCTTGCTCAATATACAGATTGAATAACATCGGGGAGAGACTACAACCCCGTCTCACTCCCTTCCCAACCACTGCTTCCCTTTCATGTCCCTCGACTCTTATTACTGCCAACTGGTTTCTGTACAAATTGTCAATAGCCTTTCGCTCCCTGTATTTGACCCCTGCCACCTTCAGAATTTGAATGAGACTATTCCAGTCAACATTGTCAAAAGCTTTCTCTAAGTCTACAAATGCTAGAAACGTAGGTATGCCCTTCCTTAATCTAGCTTCTAAGATAAGTCGTAGGGTCAGTATTGCCTCACGTGTTCCAACATTTCTACGGAATCCAAACTGATCTTCCCCGAGGTCGGCTTCTACCAGTTTCGTCTGTAAAGAATTTGTGTTAGTATTTTGCAGCTTTGACTTATTAAAACTGATAGTTCGGTAATTTTCACATCTGTCAACACCTACTTTCTTTGGGATTGGAATTATTATATTCTTCTTGAAGTCTGAGGGTATTTCGCCTGTTTCATACATCTTGCTCACCAGATGGTAGAGTTTTACCTGTACTGGCTCTCCCAAGGCCGTCAGTAGTTCTAATGGAACGTTGTCTACTGCGGGGGCCTTGTTTCGACTCAGGTCTTTCAGTGCTCTGTCAAACTCTTCACGCAGTATCGTATCTCCCATTTCATCTTCATCTACATCCTCTTCCATTTCCTTAATATTGTCCTCAAGTACATCGCTCTTGCATAGACCCTCTATATCCTCCTTCCACCTTTCTGCTTTCCCTTCTTTGCTTATAACTGGGTTTTCAACTGAGCTCTTGATGTTCATGCAAGTGGTTGTCTTATCTCCAAAGGTCTCTTTAATTTTCCTGTAGGCGGTATCTATCTTACCCCTAGTGAAACTCGTTTCTACATTCTTACATTTGTCCTCTAGTCATCCCTGCTTAGCAATTTTGCACTTCCTGTCGATCTAATTTTTGAGACGTTTGTATTCCTTTTTGCATGCTTTATTTACTGCATTTTTATATTTTCTCCTTTCATCAATTAATTTCAATATATCTTCTGTTACCCAAGGATTTCTACTAGCCCTCGTCTTTTTACCTACTTGATCCTCTGCTGCCTTCACAACTTAATCCCTCAGAGCTACCCATTCTTCTGCTACTGTATTTCTTTCCCCCATTCCTGTCAATTGTTCCCTTATGCACTTCCTGAAACTCTGTACAACCTCTGGTTTAGTCAGTTTATCCAGGTCCCATCTCCTTAAATTTCCACCTTTGTGCAGTTTCTTCAGTTTTAATCTACAGATCATAACCAATAGATTGCGGTCAGAGTCCATATCTGCTCCTGGAAATGTCTTACAATTTAAAACCTGGTTCCTAAATCACTGTCTTACCATTATATAATCTATCCGATACGCTTTTGTATCTCCAGGATTCTTCCATGTTTACAACCTTCTTTTATGATTCTTGAACCAAGTGTTAGCTATGATTAACTTATGCTCCGTGCAAAATTCTGCCAGGCGGCTTCCTCTTTCATTTCTCTCCCCCAATCCATATTCACCTACTACATTTCCTTCTCTCCCTTTTCCTACTACCAAATTCCAGTGACCCATGACTATTAAATTTTCGTCACCCTTCACTATCTGAATAATATCTTTTATTTCATCATACATTTCTTCAATTTCTTCGTCATCTGCAGAGCTAGTTGGCATATAAACTTGTACTCCTGTAGTAGGCGTGGGCTTCGTATCTATCTTTGCGACAATAATGCGTTCACTATGCTGTTTGTAGTAGCTTACCCGCATTCCTATTTTCCTATTCATTATTAAACCTACTCCTGCATTACCCCTATTTGATTTAGTGTTTATAACCCTGTAGTCACCTGACCAGAAGTCTTGTTCCTCCTCCCACCGAAATTCACTAATTCCCACTATATCTAACTTTAACCTATCCATTACCCTTTTTAAATTTTCTAACCTACCTGCCCGATTAAGGGATCTGACATTCCACGCTCGGTCGGCCGCAATGGCCGAGCGGTTCTAGGCGCTTCAGTCTGGAACCGCGCGACCGCTACGGTCGCAGGTTCGAATCCTGCCTCGGGCATGGATGTGTGTGATGTCCTTAGGTTAGTTAGGTTTAAGTAGTTCTAAGTTCTTGGGGACTGATGACCTCAGAAGTTAAGTCCCATAGTGCTCAGAGCCATTCCACGCTCCGATCCGTAGCACGCCAGTTTTCTTTCTCCCGATAACGACATCATCTTGAGTAGTCCCCGCCCGGAGATCCGAATGGGGGACTATTTTACCTCCGGAATATTTTACCCAAGAGGACGCCATCATCATTTAACCATACAGTAAAGCTGCATGCCATCGGCAAAAATTACAGCCGTAGTTTCCCCTTGTTTTCAGCCGTTGGCAGTACCAGTACAGCAAGGCCGTTTTTGTTAGTGTTGCAAGGCCAGATCAGTCAATCATCCAGAGTGTTGCCCTTGCAACTACTGAAAAGGTTGCTGCCCCTCTTCAGGAACCACACGTTTGTCTGGCCTCTCAACAGATACCCCTCCGTTGTGGTTGCACCTACGGTGCGGCTATCTGTATCGCTGAGGCACGCAAGCCTCCCCACCAACGGCAAGGTCCATGGTTCGTGGGGAGGGGGGGGGGGAGGTGCTAGGTACATTGCTATTATTGGAATTAGCTTTGTAGTGATTTTGCTTAATTTATTTATTCCTGGAAGAGCACATAGAAATCCGAAAAATTTTTGTTGGCTGGTGAGATACGAAATACTCTTATTTCTTAGCTGTTGAGCTTTTGGGTGTCTTTCGCTGTTAGTATGAACTGTTTACTGACTGTGCTTTGGTAATATATTAATCTTATCCTTCAGATAATTGTGGGAAATTTTGATGTTGGAGACTATTCTGAGTTCATTATTGGTCCTTAAGCATACTTTTTGGACCTTGAAGAACAATATTTAATAGAGTTATTTTAATTTTCTACTTTTGCAGTGCTTTACAGAGATTCTGGGGGCACAGGGAAGAATCGTTTCTTGGTTGTCAGTTGCTTGACTCATAATTATTACATTTTTATGTCGTACTGTGGTGTATTCTGGAAGAAGAGTGTTTGATACACAGTTTATTTAGTCATTTATTACAAAATGGGGAGAATCGGCGATATCCGAAGAGAAACTGGGTGTAATACGTTGGGTGGAAGTGCTGACATAAGTGAAAAACTTAGGCATGTAACACAACCAAGCACAAGTGATAGCCCTGTTTGCTCCTGGAACTCTATTGAAAGTATTATATCTAGTGATTTATAGCGTGTCAAGTGTAAAGTGTTGATGTTAGTAGTGCAGATATTGTAATTAAGGAAAGAAGATGCGTTAATGTTAGTGGAGACGCAGGTGGCTCTGAAGTGATGACTGCACTTGAGTCCACTGTCCAGGATCCAGTCAGCTCCCCGGTGTCAGTTGTACCTCTAGCAGAGTGCATAGGTACCGTGGCACTGGCGTTGCAGTGCCCATCTAGACTGCCAGTAGGTATCTCTAACTCACACAAATTTTATTAAGTAACTTTTTCGAGGTAATAAAACTTTACGACCACTCCTCGTAGTTATATTCATTATAAAAGAGTAACTTATCTACTATCAGTTAAAGACTCTATTCAAATCTCTGTACCAGCTAATAGCAGCACTAACTCTTATTCAGTTACTATCTCTACCATAAAAAATCCGTCCGAATAGGCATCGGAAGGCCCAACAGATCCGACTGGCTGGGGTGTCTTCCTCAGCCCATAGGCGTCACCGGAGGCAGATATGGAGGGGCATGTGGTCAGCACACCACTCTCACTGTCAGTTTACGAGACGGAAGCCGCTATTTCTCAATCAAGCAGCTCCTCAGTTTGCCTCACAAGGGCTGAGTGCGACCCGCTTGCCAACAGCGCTTGGCAGACTGTATGGTCACCCCTCCAAGTGCTAGCCCAGCTCGATAGCGCATAACTTCGGTGATTTGGCGGGAACCGCTTTAACCACTGCGGCAAGGCCGTTGACAACTCTAGCATAATTTTTACCTTTCTTCAAAATATGCACAGATTCTGTACGGCACGCAAATACTTCACATAAAAGCCGGCAGTGTTGCTTTAAGTACTGTCGAAATGGGAACATTGAAGAAAGTGTAAACCGAGTAAATAAGGCAGTGTTCGTAATTAATGTAATACTGACGACCTCCCAGCATGCTGGAATAGCTAAGGGTTAGTAAATTCCGTTAATCAGTATCAGAAGAAACCAGCTAAAGTAGCAAATTTCGTATTTTGTTTACTCGATGACTAGCTTCGTGTCGGGGCACACTTTTTAATCACTGTGACATGGTCAAAACGGTATTTCCGAAAACGCGAAAACCATGGAAAAGAACAGTTACGGTATATCTGTACGCGCTGGAACTGTCAAATCTGCACCTTTGGCTAGATTTTTCGTTGTGCTTGTTAACACAATGAGGTGACGAAAGTCATAGGATACCACTTAATATAGTGTCGGACCTCCTTTTGTCCGATGTAATGCAGCAACTGCACGAGGCATGGACTCAACAACTCGTCGCAAGACCTTGCAAAAATGTTGAGCCATGCTGCCTCTATACCCGTCTATAGCTGTCAAAGTGTTGGCGGTGCAGGGATTTGTACACCAACTGAACTCTCGATTATGTCCCAAAAATGTTCGTTGGGGTTCATGTCGGGTGATCTGGGTGCACAAATCATTCGCTCGAATCGTCCAAAATGTTCTTCAAACCAATCTCGAACAATCGTGGTCCACTGACATGGTGTATTGTCATTCGTAAAAATTCCATTGTTTGCTGAAAATGGTCTCCAAGTAACCGAATATAATTACTTCCAGTCAATGATCGGTTTAGATGGACCAGAGCACTCAGCCCATTCCGTGTAAACACAGCCCACACCATTATGGAGCGAGCACCAGCATTGTTCACAACTTGAGTTCAAGGCTTCGTGCCGTCTGCACCACACTCAAACCTTACTGTCAGCTCTTACCAACTGAAATCGAGACTCATCTGGTCAGGCCACGGTTTTTAGTCTTCTAGGATCCAACCGATATGATCAAGAGCCCAGGAGAGGCGCTACAGGCGATGTACTACTGCCAGCGAATGCACTCTCGTCGGCCGGCTGCTGTCATAGCCCATTAACGCCAAATTTCGCCGCATTGTCCTAAACGATACGTTCGTCGTACATCCAAAATTGATTTATGAGGTTATTTCATGTAGTGTAGCATTCACAATTCTATGCAAATGCCGCTGCTCTGGATGGTCAACTGAAGGCCGTTGTCCACTGCCTTGTCCGTGGTGAGAGGTAATGCCTGCAGATATTTTCGGCACACGCCTGACACTGTGGATCTCGGTATATTAAATTCCCTAACAATTTCCGAAGTGGAATGGTTCAAAATGGTTCAAATGGCTCTGAGCACTATGGGACTTAACATCTTAGGTCATCAGTCCCCTAGAACTTAGAACTACTTAAACCTAACTAACCTAAGGACATCACACAACACCCAGCCATCACGAGGCAGAGAAAATCCCTGACCCCGCCGGGAATCGAACCCGGGAACATGGGTGTGGGAAGCGAGAACGCTATCGCACGACCACGAGATGCGGGCGAAGTGGAATGTCCCATGTGTCTACCTCAAATAACCATATCGCGTTGAGGTCTCTTAGTTACCGTTGTGTTACCATAATCACGTCGAATACCTTCTGCATATGAATCACCTGGGTACAAACGAAGTCTGCGTCAATGCACTGCCTTTTTATACCTTGTGTATGCAATACTTCCGTCACCTGCATTTGAGCATATCACTGTCTCAAGGCTTTGGTAACCTTAACGTCTTTGTATAAAGGATTCTGAAGCTTTTAACGCTTAATAGTAATGTACGAAACAGGAAGACGAATTTATTGTGCTTAGTATATGATCATTCACAACCTGTAAACTGAAGTCTATTCACGATGATCGATCGCCAGATGAGAGGGACGAGGTACCTTTCTGCAGGGAAGGTGTGGACGCACTCTGACGGCGATCGTGGGTAATATATCCATACGTGCGAATTTAGGCGCCCCTAGCGGCCCGGGCCTCATACATTCAAATTATCGCTGACGTAGCGCGCGCCTCGTTATACAGCGCGGGGTTTTATACGACATTAGCACCCCGACCCGCAAGGGGGGTGTGTGGGTGGAGACACGTCACTCTCCCTGTTGCAGGCAGTAGAGTCCTACTAGATTTGTTCATTAATCCGACTCCTTTTCTGGTACAGCGGCAGCACAAGTGGACTCACCAGTAAAACCAGTGGACAGCTGGTGAAAGGATAATGCATGTGTCTTAGGTACGATTTAGATCAAGGGTATCCAATCCGCGGCTCGTGGCCAGCATGCGGCATAAAGCAAATATCGATGTGGCACAAGGACTAAACGTTTATTACACAATAGGAAAAAAAAATTGTGTAAAATTCCGTATATGTGTGATAAAATGAAAATTTTCAATTTGAAACTACCACCACAGCTCCGCCGTACCTCCCACCTCTTTTCTATCCTTTTTTTCTCAGCGTGTTTGTGCTACGTGACCTGTATTATCTGAAGCCCGAAAATACTTGTCTTATTCGAATGGGGTTCCACTGTGGTCCAGGCAAACTGAAAGATTGGACACCCCTGCTTTGGATGGTGTAAAGCTGATATTAGGTGACCGTCCTCCATGAACTTAAGTCAAGGCAGTGAAGTAGTGTTTGTGTGTCAGTCCGGTCTATAGATTCACACAATAAACTGAGTCTACGTGAAGAGGTTCCAGAATGACAGAAAGGAGCTCTCACGTTTTGACGTACTCGTGGCTGCACCGCGAATGATATTGTGCAATTCATCGGACTGAATGACCAACGCATCGACAACGAACGGAGTATGACTCGCAACCATGTAATAGGGAGTGACAATAATGGTCGAAAACAATGGCAGCCGGCAAGGACTGTTGATGAGTGTCATACCTGCTAAATAACAATCGATTCGAAATCCCCTATAAACTGCGGCTGTCAGTCAATGCACTTCCGTCCCAATCAGTTTCGGAGAGAAAACTGTTTAAAGACGCATATGGTGTAGGCGTTTGGAGGCGGGTATCCCACAAAAGGCCGTTGTTCAGAGCGACAAATATAGAGAAGCGTTGTCAATGGACAACAGAGATACTGTACAGTAATCGAGAACCACCGTGTGGTTTTGTTCGACGAGTCGCAATTTTTTCATTTTCCAAATGGCGCAAAGTTTCTAGTGGAGACCCCAGTCTGAGGAGAGTGTGTATCAGGTCCGAGATGGTTGCGTGATGAATTTGGGCGAGTTTCTCGTTCCATGATTTACGTCCGCTCATTAAGTCTACCGTGAACATGAACCAGGATGGTTATTCCAGCCTTTCTACAACCAAGAATTTTCGTATCTTCAACGTGTTCCCCCCTTCCAGTATGACAATAGCCGTGCGCACACGCCTGCAAGGATACTCTATTGGCTTCACAAACACATAGGCACAATCAGGCAGCCAGTAGCACCATGACTGGCTTGCTTAATAGATCAATCAAATTTAAAACAATGGAACTAAACTTTTCATGAGTGGTATCCGCCAGTATAAAAGGAGAAAGGGAGTACTGTGTTGTCACTATGATAAGTCTGCCAGGAGGGCTGAATGACTTCGAACACGGGCTGGTCGTTGGATGTCACCTGAGTAACAAACCAATCAGGTACACTATGTGTTTATAAGTATCCGTACAACCCAAAAACATAGATTTATCATATCAAGTGCATTGTGATGCCATCTATTGCCAGGTACTCCATATCAGCGACCTCATTAGCCATTAGACATCGTGAGAGAGCAGAATGGGGCGCTTCGCGAAACTCACGGACCTCGAACGTGGTCAGGTGATTGGGTGTCACTTGTGTCATACGTTTGTACGCGAGATTTCCACACTCCTAAACATGCATAGGTCCACTGTTTCCATGTGTTAGTGAGGTGGAAACATGGAGATACACGTAAAACACAAAAGCGTACAGGCCGACCTCGTCTGTTGACTGACGGAGACCACCGACAGTTGAAGAGGGTCGTAATGTGTTCAAAATGGTTCAATTGGCTCTAAGAACTATGGGACTTAACATCTGAGGTCGTCAGTCCCCTAGATTTAGAACTACTTAAACCTAACTTAACCTAAGGACATCACACACATACATACTTGAGGCAGGATTTGAACTTGCGGCAGTAGCAGCAATGCAGTTCCGGATTGAAGCGCCTAGAACCTCTCCGCCACAGCGGCCAGCCCGTAATGTGTAATACGCAGACATCTATCCACACCAGCACACAGGAATTCCAAAATGTATCAATGTGGCGATCCGATGGCAGGGAGAGGATATGGCGAATGCCCGGTGAACGACTTCTGTTAGCGTGTGTAGTGCCAACAGTAAAATTCGAAGGTGGTAGTGTTTTAGTGTGGTCGTGTTTTTTTTTTATGGAGAGGGCTTGCATCCCTTGTTGTTTTGTGTGGCACTAGCACAGCATAGGCTTACATTGATGTTTTAAGCACCTTCTTGCTTCCCACTGTTGAAGAGCAATTTGGGGGTGGCGATTGCATCTTTCAACACGATCGAGCACCTGTTCATAATGCACGGCCTGTGGTGTAGATAACGTCCCTGTAATGGACTGGCCTGCACAGAGTCCTGACCTGAATCTTACAGAACACCAATGGGATATTTTGGAATGCCGACTTCGTGCCAGGCCTCACCGATCGTCATGATACCTTTCCTCAGTGCAGCACGCCACGAAGTATGGGCTGCCATTCCCCAAGAAACCTTCCAGCACCTGACTGAACGCATGCCTGCGAGAGTGGAAGCTGTCATCAAGACTAAGGGTGGGCCAAGACAATATTGATTTCCAGCATTACAGTTGGAGGCGCCACGAACTTGTAGGTCCTTCTCAGCCTGATGTCCGGATACTTTCCATCACATAGCGTGCGTTTCAACCCACCTAAAGCTGTCAAGTCGACTGTTGGAGGTTGGAATGTTGAAACGTCCCCTTAGAAAAATTATAACGGACTGTTCTTAAACTGACACACAATATTTTTAGCGCAACGCGATCTGACTTTCAAAAATATCTACAAAAGAATGGCCCTGATTAACAATAACCTATGCCTTTCATGAAACACTTACCTCACAAAAATCTTCGTTACTCGCACTGCTGCAAAACAGCGAGCGCCAATACTACCAGCTAAATAAAAGATTCTAACGACTGAAGGCACTAACTACTGATAGGCATAGTTAGCAAATGAAAGATTTTGATAGAGAACAAACAATGTATTTACCTTAATAGTGTTCTCATATAGAGCGCTACCAGCATAAAAACCTAAACACCCTACTTACAATGTGATATAGAAACGTGGAGGGACAACCACAGGGAAACCGAGATCAGGCACACATCATCTGCTGACGGCCAGGGATCGTCAGGCATGAGGACAGTAGTAGTAGCGTGAAGTCAACAACACGAAGCTCTCTTGAGTTGCAAAGTGTTACCAGCAATCCAGATAACACGGCGCGACGGAATTTAAAAACAAAGAGGTACAACGGTCGAACAACTCCTCATGCTCCACAAATTTCCGTATTCAGTGCTAAGCGATGCTTGCCTTGGTGCACAGAGAGACGCTACCGGACAATCGATGACTGACAACGACTGGATTTTAGTGATAAACAACGGTATTCCCTGATGAGATCCGATGGAAGAGGTTGTGTTTGGCTAATGCCTGGAGAACTCTACCTGCCACAATGTATAGCGCCAGGAGTGAATTACGAAGGAGGTGAGGTGCTCTCCGTGTTCAGGGTGTGTTTCTTTTCTTGTGGTTAAGAAAACGCTCAATGTTAAACGATACGACCATATTTTACAGCACTGAATACTGCGTACAGTGGAGGAACAGTCCGGTTACGATGACTCTACCAGTATGACAGTGGTATTTCATAGATTACAAGACGCACTTTCTTTCTTAAAATTGCCTCCATAATTCAGGTGCGCCTTGTACTCGAAGTTAACGTACAAATGTCAAGTGTTTGATTTAAAATTCCTGCCAGTCTTAAAAATGACCATATATTCGATGCCCCAGGAAACCTATCTCTATCTGGCAACATTGGATTCAATTAGCAGCAACAGTGCACCGACGCGTGAACAGGATTAGCGGGGATTCACAAGATTGCTAGTACCGTCTGCCTTCCGCACCGCCATCGCAAACCCAGAACACTGTATAGCCTATGATACGTCATTGCTGTCTACGGTGCCCGTGAAATTGAAATGAAAGTGATTTGTGTTATCGGTAACAGTAGAATATTGTTGTTCGTAGCTAGTTTAGTAATGGAAACAAATTAAAGGTATTTATATGATGCGGGCTGTAAATTGAATGTAATAGAGTATGTAGAAGAACGTGGAAACAGAGCAGCTGAGTGGTATTTCGGCCCTCCATCAACAGAAAATAACCGTTCGCTATTGGCGGGCTAGTAAAGAAGAGTTGAAAAAAATGAGGAAGACTAAATGCTCAAATAGAGGACTAATTGCAAAATTGCCAAAACTAGCAGATGACATATTCAAATGGATTCAAGGACATCGTCAAAAAGGCACTCGAATTAATACGAACAATTATTCAAATACACGCTCGTAAGCTAGCGCTACAATGTGACATAACAAACTTTAAAGGTCGAGTTGGTTGGTGCTACAGGTTTATGAAGCGTCATGGACTTAGCACGCGAACTGAAACCATAATATCGTAATGGACTTAGCATACGAACCGGAACCAAAATATCTCAGAAAATGCCACAAGATTATGAAGAGAAAAATGATCTTTCCATCACATTATTAATTATCATCGAAAGAAAACCACTGTGGAACTAAGCTAAAGAAAGAATATGGACGAAAGTCCTCTGACATTCGATGTGCCGAGTAACAGTACTGTAGCTATGAAAGGTGCTGAAACTGTAACTATAAAAACAAGTGGACATGAAAAAATTCACTACACTGCTGTCGTTTCATACTGTGCTGACGATACTAAGCTTAATGAAAGGATAATTTTAAAGTGCAAAACAACGCCAAAACCTTCAGAAGTACCGCCAGGTGTTAACGCACATGACAATGGCTGGATGGGCAGGCTGGTATGAAATCATGAATTAACAGAGCGTGGGATAGGAGGAAAGGTGCTTTACTGAAGATAAGTTCTGTTCTTGTGCTAGACCAGTTTATAGGTCATTTAAAAAATTCTGTGAAAGAGAAATAGAGACGGGAAAGTGCAGAGCTTGCTATTTTTTCCGGGAGGACTTACTTCACAATTCTAACATCTTGATGTTTCGATAAATAAGCCATTTAAAATGTATATGATAGAGGAATGGAACAAATGGCTACTGAATAAAAAATGGTTTAAATGTCTCTGAGCACTATGGGACTCAACATCTGAGGGCATCAGTCGCCGAGAACTTAGAACTACTTCAAACTAACTAACCTAAGGACAACATCACACACATCCATACCCGAGGCAGGATTCGAACCTGCGACCGTAGCGGTCCCGCGGTTCCAGACTGAAGCGCCTAGAACCGCTCGGCCACAATGACCGGCGATACTGGATTAAACCCAACATGAATTCACACCGAGGGGAGCTTTAAAACAAGTGTCAGTGGATAAAACAGTCGTGGTCTAGAGTGAGAAAAGACATTATTGTTAAACCTTTCAAGAAGTGAGACGTAAGTAACATTCTTAATGGCAGTGAACACAATCTTACATATGAAGAGGACAACGATGACGATGAAAGGGAAGAACGAGAGGAAGAAGGAGAAGAAGGAAACAGTTCAGATGACGATTTTCAGGGATTTTAAAGGTCAATTCGATTTTATGAACTAAATTTTTTTCTGTCTGGCTTTGCAATCTAATAATAAAATGGGAAAAATGTTATTTCCTCAGAAAGTGCTTAAAAATTAAGGTGCGTCTTATAGTCTGTACCACCTTATCGACCGTAAATTACGGTAAGCTGTCATAAAGCAGCGTCTGTGAGGCAATGGTTTGTAGCCTATAACATTCATTCGTGAAACGCATTTGCCTTCCCGGAGTCCAAACCTGAGCCTAATGGGAAACTTTAAGGATGAATTAGACATCGATTTCGCTCCACATCCCGGCGTTGGGACATCACTACCTTTTTTGGTTTCGACTTTCGAAGAATAACAGGTTGCCAGTCCTCTACCGACATTAGCCACGTCTTTGAACGTGTCCACAGCAACGTTCAAGCCGTCTTAAAGCCGAGTGGTGTCCACCAACAAGCGTCCGCATACTTTTGATCAGACAATGTATTTGGAATGGCGGGTGAAACTCATCACAAAAAATTCTCTTAATGTGGTAACACTACGGATTCTAGTCATCATCAAGTAGTTTCGACTGGATACATCTGGAAAACTTTTTTATTCTCTAGCTTGTCGAAAACAGACCATTTTAAAAGTTGGAGACTATATTCGTGATATCCATCTTTTTGATTTGCAGCTCCTTGTATTGGCCGTGTTTGCAGTTAAATTTTTTTGGATCTGAGGTCCGCCAGTTATGCATAACACCGTTTTTCTCAGTACCCAAACATGTTTAGGCACCACTGTGCATCATCGTTTTTATTTTTCTGCAATGTGAACATTTTTGTTACATGATTATAAAATTATGTGCATTTTTAGTTCATACAACAGATCGTTTCTTTTTGTAAATACCTTTATATTTGGCGAGCATGAATTTTCTGGGCCACTTTTGTGTTAATTATTACAGGTAGCTTGTCATCTGTAACCAAACGATGTTGATGAGGATTTTTTTTTCTTTTTTCTGAGAGTTAACGTATCTTCTAGGGTATAATTTAGTTTTTCGCTATGTTTTCGTACCTATTTTCGTATTCACTTACGTTTCCGTGTGGCAAGAACTTCCATTCTCCGCATCTAGCTGAGATGTTGTGAGGCATATTTATTGCGGACTACGGGGGCGTGTACCTGTTGTGACAAACCTGTAATAATTAACACAAAAGTGGTCCAGAAAATTCATGCTCACCAAATGTAAAGGTATTTACAAAAAGAAACAATCTGTAGTTTGAACTAAAAATGCACATCATTTTATAATAATGTACCAAAAATATTCACATTGCAGAAAAATAAAAACGAAAACCCAGTGATGATGGCACAGTGGTGCCCAAACATGTTTGTGTAGTGAGAAAAACGGTGTTTTGCATATTTGGCGGACCTCAAATCCTAAAAATTTTTATTCGTGATGTTATTGTGATAAACTCTTAGGGTGACTAATTATATGAGGAAGACTAACTCGTCATAAATGCCAATCATTACAAAGCTGCACCTTGTCATCACTATAGTTCAAAATATATATAGAGGGAAGGAAGGGATACTGAAAAAATCAGAAGAAGAATAGCGGTGTTTTATCTGGAACTGTAATAAGCAGCAGATGTGGAGAAGCTCTTTTAGCAGTGACTGCAACATGTAAAATACTTTACTGAGAATGGTAAGTTTAAAAGTTGCGGAGAGAGTAATTGTAACAATAAGTGGCACAGCAGGGTGGAGCCCTTCAACCTCTCAACGACAAGGAAATACACTAACCACTCTGTATAAGGTGTGAAGTGTGTGTGCCGTACCACTAATTTTTTCCGCGATAGCGGTTACCGACGATTCCTTAGAAATCGATAAGCTAATACGGTTTTAGGTAGTCACGTAAAGATATGCTTAATGCGATTCTCTTCTAAGTGCTGTTATCATTCACCGTAACCCTCGATCCTGCTTTCAGTCTAACGTGTCTCCTTATGCTCTGCAGCAGCTCCGCCTCTTTGTACTCGTATCCGCATTTGCAGCGGCAGCCGCCGTCGTCACGCTGGGAGCAACAATGGGTGCCATTTTCTGTTTCGTTTGTTCGGCGCGGGTGGTTAGATCAGCGCCGTCCCGTGGCGATGCCGGCTGCACAATAGGTGCCTATTTATTGCAGACTGCGGGGGCGTGTACCTGTTGTGACAATAGCCGCGCCATTAGCGGCGAGCTCCTCACGTCATCTGAATAAGCGACGCACAAAGAGCGCTTAATGAAGATGGGAGCCAAGTGACCCGTACTTTCCTCCCACCCTCCCAGCCGCGCCAGTGCATCCAGCATCCACAGAGACATGGCGGTGGGCGTCAGCACAGCCCTCAGTGACGTTTCAAGGGGAATACGGAATGTCTGATCCCTCCACCGTAAGGCTACTTCCTCATACAAGAGAAATGTACTCAACTAGTGACAATGTGTCTGCTGTTTTACGTTTTGCTGAACTTCAAGGAGACGAGATCCTAATTATGTGGACAGCTCACTCAGTTACTTTTTAGGGTTCCGTTCGTCAATCGGTAAAAATGGAAGCGTTATAGGATCACTTTGTTGCCCATCCGTCCAACTGTGAAATACCAGTTTTCTCAGGAGTGGGTGGCCGTATCAAGTTGTAATTTTTGTCACATGCTATAGTCTACAGAATCTTCGCGGTGTAAAAAATTAAAGCTTCTAAGTGTAGTCAAATGATACGACCATTTATGTGATATATTTCGATGCTTGCAGAATCACGTATCAAACTCTGTATGGTACTTCCCGTTGGCCTAGACTCAAGAAATTTAGCAAGAAGCAAGGTTTCAGAGTAAAAGCAAAGGAAACAAACTTATACTGTTAATTTCTAATATAGCAAGGAAAACGTATTTATTCAGTATTTCTACAGAGTCTTTGAAATCTCAGGGCCGATATTTGGCCTGTGTCGTTATCGATAACAGACAAAAATCGTCAAGATTCTCTATTTCCGCGATAGATGACCTATCCATTTGCGTAATTAAGTTTGTACGGAATCTAGTACTACTCACACTTATTCGGATTTTGTTGTTGGGTCGTTTTTAAGCTTCAGAGAATGCAGCACATTGTTAATGTTGTCGTCATCAGTAGAATTAAGGTATCACTGTTTTCACGAAATAAATCTCTAGTGAACAGCCTGGTATGAGTGTGCATAGGACACAATATTTCGGCCATCGACCACGTTGCCATCATCAGGTGCGATGATGTGCAGTACATCAGCGCACCTGATGATGGCAACGTCGTCGATTGCCAAAATATTGCCAAAATATACTGCTTGACTCCTCGGTGAAGGAATGTTCTCGAAACTTCAACAAAAGCCTGTGCCAAGCGTCTCTCTTGCAGAGTCTACCGCTGGAGTCTATCAATCATCTCCGTAACGCTTTCACGATTACTAAATGATCCTGTAACGAAGCTCTCCGTTGGATCTTCTCTATATCTTCTATCAACCCTATCTGGTACATATCCCACACAGGTGAGCAGTATTCAGGCAGTGGGCGAACAAGTGTACTGTAACCTACTTCCTTTGTTTTCGGACTGCATTTCCTTATGATTCTTCCAGTGAATCTAAGTCTGGAATCTGCTTTACCGACGATTTCTCTTATATGGTCATTCCATTTTGGATCACTTCGAATGCCTACTCCCAGATAATTTATGAAATTAACTGCTTCAGGTTGCTGCCCTGCTCAAAAAATGGCTCTGAGCACTATGGGACTTAACATCTATGGTCATCAGTCCCCTAGAACTTAGAACTACTTAAACCTAACTAACCTAAGGACATCACACGACACCCAGTCATCACGAGGCAGAGAAAATCCCTGACCCCGCCGGGAATCGAACGCGGGAATCCGGGCGCGGGAAGCGAGAACGCTACCGCATGACCACGAGCTGCGGACTGCTGCCCTGCTATATTGTAGCTAAATGATAAAGGATCTTTCTTTCTATGTATTCGCAGCCTATTACACTCGTAATGTCTGTCACTGCGCTGTGTTGTTTGATAATCTAATCAGTAACTTCACTGCTACTCGAAAACCTTTGTGTAACTGCAGATGCTTCATATGCAAAGATAGCATGATTATTTGCGAAAACGAACACAGCTGAACGCATACGACACTAGAAGCAAAAAAGTCTCCGTAAACAAAGGTCTGCAAACTAACCCCTTGCGAGATAATTGCGACTTTGTGGTTACCAGCCACTGCCGACGTGATTCTGTGCAAAACGCCGAATGTCAGTCCGTGGCATGGTCTTTGTTTTCATCTTCCAGACGTCAAGTGGATACGACAGTGCATTACACAGTCAGAGTGCCCCTGAAGACAGCTGTTTGCGAAGCATCAGTTGTATTGTGTGCCCGCATCTCGTGGTCGTGCGGTAGCGTTCTCGCTTCCCACGCCCGGGTTCCCGGGCTCGATTCCCAGCGGGGTCAGGGATTTTCTCCGCCTCGTGGTGGCTGGGTGTTGTGTGATGTCCTTAGGTTAGTTAGGTTTAAGTAGTTCTAAGTTCTAGGGGACTGATGACCATAGATGTTAAGTCCCATAGTGCTCAGAGCCATTTGAACCATTTTTTGAGTTGTATTGTGCGTGTTGGTGATAACGTGGAACATTACCAGCAACGAGAAAAATGTCGATATGCATTTCATGTATGGTAGGGCTCATGGCAATGCACAGGAGGCTGCACGGTCGCAACAAGAAACATATCCTGCCCCAAGGCACCCCGAGAGTCGAACAAGGGTGGGTCAACGGTTCCGGAGAACTGGAAGCTTTTGCACATGCTGCGAAAGCCGGTAGTCTTGCACGAATTACATCTGTCCTGAAGAAGTGGTGTTGGAAACAGTCTAACACTGTAAGTAGGCTCTTTAGGTTTTTTTATTGGTTCAAAATCAAATGGCTCTGAGCACTATGGGACTTAATATCTGTGGTCATCAGTCCCCTACAACTTAGAACTACTTAAACCTAACTAACCTAAGGACATCACACACATCCATGCCCGAGGCAGGATTCGAACCTGCGACCGTAGCGGTCACGCGGTTCCAGACTGAATGGCCTAGAGCCGCACGGCCACAACGGCCAGCTTTTTATTGGTAACGCCACGTAGCGCTCTGTATGAAATTCACTGGCTGTGCTGTGTGCAGTCTGTGGCTAGTTTGCATTGTTGTTTGCTATTGCAGTGTTGGGCTGTTGGCTGTTAACAGTGCGTAGCATTGCGCAGTTGGATGTGAGCCGCCAGCAGTGGTGGATGTGGGGAGTGAGATGACGGAGTTTTGAGAGCGGATGATCTGGACGTGTGTCCATCAGAGACAGTAAATTTGTAAGACTGGATGTCATATATATATATATATATATATATATATATATATATATAATGACTTTTGAATACTATTAAGGTAAATACATTGTTTGTTCTTTGTTCTTTGTTCATTTGCTAACTATGCCTATCAGTAGTTAGTCCCTTCAGTAGTTTGAATCTTTTATTTAGCTGGCAGTAGTGGCACTCGCTATATTGCAGTAGTTCGAGTAACGAAGATTTTTGTGAGGTAAGTGATTTCTGAAAGGTATAGGTTAATGTTAGTCAGGGCCATTCTTTTGTTGGGATTATTGAAAGTCAGATTGCGTTGCGCTAAAAATATTGTGTGTCAGTTTAGTGTTGATTAGAATAGGTAAAGAGCGAAATGTCTGAGTACGTTCAGTTCTGCTCAGCTGTTTGAAAATCAAATAATGTAAGAGGTTTATCAGCACAGTAGTTCATTATTTTTTCTAAGGGGACATTTCAACACACTTCACGAATCTCGACAAGAAAGTTGCCACACAAATTTCTGAAGTCACGGTACTTTTAGAAGAATAATGCATGGCAGTGCAATGTAGTCTATACGTACCACCTGCCACATGTTGAGTGTCTAAGTGAGATGGACTTTGGTCCTAGACTAACACTATCTCAATGGACGCAGCAACAACTACAGGCAACCCTACGTTTAACAATAAACTTTTAAACGCAGATGAGAATCCCTACGTTTAACAACAACGGATGAGGAAGTGTTCATTTCTTGCGGTTTATTTCACTACGATAATTCACACCTTTGGAGTCGTCTACGCCCCATCCGACATGCTGTGCATGAGTGTCTACATCAACGACGTTTCTCATTGATCGTGTGGTTAGGATTACTAGTTGATGGTCTTATTGGGGATTACATGTTACCAAACAAACTTAGTGGACGAGATTTCCGTCGATTTAGGCCACATCAACTTGCAGGATTTAAAAAAAAAATGGCTCTGAGCATTATGGGACTTAACTGCTGAGGCCATCAGTCCCCTAGAACTTAGAACTACTTAATCCTAACTAACCTAAGGACATCACACACATCCATGCCTGAGGCAGGATTCGAACTTGCGACCGTAGCGGTCATGCGGTTCCAGGATGTAGCGCCCAGAACCGCTCGGCCACTTCGGCCGGCAACTTGCAGAATTGCTTGGGGAAATTCACTTAGAGCAACGCCAGAGGATGTGGTTCACGCACAGTGGAGGACCAGCACCTTTTGCTGCTATGATGAGAAGACGTCTGACCCAGAGATATGGCCAAATATGGACGGGGCGAGGAGGATCTGTAACGTGAAGTCCATGATCACCTGATTTGAACCCGGTGGTCTTCTGTGTTTGGGGCAACCTTAAAGGTGTAGTGCACGACACTCCGCTTAATATGGTTGAAGAACTGGAGCAGAGATTTGTCTGTGCTTGTCAAGACATTCGAAATGATCCAGGCGCGTTTGATAGGATTCGAAACTTATTGCGGTGGCGGGTACAGGCCTGCATCCGGGTAAAAGGACGACCGTTTGGACACATCCTTCAACTAAGGGTACAGTTACGTAACTATGGTCGTGTTCATCCAAAACATCTCCACTTTTATCTCCTAAATGCTGTACAATACTGTTCCTTTCCCTAACTGGGTTGACATTTATGCAGAACTATGTCAGAGGAGAAAGGTAACCAAAAAATCCGCAATTACTTCATACATGATTAGTTTGCTGATCTGTGTTTACTGCGTCTCTTTTGTTTTGACTGTATGAGTTTACGCCAATAATTGTGATACACTTTGCATTTTCATTTTCATCTCCATGTTTGTAAATCTAGAAATCTTCAGTGAGATGATTATAAACAATGCTGTTTAAATATTATCATTAGAATCGGAGGTAAAACATCGCCAGCCACCAGCGTAGCATGTTTTTGTGCCCATGTTATAACCATATTAGGAATTGAAAATGTATGAAAATATGAAGAGGATACAAATCTCACAGATTAAGACTGGCGTTCAACAGCCCTGAGACAGAAAATGAGACACAATTTCTGAATGAGCTTGTTAAGAGATAAAAGAGAGGAGCTAGTGTGATAGGCAGTTCAGTGTTGCATATGCGCTTTTCATGAATTTCCACTAAATATTATGTAATGAATTATTGTATATGCAACGCTTACAAGATTTGTTTGTACATTTCTACAGAATGTAATTCCCAAATATTTACGGACACGTAATTATGTTTTTACCCAGAAGAACTGAAATGTGGATCTCACTAAATATCGCATAATCTTCGTATTTTCAGATGTTACTTATTTCTGATCGAGTGTGGTAATCACTGCGTAACCTCGCTCGGTCTCACAAACGAGGAAGGTGGTGAAGTACTTTGAACATTATATTACAGAAAGATAGTTTTATTTAGAGATAGAGTAAACCACAGCTTTGATAATGCTATTGTACCAAATATACAAATTAAACAGTAAATAAATGAAAAGTGAACCTATATATAAATCTCGCCAGAAATTATCCCCCATTATCACTTTCATAAAACATTAAGACGAAATATTTAAAAAAGATACAATCGTGTTAATGCTGTAATACATAGTAAAAAGTACTTTTGACATTTGCGCAATGACTGGAATACAAAGTAGAAATTAATTTTCACAATTGTAGCGTTATTTGAGGTACATATGTTTCATTCCATATAAATAATTTTGAAAAATTACACTAACTTCAGCGATGATGCATATACGATAAAAAGCAGAATCTATAGCGATTAGAAGTGCATTGAAAATCATTATTAAATAAATACAAGGTAAATGGAAAGGAAAAATGTATAAATAAGAACGCTTAATGAAATTTATGAGAATGGAAGGAAGTTTAGACAGAACATTTAATATTAGATGGGGACTGTTGCTATATATTTGATTTCCAGTGTTTCCAATAAACCGATTTGTTAACATTGTCTGCAAAGTAGCTACATGGAGCTGTAGCTAGCTGCTGTTACCCTTGCCGGCCGGTGTGGCCGGGAGGTTCTAGGCGCTACAGTCTGGAACCGCGCTACCGCTACGGTCGCAGGTTCGAATCCTGCCTCGGGCATGGATGTGTGTGCTGTCCTTAGGTTAGTTAGGTTTAAGTAGTTCTAAGTTCTAGGGGACTGATGACCTCAGAAGTTAAGTCCCATAGTGCTCAGAGTCATTTGAACCATTTTTTTGCTGTTACCTTTTCTCAGTACAGGTTAACTACACAATAAAAAATCATAAAATATGTTTTGTATATCGTACGCCCTTTCTTAGAGCACGCATATTTGTCGGTCGGCCTTGTTGTGAAAATATGTCTAGAATTTTAAGCATCTGGATAACATCACATACAGAACACTGCATGTATCTCGGCACTATTAACTGATTTTAATCAGAATGTCAATAGAATCGTAAAACCGCTGCAGTAGGATGACAGATCTAAGAGGAAGGCAGAAGCACGAACCAGCCCCTCAATTCAAGTGATTTTCAGGTCGCTTTTCCACGATTCCTGTTTCTCAGATCCTTTGTCAGCTCTTCCCCTCCACCGGCCACCCAGGGATGCCGCATAATTATCCTATACGCGTGGTCGCTGAGCGATATTGCCATTGGACTGATTTCCCCCAGGAGATGTTCTTAGGCAGACTCTCTTCACCACAGCGACAGCAACGTCGCAGCATTTTGCGCGGGGCACTTGCAGGACTTCTCAGCCAGTGAAAGAGTTCAGTGACCTGTAATGTCAGCCATTGCTCCTAGTTTGTTCTGACTTCGAGTCATTGTAACGTCCTCTCCTACAACAATGGATCTAAGTAGAAAGGATGGGGTTTAGCTATGTTACCCGTAAGAGGGCGATTTCTAGCGCCATTATTAATTGGTCCCACTAGAGGGAATGTTGCGTAACGTTAATCGACACCGAACACGAGAGACCTGGCAAATTTCTGTGATACTGTTGATATGTGTGTACAGTGGTTGCAGACAACGTTTGAACTAATATCTCAAACAGTTAACTGAGGTAGTCTGCTGCTGAAGACGAAAACTACTCGAGATAAATATTTGTTTGCATTGTAGAAACATTATATCGGCTTAGGACTCACTACAAAGTACTCAGCTGTGTATGGCATGTACAGCTGACTGGATACAGCATATACTAAGAAACACAAGTGACGGTGAATCTGATGATCGCAGTTGCCGAAACTAGACACAAAGTATTATTGAAAATTAGGTTCGCATGTAGTGCCAAAACCTGCCGTTTATAGATACCCTGTGCCATTCCCAATCATTCAGTTCCGTAAAGTGCAAATATGTTTTATGTCATAATTATTCGAATTTAATTAGGGAGAGAAATAGTTTTCGTCTATTGGTCTCATTGCCTAATTTTTTCTGCTTTATTGGGTACGTCGGACACTCTGTTCAATGGTGGATGTTGGTAGTTTCACACCAGCAATTAAATGACATTACTGTGAGATTCGCTGGCGGCTTAACAAGTCCGGATTTTTTATGATGATACAAATAACACATTCACTTTTGAAACACGCTGTTAATCTTGTTGATGCGTGTCAACATGGACTGGACATACAGCCGCGACATTAAGAGGGCATTTTGGAAAGTGAATATTTTATTTACGAGTGAAATTCCACAAAGTATATTTGATGTTTGTGTGCACTTTACAGCAACAAGCGCCAATGCAAAGGTAAAAGGGTGTTTTTGTAAGTATTCGAAAGAAATTACAGTCATGATGTTTTATTTTGCATAACAAAATGATATTTAGAGAGAAAGTATTTTTTTTAATTACGCAATTTAACTCACAGAAGCACATTTTAATTTCTGATGACAATCTATAACATCTAGCAACGTGCAGAGGTTCCTCCATAACCCAATGATATACAAAAATAATAAGATACTGATAGCAATAGACAGAAACTCTTTTAGGGCTAATTTCGTCAGAATAATTATTAGTTAAAATGGTTTACATTTCATAAAATTTAATAAACGATACGTATTGACGATGACGCACAGCTGTGAAACGTGTTTCGGTTTACATAAAAGACCGTTGTTTGTGTAACGGGCGGACATGAAATCCAATAATTTTGTGTGCACAGGTGACCACTGCAAGACCTACGAAACCAAATGATGAATAGTTGGTAAAGAAAGTGAATGTGTAATCTTGAAGTAACATTGTAGCAAAAAGAGAGAGAGAACAGTACGGTCTGAGAAGGGAATGCCAGACTTCCATCACCGTAGTCGTTGGGGAGTGTTGGTACACGAGTCGCTTGGCAACAGTGAATCACATGTTTTCATTGGGCGAGAGATCAAGAGAACGTGTTGGGCAAGCACACAGTCAACGCATTTTGTATCATGAAACGTATTCGCAAGCTGCCAACACGCTACCATAACAGCTGTACAGTTTATTGGAGACATATGAAATGTTGTGCTGTACTGGGACTCGAAGCTGGACCGGAGTGGTCGCCTTAACAACTTCGACTATCCGAGCACTCTTTCAGAACCGACCCAGATTTCCCTGTGTCCCAGTGTCTGCTTCCCATAGTTCTCCCACAGTTATGTGTTTCCCACACAAGGACCGATTTATTTTTCTCATCTGGTTGTTTTGTCTGCTGGCAGTGCGCGTTGTTGCAGAGGTCATGGCAGTATCTTCTGGGTTATTCTTTCGCTGTGAACAAGTCTTTTTCTGTTTCAACTTACTGCAATGTCACAGGCGCAAGAGCAGTAAAGTGAGCAAACGACAGTATAGGGCAGTGCCGAGATAGCGGGAACACAGATACGATTGGGCGTCAGAGAGTCCCACTGTCATTTTTTCCCACTTGGCCGAATTTTGAGCAACGGCAGAAAACATCCTCCCACTTGCCATTCCTCCAGGGAACACATTTTAACGGACGTCCTTAAGCGTGGCGTGGAAAGGTAACCTGGTGGAAAAGTAGGGAGTTCGTAAATAAATAGTAAAGTCATATGCACAGTGAGCAGTCTAACATAATAATTATTAATACGAGAAGCAAAATATAGGTTAATAAGGGAGGATATGTACGGATCACGTAAAAAGCTGAAATTAATAATAGTATGGTATAAGGAAAACAGGCTTGACATGTGGAAGGAGATTAGATGGTCTCCTGATTTCAAATGTAACAACGACGTAAGAAACACCAGCCAACACTATAATCGTGAGAGATTAGTTCTCTTTTTGAGAGGAGCCTTGAGACTTAAGTGGCTCAGGAGGTTCTTTGAGAGTACATTGGCAACTATGGACAAGTAGTTAAGCATAACTTACGTATACTTGTTTGTTAAGATTAACGTTATTTATAGGATGGATCTACATGCTGAGTTATTTAGTTATCACTGAATATGCCGCACTCTTGCTTTAATAAAGGTAGTTCACAGAAGACTTACTACATTCCTTTCATTATTGTGTATGTGATAGGGCCTGTTGCTGATCCTGTTGTAAGGCAATATGTTTGTACTGTTCCAGCACCACCTGGTTTCTCGCAATAGGGCCAAATAAACCCACACTCTGGTAGGAACGAACCAATAACTGCACAGTACTTGCCGTGATTATGAAATTTTTCATAGCCGACTGAACACGGCCTGTGTCATTTCGGTCAGAAGTTGCAAGAGGCTGTTACGAGCAAGCATGGCGTTGAGAATGGTTCTTTTAAAGCCATCGATTCCATAATCGGATTACAGTGATCTAGACAGATGCGGACAGCAACTTCGCGGATCGGGGACACTCCAGTTGCGACGGACCACGGTCTTGCCGCTGACGAAATGCACCGCACGGGGGCTAACTTTCTCCTTCTTACCCAAGGTATGATGCGAACTTCTCGCAAACAATCAACATTCAAATATGATATCTGTGTGAAAAAACAAATGCTGATGAACATTCAACCATGAAGTACAAGTTTCGTTCAATAAGCAAAGGAAAACATTTTTTTTTTTTTTTTCTGAAAGCAGGTTGGTTTTATTCAGGATACCAATTCACGATATTATTGCCTATTCTTTTGGATACAAAACAGTCTTACGCCACATAACTGGGAGGACCTGTAGGTCAGCATCGTACCATTCTGTGACGTCGGGGCCAACGTCTTGTTGCATCAATTACCTCCCCAGAATCGACGTACTGCTTCCTGCGGAGTGCATTCTTCATTGGGACAATTAGACGAACCAGATGGAACTTGAATGGCGCGAGATCCGGAATGTAGGCGGATGAAGAAGGACGTCCAAAAAGTCTTGAGAGCTCCTCTTTGATGAGCAGACCTGCCTGAGTCCTTGCTTTGAGTTTCACAATTTTGTTCCAACATAGCGGAGGACTTCAAACAGAATAACCCCTTCAGAGTCCCAGATAGGCGTCGCCTTGGTTTCACGATTGAGGATCGGCCTTGAACTTTTTTACTAGGAGTAGAGGTGGTGTGGCAACGGCCTTGCCGCAGTGAATACACCGGTTCCCGTGAAAACATCGAAGTTAAGCGCTGTCGGGCGCTGTCGGGCGTGGTCGGCACTTGGATGGTTGACCATCCAGGCCACCATGCGCTGTTGCCATTTTACGGGGTGCACTCAGCCTCGTGATGCCAATTGAAGAGCTACTCGACCGATTAGTAGCGGCTTCGGTCAAGAATACCATCATAACGACTGGGAGAGCGCTGTGCTGACTCCACGCCCCTCCTGTCCGCATCCTCCACTGAGGATGACTCGGTCCCGGTAGATAGAGTGCATCTTTTTTCGGTAGAGGTGGTGTGGCGCGACTCCACGGATTGCCGTTTTGTTTCCGGTTCGAAGTGATGAACCCAAGTTTCATTGCCTGTGACGATGTTCGACTAAAATTTGTCACGATCAGCGTCGTAGCGCGCAAGCAATGCCGCGCAGATGGTCCCTACCTTGGTCTTTACGGTCTTCTGTATGGCGGTGAGGATCCCTGCGGGTACCCATCTTTTGAGTACCCCAACTGGTGGACGAGTGTGTCAGCAGAGCCAACAGAGACGACCAATTAAGCAACGAGATGTTTGCGATACGTCGATTATCTCCAATGAGACTGTCCACACGTTCCAAAATGGCACGAGTCACAGTCGTGTGCGGGCGGCTGGCACGCTGGAGGCCGGACAGGTTCGCGGGACCTTTGTGCGATGATGACAGACGCCTCGCCGAACGACCAACAGTGCTTTTTTCACTGCCAGATTTCGGTAGACAGTAAGCAAGCGCCTATGAATATCTGTGATGCTCTTGTTTCCCACCAAACGAAACTCATTGATAGCTCTCGCTCGGAACGCATTTCCGTATCAGATGCCATTTTGAAGGCTAAGCTTAGCGCCGCCTCCTATCACAACTCGATGAAACTATAGGGACTGAAGCGGGAATGTTACAAGATGTATAACCAAAAGGTTCAAAATGGTTCAAATGGTTCTGAGCACTATGGGGCTTAACATGTATGGTCATCAGCCCCTAGAACTTAGAACTACTTAAACGTAACTAACCGAAGGACACCGCACACATCCATGCCGGAGGCAGGATTCGAACCTGCAACAGTAGCGGTCGCGCCGTTCCAGACTGAAGCGCCTAGAAGCGCTCGGCCACAACGGCCGGCTGATGTATCGGGTGATCAAAAAGTCAGTATAAATTTGAAAACTTAATAAATCACGGAATAATGCAGATAGAGAGGTAAAAGTTGACACAAATGCTTGGAATTGCATGGAGTTTTAATAATAAAAAAAAAGTTCATAAAACGTCCTACAGATGGCGCTGGACAGGAAAACGTCAGTGACTGCGCATGACACTCGTGCATAAAAGGAGGTGTAATGGGAGAGAGAATCAGATGCGCCAGCAGTCGCAGCATGTTGACGTTACCTGAAAAGGCGCTTTTAGTGAAGCTGTATTATCAGAATGGGGAATGTGCTAGTTCAGCGTTACGATCCTATCGCCATAGGAAGGGGATTCGAACGGGTAAAGGTCCGTTAACAAATGCAGCTGTGGCGAGAATGATTTCGAAGTTCGAAGCCACGGGTTGTTTAGACGATAGACCCCGTAGTGGCCGACCGAACACAAGGCGTAATGCTGCTGAGACAGTTCAGGAAGAATTGGAGACCGTAGCGGGTTTGTCTACGCACGGGGAAGTCAGCGCTCGTGCAGTCACACGTCGCACCGGCATTCCATACACTACTGTTTGGTTGGCACTGAGGCGTACCCTCCGATGCTATCCGTACAAAATCCATCTGCATCATGAACTGTTACCTGGCGATTTAGTAAAGCGGAGGGCATTTGCGGTGTGTGCGTTTCAAAAAATGGCGGAAGATGACGATTGGTTGAGTAACGTGTTGTGGACCGACGAAGCTCATTTCACGCTCCGAGGGTCTGTCAACGCCCACAACTGCATAATTTGAGCTACTGAAAATTCTAGAACTGTCGAGGAAACTCCATTGCACGACGTGAAAGTCACGGTATGGGTTGGATTTACCACATCTACCGTTATCGGGCCTTTTTTCTTCGAGGAAATGCGTGATTCTGGTTTTGTACCTACTACCGTGTCGGGTGAGAGGTGCGCCCATATGTTACAGAATCGCATCATACTCAGCCTGGCTGATAAACACCTGCTGGAACGTACCATGTTTATGTAGGATGGCGTTCCATCCCATATTGCTAGACGCGTGAAAGACTCTTGCGCGCGTCGTTTGGTGATGATCGTGTGCTTGGCCTCCCAGGTCCCCAGACCTCAATCCGTGCGGTTATTGGCTTTCGGGTTACCTGAAGTCGCAAGTGTATCGTGGTCGACCGACATCTCTAGGGATACTGAAAGACAACATCCGACGGCAATGCCTCACCATAACTCCGGACATGCTTTACAGTGCTGTTCACAACGTTATTCCTCGACTATAGCTATTGTTGAGGAATGATGGTGGACATATTGAGCATTTCCTGTAAAGAACATCAGCTTTGCTTTGTCATACATTGTTATGCTAATTGTAGCTATTCTGATCAGATAAGGCGCCATCTGTCGGACATTTTTTGAACTTTTGTATTTTTTTGGTTCTAATAAAAACCCATGTCATTCGAAGCATATTTGTCAATTTGTACCTCTCTATCTACATTATTCCGTGATTTATTCAGTTTTCAAATTTATACTGACATTTTTATCACGTGGTATAACAAAAAATTTTCTATTTTTTCAATCGAAATTGACCGAAAAGATGTTGTTGCATTATTTATTGCTCGTCCCTCGTATATAGTTTAATATTTGACATTTCTGCAAGCTGTTGTAGTTTGAAAGGGCTTTAGTGTAGTGTGGAGACATTGATATACAGTCTGTTGACATTTATAACCACGATGTTCACGGCTTTTGCGTAGATTTGCAGACAGGGATTGGCTATGTTGACGGTAAATGTAATTGTGGCTCTGTAATCAGCAGAAAGAGCGATTTCTCTTCCCGTGTCACCCGATGGCAAAATTTGAAGAGCGTCCCGATATCGAGTGGAATCGAAGACTGGCCTGAGGGTATCGATTTTCGGGCCAGTAGACCACTCTGTTACTAGAAGTGAGGACGGCGGCCGGTGTGTGCCGTGTGCCCGCAGCCCACGACCAAAACTTGCAGAACAGGCGGAGCGCGCGGCAGGGCGGCAAGTGGCGGCCGGACGCCGCTACACGGGAATGCCATCGGCGCCGGCCGCCGCCGCCGGACGCTCGTCGCCGCGCCGCCCAGTGCAAAGTGGCTGAGTAAAAGCCCAAATATTTGGACGCGGCGCTCGCGAGGCGAGTCAAACACCGGCCGGCCGCGACTTGCCACAGCCGCTGCCGCTGTAGGCGCCTCATTTGCATGGCCAGCTGATTAATCCGGGAGGCGGCCGGCAGAGGAAACGCGATCCGCCTCCGCAGCGGCACTTCGCTCGAAATTTAGCTCGCATCTGCGGAAGTGGACAGCGGCGCGAGAGGAGGCGAGGTCCCTTTCTGCGACCGTTTCACTCACTTGCGCCCGAGGATTCTGTTGCAGAGGGGAGTCGGACGTAGCAGTGGAGACGAGTGTTACAATAATTGTCTCCCACTGTTACACTGAACTAGATTCTAGCCCGCGGATTCCCCCGTGCTAGCGCGCGCGCACGCACGCACGCACGCACGCACGCACGCACACACACACACACACACACACACACACACACACACACACACACACACGCACACACACACACACACATACACACACACACACACACACTGCACAACAGAGCTGAAGGGACTACATCGTATATACACTACTGGCCATTAAAATTGCTACACCAAGAAGAAATGCAGATGATAAACGGGTATACATTGGACAAATATATTATTCTAGAACTGACATGTGATTACATTTTCACGCAATTTGGGTGCATAGATCCTGAGAAATCAGTATCCAGGACAACCACCTCTGGCCGTAATAACGGCCTTGATACGCCTGGGCATTGAGTCAAACAGAGCTTGGATAGCGTGTACAGGTACAGCTGCCCATGCAGCCAGAGCGAGAGCACCAGCAGCAGCGAGTACTGTTTGTATAAAGCGTTTATTTTGCATTTTGTTTACGACCTTCCACTAAAGAAGGGATTCTATTTGTGTTTATCTGCTCTGCATAGTAACTAACAGTTCTTGATAAAACTTTACGTAGTTTTCGTGTTAGATTTCTTAGTGTTTTCTTGATCGTTTAGAACAGAAAGCGCCCTAAAACCGTCTTTTGTTTGTTTCGCGGCCGTTAGCCACTAGTCACTTGAATCAGCAGTTGTCTTGTGACAGCCAGAGCGAGAGCACCAGCAGCAGCGAGTACTGTTTGTATAAAGCGTTTATTTTGCATTTTGTTTACGACCTTCCACTAAGGAAGGGATTCTATTTGTGTTTATCTGCTCTGCATAGTAACTAACAGTTCTTGATAAAACTTTACGTAGTTTTCGTGTTAGATTTCTTAGTGTTTTCTTGATCGTTTAGAACAGAAAGCGCCCTAAAACCGTCTTTTGTTTGTTTCGCGGCCGTTAGCCACTAGTCACTTGAATCAGCAGTTGTCTTGTGACAGCCAGAGCGAGAGCACCAGCAGCAGCGAGTACTGTTTGTAAAAAGCGTTTTTGTACTTATTTGCTGCGCTTAGCTTTTAAATAGTTTTTCTGGGAAAACCTAGCGTAGTTTTCGCGTCTCGTATTTCAGTGAGTGTTTCTTGATTATCAGAGTAGCTCATCAGAAGATTATCTTGGGAATTTGTCACCGTATAGAGTAGGGTAAACATAGTCATGTGTAGGGACTGTGGTTGTTGTGAGCGGACGCAAGGAGAATTGGCCACTCTTCGGGGGCAGGTGGAGGCTTTGTCTGTTAGGCTCATCGAGCTCGAGGCGCAGGCGTCGGCTCGTAGTGGCGTTGGGGCAACTGTGGTGAGACCTATGCCTACTTCGGTGGCCTTGGAATCACATGGAACCCCCTGATGTCGCTGCGTCTTCCGACAGTGAGCATCTTACCGGTCAGCCATCACTCCAGGGTGAATGGCGGACAGTGGTGGGCTCGCGCGTGCCTGGCCGAAAGGCGAAGGTGGGATCTGGCCGCGTGGCAGCTGCCTTACCCCTTTCCAACAGGTACGGGGTGCTTCCTAGTGGTGATGACATCGTTTCCGAGCCACCACAGGATGCCTCGCCTGTTGAGCCAGTGGCCGATTCTCCGGCAAGGTCCCGACAGTCACAGAGGGCGGGCCTATTAGTTATAGGGAGCTCCAACGTTAGGCGGGTTATGGAGCCCCTTAGGAAAATAGCGGGTAGGTCGGGGAAGAATGCCAGTGTGCACTCGGTGTGCTTGCCGGGGGGTCTCGTCCGTAATGTGGAGGAGGCCCTTCCGGCAGCTATTGAACGCACTGGATGTGACCGGCTGCAGATAGTAGCACATGTCGGAACGAATGACGCCTGCCGCTTGGGTTCTGAGGCCATCCTTGGTTCCTTCCGGCGGCTGGCTGATTTGGTGAAGACAACCAGCATCGCACGCGGAGTGCAAGCTGAGCTTAATATCTGCAGCATAGTGCCCAGAGTCGATCGCGGTCCTTTGGTTTGGAGCCGTGTGGAGGGTCTAAACCAGAGGCTCAGACGACTCTGCGACTATAATGGTTGCAAATTCATCGACCTCCGTTATTGGGTGGAGAACTGTAGGGCCCCCCTAGACAGGTCAGGCGTGCACTACACACCGGAAGCAGCTACTAGGGTAGCAGAGTACGTGTGGCGTGCACACGGGGGTTTTTTAGGTTAGAGGGACCCCCCCTTGGGCGAAACGATAAAATACCTGACGGCTTACCAGAGAGGATATTATCATCGTTGATAAAGAACGTCCGTCCTCAGAGACCAAAAACAGGAAAAGTTAACGTAATATTGGTAAACTGCAGGAGTATCCAGGGCAAGGTTCCTGAATTAGTATCTCTTATTGAAGGAAATAGTGCGCATATAGTATTAGGAACGGAAAGTTGGTTAAAACCGGAAGTGAACAGTAACGAAATCCTAGACACAGAATGGAATATATACCGCAAGGATAGGATAAACGCCAATGGTGGAGGAGTATTTATAGCAGTAAAGAATTCAATAATATCCAGTGAAGTTATTAGCGAATGCGAATGTGAAATAATCTGGGTTAAGTTAAGTATCAAAGGTGGGTCAGATATGATAGTCGGATGCTTCTATAGACCACCTGCATCAGCAACCGTAGTAGTTGAGCGCCTCAGAGAGAACCTGCAGAACGTCGTGAAGAAGTTTCGTGATCATACTATTGTAATAGGGGGAGACTTCAATCTACCAGGTATAGAATGGGATAGTCACACAATCAGAACTGGAGCCAGGGACAGAGACTCTTGTGACATTATCCTGACTGCCTTATCCGAGAATTACTTCGAGCAGATAGTTAGAGAACCAACTCGTGAAGCTAACGTTTTAGACCTCATAGCAACAAATAGACCGGAACTTTTCGACTCCGTGAATGTAGAAGAGGGTATCAGTGATCATAAGTCAGTGGTTGCATCAATGACTACAAGTGTAATAAGAAATGCCAAGAAAGGAAGGAAAATATATTTGCTTTACAAGAGTGATAGGGCACAAATCGCAGAATATCTGAGTGACCACCATCAAACGTTCATTTCTGAGGAAGAGGATGTGGAACAAAAATGGAAAAAATTCAGAAACATCGTCTAGTACGCCTTAGATAAGTTCGTACCGACTAAGGTCCAAAGCGAGGGGAAAGATCAACCGTGGTATAACAATCATGTACGAAAGGTACTACGGAAACAAAGAAAGCTTCATCATAGGTTTAAGAGTAGTCGAATCATAGCTGATAAGGAAAAGCTGAACGAAGCGAAAAAGAGCGTAAAGAGAGCAATGAGAGAAGCATTCAACGAATTCGAACATAAAACATTGGCAAACAATCTAAACAAGAACCCTAAAAAGTTTTGGTCATATGTAAAATCGGTAAGCGGATCTAAATCCCCTATTCAGTCACTCGTTGACAACGATGGCACCGAAACAGAGGACGACCGAAGAAAGGCAGAAATACTGAATTCAGTGTTCCGAAACTGTTTCACTGCGGAAAATCGTAACACGGTCCCTGACTTCAGCCGTCGCACGGACGCCAAAATGGAAAGTATTGAAATAAACGATATCGGAATTGAAAAACAACTGCTATCACTTAGTAGCGGAAAAGCATCCGGACCAGACGAGATACCCTTAAGATTCTACAGTGATTATGCTAAAGAACTTGCCCCCTTTCTATCAGCAATTTATCGTAGATCGCTGGAAGAACGTAAAGTACCTAGCGACTGGAAGAAAGCGCAGGTCGTTCCCATTTTCAAGAAGGGTCATAAATCAGATGCGAATAATTATAGGCCTATTTCGCTTACGTCAATCTGTTGTAGAATAATGGAACATGTTTTGTGTTCTCGTATTATGACGTTCTTAGATAATACAAATCTCCTTCATCATAACCAACATGGATTCCGCAAACAGAGATCATGTGAAACTCAGCTCGCCCTATTTGCCCAAGAAATTCACGGTGCCGTAGACACTGGCGAGCAGATTGATGCCGTATTCCTGGACTTCAGGAAGGCATTTGATACGGTTCCGCACTTACGTTTAGTGAAAAAAATACGAGCTTACGGAATATCGGACCAGGTTTGTGATTGGATTCAGGATTTCCTAGAAGAAAGAACACAACATGTCATTCTTAACGGTTCAAAATCTGCAGATGTAGAGGTAATTTCGGGAGTACCGCAGGGAAGCGTGATAGGACCTTTATTGTTTACAATATACATAAATGACTTAGTTGACAACATCGGTAGCTCCGTGAGGCTATTTGCAGATGACACGGTTGTCTACAAGAAAGTAGCAACATCAGAAGACTCGTACGTACTCCAGGAGGACCTGCAGAGGATTAATGCATGGTGCGACAGCTGGCAGCTTTCCCTAAACGTAGATAAATGTAATATAATGCGCATACATAGGGGCAGTAATCCATTCCAGTACGATTATGCCATAGGTGGTAAATCATTGGAAGCGGTAACGACCGTAAAATACTTAGGAGTTACTATCCGGAGCGATCTGAAGTGTAATGATCACATAAAACAAATAGTGGGAAAAGCAGGCGCCAGGTTGAGATTCATAGGAAGAATTCTAAGAAAATGTGACTCATCGACGAAAGAAGTAGCTTACAAAACGCTTGTTCGTCCGATTCTTGAGTATTGCTCATCAGTATGGGACCCTTACCAGGTTGGATTAATAGAAGAGATAGACATGATCCAGCGAAAAGCAGCGCGATTCGTCATGGGGACATTTAGTCAGCGCGAGAGCGTTACGGAGATGCTGAACAAGCTCCAGTGGCGGACACTTCAAGAAAGGCGTTACGCAATACGAAGAGGTTTATTATCGAAAACACGAGAGAGCACATTCCGGGAAGAGATGGGCAACATATTACTACCGCCCACATATATCTCGCGTAATGATCACAACGAAAAGATCCGAGAAATTAGAGCAAATACGGAGACTTACAAGCAGTCGTTCTTCCCACGCACAATTCGTGAATGGAACAGGGAAAGGGGGATCAGATAGTGGTACAATAAATACCCTCCGCCACACACCGTAAGGTGGCTCGCGGAGTATAGATGTAGATGTAGATGTAGATACCACAGTACATCAAGAGTAGTGACTGGCGTATTGTGACGAGCCAGTTGCTCGGCATCCATTTACCAGACGTCTTTAATTGATGAGAGATCTGGAGAATGTGTTGGCCAGGGCAGCAGTCAAACATTTTCTGTTTCCAAAAGGCCCGTACTGGATCTGCTACATGCGGTCCTGCATTATCCTGCAGAAATGTAGGGATCGAATGAACGGTAGAGCCACGGGTCGTAACACATCTGAAATTGTGACGTCCACTGTTCAAAGTGCCGTATATACGAACAAGAGGTGACCGAGACGTGTAACCAATGGCACCCCATACCATCTCGCCGGGTGATACGCCAGTATGGCGATGACGAATACATGCTTCCAATGTGCGTTCACCGCGATGTCGCCAAACACGGATGCGACCACCATGATGCTGTAAACAGAACCTGGATTCATCCGAAAAATTGACGTTTTGCCATTCGTGCACCCAGGTTCGTCGTTGAGTACACCATCGCAGGCGCTCCTGTGTGTGATGCAGCGTCAAGGGCAACCGCAGCCATGGTCTCCGAGCTGATAGTCCGTGCTGCTGCAAACGTCGTCAAACTGTCTGTGCAGATGGTTGTTGTCTTGCGAACGTCCTAATCTATTGACTCAGGGATCAATACATTACTGCACGATCCGTTACGGCCATGCGGATAAGATCCCTGTCATCTCGACTGCTAGTGATACGAGGCCGTTGGGATCCAGCACGGCGTTCCGTGTTACCCTCCTGAACCCACCGATTCCATATTCTGCTTACAGCAATGGGATCTCGACCAATGCGAGCAGCAATGTCGCAATATGATAAACCGCAATCGCGATAAGCTACAATCCGATCTTTATCAAAGTCGGAAACGTGATGGTACGCATTTCTCCTCCTTGCACGACGCATCACAACAACGTTTCACCAGGAACCGCCGGTCAATTGCTGTTTGTGTATGAGAAATCGGCTGGAAACTTTCCTCATGTCAGCACGTAGTAGGAGTCGCCACCGGCGCCAACCTGGTGTGACTGCTCTGAAAAGCTAATCATTTGCATATCACAGCACCTTCTTCCTGTCGGTTAAATTTCGCGTCTTTAGACCGTCATCTTCGTGGTGCGCCTACAACCTTCCTCTGTACCAGTCAACAAGCGTGGCGGTCTGCGACGTTACCGTCTGCCTCGGCGACGTTCCAAGCAGCATTGTAGAAAGGCCAGACGTCAGCGGTTTGTGTGAGGTTTAAGGTGCATAAATTATGTCACATTGACCTAAAATTTCAGCACAATACCGTCCAGCGCCACTGCAGCCGTGACACGCTATGCGAAGAGCGTCACCTACGCTTTAGCTCACATTTCAGCCCCTCTGTGTACGCTTCAGCGATGTAAATCAGGACCGCGGTGCCCAACGTTGAAATCGGGTGTTTTCTTTGTGGGCGGTCGAGGAAAACATTTCACATACACCTACTGCTCAGAACCGACACGAGGAAGCCTTCAGGGGTGCCCCGATTCCCAGTCATTTCGTGGTCGAAAACGACAGTTTGCAATGCGATGAGGAATATGACGACGTTTTTGACAAACCCAGGACGATTCACCGCTTCTCTAAAGATGTTCTGCGCCAATGGTGCCACTGATCCTGATGGCGAACATATTGAGTACAACCAGAGTGTTTGCTCTTGTGTGTAGAGTCGAACAACTATGGACCGCTATAAACTTTCGACAAAATTTGAACGTCATCCCATCAATTCTCTATGACAATCCGCCTTTCGTTGTTTGTGCCAAAATATTGTCTTCCTAGTCAGCTGTTCATGTGACCAGGGATGAACAACGGAGAGAGGCAGTTAAGGGCTGAATTGTGAATGATCAAACACTTCCCATTGAAAACGCAACAGGAGCGTCTTCATTGCCCCTGCAGAACGCGGCTGAAAATTGCCTTGAGGAAAGTAATGCCTGACAATTATATTATGTGGGTTGCATAGCTTCAGGCGAAATCTCTCACCAGATCGACGTATTTGGCTTGAGACACTGTTGCTTTAGGCATACGAGTTCACTTTGCGCTCTGCACTGAGAAGAGTGATATGAAGCGATCGACAGGCACACTAAAGACACTGTCCAACACATCTGTGTGAAATTACATCGGATTTTAAAAGTGGTTTCCACTTCGCGCCTAATCGGATCTTACTTTCCGCATACGCCTCGTGTGATTTTAAACTCCTCAATAAAGGTGTGCCGGTGACACTGAGGGTGTTGCCAAACTGGGGAGAATCCCTTTGGTGGATATTTACGGATGTAGCAATTTTAACCCTCCACCAACCCCCACCCCTCTGTCACTCAGATCGAATTTTGTAGAATTTTTTTGAAAGGTCTATAGCGGTACTACCCTCTATACCAGAGGAAAATTTGTAGGGGTTGTTTTCCCATGGTGTCCTTAGACACAGGGTCGTCCAAGCATTCTCAGCAATGTCAAAAGTTGTTAGAAAGGATATTTTGTTTATCTTCTTACAGCAAGCGGTTTTTTGACTGTCAAACGTTGGGACTCAGGGCCCAAAGAAAAGCGGTTGTTTCATTGATGCCCTCTATATTACCTCCACCAAACACTAGCGTGTAGCTCATCGCACTGTAAGTTGTGGTTTTCGACCGTGAAACATTTCGGACTCAACTTCCGAAGGGAGGGAGTTGTTTCGATGACTCCATTGTGCCATCCTCTGAGGCTATACAGTGTAGATTCAGAGTGGTGGCGTGTCTGACACGTTTTCCTCAGCCACATATAAGAACACTTCCTGATATCAATGCCTCGCGGTTCTGACTTCCACCGCAGAAGCGTCAAAATAAATGGAGAAAAGCGAGTAAGAATATGTGTGGCGACCTTCCCATCATGTGACTCGCCCACGGTAATGTTGTGCAGAATTACGGTGAAACTTAGTGCCAATATAAAATTATTTACCCACCTTACACCTCACATGAACTTCTCTCAGTTCTGGCCGTTTTTTCGCATGTGTCGACATCTAGGTGTTTGAAGCATCGCCGAGAAGGGTGTCATGCTTTTGCATAAATATAGAAACGCCTATGAGCTCAATGTCAAAGTTCGGCTTCGCTAAGGTAGACAGGTACGGGGTTTCGGAAAAGTGGCCCTTGAATTATGATACAGAATAATGTGTATCCCATTGAAAAGGAGACTACGGTTGCGTTTAACAAAAATTTAGTAACAATATCATAATTACGATGCATGAAGAACATCAAAACTGCATACATGGTGCGGCAGCAAACCTGCATTTGTTATTATTGCGCGGAAGCGTTGGAAGTAGTGGGGAGCGAATAACCAAGGTCACGACTGCGTTCCCAACACAGAGCATTTCAGTAGCCGTGGAGCAGTGGACTACGCAACAACGGTCGTCTGAAGTTAAAGCGTTCTAACAAAGCGGTAGCTATGTAGAAGCTCAGCGTCGTTTCCGGACGAATTTTCAAATGAATCATAATAGGCCAGTGCCTTCGATTAACTCAATATAAACTTGAGTGGAAAACTTTGAAAACGTCGGTGAAACAAGAAGGGCCGGCCGCGGTGGTCTAGCGGTTCTAGGCGCTCAGTCCGGAACCGCGCGACTGCTACGGTCGCAGGTTCGAATCCTGCCTCGGGCATGGATGTGTGTGATGTCCTTAGGTTAGTTAGGTTTAATTAGTTCTAAGTTCTAGGGGACTGATGACCACAGATGCTAAGTCCCATAGTGCTCAGAGCCATTTGAAACAACAAGGAAAACAGGTGGCAGAGTGAACACAGTGCGAACTCCCGAGAATGTGGAGCGTGCAAGAATTGCTGTGGGAAGAAGCCCCCAGAGATCAGCGCGTAGACAGAGTGTGGCGCTTGGAATTTCTGACAGGACTGTACGAATGATTTTTAGGTTAAATTTACATCACCACCCGTACAAAATCCAAGTGGTTAACGCTTTCAATAATTACGACTTCGTGGCCAGACTGTATTTCTCTGAAAGTCTTTTGCAAATGATTGAAGAATACGAGAAGCTGTTCACAACCTCTGGATGAGTGACGAGGCACATTTTCACCTCAATGGATATGTGAACAAATAGAACTTTAGATACTGGAGTGATCAGAACCCTCACCAGTTCCATGAAAAACCGCTTCACTCAACCAAGGTAACAGTTTGGTGTGCAATGTCCTCATGGGGAATAATAGGCCCTTATATTTTTGAGGACGATAGAGGGCAATCTGTTACCGAGAATGCTGAGCACTATTCAACAGTGTTAAGGACATTATTCACACCTCAGCGTCGTCAGTATGAAGTGAATGATGAAACGTTGTTTCAACAAGATGGAGCAAGAAGTCACACAGCCCCCGTGAACATTAATGTTCTCAATAAAGTTTTTCCTAATCGGGTGATTTTCAAGAATGGAGCGATTTCTTGCCCCCTCCTCCCTCTCCCCATTCACCCGACCTTACAGCTTGAGTTTTTATCTTATGGGGTTACCTTCAGAGCAAAGTGTTCGAAGAAAGACCTCATAACGTTAGCGATCTCAAAGCAAGAATCCGGCTGGAAATCGAGAGAATTTCTCAGGGTATGTTCCATCATCTTTCTTAAATGCTTTTTAACGTATAATGAGATTGTACGAATAAAATTTTGATATCAGCAACCGTGTTTATTTTACACTCATTTAAAACATGTAGGTTTGACAGCCGCACACTGCATAATTGTCACTGACATTGATACAGCCAATCCTAGGACAAAGGAAAGTAGGGGGTGGATTCATTGTAGAAACTCCTTGGTTGCTGACGAATCCAGATTTCTACGGCATCCCGCACTTTATTGTCACAGACAAAACTCCGGCATTTCATTGACTGTTTTAAGGGCACCAAGATATGTGGTCACATGGAGTGATTTGCGGCTGTAAGGACAATTTTCCAGGAACCCCATTGCTATTTTTGAAACAGCTACAGGGCCTTCATAGCCACATACGGTCTAGCATTGTCGCTGAGAAGCACTGTCCCACTTTACCATTCTAGATCTTGCCTCTGCGTTTGTTCTTAATGACCTATTTGCAACTTGTTGCAATGGAACTCTGCATTAATTGTAGCACTTGGTGGTAGCCAGTCGGTGAGCAATGCTCAGTCTTCCTCGAAAAGAAACTAAGCATTGATTTGCCACCCATCAGAGTAAAATGGGCTTTTCTTGGGTTAGGATAACTGGAATGCAACCACTCGATACTTAGTAGATAGTGTCGGAAGTTCCATGCGGCTTTTCGCGGATGATGCTGTAGTATACAGAGAAGTTGCTGCATTAGAAAATTGTAGCGAAATACAGGAAGATCTGCAGCGGATAGGCACTTGGTGCAGGGAGTGGCAACTGACCCTTAACATAGACAAATGTAATGTATTGCGAATACATAGAAAGAAGGATCCTTTATTGTATGATTATATGATAGCGGAACAAACACTGGTAGCAGTTACTTCAGTAAAATATCTGGGAGTATGCGTACGGAACGATTTGAAGTGGAATGATCATATAAAACTAATTGTTGGTAAGGCGGGTACCAGGTTGAGATTCATTGGGAGAGTGCTTAGAAAATGTAGTCCATCAACAAAGGAGGTGGCTTACAAAACACTCGTTCGACCTATACTTGAGTATTGCTCATCAGTGTGGGATCCGTACCAGGTCGGGTTGACGGAGGAGATAGAGAAGATCCAAAGAAGAGCGGCGCGTTTCGTCACTGGGTTATTTGGTAACCGTGATAGCGTTACGGAGATGTTTAATAAACTCAAGTGGCAGACTCTGCAAGAGAGGCGCTCTGCATCGCGGTGTAGCTTGCTCGCCAGGTTTCGAGAGGATGCGTTTCTGGATGAGGTATCGAATATATTGCTTCCCCCTACTTATACTTCCCGAGGAGATCACGAATGTAAAATTAGAGAGATTAGAGCGCGCACGGAGGCTTTCAGACAGTCGTTCTTCCCGCGAACCATACGCGACTGGAACAGGAAAGGGAGGTAATGACAGTGGCACGGAAGGTGCCCTCCGCCACACACCGTTGGGTGGCTTGCGGAGTATCAATGTAGATGTAGATGTAGATCCGTGCGGAGGAAGGGTTGAAGTGGTGCCACTATGTTTCGTCATAAGTGGCAATCTGAGCAATGAAAGCCCTTCCTTGCCCGGCATATCTCGATAGACGGGTGAGACAAACGCCCATATGGACTTTTCATGGTTGTCTGAAAGATGCTTCGGCTCCTACAGTGCACAAATTTTGCCATAACGAAGTTTAACGTGCATTATTTGATGTACAGTTCTTATGATTATCGACAGCTGAATAGCAATGTAATGTGTGGAGATCCGACGATTCGTCCTCCACAGCCTAAATCGTGGCAGTGGAGGTGACAACGTGCGCCTACCCAGGGCCTGGCATTCTTTGACGTTCGCACTTCTCACTTCATGACACTGACACTACCGGAATATTGTGGGCAGTACGAGACATCTCTTTCATCCTACGATAAATTTGTGAAGACTGTTACCATTCTGTGCAAAGAAACTGGATAACCACTATTTGTGCTGATCGGATGGTATCCGTCACGCATCGAAATGTGGATACTGTTCTCCAGAAATGAGGAACTTGCTACCAGGTCGTGTATTCCGCTTGTGCAACTGTGGGTACCACAACACTACCTCTCAGTGAACACGCTCATCCACTGGGATTAGATGCAACGCCGCTGCAGCGAAGGGTGTACCGTGTGTCCCTCCTAAGAGTCGTCAGGCGAGATGGGATCGGTCCAAACAAACACGGTTCATCACTTATTTAATGCGGTGCCCAATATCGGAGAAAAAGCATCGTTTTGTTTACTGTTACAAGGAAAATTATTCTTATAGCGGAATATCCCCTTCCTGTTTGATTGAGCAGTCACATATTAGTCTTGTGCGATATTTTTTTTTAAATCGATGTCTACGAACGGGGACCGTAAAACACGAGGAATAGCCTATACTCCAATAGTGAACGAGCAGTGCTGCTGCATGTCGGTAGCAGTCAGCACGCGCCAGCGCGCTGCTCCGTCGCCATTGGGTGTTGGTTATTCTTCTTGATTTACTGTAGCTGATAATACACATCGATAAAACGAATATCGCTCTACCGAATGGGCACGTAAAATCCAGCTACAAGAACAAATATTTTTATAACAGGAAACAAACCGACGCTTTCCGTTCACACTGGGAATTACATGGGAGACGCGATAGGCAGCTTTTTTTTTTGTGCTGACACCAGCTACATATAGCAAAACGAAATTGAAAATACCTGCCGAAGTACCACGCCTGACAACTCTTAGGAGGGACACTCTGTACATAAATTATATACGTGCAACATATTTCACACTTATTCGTAAACATAGTTCATCGACATCTAAATCGAATGTCACCCTGCAGTTTCACCTGAATTCTGGGGGAACTCGTAGTTCTACCAGTAATTGATTATTCTTTCGAGTCAAATGGCTGTAACTGGCAACTGGACACTTTTAGCTGCTTAACACTATGTGGTATTGGAGGGAAAGTTAAATAAATCGGTAATATTGTGCCAATCGGCATAATCGTTAGCCACGAAACATGCTGCCAAAAAATATTGTCTCGTTGCAGCGCTGATTATGATATATCTGATGTACTGAACAACGTAAATAAGAGACAGACTGCACTTCGTGCTGGTGAAATAGGCATTCCAAGTGGGCTAGTTACAGGAAGAAAGTACCAACAGGTTTACAGACGATTCTACAAATTACTGCTTCTCATCGTCACACTCACTCCTAGCGGCAGTAGAGGGTACTTCCTCCCACATTATTTTTATAAATACTATAACCACGTGTAACAAATTCTGCTGAAGTTTCTCCAGGCGTTCTCGGTTATGCTTTCACTCACCTTAATCCCAAAATCTCAGCGATGGAGACACTAGTGGCGTCTTACTCTCACAGCACATTTTCCCAGATAACAAGAGATACGTGTTGTAGTTTTGGCAGAAATTCCTTCAGGCGTTAGAGATATAAGCTGATATGCCAGTAACCCCCGTCCCCGTCCCGCATTTTCCAAAATAGTACAGGTAAAATATTATCTTGACTGTCACCAATAACTCTAGCGCCCCTGAAAACTACGGGCTTTAGTAATATCGGTCGTTATCGAATACTTCCACTGGTCGCTTCTTCTCAACCCCACCCCCCTCTCCTCCTTTACTAACCGACAGAAGTGTTCGGGGTATATTACTCTCATAATATTTGTATTCGTATCATTACACAAATAATGAGTTAAGTACAAAAAAAAATTGACTCAAATCGCTCAAAGGCGTTCCTGAGTTATGCTTCTGCGTCACCCTAACTCCCCCGACGGAGGTACGAGTCCTCCCTTGGGCATGGGTGTGTCCGTTGTCATTGGCGTAAGTTACTTTCAGTTAGATTAAGTGGTGTGTAAGCCTAGGGACCGATCACCTCAGCAGTTTGGTCCCTTAGGAACTTGTCACTAATTTCCAAATATTCACCCCAATTTCACCTCCACCCTTAATACCGCAGAAACCTTCGCGGCATGCGCACAACAACCCAGCCATGTATCATCGTCATCGCAACAGTTGTACAGTAACTCGTAGAAGACGAACAAAAACTATCCATTTTTATACATTAGATACCGAAGCAATTCTATAACGAGAACGTATGATTGCAAGGGCAGTGACACTCTCCGTTAGTCTTTCTACGACCGCTAGTATGCAACAACCTTAACAGCAGAACTTTTTCATTTAATTTGACCTAAGTTTCGTGTTAATTTATTGTACTGGACTCTCTCTACGTAAAATGTGGCAGTACCTGAAAGATCTCATCCTAATTTTGTGTTGTAGGTACATTAGTATTTACTATGAGTAAGGCATACTTTTGTGCATGAACATCGACTTCCGCGGAAAATTCGTGGTTAACATTACCATCTTCTGAAAGTATGCTAAACACCATGTCTGATATGTGACTATAATGTTTGGTCCCCTCGTCTACGCACGTGCAAAATACAAGGTAGGAAACCAAGGCAACATGAGAAAGATATTTCGCTTATCGTTGTCTGCTCGACTTTAGCGCAGTTTACTTTTATTTTAAGTAATATGCTTTTCGTCTTTGTGCTTTCCTAGATATTTTTCAGTATCGTAAATCTTATCGTCTCTTCGTAACTGGTAAACCAAATATTCCCTATAAACCGTTCTGCATAATCCAGTCTTTCTCTACTTCTACATTTACAAATGGTTCAAGTGGCTCTGAGCACTATGGGACTTAACTTCTGAGGTCATCAGTCGCCTAGAACGTAGAACTAATTAAACCTAAGTAACCTAAGGACATCACACACATCCATGCCCCAGGCAGGTTTCGAACCTGCGACCGTAGCGGTCGCTCGGTTCCAGACTGTAGCGCCTAGAACCGCACGGCCACTCCGGCTGGCCTAGTGTTTATTACAGCTCTAGTTATGAATAAATCTCATAAAGATTACTGTTCAAATGCTCCTGTCCACTGTAATTAATCGGAAATTGTCTGCATAGTTCCTGAGGACGCAATATCTCTGCCTCTGCCGAATATCTTTCGATGCTTCACTTAATTCTTGTATGTTTTCGCGGGATAATTAGCGCCTGTCTACAGGCGGTCGACAATTCATATTTTTAAACTTTTCTTTGACGCTTTCCTGTGACACAAGCAAACTTGTGACCATTCCTGCTGCCCTTCCTTGTGTACGTTCAGTAGCCCCACTTAGCCTGCTTGGTGTGGGTGGGTTCGAGATACTTGAGCTGTGTTCTAAGGCAGGGGGCGCACGAGCAAATTCTAAGCGTCTCCTTCGTAGACCAAGCGCATTTTCCCGGTATCTTGCCAGTGAAGTAAAGTGTGCCACTGAGCTCGCCGACGACTGAACGTATGGGGTCATTCCATTTCATATCGCGACAAACTCTTCCATGTAGGTGTTTGTATGATTTGACAGATTCCACTTCCGACGCATCCATGTAAACACAGATACGGTTTTTCTATGTTTTCTCAAGCGCACAGTATGACGTTTTTGAACATTTAAAAAGATTACCAAATTCTGCATCACTTTAAAATCTTATTAAAATCTGAGTGGATACTCGTACAGCCATTTTTTTTATGGAGGACTCCGTTGCGTGTCGTAATTCTTAAGTTGTTATTATTATTATTGTCTGCCAGTCATTAATATGCCGGGTGTTTGTACCTAAAGAGCAGCTATTCATAGAGGTCCAGCGTGGGCTCTAATTATCGTATGGCTTGGTAGATATATTCTAATGCGTTAAGGTGAATCGATCTAGGCTCGAAAAAAATTAGTTCCAATTTTGGGTACTAGGTGCAAATCTGGCGCGGTACACCATCCCTTCGATCTTTCCGGTTGCTCATATTGAACAAATTGTGGAAGTGGCAGTTAATAATAACATCATCATTATGCCTTCGTCACTTGTTTCACCTTTTCTGCCCACAGCCCGTTCATAATTCATTAAATATGAAACATTTCTACACGACTCTTTTGAACACCAGCACCAGTTTCGTGCCTGGTGGCCGAAATTGAAACTATATCTTTTTTCAACGTAAACCGGTTCAGTATTAACGCGTTAGAATATCTACCAAGTTTCGCTGCCATACGATAATTACAGCCCACTAGGGACCTCTGTGAGTAGTTACATTTTGTTTATAACCACGCGGTACCACATGAAAAGCAACGATCTCAACACACTTCCCTGAGCTACGACTCAAAATTACTTCGATTTGTGTTGACGACCCTCCATCCGAGATAATACACTGCGTTCTTTCTACAAGCATATCTTCGTTTGACCATTGCACACACTCCCATGTGGAGGATATAATAACAGGCGTCTTTGACGAAAAGAAGCAACTGAACGAGTTGCAAACAATGAGGTCGCCAGCTAAGGATGAAATCCCAGTTCAGTTTTATAAAGAGCACTCAATTCTATTTGTTCCTTATTAGTTTTGGACTTATCCCGAATCTCTCGCCAATCGTAAAGTCCTAAGCGATTAGAGAAAAGTGCAGGTGGCTCCTGTATATAAGAAGGTTAAAAGGTTGGGCCCGGAAAATTACGGACCAATATCTTTAACATTAGTTTGCCGCAGAGTTCTTGACTACATTCTCGGAATATAATAAATTTCATTCAGATTGAAAAGCGTCTCTCCATGAATCAGTAGGGTTTTAGAAATCATCGTTTTTGCGAAACTCAGCACGCCCTTTTCTTACATGATATCCTGCGAACTGTAGACGAAAGGAAACAGGCAGATTCCATATTTCTACATCCCCGAAAAGCATTTGACAAGGCGTCCCACTGGAGGCTGCTAACGAAGGTACGACATATGGAATAGGTACCCAGACAGGTGAGTGATTCGAAGACCCCAGTATGTTGGCCTCAGAGTTTCATCAGAGACAATGGTATTGGCAAGAGTGTCCCAGGGAAGTGTGATAGGATCGCCGTTATTCTCTATTTGCGTAAATGATAGGGCGGACACAGTAGGTGGCAATCTACGGTGTTTTGCTAATGATGCTGTGGTGTACGGGAAGGTGTCGAAGTTGAGCGACTATAGGAGGATACAAGATGACTTACACAAAGTTGCTAGTAGGTGTGATGAATAACATCTTGCTCTACATATGGGAAAATGAATTTAATGCAGATCACTATGGAAAAAATCCCATTATATTCGCGTGCACTACAGTCAATGCTTCACGCAGTTACATCGATTAAATATCTAGGATTAAGTTGGAAAGCGACATGAAACGGAACGAGCATATAAGGATTATAGTAGGGAATGGGAAAGGTCAAATTCGGTTAATTGGGAGAATTTTCAGGAAAGTGAGAAGGAGACTGCGTACAGAACACTAGCGCAACCCATTCTTGAGTACTGCTCGAATGTTTCGGATCAACGCCAGGTCTGATTAAAGGAAGACATGGGACAATTCAGAACCGGACTGCTAGATTTGTTATCGGTATGTTCGATAAACATGCAGGTATTGCGCAGACGTTTCGGGAACTCGAATAGGAATCCATGGAGGGAAGGCAACGTTATTTTCGGGGAACGTTACTGCGAAACTTAGTAGAACTACTATTTGAAGCTGACTGAAGAAAGCTTATGCTGCCGCCAACGTACACCTCGCCTAAGGACCATGAATAAGAGACCTTAGGGCGCGTATAGAAGCACACAGACCGTCGTTTTTTCCTTCCCTCATGTTTGCGAATGGAACAGGAAACGAAAGGAAGTGGTACAAGGTATCCTCAGCAATGCACCTTACCGTGGCTTGCGGAGTATGTATGTAGTTGTAGATAGAGATATTGCTGTAAATATACTGAATCCAACCACAAATTTAGTTTCCTATTTTGATTAAAAAATTGGTGCTGACCGAGTCCAACGCTTTTCGTATGTCCGGAAATACTGTATCTAACGGACGGCCTTGGTCCGTACCTTTCAGGGGATCGGGTGAGAAAACACAAGTTGGGGTGTCATGAACAGTATTGCAGGGATCCGTACCGATAGATACTGAAGAGGTCAGAGGGTTGTTGAACGTAGCTGTGAAGGCGAATGTCACAATTACTCCGAATCACTGTTCTATGAAATGGGGAAACTGGTAGGTAAGAACGTCGACATGATTCCAGATGCAGCTTGCACGTGGACAATATTTCCCAGAGCATCAATTAGTTTTAACCCTTAATACCGTAAGTTGCCCATTAAATTTTGATTTGATTTTTCTTTTCGGATGTAATAGTGCACCTCTTCTGGGTGTTTGAGAAAGCGTTTCACACTGCTGATGCTAATACCCTCACCTAGTACTATCGTACGTTGCTGAACATGGAGCTCCGCAGCAGACCAACCCTACATGTTCGCATGCTGAACAAACATCACGAGTTACAATTACAGTCGGCACGGGACCATATAGATCGACCGTCTGTCGATAAAAACGTGTCGGTTTTCAGGGGAATCACATTTTTGCTACACTAGGTCGATGGTCTTTTCCACATACGCCTTATCGAGATGAACGGCCGCTCGAAACATGCAGCGTGTCATGGACACAGAATGGTGGGAGTAATATACACTACTGGCCATTAAAATTGCTACAACACGATGACGTGCTACAAACGCAAAATTTAACCGACAGGAAGGAGATGCTGTGATATGCAAATAAACTTATCAGAGCATTCACACAAGGTTGGCGCCGGTGGTGACACCTACAACGTGCTCACATGAGGAAAGTTTCCAAACGATTTCTCATACACAAACAGCAGTTGACCGGCGTTACCTGGTGAAACGTTGTTGTGATGCCTCGTTTCCGACTTTGATAAAGGTCCGATTGTAGCCTATCGCGATTGCGGTTTATGATATCGCGACATTGCTGCTCGTGTTGGTCGACATCCAATATGGAATCGGCGGGTTCAGGAGGGTAACTCGGAACGCCATGTTGGATCCCAACGGCCTCGTATCACTAGCAGTCGAGATGACAGGCATCTTATCAGCATGGCTCTAACGGATCGTGCAGCCACGTCTCGGTCCCTTAGTTAACAGTTTGGGACGTTGGCAAGACAACAACCATCTGCACGATCAGTTCGACGACGTTTGCAGCAGCATGGACTATCAGCTCGGAGACCATAGCTGCGGCTACCATTGACGTTGCATCACAGGCAGGAGCACTTGCGATGGTGTACTCAACGACGAACATGGGTGCACGAGTGGCAAAACGTCATTTTTTCGGATGAATCCAGGTTTGGTTTACTGCATCATGATGGCCGCATCCATGTTTGGCGATATCGAGGTGAACGCACATTGGAAGCATGTATTCGTCATCGCCATACTGGCGTATCACCCGGCGTGATGGTATGGGGTGCCATTGGTTACACGTCTCGGTCAACTCTTGTTGGCATTGACGGCACTTAGAACAGTGGACGTTACATTTTAGATGTGTTACGACCTGTGGCTCTATCCTTCATTCGATCCCTGCTAAACCCTACATTTCAGCAGCATAACGCACGACCGCATGTTGCAGGTCCTGTACGGGGCTTTCTGGATACAGAAAATGTTCGACTACTGCCCCGGCCAGCATATTCTCCAGAACTCTCACCAATTGAAAACGTCTGGTCAATGGCGGCCGAGCAACTGGCTCGTCACAATACGCCAGGGACGACTCTTGATGAACTGTGGTATCGTGTTGAAGCTGCATGGGCAGCTGTACCTGTACAATCCATCCAAGCTCTGTATGACTCAATGCCCAGGCGTATCAAGGCCGTTATTACGGCCAGAGGTAGTTGTTCTGGGTACTGATTTCTCAGGATCTGTGCACCCAAATTCCGTGAAAATGTACTCACATGTCAGTTCTAGTATAATATATTTGTCCAACGAATACCCGTTTATCATCTGCATTTCTTCTTGATGTAGCAATTTTAATGGCCAGTAGTGTAATTATGCAATGGGAGACGTTCTCATGCACTTGCACTGGACCTGTGGTAGAAATCGAAGACACGCTCACAGCCGCGAACGACCTGCATTCCTTCATGCTTGATGTCTTACCCAAAAGCAGTGTAATCTTTCAGCAGGATAACTGTACGTGTTTCGGATCCATAACCGTGATACAGTGGTTTGAGGAGCATTATAGTGAACTCACGTTGATGTCTCGGCGACCAGGTTCTATGGAACGCATCTGGGTTGTTATCGGGTGCCATGACTAAGTACGGAATTCAGCGATCCTTTATGTCGGCGAAATACATGACCTGTGTGTAGACATTTTATACCACATACCTCCAGAAACCTACCAACAAGCTGTCGTGTCCTGGATTCGGGGAAACAGTGCTGTATTTCGTTCCTAAGACGGGAAAACAAGCTTTTAACCAAACGGTCGTAATGTTTCGGCTCATCACAGTATATATGATATGGCTCAGTGGCTCAGTGAACGAAAAAAAATTAATAATTAAGTAAAATATAAAAGAGATGGTAATGATCCCGAATGCAAATGCAAATGTCACTTGTTCGATGCCCGGCCACTTCAAGTCTATTCACCATGTGCATTTCGTCCCTTTCTAAATTAGTGGGATACAAAACACGTTTAATCCTCCAGTACAACACTCTTTCATGGTAACCCTGTATGGAAGAGCTCAACAAATAAGTAAAACTTTCAATACATTACTGTATATGTATGTCGAGAAGCTTTTTCTCACTGCTGCCGCATGTCACAGTCCTGTGAAGTACACATTCCAAGTTTAGAAAGCGACATCTTCGCGTGTCAGTCCACTGAGCCACTTGAGAAGCTCTTGCTGTGTGGAACGGCACGGTTATTTTCCCTGCCTCCAGCTATGGAGCTGAGTTCCTAGCTGGGTACCTATCTACTTGTGAACAGTGGTCTGCCGTGTTTATAGCACTTTGGATGGACTGAGCATCTACATCAACGGTTCAACGTCCATGTTCGACCTACCGTCGTCCGTTCAGCATTCATGGCACTCTTGAGGAAGCACTGACTCAAACCTTCCGCTTTCCTGAGGATTCGTGATTTGCGTCTTTCTTCAGAGACAAAGAATATTCGGTCCAGTCAACGTGGCAATTTCGTCATGATTTACCATATCTAACGTGATGATATAGCTTTTAGACTGCTAAATCGTTTGTTCAATAAATTATTGACAATAACAGTCAAGCTATTATTATTCAAGATGTCGTCGTATTAGTCTCCTATACTGAAACTTCCTGGCAGATTAAAACTGTGTGCCGGACTGAGACTCGAACTCGGGACCTTTGCCTTTCGCTGGCAAGTGCTCCACGAACTGGGCTACCCAAGCACGGCTCATGACCCGTCCTCACAGTTTCAATTCTGTCAGTACCTCGTCTTGGGTAGAGCCCAGTTGGTAGAGCACTTGCCCGCGAAAGGCAAAGGTCCTGAGTTCGAGTCTCGGTCCGGCACACGGTTTTAATCTGCCAGGAAGTTTCATATCAGCGCACACTCCGCTGCAAAGTGGAAATTTCATTCTAGTCTCCAATACATTTGATCAGCTAATGTGTTTGCTCGTGTGACTGGTGAGACATATAGAAAGAGTTTTGGTAGTTGTCTGAGTGGCCGGTCGCAGTGACCCAACGGTTCTATGCGCTTCAGTCCGGAACCGCGCGACTGCTACGGTCGCAGGTTGGAATCCTGCCTTGGACATGGATGTGTGTAATGTCCTTAGGTTAGTTAGGTTTGAGTAGTTCTAAGTTCTACGGGACTTATGACCTCCGATGTTGAGTCCCATAGTGCTCAGAGCCATTTGAATTTGTCTGAGTGACTGCTCTAATGATGCTGATGATGATTATGTGTGAACAAATGAGCATACAATATCAGGCAGATACGAAAATGGTAGGATTTAGCCATTACTCCTGGATTTCTTCTGTAGTTTTATTTACAATTCTTTCCGCATTAGTAGTACTCAAAAGACAGCAATCTGTTAACTCTTTCCATAACTTTCAGAGCCAAGGTGTTAGCAAAGTGTCGGGCATAGTCCAGTTATGACTGAGAAGTGTGGCACAAACATTACCCCGAACTACAAGTTAGGTGCATTAATTGTCCACGAGCGGTGCAGTGCTTAAGTGTGAATCGAGTGAGAAAGGAAATACAGGTCAAAATTATTTAGTTCTTATGTTATTTCGTACGTGAGAAATGTATACCTACATTCTGATTTAACGTATTAGAAGTGGTTTCTGAAAGCCGGTGAATGTGAAAACAATAGTTTTGGGACGAAGTCTTTCATGACGGCACTATTGTGTAAGACATTCTTGGACTTCTTTCCCAATCAATTCAGATAAAACCTCCAGTATGAGATTTTCACTCTGCAGCGGAGTGTGCGCTGATACAAAACTTACCGGCAGATTAAAACTGTGTGCCGGACTGAGACTCGCACTCGGGACCTTTGCCTTTCGCGGGCAAGCTGTGAGGACGGGGCGTTAGTCGTGCTTGTTTAGCTCAGTTGATAGAGCACTTGCCCACGAAAGGCAAAGGTCCCGAGTTCGAGTCTCGGTTGGAACACAGTTTTAATCTGCCAGTAAGTTTCATATCAGCGCACACTCCGCTGCAGAGTGAAAATCTCATTCTGGAAACATCCCCCAGGCTGTAGCTAAGCCATGTCTCTTTCAGGAGTGCTTGTTCTTCAAGGTTCGCAGGAGAGCTTCTGTAAAGTTGGAAGGTAGGAGACGAGGTACTGGCTGAAGTAAAGTTGTGAGGATGGGGCGTGAGTCGTTCTTGGGTAGCTCATTTGGTGGAGCACTTGCCCGCGGAAGGCAAAGGTCCCGAGTTCGAGTCTCGGTCTGGCACACAGTTTTAATCTGCCAGGAAGTTTCAAAACCTCCAGTTCTCGTTCATTACCTCCACTGACCTCGTCAGGAGCAATTGACCATCTAAACTGCTGCTGTGGTGGCCTTAAATACCCCATAGACGACTCAGTTATATGGTCGCAAATGGTGTCAACGTCTGCGCTGGTAGTTCCACCGCTCCCCAAGTAGCGTACGACATTACGACGAATGTCTCTGTCTATTCTTTGAACCGAGAGGTCGCTTTCTTGCTTCGCTAAGGTTACATCCGCTGTCACGGTTTAAGTGCTCTTACACATTCTTATTTATATAGCCTCTTTAATTAAATAATCCTAGTAAGTAGAAGCCTCCGACAAAAGCTTTGTTTCGTGAAAGAATGTTTCGTGTTTGTTTGTAGGGATGCACTCAGCAACTGCAGATTTCTCCAGTTCTCGACTTTTATTTGACCTTGATGTTTTACACATCGGTGGGAAAAGGTACGGATGGACTGACCGATGTAATTACTTCCACGCTCACAAAGAATGTTATAGAACCCATTGATCCCGAAGCCGAGACTGGTCTTAAGAGGGCGTAGCATCTCCTTTATTTCCTTTACTTTCTTTGGTGGTTGGGTAACAGGTCTTATAATCGTCCTCTTAGGACATTTCCTACTGTGCTGGACGTAGCGCCTTATAAAGGAAGGTGTACAATCGGTGGATCACCCCACGAATATTCAAGATTTTCACGTCTTCATTATTATTATTATTTTTTTTATTTTTATTTTATTTTATTTTTTTTTTTTTTTTGCTGCTGTGTGCCATGAGTATAAGCCTAATTTCCTCTGGACTGAATGATGAAAACTCCGGGCGCTAAGTTGTAAATCAGTGTGCGCCGGCTTGCGGTACGCTGAATGGCCGAGACGTCTATTCGACTTCCGTTGTACCACAACATCCAAAAATGGCTGTCTTCCCTCCTTCTCTGTATCGACATTGAACTGGATGTTTGGGTGCATGCTACTCACACATTTAAGTAAGCGTTCAAAAGTTTCTATTCCGTGTCGCCAGACTATAAACATGTCGTCAACGTGTCGATAACATGAATCGCAAGAATGGAGCGAGGAGGACATAGAAAGCTGGGAAAAAGGGCATTCCTGGCCGAGAGAAGCCCACAAGTGTGAAACATACGTCTTCATTTGAGGAACTGATTTCAGAGAATGTACGTTTGGCGCACAGCCTTGTTTAGTAGTTAAACATAGACTGTGGGAAACCCGGAAAAGGAGAGAATCTAATCGCCTGGTATGTGATACTAAAGAAGATGTTGTCGTGGCGTAGTGGTTATGATACTGAACTGTTACATGGAGGGTCGTGAGTTCAGAACTCACCCGCACTGTACAATTTTAATTTGTATATTCGGTTCGAGTACATTCTAGAAGTATCCAAAAATGTTAAGAATCATTGGACTGGAATATTCTGTCGATGTATATATACCGCACGTGTTCTGGCATGGTCGTGTGGTAGCGTTCTCGCTTCCCACGCCCGGGTTCCCGGATTCGATTCCCGGCGGGGTCAGGGATTTTCTCTGCCTCGTAATGGCTGGGTGTTATGTGCTGTCTTAGGTTAGTTAGGTTTAAGTAGTTCTAAGTTCTAGGGGACTGATGACAATAGATGTTAAGTCCCATAGTGCTCAGAGCCATTTTGTTCTGGCCAGAAGCAGTTCGCTCCGCGCTCTTGTATGCTGCATAAAACTTCGTAAAGTGAAGTTAGTGTTCTTTATTCATCTAACTAGACCTTCATCTATGTGACATTATTAGGGTAGAGACGCTGGGTATTGGAACTTGCGATAGCGCACATTATAGACGACACAGTGGCTCCCATCAGGCCACGGCAGAGCCGCCGTTTACGTGGCGAGAAGCCCGAGTTCGAGCCATGTTCAACAGATTGCAATCTATCGGAGACAGGAGAAGAAGAGGACGTTACGATGACAGCAACTATATGCCACCACATGGGACATCCTTCCGGGTTCTCTGGTGACGATGGCCAAGATTCGAACAAGCGGGTGAAGGTATATGAGGGTATTGCCAAATTTAACAAATGGGATGACACCGTGTTTGGCTAACGTATTTTTCTACTTGGAGGGCACTAACAAGCAATGGTATGAGAAGAACGAGGAGTAGTTCACAAGCTGGGAATTATTCCAGGCGGAACTGCGCAAGTATTTCGGCGACACACAACGCCAGAAGAGCAAGGCAGAAGATAAACTAAAGTGCAGGACACAGCGTCCAGGAGAAACTACAGCATCCTAAATTCAAGACGTTTTGGAGCTGTGTAAAATAGTGGATCCTAGAACGATGGAGGAAGATAAGGTTGCACATCTCATGAAGAGTGTTGGTGAGGACATTTATCAAGCGCTACTCCTGAAGGAGTTTTCGAGAGCAGACGACTTCATAAAATAGTGCCAGTCTATCGAAACAATGCATCAAAAATGAATTACCCACAAGAAGTTTGAACGGCTTCCTAAAGTCGTATCGATGTCTGTGATGGAGGAACAAACTGATTTCACAGGTGTTCTTCGCCAGATAGTGGGAGAGGAAATTCAGATGGCACGTGGATTGCACGGCGAGCAAGAAACCGAGACGCTTCAAGAGGTCATAAGGGAGGAAGTGGAACAGACATGGAACCCAATCTCTCGTCCTTCATATCACTTTCAAACGGTGAGAAAGTAAAGACCCAGGCGGAGCTACGTTCATACAATGCCGCATGAGGGACCTGTTTTGGCACCAAGGAAGACTGACATCTGTAGGACTAAGGATAACCAACCAGTATGTTTCCACTGCGGACGACCGGGACATGTGGTGCGCTATTGTCGAGAAAGGCGGCGGATATTTGATGACGACCGGGCCAGAAGACAGCAAACCGATCTTAGACGACGAAGATGAACAAAAGGTGTGGGTGCAGGACGACGTAGGTCACCATCGTCGCAAGCTAGCCACTGGAAAGGACACTCCCCAACACGCTCATCAAGGTCTCCATCACCGTTTAGAAGCTCCAGTCGATGGAAACTAAAGGGTGCGACCTTCCTTGGAGGTGAGGCCGCCGAAGAGAAAAATACTTCCCCGTCGATCACTACCAAAATGATAGGAAACTACGTCGATATCTTCATGGATGGCGGACCAGTCCAAGCTCTGGTGGACTCTGGAGCATCATTTTCAGTCATTTCGGAGAAGTACCGTCGACAGTTGCAGAAAGCCGTATTCGTTGACAGCAAAACATTTCTGCTGAAGGTGGATAATGGGAAATATGCAAAACCTACAGGAAGTTGTACCATTTGTGTGGGTAAAAGTGGACATACACAGCCCTTAGAATCATCGTCTTACAAGAATGTAGTCATGACGTCATTCTCGGGTGGGACTTTTTGAAAGTTTCTCAGGCAGTTATAGATTGTGGTCGTTCGAAGATTATGCTAGACGAGATGATATACTGTGGTCAGGAAGATGCACATCCGAGTGTGTGGAGACTATGTGTGCTGGATGAAGTGATCATTCCTGCAGTCAGCGCTAGAAAGGTGACTGTCACGTGTCAAGCCGTGCATCAAACCATGGATCTTGTAGCGGAATGTAAGGGAAGCATACCACTGAAGAATAACTTGGTCATCCTTGCCTCTGTCGTCTCGTTTAAGAACGTATTCGGTGAATTGTGGATAGTTAACTGTCGCCAGGAACCACAGATCCTTCCAAGACGCATGTGCTAAGCAAACGCTGAGTCGTTAATTGAAGGACAGCTGAGCATCATTATAGAAACCTCCCATTCCGAGTCTAGGGGCGAAATTAGCTCTACCACTACGAGACAAGATCTTCTAGCTCGATTATCACCAGATCTCACTAAGGAACGATGGAAGATACTACATGCCATTTTTCAAGAGTTCTCTGAATGCTTCAATCAACAGACATATCTAAGGTGAAGCACCGGATTAGCACTGGAGACCATTAACCAATAAGCCAGAGAGCATACCGTGTGTCAGCAACGGAACGTCGAATAATCCGCGACGAGGTAGAGATAATGGTGAAGAATGACATCATTCAGCCTTCGCAGAGCCCATGGTCGTCACCTGTGGTCCTTGCCAGGAAAAAGGATGGCAGTTGGCGTTTTGTGTTGATTACAGGAAGCTTATTAAGATAACTATAAAGGACGTTTGCCCTCTTCCACGAATTGACGATACACTAGATTTTCTGAAGGGGTCTAAGTTTTTCTGAACCACGGACATGTACTCGGGATACTGGCAAATCGAAGTAGACGAGGATGATCGTGAGAAAACTGCATTCATCACCCCTGAGGGCCTGTATGAGTTTAAGGTAATGCTGTTTGGTTTGTGTAATGCACCAGCAACTTTTGAACGGATGATGGATAATCTTCTAAAGCACCTGAAGTGGACGATGTATATTTGGTATTTAGGTGACATTATAGTGCTCTCAGAGACGTTTGATTAACATATAAAAGGCTGAGGGCCGTTCCTAAGTGTCTCCAACAAGGCAGACTGAAACTGAATCCAAGAAAGCGTTTCTTTGGAGCAAAAGAAATCAAAATACTTGGACACCTTGTGTCAAACCAATGTGTGCCGCAAGACCCAGGAAAGGTGAGATCTATAACGGAATTTCCTATTGTTAAAATTATTAGAGATATGAGAAGCTTCCTCGGATTATGTTCTTATTACCCTCGTTTTATTAAAGACTTTTGTATCAAAGCCAGGTTACTCCAAGAGTTGTTAAAAGCTGATGCTAAAATTCTCTAGGGTGGTGCTCAACAAGATTCTTTCGATGTGCTGCGAAAAGCTCTGACGACTGACCATTACTTGGTCTGTATGATGAGAGAGCACCTACAGAACTACACACAGATGTCAGCGGATATGGGATAGGTGCTGTTCTGGTGCAAATCTCGGATGAACAAGAGAAAGTTATAGCCTATGCTTCTAGGATACTTACAAAAGCCGAGAGAAACCACTCAACTACAGAAAGAGAATGTCTGTCTGTGACCTGGGCCAAGTACAAATTTCGATAGTATCTCTATGGAACGCCATTCACAGTTGTTACAGACCATCAGTCACCGAGCGAGGTGGCGCAGTGGTTAGACACTGGACTCGCATTCGGGAGGACGACGGTTCAATCCCGCGTCCGGCCATCCTGATTTAGGTTTTCCGTGATTTACCTAAATCACTCCAGGCAAATGCCGGGATGGTTCCTCTGAAAGGGCACGGCCGACTTCCTTCCCCATCCTTCCCTAACCCGATGAGACCGATGATCACGCTGTCTGGCCTCCTTCCCCAAACCAACGAACCAACCATCAGTCACTTCGTTGGTTGGCTGGTCTTAAGGATCCAAGAGGACGACTCGCCAGTTGGGTACTACGTCTTCAAGAGTATGACATTACCATAGTGTACAAAAGTGGAAGACAACACCAAGAAGCCGACTGTATCTCAAGAAACCCAGTGCAAGACCATCAAGACATAGTGAAGATAGTGACTGTCTCGCCGCACTCTAGGATCTCTCTACTGAGCAGCAGAAGGACGCCAAGATATCTCAAATTATTCTTGTCTTAAATCGGCTAGAGGATGTTAAAGGGCAATTTAAGGTAGTTAATGAAATACTTTGCAAGAACAACTTTGATCTGTTTGGAAAGAGTGGCTACCAGTGATTCCTAGATATTCTACAGAAATTCCATGACACACCTGAGGCTGGACATTTATTATACGATAAAATCCGCAAGAAATTTTTGTAGCCAGGTTTATTTAGGAGTGTCCGCCACTATGTTTCGCACTGTCAAGAGTGCCAGAAGAGAAAGGCGGTTCCTCAGAAACCACATGGCTCTCTCATACCAATTCCACCAGCCGAAACGCCTGTCCAGCGTGTTGGGATTGACCTCCTCGGGCGATTTCCAACGTCTGCTAGTAGCAATAGATGGATTATTGTTTGCAATGATTATCTGACACTTTATGCCATTACCAAAGCCGCGAAAACAGCCGAAGCATCCGAGATAGCTAAACTCATCGTGGAATACATCGTATTAAAACACGGTGCCCCGAGGTCGTCAATTACGGACCGAGTTAAAGATTTTCAATTAAATCTTGTGACAGAGATACGCCGTCGGTGCAACATTACTCATCATATCATGACTGCCTACCATCCGCAAGCTAACGGGCTTACTGAACGCCTTAACAGGACCTTGGTCGTCATGCTATCAATGTTCGTCAGTGTTGAGCAGAGCAACTGGGATGAGGTGCTACCCTTCGTGACGTTTACCAAAAGCACCACAAAACAAGACACCACAGCCTTTATGCCATTTTACCTGGTGCATGGGCGTGAGACGACTACGACGATGGGCGTGAGACGACTACGACGATAGACACTATGTTTCCGTTACATCCAGATGACATGGTCGGTGACTGCACCGGCCAGGTGTTAACCAGAGCTGAGGAAGCTCGGCAGTTAGTTCGACTTCGCTCGCTGCAGGCTCAAGAAAACGACCTCCGAAGCCCTATTGTCTACCAGCCTGATGACGTCGTCTGGATCTTCACTCTTATTCGGAGGGTTGGTCTCTCTGAGAAGCTCTTCAGGTGCTACTTTGGACCTTATAAGGTTGTAAGGCAGTTGTCTGATGTTACTTATGAAGTTGAAGATTTCGACCCCGACACAAGACGACAAAAGATCAGAGATACGGTCCACGTCCTTCGAATGAAGCTCTATAAGGATCCTGCAACCCAGGGTAAATTCGAAGCTCCAGCGACAGGCGACAAGCGGAAAGGAGACGAAGAGCGTAGCGGCAGAAGAAGTTCTAAGAAGTTCACCGCCGGGGCGAGAATCAGTCATCGTGAGTCGGGGTATGCAGGACCGATGACTCATTCCCGAATAAGGACGACGTAACACCGAGACGCTGTTCTCATAAAAGGTGGAGCAATGTCTTAGAAGAATGTCGCTGTGGTGTATAGGTTATGGTACTACACTGTTGCATGGATGGTCCGGTCTTGAAAACTCGCATGAGCTGTCAAATTTTAATTTCTATATTCGGTTCGAAGACATTCTTGAAGTATCCACAAATATCAAAAATCATTTTGCTGGAATGTTCTGTAACTCTATATGAACCGTATGTGTTCTGGCCGGAGGCAGTTCGCTCCGCGCTCTTGTATGTGCAAGCGCTGAATAAACCTTCGTTAAATGAAGTTAGTGTTCATCATTCATCTAATTACACCTTCCCCTACGTGACAGAATTGAAAATTAGGTGGCTGCTAAGGAATGAGGCAAGGTCAGTCAGTGGCAAAAAGAGGGAATAGAGTGATATAATATCTTCTGAGATATCAGGGAATAACATCCGTGTTACTACAGGAAGCTGTAGAGAGTAAAAGTGTAGAGTAACACAGCGACTGAAATATATCTCGCAAGTAATTATGGAAATAAGTTGCGTGAGATACTCTGAGTGGAAGAGGTTAGCAGGGGAGAGGAATTCGTGGCGGGCCGCACCAAATCAATCAGAAGACTACAGACTAAAACTAAAATGCTGAGGGTGGCCAAATTTAATGCACACTCCCTGCTGGAGATAAGGGAGGACCAATAGTCATTTCCGTCGTCGTTTCACAGGACTGACCGCCAAAAAGAAGTAGCTGGTGGTCTTAGCTAGAGCTTGGTTTTTTACATATTTGCATGGTAGTGCGTATAAATGCGTATGTAAGGGGTTATTGCATGTACAGGGTGTTACAAAAAGGTACGGCCAGATCTTCAGGAAACATTCCTCACACACAAAGAAAGAAAATATGTTATGTGGACATGTTTCCGGAAAAGCTTACTTCCCATGTTAGAGCTCATTTTATTACTTCTCTTCAAATGACATTAATCATGGAATGGAAACACACAGCAACAGAACGTACCAGCGTGACTTCAAACACTTTGTTACAGGAAATGTTCAAAATGTCCTCCGTTAGCGAGGATACATGCATCCGCCCTCCGTCGCATGGAATCCCTGATGCGCTGATGCAGCCCAGGAGAATGGCGTATTGTATCGCAGCCGTCCACAATACGAGCACAAAGAGTCTCTACATTTGGTACCGGAGCTGCGTAGACAAGAGCTTTCAAATGCCCCCATAAATGACAGTCAAGAGGGTTGAGGTCAGGAGAGCGTGGAGGCCATGGAATTGGTCCGCCTCTACCAATCCATCGGTCACCGAATGTGTTGTTGGAAACCGTACGAACACTTCGACTGAAATGTGCAGGAGCTCCATCGTGCATGAACCACATGTTGTGTCGTACTTGTAAAGGGACATGTTCTAGCAACACAGGTAGAGTGTCCCGTATGAAATCATGATAACGTGCTCCATTGAGCGTAGGTGGAAGAACATGTGGCCCAATCAATACATCACCAACAATGCCTGCCCAAACGTTCATAGAAAATCTGTGTTGATGACGTGTTTGCACCATTGGGTGCGGATTCTCGTCGGCACACACATGTTGATTGTGAAAATTTACAATTTGATCCCGTTGGAATGAAGCCTCATCCGTAAAGAGAACATTTGCACTGAAATGAGGATTGACACATTGTTGGATGAACCATTCGCAGAAGTGTACCCGTGGAGGCCAATCAGCTGCTGATAGTGCCTGCACACGCTGTACATGGTACGGAAACAACTGGTTCTCCCGTAGCACTCTCCATACAGTGACGTGGTCAACGTTACCTTGTACAGCAGCAACTTCTCTGACGCTGACATTCGGGTTATCGTCAACTGCACGAAGAATTGCCTCGTCCATTGCAGGTGTCCTCGTCGTTCTAGGTCTTCCCCAGTCGCGAGTCATAGGCTGCAATATTCCGTGCTCCATAAGACGTTGATCAATTGCTTCGAACGTCTTCCTATCGGGACACCTTCGTTCTGGAAATCTGTCTCGATACAAACGTACCGCGCCACGGCTATTGCCCCGTGCTAATCCATACATCAAATGGGTATCTGCCAACTCCGCATTTGTAAACATTGCACTGACTGCAACATCACGTTCCTGATGAACACTAACCTGTTGATGCTACGTACTGATGCGCTTGATGCTAGTATTGTAGAGCAATGAGTCGCATGTCAACACAAGCACCGAAGTCAACATTACCTTCCTTCAATTGCGTCAACTGGCGGTGAATAGAGGAAGTACAGTACATACTGACGAAACAAAAATGAGCTATAACATGGAAATTAAGCGTTTCCGGACACATGTCCACATAACATCTTTTCTTTATTTGTGTGTGACCAATGTTTCCTGAAAGTTTGGCCGTATCCTTTTGTAACACCCTGTATAAATAACTTTTGCATATTTCTGCATATATTTTACTTTTGCAGCAATGATTCTTGAAACACAAGTATTTCACCACATTAGTTTAAGAAAAAGAGTAAGACGTGAGCAAATTTCTCTTTTATTGCTCTGTTTTTTTTTTTAGAATTACTTCTCTGTCATATTTACAAATTCATGAAAGGGCGCTCAAAAGTGGGCGGTTCCTGCACCATAAAAATATGTCTCTCGACAGCTTAACAAAAACTAAATAGCGATCAACAATCATGCGGCAAACCTTTAACGTTCGTTAGGTCATCGCGTCATAAAAGTCAGTACTGTTTGTATCGTGTAACAAACGAAGCCGACGGCGGGAACAATGACATTTCCAAAGAATGGAAAAGTTCCATTGGCAGCTACCTATAAATCAGTAACTAGTGTGATGTTCTTCGTGATTTCTGAAGTGTGTGCGGGAGGAGGCCATATTATCACAATGCCGAAGGAGAAGAAAAAAATGGTTCAAATGGCTCTGAGCACTATGGGACTTAACATCTGTGGGCATCAGTCCCCTAGAACTTAGAACTACTTAAACCTAACTAACCTAAGGACATCACACACATCCATGCCCGAAGCAGGATTCGAATCAGCGACCGTAGCGGTCGCGCTGTTGGGCGGCGGGTGGAATTTTTGTTGTTAAAAATGTTCCTATTATTTATGCTGTTGTTTATGCTGTCTTTCGCCGTTCTCAACACTGGCTCTCTAACTACAATATTGGCAACCAGAAAGTGATTAGCAAAACGTGAAGCCTGTAATTAGAATACACTTATAGTTACAGGTTATAGCTCTGAGGAATTAGGAGATTGTCCGGGATTTATAATCAAAGACGATTTTCTAAAATAGTTGAGCATATTCTGAAAGTCACAGATGAAAAACAAAAGAATCCACACAACCTAACTAACAGAGCAGTTCAGAGTCTAATGCTCTGATGCCACTATAACTGTCCAAATTAAATATTTAAATGAATGCTCGCTATAATTTGATGATTAGTTTCATCAAACGCCACGCTAAATAATTGGTAGAATGTCTGTCCCGCGGCGGCACGTGAAAATACGACAATACGCAAACTGAAGATCGATAATTAAAGTCAACCCAGAATTACCACTTCACTAGAAAATGATTTCATGGTTACACGTTTCCCGAGTAACTTAATACGGTATCCGAGGCTGTTTGTAGCAATGATACCGACGCGACACAACTCCCGACACAGATGACGTGCTATTCAGCGTCTGGAGAGAACTGGGGCCTTCTTCCTCGCGCAGCGTTCTTATATATAAAGCCGCAGTGCGGACGGCTAAGGGAACGCCTGATCAAATCGGCTCTCCCGACTAGCCGCTAGGCTAGTAATGCACCACATTAAGTTACCGAATAAACCATAGCTTCTCTTGCTGATGGCCGATGAAGCTCTTAATTTAAATGTGCATTCAGCACGCAAGTGAGTATTGATAATAAAATTTTGACGTGGCTAAGTTAAATACTTTTGGCGGGAGAATTAATTTAATTACACTGCACGCAGTAGACGAGCTCTGAACTGGCCCTTTGGAGATACGCTATCGCTATAGTTTTATAGGTATTCAAATGAAACTTCTCACATCTTCATAGTTATAGCGGATCTCCAACCCACTTAAATATAAACATCCTAGCCTTATTTATTAGCCTACTTAATCTATCTTGCTTCCTTAAGTTTTAAGACGAAAACCAGAAAATCATGAATTTCCACTAAAATCTTAAATTGTGAGATCTAGAAGACTGTTTTTATTAAATTATTATGAAAGATGAATCTAATTATCAATTATTAAGTCTCTAGCTGTTTTCTGTTCCGCCAATGATTTTTACAGAAAAACGTCCAAATTTCGAAAATGGTTAAAGTTATCGAACTGATATTCAACACACATTAATTTAGTATTACTCCTGACATGCTAGAAATGTTTTAGGTTATTTGCTTGATTTTTAAAGTATTGCGCAACATTTATGACGTCAGAGCTAGTTACAGCAGAGTAGGCTGGCACACAATGCAAAGTCTGATGTGAATTTACTACGGCGTGAGTAGGCTGCTTCCCTACAGCGCGGTTCCGGACTGAGCGCCTAGAACCGCTAGACCACCGCGGCCGGCTGAAGGAGAAGAAGAGTAAAGCTTATTTACTCCAACAGTGGATTGATGGAAAGCCTACTCTAAAAACAGATGGGAATGTAGTATTGTGCCAAGTGTGTGAGAAGCACGTAAGTTCTATTTTTGCTTTCAAAGTTAAAATTCAATGTGATTTTCGAGTTAGTTTTTTACCTAATGAAAATAAACTCACTTTATTTATGTATCATTGTTATAGGCGCCCTGTGACAAAATTCCAGATTACACAACATTTACAAACAGTTGCTCATAGAAATGCTGCTAATAAAAATATCTCCAACATCCAGACAACCTTACCAGCAGCATTTTCTGCAAGCAGAAGTGGAGATATTGGCACTGATAATTTTTCGAAAGATCTCCACAAAGCTTTAGTTTCAGCCAACATCCCTTTCAATAAATTAAATAATGTAGAATTTCAAGGGTTCCTCGAAAAATATACCAAACGAAAAGTTCATGATGAATCAACAATAAGGAAAAACTATCTTGGCAAAGTTATCTCTGAAATTAGTTTGCATGTCAGCTACCCCCAAATCCCCCACCCTTCATTTAAGTATCATTAAAACTTCTAAATTTTTTAAAAATAGAAACATAAAATTTCGTATGGCCTGTAGTGTCAACGAGTTTACGATTAATAAATATTTTTAGTATTTTTTGTTATACTTATCCTCCCCCGCCCCATTTTGCACTTGTGCACCCCCCCCCCCCCCCCCCACAAAAAAAGTGAGACCCATATTACCATGGCTGTTCTTTACAAATTTTCAAGAAAATAACTCTTTTCATGTAATACAAGAGATCAGAGATGATATTGGGGATTCAAACGTGTGGTTATCTGTAGGTCAAACGACTGACTCAAGTGGGAGATATATTGCCAAAGTTGTCGTCGTAAAAATGGCGGAATCTGAACCAGGAACACCTCATCTAATTGTCTCCAGAGTACTGGAAAAAACAAACCATTCTACTATTGCTAGGGTTGTTCGTGATGCATTACGCGTTTTGTGGACCGCTAAAGAAAACGAGGAAAAACTCCTGGTGATAATTACAGATGCAGCAGCATAAACGATTAAGGCTGCTAAAGCTTTGCAGGTTTTTTATCCCAAGGCAGTTTGTTTAGGACAAGCTCTTCACCGACTGGCTGAGTTAATTCGAGCGTATTTTCTAGAGGTAAATGCCTTAATGTCCTCTGTGAAAAAAGTGTTTGTGAAGGCGCCATCAAGTGTAAAATTATACTGAAAGGATTCCAGGTATTCGTTTACCACCACAGCCGATCATCACGAGGTGGGAAACATGGATAGAAGCAGCTCTGTATTACAGTGAGCATTGAGAAGACGTGAAAAGGGTGCTGGACGTGATGGACAGAAACGAAGCAGCAAGTACCCCAGCTGCAATATCTGCTTGCAATGAGGAGAGTCCCAGAGTAAGTTAGGGTGTATTAGGGGGAGTCGACGTGGTCTAGGGGTAGCGTCTTTGATTCATAATCAGAAACGTCTTCGGTCCGGGTTCGATCCCCACCACTGCCTAAATTTTGATAAATAATCAGCATTGGCGGCCGAAGACTTCCGGCATAAGAAGTCAGCCTCATTCTGCCAACGGCCTTGTCAAAGAGGGCGGAGGAGCGGATAGAGGTTCAGGGCACTCTCTTGTCCTAGGGGTGGGAAAATGCCCCTGAAGGCGGAAGAATCAGGAATGATCAACGACAAGAGGATGCAGAAGGCAACGGAAACCACTGCATTAAAGACACGTAACGTGTATCCACAGGACATGTGGCCTGTATTTGAAGAAAGTGTCATGATCATCTCTCCATTGGCAAAAGATTCCGGAATAGTCCCCCATTCGAATCTCCGGGAGGGGACTGCCAAGGGGGAGGTTACCATGAGAAAAAGATTGAATAATCAACAAAAGGATAACGTTCTACGAGTCGGGGCGTGGAATGTCAGAAGCTTGAACGTGGTAGGGAAACTAGAAAATCTGAAAAGGGAAATGCAAAGGCTCAATCTAGATATAGTAGGGGTCAGTGAAGTGAAGTGGAAGGAAGACAAGGATTTCTGGTCAGATGAGTATCGGGTAATATCAACAGCAGCAGAAAATGGTATAACAGGTGTAGGATTCGTTATGAATAGAAAGGTAGGGCAGAGGGTGTGTTACTGTGAACAGTTCAGTGACCGGGTTGTTCTAATCAGAATCGACAGCAGATCAACAGCGACAACGATAGTTCAGATATACATGACGACGTCGCAAGCTGAAAATGAACAGATAGAGAAAGTGTATGAGGATATTGAAAGGGTAATGCAGTATGTAAAGGGGGACGAAAATCTAATAGTCATGGGCGACTGGAATGCAGTTGCAGGGGAAGGAGTAGAAGAAAAGGTTACAGGAGAATATGGGCTTGGGACAAGGAATGAAAGAGGAGGAAGACTAATTGAGTTCTGTAACAAGTTTCAGCTAGTAATAGCGAATATCCTGTTCAAGAGTCACAAGAGGAGGAGGTATACTTGGAAAAGGTCGGGAGGTACGGGAAGATTTCAATTACATTACATCATGGTCAGATAGAGACTCCGAAATCAGATACTGGATTGTAAGGCGTACCCAGGAGCAGATATATACTCAGATCACAATATAGTAGTGATGAAGAGTAGGCTGAAGTTCAAGACATTAGTCAGGAAGAATCAATACGCAAAGAAGTGGGATACGGAAGTACTGAGGAATGACGAGTTACGTTTGAAGTTCTCTAACGCTATAGATACAGCAATAAGGAATAGCGCAGTAGGCAGTACAGTTGAAGAGGAATGGACATATCTAAAATGGGCCATCACAGAAGTTGGGAAGGAAAACATAGGTATTACGAAGGTAGCTGCGAAGAAACCATGGGTAACAGAAGAAATACTTCAGTTGATTGATGAAAGGAGGAAGTACAAACATGTTCCGGGAAAATCAGGAATACAGAAATACAAGTCGCTGAGGAATGAAATAAATAGGAAGTGCAGGGAAGCTAAGACGAAATGGCTGCAGGATAAATGTGAAGACATCGAAAAAGATATGATTGTCGGAAGGACAGACTCAGCATACAGGAAAGTCAAAACAACCTTTGGTGACATTAAAAGCAACGGTGGTAACATTAAGGGTGCTACATGAATTCCACTGTTAAATGCAGAGGAAAGAGCAGATACGTGGAAAGAATACATTGAAAGCCTCTATGAGGGTGAAGATTTGTCTGATGTGATATAAGAAGAAACAGGAGTCGATTTAGAAGAGATAGGGCATCCAGTATTAGAATCGGAATTTAAAAGAGCTTTGGAGGACTTACGGTCAAATAAGGCAGAAGGGATAGATAACATTCCATGAGAATTTCTAAAATCATTGGGGGAAGTGGCAACAAAACGACTATTCACGTTGGTGTGTAGAATATATGAGTCTGGCAATATACCATCTGACTTTCGGAAAAGCATCATCCACACAATTCCGAAGACGGCAAGAGCTGACAAGTGCGAGAATTATCGCACAATCAGCTTAACAGCTCAAGTATCGAAGCTGCTTACAAGAATACTATACAGAAGAACGGAAAAGAAAATTGAGAATGCGCTAGGTGACGATCAGTTTGGCTTTAGGGAAAGTAAAGGGACGAGAGAGGCAATTCTGACGTTAGGGTTAATAATGGAAGCAAGGCTAAAGAAAAATCAAGACACTTTCATAGGATTTGTCGACGTGGAAAAAGCGTACGACAATATAAAATGGTGCAAGCTGTTCGAGATTCTGAAAAAGTAGGGGTAAGCTATAGGGAGTGACGGGTCATATACAATATGTACAACAACCAAGAGGGAATAATAAGAGTGGACGATCAAGAACGAAGTGCTCGTATTAAGAAGGGTGTAAAACAAGGCTGTAGCCTTTCGCCCCTACTCTTCAATCTGTACATCGTGGAAGCAATGATGGAAATAAAAGAAAGGTTCAGGAGTGGAATTAAAATACAAGTTGAAAGGATATCAATGATACGTTACGCTGATGACATTGCTATCCTGAGTGAAAGTGAAGAAAATTTAAATGATCTGCTGAACGGAATGAACATTTGTAGCGTTGCTCTTGGGGGACGAAAATAAAAAGAATTGTTACCTTTTTTTTTTCAATGTCGAAAAAGTGAATATTTTGGTGGGCCACTTGGCAACAGAATCAGGGATTTATTACGCTATTATAATAACATACGTTGACCATTAAATACCTGAATAAGAGCAGCGTATTGATATATATATTTGAGATCGTTCGGAAGAAACATTGTCATTTCTGTGCATTTTTATAGTCGCGATGTAGTCATACCCGGATCAACACTAAGGGACCAGAAGATTTATAGACTTTAAAAAGAAAAGCAACACTACACAAAAAGTTGCTTCAGAAATAATAGGAAAGCGATAATGTTCCTTCTGCCTCATGCTGCGTTCGGCCCATCAGCGTGATCGTAATTTCTGGTGATGAAGTAACACAAAATAATTATAATTCAAGTAAATGAGGAGATGGAATCATCAAGGTTAATTTACGAAAATAAGCACACTTATCTTTAACACACGTTTTTTAATGCTACGTACCTTTTCATATTAAATTACAATAGATGACCATTGTGGTTAAATACTTTATACATAACAGTCAAAATGTCCTCCTGATGCTGTCTGTTCGTAATCAGTTACAAGAAAGTACATGTTTTCTGATTGAGAAAAAAAAAATAACATTTAGCATATTTACTCAATATTTTCACACAGAATATAAAATACAGTTGCGGAACGCAGCAAGTCCGCGTCCGCCTCGCATGGAATACAAACAGTAAAAGGTGAGGCGCCAAAATCCTCATTTGTCTTGAAACAACAGAACTCTTTTTTACACCATTAATCGATACATGTACATAGAGATTTTACTGGCACCGCGCAAGAACGGCAAAGATAATGAATAATAGATTCTGTCGCTGCTATGCGATGGTTCATTTCATTTACTTTACAATTGTTCGATAACTTTAGGCCATCATGCGTTTACTATTGAGCGTATATTAATGTTTGTGAGGCGAAAATTACTAATATTACACTGCCTCCCATGAGGAGGGAAGGAATACCGAAGGTATTACTTTCATCCTCATGCCCATTGGAGTATTTGTAATTTTCGGGTGTAACATACAGGTTATTAAAAGTTTCATTTCACATTCATTCCATAATCAAATAATTAACGTTTTAATTTGTAATTACTGACGGTGGATCATTGTGAATTTGTTCTGTTTTTCTATCAGTGTTTGCATGGATTCAGTCTTTCTTGATGATTCTTAATATTAAGGCTATAAGCACACATATTTACAAAATTTATAAGGAAATAGAGTCACACTTCATTTTTCATCGTTGCAAAAGTAATTTGACAATCACAACTGGTACACAACTTTCTGTTTTGACTGTATTCATTATACTGTCATCTTCATGTCGATTGACTGCCTTGTTCGTTGTCGCACTTAATTATACATTTATTTTCGTCGCACACACACTATTTATGATAGACTTGGCTTGTAGAGCGGCCACTGGTGATGGCTTCGACAAGGAAGTCCATATCTTTCACTTTCAGGGCTCGAGTGTGGTTCTCCGAATTGTTTCACATACGAAACAGATAAAATATCTTATATTAGAATAGCTTACAAAACTAATTTTATATACATGTGGGATGGGTTATAGGAAGGATCGGATCCTTTGACTATTTTCGTGTGCTTATTTTCATTCGTATCGTGACCTCTCGTTAAAGTTTACATTTCAACAGTGTTCAGAGGTGACCTTGTGACTTGTCTCTGTGTACAATCAGTCATTATACTAATTACGTTAACTTCTCTATCTTAGAGTCTCTCGGATGGTTTATGATACAAAATGTTTTAAGTACTGGGTGTGAATGTTTTTGCTACAGAATGTAGCGCACAGCAACTGTGTTGGCGGTTGAACGTTTACATTATTTCGTCACGTGGTGGCTGTCCGCCTCCACTGTTGCGAGCAATATTGAAATTCAGTCTGTGCGCGCGCACGTGATCGGAACTTTCTTGCAGAGCGTTGATTTCGGGCTTGAGGTGCCGTGCGTCGCTTTTGTTCGGCGGATCGCGGCTTTGTGCTTTTTAGATTGCTGGAGGGAGCTTCTGCCACCGAAACTGCCTCACATCACTTCCTGTCCACTATCCAGGTACGGATTCACAGGTAAGTGGTAGCTACCGCTGCAACTGCACGTGTGGAATGACACTGATTATTACACACTGCACACATCAATGAATTTTTTTTTACACATATGGTGCAGTAGAATACTGCCACTGAAAATCATCGAACTCTAAAACTTCACTTGCACTGTGGTGAGCGTCTGCGTGAACGGTGTGTTAAAAGAAATTCTCGCTTCATAAATCCCACGGTGTTTACAAGTTGTTTTACACACTAATATTTACAAGAGTTCATTTAAATCGAGAAATAATCTAATTGACCACATTGAATCAGAACAATTGTTTCTTAATTATCTTTTTTTTAATTTATGCCTACGGCCACAGGTAGGCTATTATAAGTCCTTTTTCTTTGACCAAATTCATTCCAATCTCCTTTACAAATTAATTTCATTCATAGTAATCTTTATCACGCTTGCTTATTCATTTTGTAGGCCCAATACATTTCTTTTTAGTGCTCATCTTATTTAGTGACTTGTGAGGGGAGCTTCATTTATGTCAAAGTTTCTCTCGTATGTGCTTGTCTTTAAAGAAAGTTCGAGGACAGATTTGAAAATAGCAATTCCGCCTCTGAATTTCGTGTAGAAATACAAACAGTCGAAAAAAAAGTGGGAAAAGCGGGCCTACTCGCGGATCGTCGACAGAATTTAAATTACTCCTCAACCAGGTCGAAAATTTAATTTACATTGCGCATTACAAAAGCAATATGCGCGTCGCGAACCTACTCATTTTTATATGCAGTGCCTCACTTCCCAAGCACACGTGCATCTTTACAAGTTGATCCTGAGGAGTGGATAGGATCAAGGATCTTAAAGGATTTGCACTTAGGAAAGGGATTCAATAATCACAGAGAAAACAATAAATATTGCAGTGCGCACTTAAAATAAAATCTATCACTTCAAGCATTTATATCTAATATGTATCTTGCTGCAGCTTGCTTACTACTCTTTGCTCATTTCTTAGACTAAGTTAAGTTTATGCATTACGCATTTGGGTATTAGTTACCATTTATATATATATATATATATATATATATATATATATATATATAAGCCTCTCACTAGAGTGTTGTTGTTTGCTGCTGTCGCGACCTGTGAAGCTTGGGCGAGATCCTTATTCTACACTCCTGGAAATGGAAAAAAGAACACATTGACACCGGTGTGTCAGACCCACCATACTTGCTCCGGACACTGCGAGAGGGCTGTACAAGCAATGATCACACGCACGGCACAGCGGACACACCAGGAACCGCGGTGTTGGCCGTCGAATGGCGCTAGCTGCGCAGCATTTGTGCACCGCCGCCGTCAGTGTCGGCCAGTTTGCCGTGGCATACGGAGCTCCATCGCAGTCTTTAACACTGGTAGCATGCCGCGACAGCGTGGACGTGAACCGTATGTGCAGTTGACGGACTTTGAGCGAGGGCGTATAGTGGGCATGCGGGAGGCCGGGTGGACGTACCGCCGAATTGCTCAACACGTGGGGCGTGAGGTCTCCACAGTACATCGATGTTGTCGCCAGTGGTCGGCGGAAGGTGCACGTGCCCGTCGACCTGGGACCGGACCGCAGCGACGCACGGATGCACGCCAAGACCGTAGGATCCTACGCAGTGCCGTAGGGGACCGCACCGCCACTTCCCAGCAAATTAGGGACACTGTTGCTCCTGGGGTATCGGCGAGGACCATTCGCAACCGTCTCCATGAAGCTGGGCTACGGTCCCGCACACCGTTAGGCCGTCTTCCGCTCACGCCCCAACATCGTGCAGCCCGCCTCCAGTGGTGTCGCGACAGGCGTGAATGGAGGGACGAATGGAGACGTGTCGTCTTCAGCGATGAGAGTCGCTTCTGCCTTGGTGCCAATGATGTTCGTATGCGTGTTTGGCGCCGTGCAGGTGAGCGCCACAATCAGGACTGCATACGACCGAGGCACACAGGGCCAACACCCGGCATCATGGTGTGGGGAGCGATCTCCTACACTGGCCGTACACCACTGGTGATCGTCGAGGGGACACTGAATAGTGCACGGCACATCCAAACCGTCATCGAACCCATCGTTCTACCATTCCTAGACCGGCAAGGGAACTTGCTGTTCCAACAGGACAATGCACGTCCGCATGTATCCCGTGCCACCCAACGTGCTCTAGAAGGTGTAAGTCAACTACCCTGGCCAGCAAGATCTCCGGATCTGTCCCCCATTGAGCATGTTTGGGACTGGATGAAGCGTCGTCTCACGCGGTCTGCACGTCCAGCACGAATGCTGGTCCAACTGAGGCGCCAGGTGGAAATGGCATGGCAAGCCGTGCCACAGGACTACATCCAGCATCTCTACGATCGTCTCCATGGGAGAATAGCAGCCTGCATTGCTGCGAAAGGTGGATATACACTGTACTAGTGCCGACATTGTGCATGCTCTGTTGCCTGTGTCTATGTGCCTGTGGTTCTGTCAGTGTGATCATGTGATGTATCTGACCCCAGGAATGTGTCAATAAAGTTTCCCCTTCCTGGGACAATGAATTCACGGTGTTCTTATTTCAATTTCCAGGAGTGTATTTGCTGCTAGCTTGTGAATTTGCAGTATCACTAATGCTCAATAGTACCGTGAAGTTGGCAAAACAAACCATGTTACTCATATGTTCTTTTACTCAGCTTGTTTATAGTCCGAACTCATCTTACTTTGCGTTATATAATGAACTTCCTTTTTATTCCATTACGCTTTTACTTAAGGTTAACGTCAGGCCTTTTTTTTAGAACAGTTGCACTGCGTTATCAATCTGTTCATGCTTAATCCTAGGTATCTGTTTACTTCAAAGAGATGTTATTTCATCGCTGGCACAGCTCTGTGCTGGAAGTTACAAGTTAAATCTACCGACTGTTTTGCGGTAACAGGTGGTGCCTTATTTACGTCACATTTGAAAATAGGGAATAACCTCATGGAATCGAATCTTTTCACATAACTTTCCTATTTTGTCTGGACGTGTAAGTATTTCCCTTTAAAACAGTTCATTAATTTGTCCTCGATTAAATTTCACTTACTAATATTAAGCACATATAATCATCATTTTCATATTACTATTTAGTGAGAGAAGTGCATTATTCGCTCCTTCCTGCTCATTCTCAAATTACTATTTAGCGAGAGAAGTGCATTATTCGCTCCTTCCTCTTTCCTCATTTTAGTACCTCGGGGCTAATTAATACCTCTCGAGTACATCATTTTTCTTACATACTAACTTATAACTAAAATTGAAAATCGCCTCTAGGACATGTCCTCCTGTTTACATAAAGATTATTCATGTAAATACTTGTCTACAACTTATTCTGTATTTTATTTTCCAGACGCGTTGTTTTAATACATGAGGTTTCCTTTTAGCACCGGTTAACGTCCGTAGTCAGTTCAGTTCCGTTCTTGTTACTCATTGGTTAATCCGGATCTCCAATACCTTAGAATTTTTTTACAGCTTAAATTAACTTATTTCCTGGCGTTATAAAATTTTCTTAAATCGTGATGGTGGAACAATCCTTTGATTTTATTCGTGGCAGGGTCAGATAACAAATAGCTACCAATGTGTGGTTTCCTCATTATCACAAAGGGACCTTCATAAATGTGTTGCCACTTACGATTCTTCTTTAACAACAGGGATGGTTTAAAGTGAGTCCTGACTAATACCTTTTCTCCTTCTTTGAAATTTATAACTCTGTGTACCTTCTTATCAAATGCCTTTTTTCGGAGGTTAGCGTACGTTGTCAATGATATGAGAGCTTGCCTGATTTTTGCGTCTAGGTCCAATTCGTTGTCTTGTAACTTTGGAAGGGGGTCTATCCATTCATTCCTTTCTTTTGATCTTGACATTAACTCATGTGGCGTGAATCCGGTCGACAGATGAGGAAGGTGGTTTACAATCTGTTCGATAGGTGTTACGAAGTCTACCCACTTAGACTGCTTATTCGGAATGTACGTCCTTATAAATCTGGTAAATTCTTTGAAGATTCTTTCTGTCGGATTCGATTGCGGTCGAAACAGGGATATCAAAATTTGTTTGATTCCATGGCGAGCAAGAAATGCACGCCACGGGCGTGATGTGAAATTTGAAGCATTATCGGACAAGATTGATTCTGGAACCCCGAATCGTGGGAAATAATCATTTTCAATGCGACGAGTTATTGGATTTGCACAAGAAGATTTCACTGCGTACAGTCTTATGTGCTTAGAAAAATTGTCCAGGATTGCTACTAAGTATTTAGCGCCTCCCCTACCGGTGGGTAGTGGACCTACCAAATCAATACTAAGAAGCTGGTTTGGCCTTTCAGCAATTATTGGATTCAGTGGGATTGAAGTGGAAATGTTTAAGGATTTTGCCTTTTGACAGATGATACAGTTTCTCAATAATTTATGGATTCTCTGGTATAGATTCGGAACATAACAGTAAGTCGAGATTTTCCTTTTACATTTTTCTGGTCCGTGGTGACCCCATGAAATGTGAGTGTACCACAGAGGATGTTCAATGAAATTGCGAGAGATGCAAACACACCACCTCTCAGATGACTGACATCTTATGAAAAAGCACTTGGTTATGAACTTTATAAAACTTGGACAACTTGTTGGCTGGATTTTCGTGAAGAATTTGTCTAACCTTTTGCCATTTTGGATCTATATTTTGAAGAATCTGAATCTGCCTACATAACTGAAGAAAATACTTTCTGTGAATTGGATCTTTCATTAACAAAACTTTATAATTAGACATTTGTTCCACCAGTTCGCTGGTTTCTGGTAAGCCCTCAGGTGAGCGAGAAAGTGCGTCTGCTATAACATTATCTTTACCTTTTATATATACAACGTCAAAGTCATATTCCTGCAGGAATAAGCACCATCGAGTAAGACGGGGATGTTGCAACTTGCATGAAAGGAGGAATGATAAAGCTTGATGGTCTGAATAGACTTTAATTTTTCTTCCATAGATACAATAGTTAAATCGCCTAAAAGCCCATATTACGGCAAGTACCTCCAACTCCGTAACCGAATAAGACTTCTCACACTCTGGTAACACTCGACTCGCAAAGCTAAACACTTGGATTTGCTCGTGTCCATTTACTAATTGAATCTGAAGAAGACAAGCGCCGATACCCACAAAGGAAGCGTCTGCAGTAATACAAAATTGCTTATCCATCTGAGGATGATGGAGAATGTTACTGTTAACCAGACTGTCTTTAATTTTCTTAAATCCGTCTTGGCATTCCGGCGTCCAATTCCAATGTGAATTCTTTTTTAAAAGGTTGTGAAGAGCGGGATTGTTCAATACCTGATTGGGAACAAAACGTCTGAAAAATGACGTAAGACCGATAAATCCTCTCAGTTGCCTTTTTGTAACAGGGGTTGGAAAGTTTTTTATAGCAGACAATTTTTTCTGGTCAGGTTTAATTCCTTCAGGGGTGATGATGTGTCCTAAAAATTTAATTTAACTTTTTCCAAACTTGGATTTCTTAAGGTTTGCTGTAACACCATACTCTCTGAATCGTTGAAATATCTTTTGCAGAAGGGCCACATGATCTTCCCAATTTCTCGATGCTACAAGAACGTCATCCACATAGACTGTTACCTCATCTAAAAGTTCAGGACCTAGTACATAGTCAAGGGCAGAAATAAAAATTCCGGAACTCACATTTAGTCCAAACGGTACAACTTTGAAATGGTAAGATCTACCTGCAAATATAAACGCAGTGTACTTCCTAGACTCCTGCGCAAGTTTTACTTGCCAGTAACTGCTTTTCAAATCAAGGGTACTCAAATACTTAACTCCATGAAACTTCTGCAGATGCTCTTCAAGAGCCTCTGGTCTCGTTCTTATGGGTACTATAATTTTATTGATTAATCTTGCATCTAGGACTAGCCTTACGCTACCATCTGATTTTAGTACAGACAATAAAGGACTCGAATAGGGTGAATGAAATACTTCTATCACATTCCAGCGTAACATTTTCCTGATCTCGCACTTGACAGCTTCGCGTCTCGCGTATGGAATGGAGTAGCTTGTTCTACAGTAGGTTGAATGGGGCAGGACATCCATTCGATATTCAAAGCCTTTTATTAGTCCAGGTTTCTTAGAAAATACTTGAACGTAATCTGTTAACAAATTGTAAAGCTCATTCTTCTGTTGTTTGGATAATTCAGTGGACTCACTAGCTATACAGTATAATTCATTCTGGCCGGGAATTAGGTCTTTATACTCATCGTCATTAACACTTTCAGGATCTGTCACGTCTTCTGTCTGACTGTACTGTTGTCTTTTAGTCCATGTCCGTACTGCTATTTGAAGCACCCCAAAGTTTGTCTTCACCTTACTTCTTAACAAATTTACAGTTACTTGTTGATGGCTCGCTACTAGAGCACAGACTCCACACTCGATGTCAGTTTTAGCTTTCGTCTGCCTCAAGAATTCCATACTCAGGATACATGGCACTGATAGGTTTTTAACAATAAGAAAAATGCACGTTACTGAAATAGACTCTATCTGGATTTGAAGCTGAGTCTGAAGATTTACACGTTGTGTTGGTGGACCAATTGCTCCCGATACGGTGCAACCTTGAATTGGAAGTGATAAAACTTTGCATACAGAGGATATTTGCTTAAATAAACATAAAGATAAGACATTTATATTAGCTCCTGTATCTATAATAGCTGTTACTGGTATGTTGGCAATTGATACTCTTATGGAAGCTTGAACTTGTTCGTCCCATACGTCATCATTGTTTTTCGTCTCAGTGTCTGCTACTAGATCATCCCGTAAGTTTGTCTCTTTGTCATACCTAATTGCTTTAATTTCGTGTGGACTAAGGGACAGGGTGCCCCCATTCAAACCAGCAGCATCCTCTAGGAGGCTCAAAGGTGCTGCTTTTAATTTTCCGCTCGACGCTTACTTTCCTGCTGATTTATATTTCTTAAAGTTTCTTCCGTCTGGGACTGGTGTTGGTTTTGTGGTACGAACTCGGTTGGAAATGGATCTTGTTGTCCTGGCGTATTCGCTTGCGCATAATAAATTTGCGTATTATGCGGGCGTTTAGGCTTCAGACTTCCCAAAGGTCCGTTCGCTTGTTGCGTGAAGTGTATATTTTGTGGCTGAAAGGTATTTTGCTGTGGCTTGTGTTGATTGTAACCGTTACTGAAAGGTGTACATTGGTTTCCACCTTGATTGTGCCATTTATTTCTTTTCCACTGACGATTTGAATCGTAAGACTGATCGTTTTGATAATTACCGTTGATCGGTTGCGTGTTTCCATATTGCTGGGGCTGTGTGTTATAATGTGCATTTTCGTACTGAGGTGGTGACGAATTATATATTGGATTGTATCTCTGGCCGTTATTGTACTTATTTTTGTATTTGCTGTTGGAGTACGTAGTGTGTTTATTTTTGAAACCGTTGTGGGGTTGGTACTGGCTGTCGCTGTGACGCGCTTTTGCTCGGCCACCATTGTTGTCTGCGTATTCTGTATTGTGCTGGTCGCCTGCACTGAAGTGGGCGTTGCCAACATCAACTCTAGTGTCCTCGTAAATCAGATCTAACGAGTCTAACAGAGATAGGAAAGTGTCCGTATCGTCCTCAGACACGTTCACTAACTTTTCTCTGATCGCAATCGGTAGCTTAGTTTTTAGAATCATAATAACGTCTTCGGCGGTGATCGGCGAATCCCAGAACTTGATTTTCGCTAAATACTTTTCAAAATATCTTCTCAAACTACCGCGCTTACTGTTAAACACTTAGGCGTTGTAAACCTCTTTTCTCAGGCGCTGCTGCACACCAGAACTCCAGAATTTAGCTAAAAACATATGTTCAAACTCTTTGTAACTTTTACAAGAGTCGACCATTTCGGTTCCCCACAAGGCAGCATCGCCTACGATAAATTCACCAACGAATTGAATTCGCTGGCGGTCACTCCAGCTATTCGGGAAAATTCCTGAAAAATTTCGGAGGAACACTATAGGATGAATTTCTCTTTTCTGTGGGTGAAAGGTCGGAAAAATACAATGTTTGATCACGCTTTCCTCCTGCATCAAACTGACAAAAGTGGGTGGGCTGGTACTCTGGTTAACTTGTGCTTCTATAGAACTATGAGTTTGAGCGTTATCAAATGGTGAACGGTAATGTACCTGCTGTTGTTCATTACTTCGTGGTGAATTATTCCAGTTTCCTGACACGGGAGGTGGGGAATTTTCAACTTGACATTTTAGTGTACGAACTTCGTCAACTATCTGTTGACGCCATTCAGGTAAATCTTGAGCTAACGTTCGTCTTATCTGGCCTAATTCTGACATCACCGTGTCTCCTGTTTTTCCAGGGGCTGCCAATATTTCAAAGGTCACGTTTTTGACAGTTTCCCTGAGTTCTTTCTTCACCTTGTTTTCTATGAATCCGTCTTTGTTTTTAATCCACTCTTGGTAGTGGTCGGACAATGCTTCAGCATGTGCCTTAACAGTATTCTTTATTTGATCCTCTACATTAAGAGTCTCAATCTGTTTGGAAAGATCATTAACAACATTCTCGATCGTGTCTACTGCGGTTTTAACTCCTTTGACCTCATCAGAGATTGCAGTATAATCTTCTTTTAAGGTCGCAGCTTGTTTTTGATATTCCATCACTTTTGAATTTATTTCTCCCTTTGCTGCTTCGATTTTCTTATCTAGCCGTTTTGAAAATCCTCTATTTTTGACTCTACTTCTGTGTCAATGTCTAGCCTTATGGTCGTGATCTGACTACTGATTTGGCTTTGGACATTACCCAACAGGGTATTTAAATCAGCTGTTATGTCTGCCTTTAGTTCGGCCTTTACCGAATTTAACCGTGTATTTAGGTCATTTATCTCCGTTTGCAGATCTATTTTTACCGAATTTATTTCTGTTTTCACTGAATTTATGTCTGCTTTCACTGAGTTGCACAGATTTGTAAGGACCTGATTTTTCTTATGCCGTCTTTCGGCCTTCTCTTTTTCTTCGCGGACCTTTTCATCTAATCTTTCCTGTTTTTGGCTTTCGAACTTGCGTTCCATTATTGCTTCGATCATTGCAGCCAAGTCATTTTTTTCAAAAGCGGGAATAGTTTCCACACTAGGACCAGCTTCTAAAACTTCGGTCGAGGCTGCTTCTGCCTCTGCTCGTGTACCTATCGCGCGTGATCGTAATGGATAGTGAGGTCCATTCGCATCACCGCTGTCGTCTGGTTTTGTTTGTGTCCGCTGTTTACCGTCAGCGATGTTCATGAATTATTTGTCAAACGTCAAAATGCTACAGATATTGTTTGTCACTGCCGTCAGTCGTTTCTCTGTGACGTAGTGCTATGGCTTACTGTGACCTAAGATGAAATTTTAACTCTGGGTAACAACTGACGTTCATGTACGCCAAGAAGACAAGATGGTTCCTGCTAATTACAAACAAATGAAATATCACACGTTTTACCAGTTTTGAGCGTAGTTATGCGCCATATCGTAATTTTTTTTTATGCACTGACAACAGTGGTACACTTTCACTGAATTTAACCACATAAGAATGGACTATGGACAAATTGAAATAAAGCTGTTTCAAGGCAAGGAAAGACAGGTTTACGTTCTGATCAACTCGAAAGACGCTACGTCACTACGAAAGCTTGGCTACTGCGTATAAAAATTTCACTTACTATGGCTATCTTGATGGTGATACGGATGAATACTCGCGTGTTTTGGTAATTCCATCAATCGTTCTTCTCAATTAATTAAAAGGTTTTCCCACTTCTCTTTCTCGGTTGAATTGCATCCACATGAAAAAATGAAACAGTTATTAGAACAAGCACTGAAAAATTTTTAAACACATACATGAAATGATTTTTGATCAAGTCCCTGTTCGAGCGCCAAGTGTAGCGTTGCTCTTGGGGGACGAAAATAAAAAGAATTGTTACTTTTTTTTTCAATGTCGAAAAGGTGAATATTTGGTGGGCCACTTGGCAACAGAATCAGGGATTTATTACGCTATTATAATAACATACGTTGACCATTAAATACCTGAATAAGAGCAGCATATTGATATATATATTTGAGATCGTTCGGAAGAAACATTGTCATTTCTGTGCATTTTTATAGTCGCGATGTAGTCATACCCGGATCAACACTAAGGGGCCAGAAGATTTATAGACTTTAAAAGAAAAGCAACACTACACAAAAAAGTTGGTTCAGAAATAATAGGAAAGCGATAATGTTCCTTCTGCCTCATGCTGCGTTCGGCCCATCAGCGTGATCGTAATTTCTGGTGATGAAGTAACACAAAATAATTATAATTCAAGTAAATGAGGAGATGGAATCATCAAGGTTAATTTACGAAAATAAGCACACTTATCTTTAACACACGTTTTTTTTTAATGCTACGTACCTTTTCATATTAAATTACAATAGATGACCATTGTGGTTAAATACTTTATACATAACAGTCAAAATGTCCTATTGATGCTGTCTGTTCGTAATCAGTTACAAGAAGGTACATGTTTTCTGATTGAGAACAAAAAAAAAAAAAACATTTAGCATATTTACTCAATATTTTCACACAGAATATAACATACAGTTACGGAACGCAGCAAGTCGGTGTCCGCCTCGCATGGAATACAAACAGTAAAAGGTGAGGCGCCAAAATCTTCATTTGTCTTGAAACAACAGAATTCTTTTTTACACCATTAATCGATTCATGTATATAGAGATTTTACTGGCACCGCGCAAGAACGGCAAAGATAAAGAATAATAGATTCTGTCGCTGCTATGCGATGGTTCATTTCTTTTACTTTACAATTGTTCGATAACTTTAGGCCATCAGGCGTGTACTATTGAGCGTATATTAATGTTTGTGAGGCGAAAATTACTAATATTACACAGTCTAATGAGTACACAGTATGGTTTGAGAGTAAATCGGAGAAAGACGAAGGTAATGAGAAGTTGTAGAAATGAGAACAGCGAGAAACTTAACATCAGGATTGATGGTCACGAAGTCAGTGAAGTTAAGGAATTCTGCTACCTAGGCAGTAAAATAACCAATGACGGACGGAGCAAGGAGGACATCAAAAGCAGACTCGCTATGGCAAAAAAGGCATTTCTGGCCAAGAGAAGTCTACTAATATCAAATACCGGCCTCAATTTGAGGAAGAAATTTCTGAGGATGTACGTCTGGAGTACAGCATTGTATGGTAGTGCAACATGGACTGTGGGACAACCGGAACAGAAGAGAATCGAAGCATTTGAAATGTGGTGCTATAGACGAATGTTGAAAATTAGGTGGACTGATAAGGTAAGGAATGAGGAGGTTGTACGCAGAATCGGAGGGGAAAGGAATATGTGGAAAACACTGATAAGGAGAAGGGACAGGATGATAGGACATCTGCTAAGACGTGAGGGAATGACTTCCATGGTACTAGAGGGAGCTGTAGAGGGCAAGAACTGTAGAGGAAGACAGAGATTGAAATACGTCAAGCAAATAATTGAGGACGTAGGTTGCAAGTGCTACTCTGAGATGAGGAGGTTAGCACAGGAAAGGAATTCGTGGCGGGCCGCATCAAACCAGTCAGTAGACTGATGACCAAAAAAAAAAAAGACCTATTTCAGTAAACTCCCAGCCACAATCACACGTTTGGAAGAAAAAGCAATGCCTCTATTATCTGCCCTTGAGGTCTACGAAACAGTTGTCGGGGACATACCAGGAGAAATAGGAAAGTGTCTTCGCAACAGAATTGAGAAATCTGAAGCAAGATATCCAGGTTTAATGTTTCTTCGGGATGTGAATAAGGTTTACAGGGAGAATCTGAAAAACAGCTTAATGGTTCTGCTGTAAGTGACATAGCCTCTTTTCGATACTGTCCTGTGACGTCGTGTGATGTAGAGAGATCTTTCTCTTCGTATAACAATATTTTAAGTGACGGGAGGAAACCATTTCTCCCAGAAAACTGTGAAAATTTTTTAATTGTTTCTTGCAATAAAGGCAACTGACGCTAAAATAGACTAAGAGAAAGAGAGAAACAGAGGTTAATAAAAATTACCTTTGTTAATTATTGTTTTAAGAATAATTGTCTAATCAGATTGATTTCGGAGGATTAAAAGATGTGAGAAAGTTAATGTTGTGGATTGGCAGGAGCCAACCCACGGAGTTTGGAGGAAGCCGAAAGGCACGCGTTTAAGCTCACGCAGGTTGGCGTGAGGTCTGGAACAGGACAGTGAATTTAGACTAGAAAAAAAAGGATGTAGCTGGTGGAATACTTAACTTTAATCCATTAATGTTGAACGTAGCTCTTGTCTGTACATTCTTTACAATATCAATAGCAACTGATAATGGCGCCTTGCTAGGTCACAGCAAATGACGTAGCTGAAGGCTATGCTAACTATCGTCTCGGCAAATGAGAACGTATTTTGTCAGTGAACCATCGCTAGCAAAGTCGGTTGTACAACTGGGGCGAGTGCTAGGGAGTCTCTCTAGACCTGCCGTGTGGCGGCGCTCGGTCTGCAATCACTGATAGTGGCGACACGCGGGTCCGACGTATGCTAATGGACCGCGGCCGATTTAAAGGCTACCACCTAGTAAGTGTGGTGTCTGGCGGTGACACCACAGTTAAAATAATGAATCTTTTTTATAATGCATATTTTAAAGTTTTTAGAGCATATTTATCACATTTTTAATGCATAGATGCATGCACATATTCATACTTTTCAGTGCATATAAATCCGAGCACTGGTCATAACATGTCAGAACCACTGCATCAAGATGAAAAGGCACTGCCTACAGTTACAATGTATGCTCCACAGGAACACATTGATTAATTTTCTCCGTGAACATCTGAGAGATTTTGATGTGAGTTTCACAGCAACCAATTATCGAAACCATTATCCTAGTAACAAATTTTGCTAGCCTGTAGATAGGATAGCCAACAGCACAGACAACTGTTCTCAATCGGTTGCCTTGCTTAGACTATAGTTATTTCCTACGCCTGGGATGTCTAAGAGCTTGGGCTCTAAGATTTTTCATTGTATCCTTTGGGTAAACCAGAATTCTTCAGAAGTGCAAACGTTTTTCTAATGTGTGACAAAATTGGGTCACGTTTTAGTTGAAACTTCTCTGCGATGTTCGGAAAGAAACATCGTTTTTGCGGACTTCAGCTAAAGATATCTTTGTACTTGTTTGTTCGTATATGCTAAGCACATAAAATTGTGTGTGAAGTTTAACTGTGTGAGCTTACACAAATGGACCATAAAAAAACTAAAGTCTTCCAAATTTCGCCAGTAACTATATATATAAATGGATAATCAACAAAAAATTGCGTATATTTTACATATTGCGGTAAAGTCAATAGCACAAAGCAGAACCTCGAACTTCAAAAACATTACAAAAAACTCAGAGAATAACGCACTTCAATATGTGATTCGTTTCCCGAAATGCATAATGCAAAATATAAAAAAAAAAGAAAATCGTGACTGGTTACAGAAAAGTCATTTGAAAACAAACATAACTTCACACTGAATTAGAAGAAAACATTTCATTTATGTGAATGCTAAAATTCCTACGGTAAGAAATATGTGATGCTACAAATTATACTCAATAAATATGACTTATATGTGATTTTGATCGAAATATAATTGTTCTGACTCTTAGGTAATACAACTAATACACCTATATTATGATTTGGTTTTAGTTATTGATAGTTCTGCTCATATAGTTCTTAAAAGTGTTCGTATGTTACACCATAAATGAATTAATAGCCAAATTAGAGTGATAGTTAATGAAAGACGCACTCAGTACTGGGGGGAAAACAAGACTAAACGCTCACATTCACGTCGCGTTCTTCGCTTTACGTGCTGCAAGTCACGAGCATGATATAGAGGAGTATCCCATTTGATCCGATCGGGATTATACCAGCTCAGCATAGCAACAGGCCGCGTAACCCGCGGTAATTGATTTACAGCAATCAGATCATTATGGAGCTCATCACGATACGGGTCAAATTCCGTTATAATTCGCACCGATAGTTAACATGAACTCGAAACATAGAGCTAACACACAGGGATGGTGAAGTATCAGTGAAGTGTCCTTATCTGTAATGGACACAGTTGCCGTAGCTTCCATAAATTCTCGTTACTCAAAAGCCGCGGAAAGGCTGCTGCGGATGTGTCGCTGGTACTGAACACATCGGTTCGTACACGTTTCGGGCCGATTCTAGCACCGCAGTGGATATAGTATCCTTTGGTACGACAATCAGTTTTCGCAGCCACACAGAGGTACCGTAACTTCAGATTTCAGACAAATGTAGACGCATGACTAAATAGCAGTCCTAAGAGCAAGTGAGATGAAAACTGATTTTGCTTTTCAGAATTCTAAAAATAAAAATTAAAACTACTTTCTTTTTTTCAATACAGTATATTCAGATTACTGAATATTCTCATACTTTTTACAAAACTGTTCCATCTTGCACCTGTCCTATCTGTAATAGCGTTTCGAAAACTGGTAAAGAGTGCAGTTCCACTTTCCACTGACAAGTTTGTGTGAAATAGAAGTCTCGAAGACGACTTTTATCCATAGCGTATGTAAGTAAGCTGTTTAGGTTTTTATGTTGGTAACGCCACGTAGCGCTCTGTATGAAAATCACTGACTGTGATGTGTGCAGTGTTTGGCTGATTTGCAATGTTGGAATATTTGCTATTGTAGTGTTAGGCAGTTAGATGTGAACAGCGCGTAGCGTTGAGCAGTTGGAGGTGAGCCACCAGCGGTGGTGGATGTAAGGAGAGAGATGGCAGAATCTTGAGAGCGGACGATCTGGACGTATGTCCGCCAGAAAAAGGAAATTTGTAAGACTGGATGTCATGACCTGACATATATATGACTTTTGAAAATCATTAAGGTATATACACTGTTTGTTCTCTATCAAAATCTTTCATTTGCTAACTATGCCCATCAGTAGTTAGTGTCTTCTGCAGTTAGAATCATTTATTTAGTTGGCAATATTGGCGCTCGCTGTATTGCAGTAGTTCGAGTAACGAAGATTTTTGTAAGGTAAGTGATTCATGAAAGGTATAGGTTATTGTTAGTCAGAGCCATTCTTTTGTAGGGATTATTGAGAGTCAGATTCCGTTGCGCTAAAAATATTGTGTGTCAGTTTAGTGATGATCAGAATAAGTAAAGAGAAATATGTCTGAGTTCGTTCAGTTTTGCTCAGCTGTTTCAAAATCAAATAGCATAAGAGGTTTATCAGCAAAGTAATTTATAATTTTCATAATGGGATTATGATTATGTGCAGTAGATCAAAACTGTTGTAACGCAACGTCTGTCACAACATACTTACTCTGAACCTCAGATCCAAATTGTAGACTAACGGAGGTATGAGGTTAACCGTCTCGGCACATGTGGGACTAAGTGCAGAGGACGATTTTCCGGGTCTCTGTATTCAAAGGCAGTACAAAACGATTCGGAAATCAGGCTAATGAGGTAGATGTTGAAGTAATAAGAAAATTAGAGTCTGGATTGGTTTTTGGTCTGATTTTAATGTCTCTTCGCATGTTTAGATAAACATACCGAACCCAAAGAGCACAGACGCTGAGTTATCATTTGGGTCCTAAGACACACTCAATGCACATGTAAATCCGCAGACGAGGCTTGTAGCGTGCCACACGCTATCATTATGACAGGTGTCATGTGTAACTTTGGTATGTGAATTTTTGGTATGTGAATCGAATGTAAGCGAGCAGCGATGTGGTAAGCTGTATCGCAGAAGTTAAGCTAACATCTTTGAGCTGCACGAGGGCGCAAGGGAGCAGTCGAATTTTAGCTGTATTTGAGTAAGGCAGACAGTGTGTACCTCTGGTAGCGAGTGGAGCCGAAGTGCAACTGTGTTGGAGTTAAGCTGATAATTTTAAGCAGTATTAGTGAAGAAGCTATGGCGGTATTATGATTCAAATTAAAATTTATCTTTTGTTTGGTCAACATGACTATGAAACTAACTTGTGAATGAAGAAATCTAGTGGAATGTGAGGTAAATGCAATAATGATGTTATTCTTTTTTACTATTGCTTCGCCATCGAACGAACTTGGTTATTGTACTTGAAGCTGTCAGATTTGAGAGATTGGAAAGGGTATTGTTTGGATGTTGAGAAGCTCATTAAATTTAAAATTTTGCGCAGATTGAAGGTAAGGGGAAAATATTTTGTGTCATTTATTCAAGCAGGGCAAACTTACGTCATACAAAGAGAGTTTTTGTGATGAAATTTTGCCAAAACAGCTACTCCAGGTTTCATGTCCAAGTTATTCAGGCAGTTTGTACTGTTCCAAATTCTTTCAGTCAGATTGCTAACTCTTACTGTATGAAAGACTACCCATTTCATAAATTTTATAGTGCAGCTTGGCCCACACATTATGATAGTACAAGTTTAATTACGTCAGTTCGTTCATTATTACGCTTCAGGTTTACAATGGGAAACGATTACTTCAGTCGATATTTTTGTTTATGCAGATAACTTCATATTACGTTTCAGGCTTGCAATGGGAAACGATTACTTCAGTCCATATTTTTGTTTATTCAGATAACTTCAAACATATTTGTTATTGTAATAGATAACTTTGAATTAGATAACCAGAGGGAACAGTCACACTGGCTTAACACTCTTGGAGGGAACGGATACAAGTAGTTGCCGGCTGCTGTGACAGCAGTTCTAGGCGCTTCAGTCCGGAACCGCACACCTGCTACGGTCGCAGGTTCGAATCCTGCCTCCTGAATGCATGTGTGTGATGTCCTTAGGTTAGTTAGGTTTAAGTAGTTCTAAGTCTAGGGGACAGATGACCTCAGATGTTAAGTCCCATATTGCTTAGAGCCATCTGAAGACGTAGTAACGTCTAACGATTGTATTTCAGACCGCGGCTCAGAAAAAGGACCGAGTTTCTATCTTCCAAGCTGAATCCTTAGGTTCAGCTACACGGCACTATGGAGGAGACAACATATAGGTAAAAGTACAATGGGAAACCGCCAATCACTATCCAGAGATATATACTGGCAAATTTTTGCAAATGCTTTTTTGTGCACAAGACTGAGTACACTAGTCACCTACTTCCGGCTGTCGGCTGGTGCTCATCCAAGGCGCTGGTTACGATGGACGTCAGTGTCTAGAATTGCTACTGGCAGGAACTGCTTCAGTTGCCGTTTGGTGGCCTCGATAAACTCCGTTTGGGAATATTTTCTCAGAAATGGTACGTGACTGCCTCTCCTTTCACGTCGAATTCGCAATCAACAATCCCCTAATCGACCGTTTCGTAATGCGTATAAGCCCATACCAAACTGGCACAGCATGTCTCCATCTAAGTCACTTAGCTTCCTCTTCATATTCATACCTAGATGTTTTTTATTTTACTGGAGGACCTTCATTATTCGGTCACTACGAAGCGCTTTTAAATGTATAAGGATCAACAAGAGTAAAAGTGGAATAAGTTTATTTATGGGAACCAATAGGTTTATGTATGGAATCTATGTACTAGGTTACAATATATGGATTGCACGTAGTTGTTCATTAGGTACCTTGAGCCTCTAACTGTGTCGTGAAATATCTGACGCAAATATTTTAGACCATGGCATACTGTAAATAATCGCCGGAACAGTCGATTGAAACTATACCTGCGCTTAAAAGTTCAACATGCCTCATCATTTACCTCGATACAATTCATATGTAGGATTTATGCAAGCTGGATTTAGATATGTGGTGTATCAGCTAGTTCGCTTATAATTTTGTACGTGCGGGCGTTATGCTAGCAGTCGAAGTCAGTTCGGTAATTAAACAAATCGGTGAATTAACGTGTTTGTATTTTTTATTGAAAAATTCGTAAATTAAATCAACTAACTTTTTTCTGTGCATCAAATATATAACAGGAACCTTTCCAATAATTATACTGAAACTGATAATGTATTTTGTACACTTATTTTGAGTTATATCTATTCACAAGCGTCGGCAGACGCATGCTGTGTAAAGCACCAGTAACGTGTTAGAACTAACGGCTAGAGGACGTTTCGGAAATGAACTTGTAGAGAGCGGCTGTAATCTGCAGGTGTTTTATCTTCATGAATTGGAAGGAGTCATTTATTATAAATATGTCTGAAGAATGTTTTTTGTTATTGAAATACCAGTGATAGTGACTCAATATTAAAGCCGCCTGCACCTACACTGGTCTTGGAGGTAGTCATTTCGAGAATCTGCGGTGCCTTTCACCTGCAAGTGGTACTGATAGATACCACTCGCAGCACCTGCTCTGCTGAGAATGGAAAACCCAAGTCCAAAACCATAGCTTCTTTAATGTATCTTGATAGCTGAGCAGGAGGTATGTGTCGCTACAGTTAGAATTCGTGAGATAAATAGCTGCTTTAAGTTATTTTCTTGAACCAAAGTGAAACAAGTAATCAAATAATTTATAAGATGACAAAGTATTTAATATCATTCAAAACTCAGTATTTTTATCTAGTAGATGACGGTTTTCAGGTAAAAGTGAGTTTGATGTTCTATAAAATCTAGACAGTGTCCCTCGATATTACTTCTGTATCATCTACGGAATAAGAAACATCGGTGTTGCGAGATGTACAACACACTTCGCGCACTATACTCTTTTCAGTGTTGACATCTGTACGCCTGATGATGATGTCACTGACAGACCCGTCGCACAAGCAGTTAGAAGTAGTAACACATACACACTTCCACACCTCTACGCTAGCCACTTACGCACAGAAGCATAGTGTAAGTGCTGGGACTTACTTAAACCTCCTTGTTCCTGACGCCCTATCTCTAAATGTATACAGCTTGTGACAACATTACTTAGAATTTTATTGGGCTCCAGCAAGAATAAAACTCACAGATGAAAGTGCTTTCCAAGTCTGAGGATCATCCTATGCTGTCTCATCGAAATATAGTATCAGCATTATACTGGGAAAGAGCATTAATGTAAAAACCCTTCTCTTTATCCAGTATGACTCTCCAAAACTAAGATAAAGTACAGTGTTGTCTCATTGCGATAACTGCTTAGTTTGTGTTATATTCTCTACTCATCCATTTATAACATATCAATACACAACAAATAAGCAGTGAAAATATTTGTTTACTTGTAGTGAAAAAAATTTATTACATGCTAACTGACATCCTTTTTATATTATATCCTGTTTATGACATATGTTCAAGAAGTGGTCATACATTTCGTACTTCGTCCAAAAATTAGAGGTAGTTATCATAGACGGACGAAACTCAGTAATAGTGATAGCAGTAATAAATTATTAGCACTCTTTTTTCAAACAGTAGAGTGGAGACAGCTTACGAGTAAGAAAATATAAATAGTGGGCTATAGTAAAGAATACTTTAGGGAATGGACTGAAACTAGGGAAGATAAGTGCTGTAACGCAGGTGCAGCAGAGATGAACTGCTTAGAAAGGCGAAAAAAACAAGTATGAAAGGAAGAAGTGAGCGTTAAACAAACGGAAATGACCTACGTGTTAACTTTTGTGTGAGCTATAAAGATGATGGCAAAGAAGGTGCTTTCGAATTTTCTCAGACAAAACAGAGTTTTCAGTTGGGCCTAGAACGGAGCCAAGCGTATATCAGAGGCGGGAAACATAATTCTGAAGAAATTTTTAATGTTTTGTTTTACCGATGGGTTTACTCAGACAGTAGTAATCTTGTCTTGTGATTATGAAATGTAAAGGTCGTATAGAATGGGAATTCGGTGAGGTAGAGAGAAAGCACGGTAGTCACCTTACTTTTTCCTTCACAACCATCATAACTGGACTCTTCAGACATTGGCATAAACCGACGGGCGTATGTTGCACACGTAGTGCATGGTTTGACCAAGTCGCCAATATTACTCTACTGGATTTCATCGTAATAGTTTACGTTATGTAATGCTAACTGCACAAGTTTCTATTTCATGACCAATAGAAATACGATTATGTTTCGAAATCTTAGAATGGAATGGCAAGAAATTGATGAGAATTAAGATCTGCCCCGGTTAAGTACTTTCCTAAAACAGTATCCTGATTATTCTTGCTTTTTTATAAGCTTTGGGGTACCTTTAAGCAGAATGTGGGATTGTTTAACTTGCAATGAGGTAATTTCTGTCATTACAGTGTGAAGGTGTCCATAGGATATAAAAGAAATACGTACACAAATTTTACGTTGTTTACGAGAGATAGAGAAGAAACTTTTATATGTGACAAATACGGCACAGGTGCACCGGTTCCCCGCTAGGTGTCCAAGTAGTAGCTTTCCACGCTATTGGTGTTCAGATAAGGTGTTCAAACTGCTGTGTGATGCATGTTATTTCAGGGATATTGCTGAAACTGTCGTACGTTTACATAAATGGACAACTGGCATCTGTTTGGTAGTGACTATGCAACACATTTAAACAACCACGTATGTTACGATACGAATAATAGCTGCAGCTTTATCCGAACGGGCAACTCATTGCTCTGGAGTGACTGTGTCATATCCTCCTCCCCCCATAAAAAAACAAATTGTGCTGCAGATCAGATTCCACTCTCAACATGTTGCATGTGAAGCAGTCAAAACAAATGTGAGCTTAGGGAAGTACAGCATCAAACTCTTAAAGGACCCCTATCGAGGAAGTGGTCCACTGTACATCGACAGCGAAAGCAACACCTCACATCACAAGCACAGTTCTGTATGCTGACGATTCTCCTTCAGATTGATACGGTAGCATATGCCTATACAGCAGAGTGGTGGAAGAGAAATATTATAAGCCTTTGTTACGGCAATATTCTGGAGAAAAATTGATGGTTCCAATAAGCGGTAAATTAATATCATCGTGCTTTCACAATTATCTGCATTAAGGCCTTGAATGAAAAACTCCATAAAATGAAAGTGGAAATTGACCGCTAGAAAAAAATATCATTTATTGTACTGCATACATTTATTGTACAGGGAATTCCAATTAGTGCCGGGGTGTGCCTTTTTCCGGCTAGCCTGCTCCTTTTGAGACATTCCAATTAAAATAATGAACACGAACAGCGACGGACGACCTTTCGGGCAGTGGCAGCGCCCGCTTGGCCCCCGCCTGAGTGAGGTCTTCATTATCTGGCGACGCGGCGTCGACGTCGGCACCGTCACTGTTGCGGCGGGTAAATGTCGCATTGCCGACCGCCGTTCCCTTGCACTTCCCTGCTCTTGTTCTGTACCATTAATTCCAGCATCTGCTCTGTTTCTAGCAAGTTCAGCGTTTGGTACTGTAATGGAAAGAATCCAGACTCAAACGAAAACCAATTTTAAGTACAGATGCAGTCAGCATGAACCTCACAAGCTTCTCAGGTAGTCGAAGGGAATTAATTCGAATAATCGATGAACAAATAGAAGTACCACCAGTGAAGATCATTCTATGAAGGGAACTGCAATTAATCTGCGCAAAAGCTACCAAAGACAAATATATTGCTTTCTAATTATCTGCCTACATCAGATGGCTATACTTGGATGTTCGTTCTAATTAAGATATAGCAATGTCCGCCTCAGTAGCTGCGCGGTCAGTGCGGCGAATTGCTAGCCGAATGGACCCGGGTTCGCTTCCCGGTTGGGTCGCATATTTAAAAAAAAATGGTTTAAATGGCTCTGAGCACTATGGGACTTAACTTCTGAGGTCATCAGACCCCTAGAACTCACAACTACTTAAACCTAACTAACCTAAGAACATCACACACATCCATGCCCGAGGCAGGATTCGAACCAGCGACCGTAGCGGTCGCACGGTTCCAGGCTGTAGCGCCTAGAACCGCTCGGCCACTCCGGCCGGAGCAGATTTTTCCGCTCGGGCACTGGGTGTCGTATTGTGACATCGCATTGTTTGAGAGTGCTGTATTTCACAACCAAAGGAAATTCGAGTATATTTCGAAGTTTTAGAATGAAATGCTAAGAAACGGAAGGTCTCAACACTCGTTTAAGTACTTCTCTGATTATTGTTGTTTTTTTCTCTCATAGGCTTTGGGGTACTTTTAAGCAGAATGAGGGACTATTTATCCTCCTATGATTTAGTTTCTGTCACTACTTTGTGAATTGTTTACAGTGTACTAAGGAAAAAGGAATACAAATTTTAGAGTGATTAACTAAGAAAGAGAAGAAACACGTCCCGAAAGCCAATGAAATGCAAAAATAAATAAATAAATAAAAAACATGTAGGAGACATTAAACTCATCTACATAGCACAGAAAATATTTTACGTGTACCTTTCAGACGTCCATTAGATCATGTACAGTTATTAAGTTCAACGACCCTGTCTTACGCCCTTCGACTCTAATTCTTCCTTTTTGGGTCTTGCACATACTACATACTATCCGTCTCTCCCTATAGCTTACTCCAATTTAATCAGAGTTTCGAACATCTTGCACCATTTGACGTGGTCCAACACTGTTTCTAGGTCGAGAGGTCGTACGGCTGTGTCTTGGTTTTTCTTTAGTCTTGCTTCCATTACTAAGCGCAATGTCAGAAGTACCTCGCTAGTCCGTTTACCTTTCCTAAAGCCGAATGGTCGCCATTTAACACATTCTCAGCATTCTTTTAACTTCTTCCGTATATTATTCTTGTCAGCCATTTGGATGCATGAGCTGTTAAGCTGATTGTGTGATAATTCTCGCACTTGTTAGCTCTTGAAATCTTCGGAATTGTATGGATGGTGTTTTCCCAAAAGTCAGATGACATACCATTTCTCTACGCACCATTTTCTAGTACAGCGTTATACGTGCTAGCCATGAAATACATATTGGCATTGCTCCCACTTAACTTCATAATCGCGTGAAGTGTGAGATGAAAATATACCATTACAAATATATTAACATCGTGATATGTCGTAAATTTCTGTTTTTGTTTTTCAGTGTGAAATATTTTATGCAATTAAACTGACAATAAAAACATTTCCTCAAATACAATTGCAAAAGGTGTCAAACGGAAATAAGCTCTTTATATCTTTTGTAGTAAAACAAATGAAACTGGACTTCAATTACTCTGGGCATTCCATGGCGTCTCTTGTCGTCTGGCTGTTGTAAAGTAGTTTTTATGAACCGTAACTTAAGATAGAATATCAGATATGATTTTGAAATGCTTGATTGCAGTATCGAACCTGATCTTACACTGAAGAGCCAAAGAAACTTGTACACCTGCATAACAGTGTGTAGGGCCTCTGCGAGCACGCAGAACTTCCGCAACATGACGTGTCGTGGACTTGACTTATGACTGAAGTAGTGTTGGAGGGAACTGACACCATGAATCCTGCAGGGCTGTCATAAATCCGTAAGACTACGAGGGATGGAGATCTCTTCTGAACAGCACGTTGCAAGGCGTCCCAGATATGCTCAATAATGTTCATGTCTAGGGAGTCTGCTGACAAGTGGAAGTGTTTAAACTCAGAAGAGCGTTCCTGGAGCCACTGTTTAGCAGTTCTGGACGTGCAGGGTGTCGCATTGTCCTACTGCACTCACCAAGTCCGTCGAAATGCATAATGGACATGAATGGATGCAGGTGATCAGACCGGATGCATAGTTACACGTCACCTGTAAGAGTTGTATCTAGACGTATCAGGGGTCCCATATCACACCAACAACACACGCCCTGCACCATTACAGAGGCTCCACCAGCTTGAACAGTACCCTGCTGTCATGTAGCGTCCATGGATTAATGAGGTTGTTTCCATACCTGTACACGTTCATACGCTCGATACAATTTGAAACGAGACTCATTCGACCATGCAGCATGTTTCCAGTCATCAACAGTCCAAAGTCGGTGTTGACGGACCCAGGAGAGTCGTAAAGCTTTTTATCATGCAGTCATCAAGGGTCCAAGTTTGGGTCTTCGGCTCCGAAAGCGCAAATCGGTGATGTTTCGTTCATTGGTTCGCATGGTGACACTTGCTGGTAGCCCAGCACTGAAATCTGTAGCAATTTATGGAAGGGTTCCACTTCTGTAACGTTGAACGAGTGTCTTCAGTCGTCGGTGGTCTCATTCTTCCAGGACCGTTTCCGGCCGCAGCGATGTCGAAGATTGATGTTCTACCCGCTTCCTGATACTCACTGTACACTCGTGAAATGGTCAGACGGGAATTTCCCGCTTCATCACTACCTCGGAGATGCTGTGTCCCATTGATCGCGCGTCGACTACAATACCACGTTCAAACTCATCTTGATAACCTGCCTTTACAGCAGCAGTAACCGAGCTAACAACTGCTCCAGACACTTGTCTGATGTAGGCGTTGTCGACCGCAGCGTCCTATTCTGTCTGTTTACATATCTCCCGTATTTGAATACGCATGCCTACACCAGTTTTTTTGGAGCTTCACCGTATAACATGAGGATAGAGCGACCGAACACAGTATGTGTTCTCTCTTTAACTACTCAATATCGCTCAGCGAAACTACCCTGAAATCGAGTATCCAATCATTTTCCTTAATTCCTTACGCATAATTTTTTTCGTAAGAATCGTGTTAGGTAGATGGGTTAATTGCCTTCGAAAAATGGAACCGGAAGCCGCTTCAATTGCTTGATGTATCGTGCCTCACCATACTAGTAGCCGGTAACCCGATAATTACGTGAATACGTAATTTACATCATATCACGATTATCTGCTATCATTTATCTACATTTTTTGTTCGTGTTTGCCGTCTTTGAACTTTCATTTACATCATTTCACGATTATCTGCTATCATTTATCTACAATGTTTGTTCATGTTTTCCGTGTTTGAACTTCCCTGTCACTTGTTACGGAACTAAAGTATAATCGGTATTTTTATTCGCCGTGACGTAACGGGAAAAATTTTCATAATAGTAATATCTTAGGCCTTTCTCTAGTACTACAAATTCTATGGGAAAACGCTTCACTGGGCATCTTTACGTGCTCACTGAGTGCTCTAAACAGAAAAGAGCGACGTGGTGCTAACGCAGGCATACTAGATACGCTGCTCAACGTATTTACGCAAAGATGCATGGAATTTCTAATGTGGTTCCCATTACGTGACCGATCGGATCTTAATAAACGAACATGCCTTGTATTTTGGACGCGTTGCCAGAAGGAAACAGGCAATTGAAACAAGAATTACTGAGAGAAAAGTCGACGACCGATAGCCTATAGGACGCGTACCACTGCAGTGAACACACTATATTAAGAGTCTGACCGGCATAGACTGTCAGCAAGCAGGACACCGTGCTCAAGCCAGAGCTTCAGGGTAACAGGTTGTCGGGAGGATTATCACGTAATGCCAATACACCCTTCGGGAGGTTTAGACTATAGAGACAGGCTTTTTGGAAGCAGGAAATTTTAAATATGGGTGACGTAGAAGGAAATGAGACAGGCTATCCTGAACCTCGAGTCTACGACTGAATGTCTTTAGTACAAAATGAATTTATTGTACTGTCTTTCAAGGGAACAAGTTCAAAAAATAGGCCAGTTGCAAGAAGAACTCGCGCACTTCGGGTTCCGTAAAAACTTAATTATGTATGTAGACAGTTCATCCATCTGAGGAATCGAGAATCCTGAGCATTTTTTTCCTGTTACAAAGTAAGAGCATATGGCCTATCAGACCAATTGTGTGATTGGATTGAAGAGTTCCTAGATAACACAACGCAGCATGTCATTCTCAATGGAGAGAAGTCTTCCGAAGTAAGAATGATTTCAGGTGTGCCACAGGGGAGTGTCATAGGACCGTTGCTATTCACAATATACATAAATGACCTTGTGGATGACATCTGATGTTCACTGAGGCCTTTTGCAGATGATGTTGTGATGTTGTGATGTGTCGGGAGGTCGTAACAAAAAATTGTACTGAAGTGCAGGAGGATCTGCAGCGAATTGACGCATGGTACAGGGAATGGCAATTGAATCTCAATGTACACAAGTGTAACGTTCTGCGAATACATAGAAAGATAGATCCCCTATCATTTAGCTACAAAATAGCAGGTCAGCAACTGGAAGCAGTTAATTCCATAAATTATCTGGGAGTACGCATTAGGAGTGATTTGAAATGGAATGATCATATAAAGTTGATCGCCGATAAAGCAGATGCCAGACTGAGATTCATTGGAAGAATCCTAAGGAAATGCAATCCGAAAACAAAGGAAGTAGGTTACAGTACGCTTGTTCGCCCACTGCTTGAATACTGCTCAGCAGTGTGGGATCCGTACCAGATAGGGTTGACAGAAGAGTTACAGAAGATCCAATGGAGAGCAGCGCGCTTCGTTACAGGATCATTTAGTAATCGCGAAAGCGTTACGGAGATGATAGATAAACTCCAGTGGAAGACTGTGCAGGAGAGACGCTCGGTACCTTGGTACGGGCTTTTGTTAAAGTTTCGAGAACATACCTTCACCGAAGATTCAAGCAGTATATTGCTCCCTCCTACGTATATCTCGCGAAGAGACCATGCGGATAAGATCAGAGAGATTAGAGACCACACAGAAGCATACCGACAATCCTTCTTTCTACGAAAAGTACGAGACTGGAATAGAACGGAGAACCGATAGAGGTACTCTGGGTACCCTCCGCCACACACCGTCAGGTGGCTTGCGGAGTATGGATGTGGATGTAGATGTAGATGAGTTACCGAAACCTATAGTAGCGATTTATAGGTCCCAGAGATTCTATACTTTCGAAAAATACAGGGTTATCAAAAAGAATCATGCGATTTAAAAAAAATTCGTAACTACTAAGTTATTTGAAATATGTACTACTGGACAATGCAAACTCTCGAGTTTTAGATGAGTTCCGCTATAGAAACAGTGTACGCCCATTTCAATTCTAGTGAAAAAGGTGTCGAGGCAACAGAAAGGATTTTTAGTTCTACGTTTTGCGCAGTGCGGTTCAGTAATAACTGTTCCGCATGATTTTCGTACTAGGTATGGTGTAGATTCTCATACAGCACAGAACATTAGAAGATGGCATGAACAATTCCGAGAAACAGTCTGTTTGTGTAAAGGCAAGTCAACGGGCCGTCCCCGAGAGTGTAACACAGGCGTCGAAAGCTTCCGCCATATTTTGACAAGGAGTCCGCAGAAATCCGTTGGGCCGCCCGGTGTGGCCGAGCGGTTCTATGCCATTCAGTCTGGAAACGCGCGACCGCCTCGGGCATTGATGTGTGTGATGTTGTTAGGTTAGTTAGGTTTAAGTAGTTCTAAGTTCTAGGGGACTGATGACCTCAGATGTAAAGCCCAATAGTGCTCAGAGCCAGAGCCCAGAAATCCGTTCGCCTTGCAACTGGACAGCTAAACATGCCGCCGGTGTATGTCCGGCGTGTGTTGCGTCGACTTTTACACATGAAATAATTCAGCTACTGCAAGCTCTTCGTGAAGGGGACAAATGAAAACGCGTGGCCTCCTGTAATTTCGTTCTTGGAAAGATGGAGGATGACAGCTTTCTTCCACGCTTAGTGTGACGAGGCAGTATTCCGTTGGAACAGAAGGGTGAAACGTCATAATGGGAGAATATTGAGTACAGAACAAGCACATGAAGCTGTACAGGATGAGAGGGACTCTGCAAAATTTAATGTGTTTTATGCAGTTCGACGGGAAAAGGTGTATGGTCCATTTTTCTTTTCCGAGAACACTGTTACAGGAAACACGTATCTCGATATGCTTGAGGACTCTCTTTTCCCGTAGTTGGAGACTCTTTAGAAAGACTTCATTTGCAACAGAACGGGGCACCGCCACACGGGAATCTGGAAGTGCGGGAATTCTTAAATCAGAGGGTTACTGAACAATGGATCGGTCGCACTGGACCAAATGATTCTGCTTTACATTACTGGCTAACAAGGTCACTGGTCTAGTCTGTCTGTGCTTATTTCTTGTAAGAGTTTATAAAAGACTCTGTTTCAGTGCCTCCGTTACCAACAACAATGAATGAACCGAAAAATCTCATAACAGCAGCTGTGGAAGCTGTAACTCAAGACCTGCTTGCTGCAGTGTGGGAAAAATCGAATACCGCATAGACATACGAGTATGCCGTGCAGCTCAAGGGGGGTGGGGCATTTTGAACACCTTTGAAAAGGTATGAAACAAGTTTATGACTTTCTCGTTCATGAAAAAATAAAAATCGTTCTATATGTTTATTAGTTCAGAAATATAGACGTGCCAAATCGGATAATTCTTTTTGATACGCCCTGTACTTTAATTTCAATAACGTAAATGTGACTTGAAGTCATGCAGGTGGTAGCCGACCTTTATTATAATAACAAAATATTCTCGATTCTGGTTGACTGGTTGGCAATGATAAAAGTCAAAAGTCAGGCAAGAAATGACTTTATTGCTCATATGGAGCATTTCGGAATACATCCGTCATCAGATAGCCAGGAGCGATTGCTGGACGTACATACCGGTATATGGCGTCCAAGCTGTATGTGAAACAAACATTCACAGCTTACTCAGATCTTTTTCATTGCAAGTTTGACTTCTGACGGCAAATTTAAAAAAAAATAGTATATTTTCATCTGACGTGACTACAATTTAAAAATTTTCAGATTTTTTCCTTTACTAATACTGTGAAACCTTGCTTCTTGCCAAATTTCGTGGTCTTAGGTCAACGGGGAGTTCCCTACAGTGTTTCAAAAAAATGGCTCTTAGCACTACGGGACTTAACTTCTGAGGTCATCAGTCCCCTAGAACTTAGAACTACTTAAACCTAACTAACCTTAGGACATCATACACATCAATGTCCGAGGCAGGATTTGAACCTGCGACCGTAGCGGTCGCGCGGTTCAAGACTGTAGCGCCTAGAATCGCTCGCCCACTCCGGCCAGCCCCTACAGTGTTTGGTTAGTGAGTTTATGGATATCAACGTATGTGAAAAATTACCGTATCTTTTGACTGCGTTGACTTAGAAGCTTTATTTTTCGACTCTGCCAAGGGACCATAGGCCTTATTACGTGACATAAGTTTCAATTTGATGCTTCTACCCTTCCTGAGAAAAACGAATTTAACAATCGCACTGAAGGACAGACAGACGGATAGTAAAGTTTTAGCATACAAGTTCGTTTTCAACGGCTGAGTTGCGGAACCGTAAAGGTAAATGCATCGCGTGAATAAGAAATTCCAGATTGCGAACATTCCACATGGCCCTCACGTTTATAATATCGTTTTCAGAATAGCTGTTTTTCCTATCACATAATTCGTGCAGCAGTGTGGAACGGCACGTAGGCTTCCTGTGGCGTACAGAAGCCGGAGCCGTGAGCAGCATGGGGACCTGCTGGCCTGCTTCTGCGTCAGCAGGTCACGCAGTTGCGGGTGGCGGCGCGTGCGTGACCCTGCCCGGGGCCGCGTCGCTCGCTGATCTGCGGCCGCCGGCCGCGTGTAGACGTCCGGGCGGACCCGCTGTCCTGGCCTGGCACCGCTTCCGTGCTACCAGCCAACGTGATCATCGCGTGCAAACTGCAAGCACCTGTTCGCGCTGCAAACATCGGTCTGGCAGGTTAAACTCACTACTGAAGCGGAATCGACATTCGCCCTTTGGACTCCGTTTACAGCTTGCGATATTGGGTAACGGCACCCATCGTTGGTGTGAATCTCAGCCTGTCATTTTCTACCACCATATCCTGCAAACGATGTATCAGCCGAAACAACAATATTCCATAAAAACGGATTTTTTGGGGGGCCTAGAGACGGTACTGTTGGTGATAGAAAGAGAGGTCAAGATCTCTGCCCAGCCTTTTGGCTAGGGACCATTTTCCTTCTAAACAGAGGGATCGTCTTACTTCAGGTACATTACATGGCAGCGTCAAAGCCTGAAGATAACAGACCTAATCCATCGTAAGCAAACTGAGCAGATCGATTGATTTGTACAGCTTCATGATGTAAGTAGGCTGTTTAGGTTTTTATATTGGTAACGCCACGTAGCGCTCTGTATGAAAATCACTGGCTGTGCTGTGTGCAGTCTGTGGCTGGTTGTCATTGTTGTAATATATGGTATTGTAGTGTTGGGCAGTTGGCTGTTAACAGCGCGTAGCGTTTCGCAGTTGGAGGTGAGCAGCCAGCAGTGGTGAATGTGGGGAGTGAGATGGTGGAGTTTTGAGAACGGATGATGTGGACGTGTGCCATCAGAGACAGTAAATTTGTAAGACTGGATGCCGTGAACAGCTGTATATATTATGAATTTTGAACACTATTAAGGTAAATACATTGTTCGTTCTTTATCAAAATCTTTCATTTGCTAACTACTCCAATCAGTAGTTAGTGCCTTCAGTAGTTTGAATCCTTTATTTAGCTGGCAGTAGTGGCGCTCGCTGTATTTCAGCAGTTCGAGTAACGAAGGTAAGTGATTTGTGAAACGTGTAGGTTAATGTTAGTCAGGGCCATTCTCTTGTAGGGATTATTGAAAGTCAGATTGCGTTGCGCTAAAAATATTGGCTGTCAGTTTAGTGTTGATCAGAATAGGTAAAGAGCGAAATGTCTGAATACGTTCCGTTCCGCTCAGCTGTTTGAATATCAAATAATGTAAGAGGTTTATCAGCACAGTAATTCATTAATTTTTCTAACGGGACATTTGAATGATTTTATGGAGGCACCATTTAGTTCATCGGTACTTCCTGAGAATACCCGAAAAATATGGTTTTTCGCTCCGAAAGCCGAGTATCGAATTCCAGAACGGCTACGCACAGCAAATGGCTGAATTATTTTTTTTTTTTTTGTATATTTCTAAGACTCATGTCTCAAGAACGTTGAAACTATTTTTGATATCATTACCCATTTCTGAGAAAGATAGGTCCAAAGTTCACCCACTTGTACTGTCATACCCGAACGACAGCTACTGCGTCTCGCCTCAAATGGTTCAAATGGCTCTGAGCACAATAGGACTTAACATCGGAGGTCTTCAGTCCCCTAGAACTTAGAACTACTTAAACCTAACTAACCTAAGGACATCACACACATCCATGCCCGAGGCAGGATTCGAACCTGCGACCGTAGCGGTCGCGCGGTTCCAGACTGAAGCGCCTAGAACCGCTTGGTCACACCGGCCGGCGTGTTTCGCCTTATCTGCATGCAGCCCACATAATGTACTGTTTTACAAGTCCTCTTTATCTCTTTGCAAATCAGTCGTTTGACTGTACGAAACGGTTACTACGAGAGCTCAGTAGAGAATACTCTTCTTTACGGTAATCACTCCATACGTAAATCGACAACACAATACTGTAAACTCTAGAAAATGCGTCGTTAGAGATCAGACAGTCCTTAACATTTGTATACTCAGTTTTAGTACAGTAAGTAACATTTTAAAATAACTATCACGCTCATTAGAACTGAGTTAACTACCTCCACCACAAAAGCTAATCCAGCAGTTCTAGAAAAAATTAGGTATCCTTAGGAACAAAAGATTTCAATAGAACGAGAAACCAGTCCACGTTGCAAATATTTTATCTGTATGCACTGTAAATGTACATTACACATTTTGTTGACGTCTTCGGAAATACCACTTTCGACTTCGTGATGGTGATTTGAAAATGGGCCTTGGCCCGAAACTAGTCGTTAAATGGAAAATAAAATATTAGTGATTTGGACTAGTCATCGAATGAAAATTGATGTATTTGTAACTTGGACTGGTTTTTGGTTCTATTGATGAACAAAATATGCTGACCCCAGTTACACCATCGTGCTGGAAGCTCATATACAAGAGATTTTGAAACAATATCTGGATTTCTGATGTTTTATGACAATTCGAAATATTTTTACTGTTTAAAAGGTTTTTCCCCACGACCCGCTAGTTTAGCCGAGGGCGCTAACGCGCTGCTTTCTGGGCTCATGTAGGCGTGCTAACCCCGGATCGCATCCACACGGCGGATGTGGCTTTTAGGCGGTTTTCCACATCCTACTAGGTGAATACTGGGCTGATCCCCATGTCTCGTCTCATTTCCACGACGGATGTGGCTTTAGGCGGTTTTCCACATCCTACTAGGTGAATACTGGGCTGGTCCCCATGTCTCGTCTCAGTTTCACGACTCGCAGACATTTAAAAACGTTCACACCATTCCGTGGCTTACACTAGCAGAGACATTTGGGGTTCACAAATTTTGTCCCGGTGGGTACGGGATGGCGACAGGAAGGGTGTCCGGCAACCCTCTGAAACTAACATTGCCAAATCCATGACAACAAGGCTTTCCCCGCGTTGGAGTGGGACAAAGGCCCACGAAAATAATTAAAATGTTTTTCCTACCTGTTAACCGTCGTTCCTGATATAAGTCTTTTGTCGTAGGATGGATGGTGAAATAACCAGTTAAAAGCATTGCGATTAATAGCATCAAGGGCTCTATGGAAATCTCAAAACTAACATCGTATCACCCGAAATTTCTCTGTTCTCATGGCCTATCAACTATTTGTGAACGTGTTAAGACATGCGGAACTGCTGCGCGGGGTGGCCATGCAGTCTATGGCGCCTTGCCATGGTTCGCGCGCGTTCCCACCGTCGGATGTTTGAGTCCTCCCTCGGGCATGGATGTGTGTGTTGTCCTTAGCATAAGTTAGTTTAAGTTAGATTAAGGAGTGTGTAAGACTAGGAACCGGTGACCTCAGCAGTTTGTTCCCATAGAACTTACCACAATTTTCCAATTTCCATGACGAATTTTATTTGTTTTGGATCTGCATTGAAACCAAATACCAATAGCCATTGTAATTAAGCAATGCTTTCGTGCCTGACCATGACTCGATCACAGCAACGTCCGTCATTCAAGACTAGACATAAAGAGCCGAGAAATATCGAAGGTCTCACCAGTACCGTTTCGCAAATATGAACTAGAAACTTTTTGTGCGCTATCTGGAATCATGTGAAGACCATTATTTGCCTGTTAAATAACCCGTAAAGACGTATAATACAAGTTAAAGTGACAAAGTATGCATCTTTAAAACGAAGTATCGTGATATAAAGTTTTGTGACGAGGACTCTAACACAGCACGTAGTCAAATGGTTAACTACGTAAAATCAAATGATAGACACCGAATTTGCTCACCTACAGCGAGATGTTTGAACTTGAAATGAGGATACAATTTCTTCAACTGACATGGAATCGAACCTGGCGCCTACAACCGTTGTTTTCTATCTACGAATTCTTTGCTCACCAGTAGTGAGATGTGTGCATGTTTAACTAGAAAGAACGGCACCTGCCGTTATTGTTGCTAGCACATGTAGAGATAGCAAACGGAAATTATTGATCACTAGTTGCTCGGTGTGCAAATGGTAAGGCTTGAAATAAAACCATGGATATTTTTGTGCCAACCAGGACCCGAACCAACTTATGTGCCTTTCGTGGAGACATAGAGCAGTTTGCCATCTTGGTGGAAACAACGAAATGATCGAACTATATCGTTGCGTGTGGGTCAGATACCACGAAAGAGCAGATCCGAATTCTAATCCCAGTCTAGCGCCAAATTTTGCAGAGTCACAAGCTCAAATACAGTAAGAGCCCTGTGACCTTAAATGACCATTGGCTCATTAAATAAAATCTCGCGTACAGACGTATGACACAAGTGACACCCAATCACCTGACCACGTTCGAAGTCCGTGAGTTCCGTGGTGCGCCACATTCAGCTCTCTCTCGATGTTTAATGACAACTGAGGTCGCTGATACGGAGTACCTGGCAGTAGGTGGCAGCACAATGCACCTAGTACGAAAAAGGTATGCTTTTGGGGGTGTCCAGGTGCTTTTGATCTTATGGTGTGTCAGCCCCTTAAGAAAAATTAAGGGGTAACGCCGAAAAAAAGACATATACTCTAGCAAAGAGTAGTGTGAACATAATATTTGGCCTATAGTGGCTCAGAAAGGGTGTTAGACCTTACGAAAACTCCTTGGGAGAATACATCGCAGCTGGTAATTTTTGCCAACAACTAAGACGTGCATCGGTCTCAGAGTAAGAAAAACTACCGATAATACATTATCACGTGTTGATACTACAAGATATCGCACCTTGAAGATATCCTTAAGAAAACATCCAGGAGTTTCAAAAGTGATCCCTCACCCACTTATTCTTTTGATCTGATTCCCTCAGTTGTTTATCTTTCAACTCGCTATCGAAAACCATTCATGAAAATTTCTCTAAGGACGAAAATACACTCTAAACCTGGTTCGACGACATTCTGAACCCAGTTCCAATAGGTAGACGTTGAACCGGTAAACTACCTAAGCGTGATCAGATTGTTTTAGATAATGCTAGGGAATATCCTGTACATGATTGATCTCTCTCGGATGTTTACTGTTGCGTTCAATAAAATAATGGACAACAGCTTTAAAATATGCACTGTATTAATTCGGATGAAATTCAGGCTTCCCCGACAGCCTTATGATGAATGTCTATTATAGTGAAACGTAAAGTATCTGTAACGGGAGCGTGCGTATATCAGCACGAAATAGTAACCTATTACTCATTGTTGACTTCGAAACAGTCTGTGTTTACTTGCTGTCCTGTGTCACAGTGTACCTCTGTGGTTTAGTTTTCCGATCAGAGATGCTGGTCGGAGGGTCTTTCACTGGAAGACTATTTAAGAGCGCGCGGCGTCTCGGCTGTTCTCGAGTCTTTCAGATTTGGTTCCGCGATGGTGCGAGGATACTCCGCGAGGTGTCGGGTCACATGGCTGCTGGCAGAGGGAGAGAGCGAGCAGGCGCGGTGCATTGAGCGGCGTGTCGTCCACTGTGAGTGTGCGGAGTGTTGTGCTCGAGTCTGAGGGGAGGGGCCGGTGTGAACTGGCGTTCACAAACAGCAGCCTCCGCTTGTTGGTTCCGTTGGTTTGGTAGCTAAAAGGCGGTTTAAAACATCACTGTGTCTCCCAGTCTGGTTACAGTAGAAGTATGAGTACAGTTACGCTAATACATACCACATTATATACTATTCTGTGCCATTTCACTGCTGAGCGTTTGTTATGAGACAGCTGGTTGGTCTAACTGATTTAATATTAGTAATTGGTTCATGTTGTACTGTTCAAGTCTCTTTCACTGTTAAGATATGTCTAGATTTCAGTTGCCTGTAATTTGGTTCGGTGTTCATATTTAAAGAACTACTTCAGATATTTCGTGCCTTAAAGGGAGTTCCTTTTACTTCCATTATGTATAGATTAGCTCGATAGATGATATCTGAATTTTTATAAATCTAGCACGATTAAATGGGCTGACCCTGGTGCTTTCTGTAAAATGAGGTGTTTTTAAACTAGCTCTTGACTTACTGAGTGTTTGTAGAATGTGAGTAACTGGTTTACACTGTTTGCAGTGCTGCTGATCCAGAATTGTTTCATAAAGTCAATTGCCTTTGCTTGCATTGGTCAAATAATTACTTGAAGTGTCTGGAAGTCACTCAAATTATTGGTTTGTTACGTTGGTATAAAAGCAAACAATCATCTATTGGTTTAATTCACAGGCGGCTTAATTGAAAGGTTAAAATTAAATAGGTTTGTGCTGTTCAATGCCAAACGATGCGGGATCGTAATATTTGTAAAATACTTGTAATTGTTTTCCATTGCAGATTTTCGGTGTGTGTGTGTGCGTGGGGTTATTTATGTTTGTTGCCGTTATTAAAGATCTTAATTAAGTGCTGTGACTTCTCGTCCACGCCTGGTGCTAACAGGTTTATGTTACAGGTACGAAAAATTAGTCTAATCAGAAGAGCCAAGACGTGCATTATTGTAAAGAAAAACGTCAACAAGTGCAGTGAAGGACCTACCATACGTAAATGCCAGTATTGTGCCAGTATTGTGGTGCATAACCCTCCCTCCCCAAACTCACACACAAGTTAGGTACTGTAGTTAACCCTTGGTTGTCAGTCGCTTCACAAGGATCGGTATCTGTTGTTTCATTGACTGTCTTGAGGGTTTTCCGAGTCAGTCATTTGTGAAAATTGAGTTGCAATGGTTTGTTTTAAGGAGAAACGTCATACTTGGAGATTCTTGGAATTCTATATACATTTTGTTAATTGTCAATATTATTTTACTCTCAGCAGCCAGTTAATAATGTTCTTTTAGTGCTGGTCCTCAGAGTTTGTTTAAAGTTTTGTGAACCGACCATTTGTGTTCAAGTGTTTAAGGCTCAGAAGAGACTAAGAATAAATTTGTTTTAAATTATGTTTGTAAAGTGGTTTGACACCTTACCACTCCCTTCCTATTATTTCAACGATGTTACCTCACAGCTAGCGAAATACTGCAGCGTTGTGCTCTCCATTATTGCTCCACTTTCGGCTAGGACAGACGATTTGTCAATGTAAACGACGAGAGTAACTACAGTTTCCACTTCAAATGACTTTCCTGGACTCAAAACCATAATATGATAACTTTATTCACACATGTGAAAATCACTCACGTTATGTAGTAGAAATGATACCCATATATCAAGTGAATTTTGTAGGCTACTTCTGCGTCATCCAGTCATTCATAAGGTTGCCAAACGTATCGTGTGTTGTTCCAACTTCTAGCGGGCAATACCAGACTTGAGCGTTCTAGGACATGGCTACAGTTCATGTCCCAAAGATGTGGCTGCCGAGCGCCGAAATACTCAAAGCATGTGTGAATGACCCTTATTTGCGTTTCTGCATCTAGGTTTCGGGACTCAAAGGCACCGACTGCAAACTAAACAATACAAGCCATTAACTGTCAGAATTATTTTTGTTTTTCTGTCTTTAGCATACTGAAATTACAGAGGTCATTTTTAAGACATGTTTCACGTTTTTAGAACATTTCCAGTAGTTATATTGTCAATGTTACTAATAGACAGCCAATTTTTCACTTAATAATATGCTTGTAAAATACTTTTTGAGATCGATGTTAATGGCACTATCCATGAATCCAAGCATACAAATGAAGATGCAACGCAGCATCGATTGCAAAAGGTTATACGCTCAGAGACACTTCGTACGCTATGAATAAAATGAAGTTCCAGATCGAGAAAGGTTCCTAAGCAGGAAACAGTAAGAAATGGCAGAAAACGCAGACTCAAAATTCTGCTGAGAATTAAACTAGTGAATGTGTGTGGAGCGCAGCTTCCATCTCCTGCTAACGTGAAAGCAGCTGTTATCAGGAAGTGGAATAAGGAACACTAAACGCTGACAGGAATGTCTAGAATAAGTCATCGTCGAGTAAAACTGTCATTAATTTCATAAATACTAAAAGAAATAAGTATCATCCATTCGCTATGTTTAAAATATATCGGCTGCTGATGCTTTGTCGATAAAAGCGAAAAGCCCCTATATTTCAACGTGTAGTGCGCTTAAGACAGAGAGAACCCGGAATAACGACAGGATCACCAAGCTGAGCGTGGTGCTGAGATTCTGTGCATCTCTTGTTTATTGTGTTATTAATTTAGCTCTGAACGTTTTAATATTAACCATGCCTTTTGCGCTATCACAATAGTCAAATGCAATTAGTGAGTTCTGTTCCTGTGGCACTGAAGGGAGACGGTTGTAGAATTTTCTGAGACTATTCATATGCTACTGAATAATAACACCAAACTATATCAGATTATAGGCTATTCTTAATTTTTACCTGAGGAAGAATTACTCAACAGTGTGTGAATTGCATCAACCACATCAACCTTCACCCAACACACGACACAGTCCCACTATATGCCAGTTAATCGCTGCAAAATGCTCTATGCTCGCATCTTTCTGCCAACGAGTCAATTTCTATCGCAGGAGAGCCATTCCGTTACCAAGACGATAAGTGTTACCATCTACCACACCATCGTTCACTCCCACTCCCTCCCACTATCCACCACATCCATTCATTATGAAAACGAACGCAGATTTAATACCTAAATTAACCAGCTTCTTATCAGTAATTCTGGCTGGATATTCAGCCTTTGCCCTGAAGAGAAATACTTAAGGTAAATAAGAATATTCGGTATGGCGATCATCCAATGTTTCAGTTCCTCAATGTCCATTACAGAGAAAATTGTGAAAACAAGCGACAGAGAAGCACCTACGAATTAACAAATAAAAATCAGTGATATGTGGCACACTCGGTCAGTCACCTGACGATCATAAAAACTGCTTTTTGATCTACATGGCACTGTAATACAAACTTAAGCGTTTTGTAGGAATCTGCTACATAAATTCGTTGGGGTGTTTATCGGTTAAGACAGAGGAGGAGGAAAAGTCGAAGCCACATCTATGAAAATTTGTATTTGGCATCTCTGTTATAAATATAACAAACACATGTCACTGTTCTTGCAGATTCAACCCCTAGGTGAGTGAAATAGGGGGCGAAACGTTTTAAGAAAATATTTCATTGCAAAAGCATTTTAAATGCTAAATTTTTGAAAATTGGTGTGGCTTTATAATTAAAATTTTTGAAAATTGGTGTGGCTTTATAATTAGAGACGAAAAAAATACGCGTTTCACTGTTTTTGTAAATTCAACCCCTATTGGGGTGAAATAAGATCAGACTGATTCACTGACTCAGCATCGCGAAGCCCAAACCGTTAAGGACAGAAACTTGAAGTTTGGAAAGGATGTGCATGTTCTACTGTAGGTATCATTTAAGAAGAAACTGGCCGAAATTCCACTCCTAATGGGTAAAAGGCTGTTTAAAAGTATGTCGCAACTAAGGAATTTAGAAGCTAAAACTCCGAAAACTGGTATTTGGTTTCTCAGTCAGAAACTTAAAAATATATGCTTCCACATTTTTGCAAATTCAACCAGTAAAGGAGTAAAACCATGAGTGGAAATTTTTTTGCAAGAACTACTAAAGGGCTTTTAAGGCTACATGTACGACAAATGGTATTTAACTTCTCAGTTAGAGAAATAGGGTACGTGTTTAAGTGTTCCCGGAAATTCAACCCATAAGGTAGTGAACTAGAGGATGAAAATTTTTAAGAAAATATTTCGTTACATTAAAAAATTTCGAAACTGTATTTATGAAAATTGGTATTTCACTTCTCGGTTAGATATATGAAAGTTGCTATGAAACTATTCCTACAACATCCCAACGAGAATGATTAACAATAACTGTGCGATCAAGCTACCAGAATCGCTTTTTGATCAGAAATTCCATGCGTATATGGCCTAGATTAGCATGGGTAGCTTAGAAGGTATTGCAACATAAAAATTCTATTAAATAAAAATAAAAAATTAATTCTGCAGGCCATACAGTTCAGTCGACCAAAGCAGCGGCTGCTAAGCTAGTTTGACATATTGCAACACATTTCACGGATGTTTTGCTCATCTTCAGGTGCTTATACATATAGAAAACTGTTACGTAAAGACAAATTATCTTAATCTAACTTAGCATTTAACTATTGTGTTCATTGTTAACTGCTGCAGCGGCTATTGGAGTATTTATGGGTGAGATTGTCAGTTAGTGGCCAGAAATCGTTGTCCAGTCGTGTCTTCTGCTGGTGTGGAGCTGTGTCTCGATGTGACTTACACCACAACTTATGTGGGAAGCACGTAGATTTCCAGCAGTTATTGTGGTTCGGTGTCATGTCATACACTTTTTATATATCAGTGGTTCGCTTACGACTTAGCCTTCCCAAACTTCATTTACATTTATGGTACACTGTAGTAGCTGTGTCGCAGCATTACACTGTTGCTCTGCTTAATCGTATACTGATCTGGACGTAATTATTCCACAGTATTCTGGTTCCTTAACTTAGCAACCGTGGCAACAATTCATAAAGAAAAGATCAGGTGTGACCCACGCTAAGATTGCGCTCTAATTTCACGTTCTGAGTAATATACCTTAGGAAATATGGACGTAATGGAAAACGACATCTCGCAACAGTGTTACGTTGGCTTAGTGCCAACTCACTCGATTTTCGTTGTGCTTCCTGATATACTAGTCAATTCGGATCTTGCTGGAGAAACAGTGCTGTTTGTAAGCCATTTTATCGTTTTCTGTATTCGATCTGCAAACGGCCAGAACGAAATTCGTTTACTCAATCATAAGGCAAGCTCTGCGTCATAAACCATCTCATAACCTCCATTCATTGTATTGTAGTACTGAGAAGAATTGCCTATTTTGGAAATAGTGAATTACTTGACTAGAAACGTTGAGAAAAGGATCCAAGAGACAATTAACGATAGTAGTATGTGAGTTGTATGTCACTAGGAGGATCATACCGGGGACCAACTTTACTAAAGCAGTGAGCATTCTGAGATATATCTGGCGGCGAAATCGGTATTGAATAGCAGAACTGAATGCTTTATCGTATATTTCTTTTCGTATCTGCATCAGAATAGATGAATTTTCCTTCTAAATATACATTTTGATTACTGTGTGATATACTTGAATCAGTTCACAACTGTGACTGAAACAAACAGTTTTGTTGTGAGACAGAAACGAAAAGTCTTTAATTCAACTACGTTTTCTGATGCATTTCGATCATATTCATAGGCTTCAAAGGTTCTCAAGCCATTTTCTGCAAGAGCAGTTGCCATATGAGTAACTTCACCGCCACTGTGTCGCAATTTTATGACACTTGTGTTAGCAGCTATTAAGTTCTCTCACACACGGCATCCCGAAAACAAGCAGATCTGATAAAACCTAGCCTAATTCTTACTATGTCACGTTCAATTAGCTTATGGTCTGCATAACTCCGTACATGGAATTTAATGTCGAAGACGCACTGTGAACCTTTCACTCACCTGTACCATTTATTTCTCATGGGAAAGATGTGACATCACAAGCTATATCATACCATTTCTTAAGAGTAACGTACGTGGTTGGCTGAATGACGTACTAGTTACAACAGTCAGTTTCTCATCCGCAGTTAGGGGTATCTAATCCTGCCCCTTTTATGTATTTTAATTGATGGTAAGAGTTATTATATTAGGAGAAGAGTGAAAATTATTAAAAATGCGTAATTTTAAAGTATTACGTCTACGCCGCCGGTCTTGCACCACTTTCTTCCTTTATGTACTGTAATTTCTGCTTGGCATTGAAAGAAAATCGTACCTCTCTTTTGCTTTCGTCAGCAAGCTTTTTCTCAGCGTAAAAAACTAAATACTTTATCTTTGATGCATTCATCAGCACTGGCGTCACGTGCTATATGACAAAAAATTAAATTCATGTTGGCCTCAGTCTTTCTGATCAAATGCTGCAAGATTATGTAAAATGAAGAGGCTTTGAAATCACTGAAACTAGTGAGTTTTTATGTATAACCTGCTACTCTTATGTAAAATTTCGTCCTCTTCTACCACTGCATTTGGCTGATGGTGAGTGGAGGCTCCAAGTTTCCAGATGAATCTGTTATTCTATGATAGCTCTTTTCATTCATAATGAAATGCTTCGGACAGGGCTGTCATGATTGTGGGTGCTGGCCTTCTACACCTAAGAATATCCTACATCTCATCCCATACGTGCTCTATGGTACTCAGGTCAGCACCTTCTGGAGGCCAGTTCAACAGCTCAGCGTCTCCGTTCATTTGAAATCAGTTTTTTACAGGAGAATGTTCATTTGGTAGATTATTCCGCCCCACGAAAATATCTAACCAACCGAAGGAAGCCTTACGATCTCCAGTATTTCGTAGTAGTAATGACAAGAAAAGACAGTCCAACATTTACAGAACGCCACAACCGTTTGCAGAGAACTAAATACATCTCTGTATTTGAGCCACTGCTTCGAAAAATGACCAAGCATGCCTGTAGCAATGCAGAATGAAGAAGTTAATAGCGATAATGGCAGGACAATCGAAGTATTTAGTAACTTCACACTCATGGATGGTGTTTCTCGATCTAAGAAATTTTTTGAAATAGAAAAAAATTTCTAATTGGCTTCCAGTCGAGGCTATGATGGCTAAAACCATCTTTACATCATCCTGAAATGAGACTAACATAATCTCTGTTTCAGAATCCTGCTGATAATTTACCAGTCAATGGAGAACTGATTTTTTTTCTCCCGCATCTAATTTGTGAGCCAAGAGCATCACACTTTACGACACGATCATGAATGTAACAAATGTAGGCTTCAGTGGTCTGGTGCATTGATCCTAGCCTCTTAATTGCAAGGTATGGGCTCGAATTCCACTTCCGGCAAGTATTTTAAAGATAAACGAACAGATCTCCTTCACCTCTAGGGATGCCAAGTGAAAAATGTAAGGGTGTACTGTAGTCTAGAATCTACGCTATAAACATCATAGCCCCTCGCTACCAAATGAGGCAGATGCGGTTAAGGTTGGGCCATAGCAGAGGTGGAAGTCTCGGCAAACAGAAACTCTGTCGCCTGTGAGCTTCCTTAAGCGAGAAATTTTATTTTATTTAATGACCCAATGGTCATTTAAGGTCACAGGACCCTTATTTTATTTGAACTTGGGACGCTGCAAAATTTGGTGCTGGAGTGGAATTCTCCTCTTTCGTGGTATCTGACCCACACCGAAGGGTATAGTTCGGTAATTTCGTTGATTTCTCCAAGATATTTAACTGCTCTATGTCTCAACGTGGGTTTGAATGCTGACCTAGCACAATGATATACTGGCTTCGTTTCTGTGGTGTCACCGCCAGACACCACACTTGCTAGGTGGTAGCCTTTAAATCGGCCGCGGTCCGGTAGTATACGTCGGACCCGCGTGTCGCCACTGTCAGTGATTGCAGACCGAGCGCCACCACACGGCAGGTCTAAAGAGACGTACTAGCACTCGCCCCAGATGTACAGACGACTTTGCTAGCGATGCTACACTGACAAATGCGCTCTCATTTGCCGAGACGATAGTTAGAATAGGCTTCAGCTACGTCATTTGCTACGACCTAGCAAGGCGCCATTAACAGTGTATATTGAAATGGAAATTATGTACAGTCAAGAGAGATGTACACCGATTGTGGATTAAAGTAAAGTATTCTACCAGTACCTCCTGTTTTGCTAGTCTTATTTCTCTGACCTGTTCCAGACCTCACGCCAGTCTGAGTGTAATTAAACGCGTGCATTTCGGCCTCCTCTAGCAACACGGTGTTGGCTCTTCTGCCAACACTTCAGTTTCAAGCCCTTCCATTTGCACACCGAACTACTAGTGATAAATAATTTCCAATTCAATGTTTTTTCATATGTTGTCAATACTAACGATAGGCGCCATTCATCCTAGTCAAACACGCACACATCTCACTACTGGCCAAAGGCAATTCGTGGATAGAAAACAACAGTGTTAAGTGCCGGGTCCGATCCACAGTCAGGCAAAGAAATTGTATCCTCATATCAAATTCAAACTTCTCGCAGCTGTTGAAGAGATTCAATATCTAACACCTGATTCTGCTTAGTTAACAATCTGATTACGTTCTGCTTTTGAGTCTCCGTCACAAAAGTTTATATCATGGCGCTTCGTTTTAAAACGTGCAAACTTTGTCACTTGAAATTATATTAACTGTTTTTCAGAGGTAGGTGACATGGAGATAAGAGTCTGGACTTGATTCCAGGCAAAGCAAAAAATTTACAAGTTCAAATTTGCTAACTGATACTTCGATGTTCCTCGGCTATTTCAGCCTAGTCACCAATGACAAACGTCTCTATGATCGAGTTTCGGTGAGGTACGGTGAGGCACGAAAGCTATACCGCCTTACAATGGCTGTAGGTGTTGGGTTTCAATACAGATCCAGAACAAAAAGGTTCTTCATGTCGTTTATAATTGTAACATGTGCACAAATTATTGCTGAATCGTGAGTACAGAGAAATTACTGGTGACACGATGTTAATTTAGAGATTTCCATGGAGCAATGGCGGCTGTTAGTCGCATTGCTTTTAACTGGTCACTTCAACATGCAGTTTATGACAAAACACTCGTATCAAGAACTACGTTTCACAGGTGTGGGAAAACCTTTTAAAGAGTAAAAATACTTTGAATTTTTGTAGAACTTCAGGGGTCCAATTATTTTCTCAAATTCTCTGGTTTATAAAAATACTTAATTCTATCTAGATACAGTTGGAAAGACTTAAGTGGCGGAGTTACTTAACACAGTTCTAATGAGCGTGGTAGTGATTTTGAAATGTCACTTACTGTTAATAAAATTCAGTTTGCTAGCATTAAGAACAGTCTCATCTCGAATGATGCATTTCCTAATATTTACAATATCTTAGCGTTGATTTGCATCTGGACTGATTACCTTAAATAACAGTGCTCTGTAGTGATCCCTTGTGGTATCCACTTTGTATATTCAAATGACTGTACTGCAGACAGATCAGAGGGCCTGTAAGACAGCTACGTTATGTGAGCTGCATGCAGATGAGCCAAAGCCAATTCAGGTCGATCAGATACTTTTGGGTATGGACAGTATACGTAAAATACGCAACTGCCCGGTTGCGGAAAAGTAGTTTCTAAAGTGGCGTGTCAAGGATAAATATGCTTTAAAGTGTCTCAGTTATCGTCAGAAGGGTCTGGGAGCTGCATGTGGTAGTAGTGAAGAAAATGCAAAATTTTTGTGCGCGTAAACTCCGATGAAAGGTGTAAAATTAGTTCTATTTTATTTCAGTTTCTCATAGGTAAGCTATCAAAATTTTATTGGCGCGTGTTATTTTCATATGAGTGACAAGCACTGCTGTAGCAGGGATAAGAAGGCAACCGGCGGGAAAAAATTTATTTGCACATAAACATATTCGCCCTTCCTTATGCTAAGAGAGGAGGAGACAGTGACAGTGTGGGAGAAATAGAGGGCACAGTCGCTGTGGAACATAGTTCACTGTAGCGGAACAGTGCTAGGAAAAGAGGGAGACACTGTCAGTGGGAGTGGAGTAAAGAGAAGGAGTAAGTGGGTGAGATCCAGTGATAAGAAGAGGCAGTTTGTGTGACAATAGCACTGACGAAGAGACAGATACTACGAAGAGACAGCAGCAGTGGGAAGGAGTGAATGAGTTAGTAGCAGTAAGAGAGAGCAGAGGTAGACAGAGACAGTGAGAGCAGACACCAGTAGTAGGACAGAACGAAGGAGACTACGCCTATGAGACGGAACAGCCGTAGTGGACACCAGAAGATCCTGAGGAGTCGAAACGTCGATCGTTTTAGTAGAAATATGACGCGTCGTAATAACCTAGAAGATTTTAACTACAGTGAAAACGGCCACGAAAGCCTGCATAATTACATACAGATTGTACATATTCTTTCTTCCCACAAGCGTAACACTGTGCGTGTCCGGAGGGGCAGTCTTGGCGTTTGTGCCGTGAATAGCAACCAGGGCATCACTTAACGCCGTTAGCCTGTTTAGAGAGCTGCTTATGCTGCGTGGAGAATTATTTACGCAGCGTGGCGCATGCAAACTGCCACTGAATAATGGGACTCAACCTAAGAAATTGCTGACTGCTCAGATTTATCGACCGCCAGGGCACCTGAATGGTACTGATCTAGTATTTGCACTACATGTTGAACTGATGGATTGGACTGTTTTAAAACCTACTCTCTAAGTTTGACATCTGTAACATGGTACACAATCGCATCACAGAACATTATGTCTGAATATCAAGCACCACAAGCACATTTGAATTAGCACTTCTTCGTCATACCCTGCAGATCTGTTACCCGCTAGCGATATGTTTGTTCTGACCATTTCTTGCAACTGTAGAACTCGTACTGAGCTGATACCACATTCACTTGTTGGTCATAATAGTTAGCGAATCGACAACCTGATCATACGAAAGTACACAGGGAACGGCGTTACGAAATAATTTCTGAATGAGTCTGAACACTGCACCTCCTACCGTGGACAATAGATAGAGAAGTTTCACAGTACCTGGTATGTTGTGAGAAATTATGTGGGCTTCAGACTGTTGCAACCACTCGAGCCATTCCTCTTGTTGTTCATGGAACTGGCAGAAAGGCGGCATAGCACTTGTAGAAACTGTAGGTGCCTGCTGTACAGCATTCGTTTGATACGCCAGTAACTGTTGTACCGTATTCAGTAAAGATGCAATCTGCTACATCTGAAACTGAATCATCTGCATTAGCTGCGATGCATCTATCGCTTGCAGCTGAGGCACCTGTGCAGAGGGTGGGTTAGGTGGGTTGGGAATGTTGGGAGATGCAAATGCGATAAACAGACAAGGCAAGCAATAAAAATAAGTACAAAAGCAAAGAAAACTTCCGCAACGCCCACCTGGAAACATTGATTAACAAAAACACTGTAAAAGACACCATTAAAGCTAAGAAACAACCCTGCAAAGAAAAGACAAGAGAGAAGTATGGCACCAGCAGAACACAAAAGAAACTCCGTGGCCGTAAGGCTCGGCTGTTTTTTTTTTTGGGTTCTCTTCGCCAATGCTGTGTCCTGCCCACTCTTATAATATAGGGTGCCTAGGAAATCCACTTTCTCGGATCGCTAGACAACAATTCAAGCAAATCATGTTAATGAATTTTTATTGCAGTAAGGTGAATTACAATATTGAACTTCAGAAAAACAGACGTTGCAAGCAATTTGTGACAGACAAATAAGAGGTCTCTTCATTGTAGGCATGCCTAATACAAGTGGAATCATACAGTTTCTATGTTACTGCTGTAGTGTTCGTAGAACGGATAGACTTCAACTGGACCGCGGCCAGGCGGCACAGTGCTTATGTCATCGTGTAGATGATGCGGCGTTTCGTTGTCGTCCTGGAGAGAGGTCGGTCAGCGCTCTATTGGCTGATGTCGTCTCAGAGCCCTCTCTGCTCTGACGCCCAGAACAGATCTGTCAAGTCGTCAGATAGAATTTTACTTTCGAATTCTCTGGACGCTTCACGAAAGACTCCCTTTAGACTAATTTCAACTCGGGTTAGTTTTGTTTATCTGTGAGGCTTTGGCTACCTTTAAATCTTCAGAAACTCTGTTTCCTTTCGAGCAGCTGCCTAACATGGGTATCAACCACGGTGGATTTTTTCCATCCCTTACTACTTAGTTTATCACATACCGCCTAAAACGTTTTCTGCATTTGTTGGGATTGGAGATGAAATTTTCATGCTAGCTCCTCCGGTAATCCGGAATGTGTTTCTTGTCACACCGGCTAAGCAGAAAAAATTTGTGCTTTCCTTCATATTCTGTATACAGCCCTATAATTATTGCTGCAAAGACCTTATAACCGCCGATTCCTTGTTCCACGCCCAGTCTAAAAGATGGGGTCTGTTTCTCACATGTACATCTACAAGGAGCGTTCAATATTTAATGCAACATTTTTTTCTGAAATTTGGATGGTTTTATTGAGGATTTAAACACACCGTTTTACTCCCCACTCTTTAGGCTACAAATCCATCATCTTCAACACAACTCCGTACAAAGCGCCAGGCGTACGTCATCTTATTGGGAACGCCTGTAAGCCCGCATGGTACCATTCTATTTTTTCAACGTCGAACCCAACGTCTTCCTGCGTCAATAACCTCCATATCAACCTTCCGAGTGCAACCTTCATTGGGCCAAACAGAAGGAAGATCACGACTGTGGCTAAGAACAGTCCTATAAAGTTTTTGACCTCCTCTCGGGTGTGCAGATGTCTTGCTTAGTCATGGATAAAGAGGAGTTCGTTTACATTCTCGTGGCGACGAACACACTGAAGTTGTTTCATCAATTTCCTGAGGGTGGCACAGCTGCGTGCGGCAGGCTATCAAGCGAGAGATCTGTCCATTTTATGCATCCTTGTTGCGATGATGACAGTCGCCTCTCCCAGTGACAATCTGCTCTTATTCACCGCCATGTTTCCGTGACATTATACAAGCGCCTATGAATTTCTGTGATGCTCTGATTTTGCGGTAAAAAACTCAATGACAGCTCTCTGTTTGAAACGCATTTCCATTACAGACGCCATTTCGAAGCTACGTAAAGCGCCACCACCTGTCGGAACTCCATTGAACAGTAGCGGCTGAAGCGGGAATCTTCCACGTTGTCCCACAACAAATTTCGCATTTTTTTATCCGAAACTGGTCGAGAGAAAAACGTGTCGCATTACTTCTTGAACGCAACACGAATTTTTCCGACAGGAGTAATTGCTCAAGACAATTTTTGGATAAGGCATTTAGAACATTTTTTAGCGATTCCCTAACCCTATACACGCAGTAATCACTTGAGTCTGCAGTAAGTTGAAATATCTGCCTAATACTATAACATAACCAAGAAGTTTACAAGAAATATTCTCCAACTTTCCTCTAAAATGTTCCGCCACTATTGTACCTGAAGCAAGGGGTCTATAAAAGCAACTGATAACCAGGTTTGATCCACCTTTAATTCTTACTTCACTCAAATTATTTAGCAATCTGAATCTTCAGTAATATCGATAGATATTATGGTGTTGTTATTGCTGAAACCATCCCACTACCACCTACGCTCATCCAATCTTTGCTATATATTCTGCACAACACAACTAAGGGTCCACTTTTTCGAAACCTCCGTAAGTGTCTCTTGTTGCGAGGTGTAAGTTCAAATTTGACTCAAAGGTCCCTACAACCTACCTTTACAATGCTGCAAAAGCATGGCGCCCTACTACGTTACTCTCGCACTCGGCGACTGTCAAAAAGCAAAGTGTCTAAAAAAGGATAGAGCTAAGAAAGTCATGCGTAGTGTAAGGTGGGTTAATAGTGTCTCGTTGGCTCCAAAATTCACCACAATTCTGCTCACAGCCATCGCGGTCGTATTAAATGACACAAAGGTGTCACACGCCCTCTTATCCATACTCCGTCCTTTCTTTTGACGCCTCTTCGATGGAGGTCAGAACCGCCAAATCCCTGATCTTCATAACAAACAGCCCAAACCCTGTGCTCTGTGGGAGCACTGTAATGGGACAACTAGTTTTTCGGTGAAATACCCTTCTGTAGGAATGACTTACCTTGTTGATAGAATGAAGAATTCGGTGGCCTTACATGATAAACTGGCAGACGTTTACTCGATTTGAGCAAAGCCATTACGCTTCCGTCTAATCGTATGGATAGAGAGCAACTAGGTTTCCCCACGAAGACACAAGTGAAATGATATTCATTCTTACTAAGGTTTTTCACAGTGAGTGGAGACTCCTTCCTGCATCTCTCTGATTTCATCATTCTCGGACTAGATTTCGTTTCATTGATCTTCAGCATATTTCTCTTCCATCAAGCAAGGCAACAGGTGGTACTGCGTGTATTTTATTACCGTTAAGTCTTGCTTCACGATGGGATATTCACGAGTACCTCAGCATTGATGTCACAAGAGGTTACTGTGGAGCACTGTGATTGGGATTTATACAGCTATTTGCCATAATTAAAGAGCTATTCACAGTTGTGCTATTGCCAGTAGGTAGTACTGTACCCAATGTATCGTCAGAAGTCCTACCTCACATAAAGGTGTTCACGCGTCCCTGCATACTGTAGCAAGGGGAAATATATCGTTTAATAGACAATAATCAGCAGAGGTAGCGCCATAAAGAGGCGATGTAGGTGCCTGGCACAGACTTTGATGTCACCACCGGCAGAACGTTCTGTAGTAGTGTTGCAGGAACGTTAAATAGTCAACGACACTAGATGTGCCGCGGTCAGGCATGATGTACATGACAAGGGCTGCTGGCTGGTAATAAGTTTTCGCTGTAGTATTGTATTGTATGTTAACCAAGGACCTAGAAACGACGGAGAGGCTCCGTCCCCGCCGCAGCCGCAGTGGTCCACAGCCGCACGACGATTACCGCAATCCACTTCGTCCCTCCACCGCTCCACACCGAACCACTCTTTCAGGGTTACCGTGCGGTTCGGCCACCGGTGGACATCCCCCGCCCCCTCCCCCAGGGAACGTTTCACACCAGACGAGTGTAACCCATATGTTTGCCTTGTAGAGTAATATTTGTGTACGGGTACGCGGAGAACTTGTTTGCGCAGCAGTCGCCGACATAGTGTAACTGTGGCGGAATTAGGCAGATAGAAAACCACTTACAAACCATCCACAGACTTGCTGGCTTACCGGACCTCGACACAAGGCCGCCGGGCGGATTCTTGCAGGGGACCAGGCGCTCCTTCCCAATCCGGAAAGCCGTGCATTAGACCGCACTGCTTACCGGGCGGGTTTCTCTGTAGTAACTAACTCACAGCTTAGTAACAAATTAGACCTTGGCTGAGTATCTGTACATCATATTACGTATTAAGATGTAAATGACTTTTGCGGGAATGAAAAAATATGTATGCTCCATTATGAAATTGAACATACTTTAGAATTTCCATGCTTTCTCTTGCATTACAAACAAAGAAAAGAATTTTTTTTCTAAGAAAGATATTCGCAGTACTGTTGCATCTATATAATGAAATTTACTCTCGCATATTAAGTAATTAATGTTAACAATGGGATCCCGACATTAAGAATTTCTCACAAATCAATGCATATATTCCGCTGGAAAACTGTTGAGATGCAAAAAGTCCTATAGAACATCGACGCATCAAACAGGAATTCCAGCTGAATTACAGGATAAATCAAAGTGACGCATCGCTCATGAACAGGTGGAAAGACCCCTCAATGCTTGATTACATGATTGCCGAACAATAAAAGGAAACAATCACATGCAATAAATTTTTTGAGTGAATTTGTTGAGACTTTTATTATGGAAATCCCAAATAAAGCTAATCGCAGGAAACGTAGATGCCAAACTGAGATTAATTGGAAAAGTACTAAGAAGTGCCATCCACTCAAGGACGATGTGTCTCACGAATGCCCCTTTCCACCAATATATGGTATTAATTCGCAGGTTCATACCATTCGCAACTAGATTTGGTAGAGAAAATAGAAAAGAACAACTCAATCCAGTGCTTTTTGTGACGGGTTAGTCTATGAACTGTGGAAAGGTACACCGAGTTGCTCGTTCAACTCCAGTACCAGAGCTCTGCGACGCTGTGTAGCTCAGCGTCAAAATCTGGTGCCCTAGAAGCGTCAAGTAATATACAGCTCTCTCCAACAGATATCTCGTAAAAAGACTACGCAGGTAAAATTGGAGAAATTTGAACTAAAACGAGGAACATTCGAAAATGAAACCGGAAAGCGGTGATAGCTTGATAGAAATTCAGCAGTTACAAAGTATACACGTAGATGTGTAGATAACACTACATGATGAGCTCGATTGTCATCATGTTTTCCCCCATAATATTTTTATATTTAGGAAAGCATGTTATTTACTGCAATATTAAACGTTGATTGAAGGAAGCACTGTGAAAAGCGATAGCTTTATTCCAAATGTTGTTGCGTAATGAACGAGAGTTTACGCAGTGCCCTGCACATGGCCTGCTGCATTACAAAGGAGTCTGCCGAGAGTGTCATTACCTATCAATTCAATCAATTTGCACTGTTTCGGTTCTATCAGTTTATATAGAAACTAAATCTGTTTACGTTCAGATAGCGTGCTTGTGTGAGTGACCTATTAAGTGAAACGTGTGATGCATTTGTATGTTTTCATCTGCTTTCATTACTGTTACAGTCTTCATTAGTGCTGTTTGTTTCTATTATTCTATGTGTAATTGTCTTTCGTTGGCCAGCCTGCATCATACCGATGTCAGGGGAACGGATACGTGGTATCTCGAATACATGACACATAATTATGTCGGCGTAAAATAATCTTTAACACAGTCAAGATGATAAAAAATTGAATAACCCGAGATAAGGAACCAATACTCGAGTAATTCTGCAGTACTGGGTTTCGAATGGTCAATGTGTATGAGACTTTTGTTTGCGAATTCCATCAGTGTTGATGATACCACTTTGAAAACGATGTACACTGCCACCCATTAAAATTGCTACGCCACAAAGTATAGCAAATAACGAAATTTTAATGATTGTCCTTATTCTGTATAGTAGGATAAATACATAACAGAATATATAGATAATCTAGTGAGTACCCGGCCTAGTACGGGGATGTATTTATTCCAGCTCTATTGGTCCATCTTCTTCCCCTTCCCGGTTCATCTCCTCCGCCCACTGTCCATCTCCTTCTCCCGCCCTGTCTCTGTCCATTTCTTCCTTCCCTGTCTCTCTCTGTCTCCATCTACTCTTTCCTTCTGCTGCCCCTTTCTCCTCCCGGTATCTTTGTCCCTCTCCTCCACCCCCTTCTCTGTCCATCGCCTCCTCTTTCTTTTCTCTGCCCATTTTCCCCTAACCCTCTCTCCGCCCTTGCATCTGCATGCACGTCCTTCTTTCTACTTTGTCTCTTCATCTCCTCGTCGCCCTCTTTCTCGCCACGTTATTCCACCATGCCAACAGAAGTTTTTCCAGATAGGAAGCGTTATGTGTACCATATTTGGCTGAAATCCAACCAGAGGTTTAGGAGTGGTGTTATACCCGCTGCTTTGCTCGCATGCGCACATATCACATGTATTTCACACACATTTGACCTTTTCCTCTAGAGAATTTCGCCCTGCAATTTGCTTTTCATACAGCTCAACGTCTAAGTGTCATATTTCCTGAACTAAGTGTCATATAATGATACAATTTTGCGGTACATAAAGCTATATACGTGTACACTGACTACGAAATGTTGCAAATAGAATTACTAGCAAAGAAGAGAAATTCAAACGTCATGCACTATCCAGCAGGTTTTCACGCATCTCTATTTTATGACGTCGTATCTCCTACACTATGTGTCGTTCAATGATATTATTTTGCAGGTAAATTCAATGGAATATGCTAACGCTGTCTGCAAAATGTGTCACAAATAGAGTTAGTTATAAATTAGCAACAAATTAAAGTGTCATGCCTGATGCAGCAGTTTTACTACATGAAAGCCGGTCAGCCGTGGCCGAGCGGTTCTAGGCGCTTCAGTCCGGAACCTCGCTGCTGCTACGGTCGCAGGTTCGAATCCTGCCTCGGACATGGATGTGTGAGATGTCCTTATGGTAGTTAGGTTTAAGTAGTTCTAAGTCTAGGGGACTGATGACCTCAGATGTTAAGTCCCATAGTGCTTAGAACAAATTGAACCAGCTAAACTACATGAAAGTGAAATTGTGGTAAACCTTAAACTTTTCCCCTTTCATCATTCTTTTGAGCTTGTCACCAAGAAAAAGTTTCATTTCTTGACGGTTTAACACATGTCCTATCAGACTATCCTCTCTTCATGTCAACATTTCCCTTATGTTCCTCTCCTCACTCATCCTGCGCAGAAACCCATTATTTCTTATCATCATACCACCTAATTTTCAACATCCTTCACTAGCACCACATCTGAATCGCTTCGTTAATTTTCTTATTTTCCCACAATCTTTTATTCATTTCCATACAATACTATGCTCCACATACATACTGTCAGAAATTTCCTTCTCAAATTGTTTGATCTAGTAGATTTAATTTTGCGATGAATGACACTTTTGCCTCCTAGTCTACTTCTTATATCCTCCTTTCTTCACCGGTCATGCACAATTTTGCCTTCAAAGTAGCACAATCATTATACTTCCTCTACTTTGTGGGGTTTACTTATGTTAAATTTATCGCTGATCCAGTTGAGCTACTCCTCGTTTCATTCGCCTTTCTTCAGTTTACTCTGTGTCCACAGTGGGTGCTAATCAGACTGTTCATTCCGTTTAGCAGGCCCTAGCATCCAATAAGGATACCAGTGTCATCAGTAACCATATCATAGTATCCTTTCATCCAAAAATTTTACTCTCATTCTTGAACCTTTCGTTAAATTATTGATTGATTTACGAGTAGATTTGTGAGTAAGGGCGAAAGACTACACATTGTTCTATGCCATTTCTAACCCATCCACGTCGTTTTCGGTTTTCCATTCCTATACTTCCCTCTTAATTCTTACATGTATTCCATATATTCCGTCATACTCTACAGCTTATATCAATTTCTCCTGAGAGTTTCGAATATCTCTAGCTATTTAACAATTTTTTCCACGAAGGATCGGTAATCGAACACAAAATGGGCATTACACACGTTCTACGTGGAGCATTCTGTTCCCGCACAACTCTACGGTTGAAAAAACATTTCGTGCAGAGCTGTACTGGTACATTCCAATAAAATATGCAATTGTTTAAAGTATTTGGTGTGAGATGTACGATACTGGTTGAAGAGTCGTTCGGCCATCCAGTCTTCTAAATTCTCTAACTAGGGTCACTTGGAAAGAACACCGTCTTTCCTTCCAGGATTCCCATTACAGTCCCTGATAATTTTCATTATACTCCTGTGTTCATCAAACATACCAGTGACAATGTAGTAACACGACTCTGAATACTTTCGATATCTTTCTTTTGTCCGACTTCGAAAGGATCCCAGAGACTCGAGGAGTATACAAGAATGGATTACTCAAATGTTCTATCGCAGTCGAAGAGTTACGCTTTCTAGAAACGTCCCTGTAATCCGAAGTCCAATATTCTTCTTTCCTATAATCAGCTGTAGCGTTACGCCTAGATATTTAATAGGTAAGACTGTGTCAAGTAGCATACCACAAATACTATATTCGAATATTACAGGTTTTTTTCTTTCTCATCAACTCCACTTTGGATCAAGCTGCCATTCGTCACACAAAACGGAAATTCTCTCCAAGTCATCCTGTACACTCCGACAGCCATTCAACTACGACACATTCCCTTGCACTACAGAGTTTTTAGCTAAAAGCTGCAGACTGCTGCTGGTTTCCCTGGTGCACTCCTGGCGATGCCCTGGTCTCCGATGATGAGAAATATTAATTAAAAATTCTTCAAGCCACTCACCTATTAGAGATCCTGTTCCGTTTGGTTGAACCTTTGTTTATAGTCTGTAGCCTGTAGTGTGGCACATAGACAAGCTTGCGTGTGCCAAGGAAATTTTTTATACACGCACTGTGATAATGATCAATAATTACGAAGGAAGTCGGCGTTAAAGATATTCGTCTGAAATTTTGAGAATACGTTTTAATTTAATTATACAGGGTTACTAGAAACAGTCTGAAAAGCTTGTAAGGGTGTTTCAGGGTAGGTTGTGCTGAGACTTTAACGTTAAAAAAAATTTATGTTGTGCTGTGTTCGAGTTAATTAGCACTGAAGTTACCCAGCCAGCTGGCACGAGCAAAAATTCAAGCGGCCCATCAGATACAATTAGTGTCAGTTAGTTGGTAACATCTTCCACGGATCATTTTGCACGATAGGTCATAATGATATGGAACGAGTCATTATAATTAACACTGCTGATTAATTTGTACTTATGGCTACTTTCTTAAGATTTCGAATAGAAGGAATACAAAGAGTTATCAAGGGGAAAGTATCTTAGCTTGTTATCAAATTTGACTTTGCTGTCTGTCAGACATTTAATATCACTGGGTAAACGATTTTAGCAGCATTGTGTACCGCTTTTTGTGCTTAAAGACAACCTCAATGGAGCGTAATGAACGTTGTTTTTCCATCTGGTATTGTAATTACGTATCTCATTGCTCTTCTTGAATTATAGCGGATCATTTATAACAAACTTCATGAGGGAATAAATATAATGTGGAGCCGCAGTTAGAATGACCAACTCTTTAAACAGTTGTCTAAAAGATGATCGTGCTTGAGCACCACATATTATTCTCGTGGCACGTTTCTGTACAATGATGACTTTCTTTCTTAAAGATGAGTTTGTACAGAACATTATTCCATATGATATTAATCAACGAAAATGTGTAAAATATGTCAATTGACTGATTTGTCTCTCCACAAGATTTCCAATTATTCAAGCGCAAATGTGGTTGAGCTAAGTAGTTTGAGGAGTTCCAAAATGTGTTCTTTTTCTTTTCAATTTAAATCCTTATCAATATGAACCCCTAAGAATTTTGAAGTTCCGAATTTATTATTTCTGTACCGTATATTACTCTTATCGTTGGTGTAGTACCTCTATATGTGCGGAACTGAATATATTGGCTCTTTTTAAAATCGAGGTTGAGACCATTTGCTGATAACAACTTGATGATACTTTTAAGAACTTTGTTTACCATTTCCTCTATTTCTGCATGTATGCTTGGTTTGATTACAGTACTAGTGTCATCTGCTAAAAGAACTATTTCTGCTTGTTGTATACTAGACGGAAGATCGTTACTTACATGAGGTACAGTAGTGGAACTAAGATTGAATCTTGGGGAAACCTATATGTGATTTTCCCCCAGTCACAATTATGTCCGTGGTGTATACTGCTCGAATTACTAAGTACAACTTTATGCATTCTTTTGGTTAGGTTTGACGTTATCCAATTGCAGGTTACACTGTCAGTCCTATAAAATGTTAATTTATCTATGAGAATATTGTGATTCAAGCAGTCAAATGCCTTAGAGAAGTCGCAGAAAAAATCAACCGGTATTGTTTTATTGCTTAATGCTTGTAAACTCTGGTGATTAAAAATGTAAGTGGCATTCTCAGCAGAGCAAGCCTTTTAATATACTAAATATACTATTGTTGCTAAGGGGAGATACTATTCTAGAATTCATCACCTTCTCAAAAATGTTGGTGAATGATTTCAGCAGGGAAACAGGTCAGTAATTAATGCATTCTTAAAGAGGGATTTAACAATGGCATATTTCGTTCCCTCCAAAAAATGCCTTATGCTAGTAATGCACTGCATATTTCAGATAAGACTGGGGCTGTTACATGGGGACCAGTTTTTAGTAATCTATTGGACGTATCATCAAATCCTAATGAACCTTTATTTTTTAAACTCTATTTAATTTTCTTAATTTCAGAAGAAGTTGGTGATACATTCTTATGATTGAATTTTATAGAAGTTACATTTTCAACATACTCTGTGATTTTGCTCTTGAATTGCTTGTCTGTATACTTATTCCCACATTTAAAACATAATCATTAATTAAATTTGCTGCCGGTAGACTATCATTTATAGTCCTTCCATTCAGTTCAATAGTGCTGTTGTGTTGTTCTATGGCTGGTTATCCTGCCTCTCGCTTCATTAAATGCCATGTTACCTGTAGTATGTTGTTGTAACTACTGATTTCTGACATTATGTGCATGTTCTTTGAATTTCTGATAACTTTTCATAGTGAAATTGACTATTTTTTTGTAGTGTCTTACTTGTTTTTGCGAAAAGATACATTTCCCTTTTCCTTTCACAAGATACTTTAATCTTTCTAGTTATCCGTGATTTTTACCGAGTTTTTTTAGTACCCTTTCTGATTATCTTATGTTGAACGGTATTTTCAAATAATGATATAAATTTATCACAGTACCGATTAAATTTTATGTTAGCAGTTGATTCATTATAAATAAAATCCCATGTCATCTTCTGTGAACTGTTCTTCAAGATATTTATCCTGAATTCATTAACTATTCCAACTGAGAAGTATCCATACTCTAAGGCGCTATGTTATTATGCTAACTGTGCATAATGATCAGGGAGAGCATTTGTTACTGGGGAAAGTGTTATTTTCTTACTCTGAGCCTCATAAAAGAAAAGATTATCAATTAGCGTCGTACTGTCTTAATCCACCCTTGTTGGCAAGTTAATTACTGACACTATATTGTTGGACCCAGATAAGATTTCCAGGTCATATTTCTTATCAAAATCCTTTAGAGGATCTACATTGAAGTCATCACAGACTATCAACTGCAATCTACTGTCTGAGAGATAGCACAGCATGGATTTCAGATTCCTCATAAATAGTATACAATTTCCCAGTGGGGATCTAAACACAGTCACAATTAAAAACAAACTACTTTTAACCATTAATTCACAAACACACACTTCTATGTGCTGATCAATACCTAATCAACCTGTCTCAATGTTTTGAACATCGCAAAGCAAAGTGATAGCGTAAGAGAGTGCTCAGCCTTATGTTCCCGTTAGATCCTTATAGTTGCTCAATATCTGTTGACTTGTTCGGTTTTAGGTAACCAAGAGAAGAACATGCTCGATGAAACCGTCTTCGGCGGTCCACTTGAATTTTCTCGCGGAATGGTCTGATTCCCTGACTTCAGTACTAATTAGGACGGAAACGGCGCAAAGTATCGAATTTTTTTCTTAACAATAATCCACCCTGCAAAACCCATACAACCTTTGAGACTGTTTTTGACTGTCCTGTACATGGGAGTCATATAAGCTTTTATGTTATAGCTTGAGGCACCGTACTGGCGTGAGTTTTCGTACAAGTACTGGCTAAGTAGGGAGCCAGCGGCGATCTATCGATCCACTGAAGTCAGTTTAGTGCAACTATTTCCTTTCAGATTCTGGTTTAGTTGTCAAATCACAGAAAGTAAAAGTTTCCTCATTGAAACTCCTAGTCTGGCTAGTGCGATACCTCCATATACTCGACGATGGTGACTCATGTAGCACCGAAGACCGTGGCCGACGTAAAGACCGCGACGGACTAGCTGACTCAGTCTGGCCTTGGCGGACGCCGACGAGGTGCGCTGGTTACAGGCCCTGCCAGCAGGGGCCGTGCCGTGTGTCTGGTGCATAACTCTGCGCCACACCCACACACGTCCCTGCCGCGCGCGTGAGTGCGTATGTTTGTGTTAACTAGGGCCGGACGTCTGGCACCGCCGCGCCATGGCCCCCATAACTTAGCAACCGTTATGGGGTGGCGCCGCCTGCAGCTGATGCAACCCACACAGCAGCCACACACTCGCCCAGGAGGTTGTCTGTACGCCGACACGTTCATGTTTCTCTGTGTGCTGCTTCATATTAAATTCTAAATTCACTATTTATTACTATCATGACATTTATGTATGTTTGGCAAAAGTTTAGTTAGCCAAATATTAACGTAAGGTGCTATTTTCCCACTTCTGTTGTATTATTTTATCTGTGAATGAATTCGTTTTGTCATTTAGGCCGTTCCAAATGATTTCATGTATAAGAGATGGCATAGTACAGTACGTCGAATGGAAGACCTATAAGTAAGTGCTTGGTTTAGGAAGGGTGAAAAACAGGGTTGTAGACTTCCACCCCTGCCGTTCAGTCTATACAGGGTGGTCCATTGATCGTGACTGGGCCAAATATCTCACGAAATATGTCAAACGAAAAAACTACAAAGAACGAAACTTGTCTAGCTTGAAGGGCGAAACCAGATGGCGCTATGGTTGGCCTGCTAGATGACGCTGCCATAGGTCAAACGAATATCAACTGCGTTTTTTTTTTTTAAATAGGAACCCCCATTTTTTATTACATATTCGTGTAGTACGTAAAGAAATATGAGTGTTTTAGTTGGGCCACTTTTTTCGCTTTGTGACAGATGGCGCTGTAATTGTCACAAACATATGGCTCACAATTTTAGACGAACAGTTGGTAACAGGTAGGTGTTTTATATTAAAATACAGAACGTAGGTACGTTTGAACATTTTATTTCGGTTGTTTCAATATGATACATGTACCTTTGTGAACGCATGCTGTTACAGCGTGATTACCTGTAAATACCACGTTAATGCAACATATGCACAAAATGGTGTCCGTCAACCTCAATGCATTTGGCTGTACGTGTAAGGACATTCCCCTCAATGGCGAGTAGTTCGCCTTCCGTAATGTTCGCACATACATTGACAATGTGCTGACGCATGTTCTCAGGCGTTGTCGGTGGATCACGTTAGCAAATATCCTTCAACTTTCCCCACAGAAAGAAATCCGGGGACGTCAGATCCGGTGAACGTGCGGGCCATGGTATGGTGCTTCGACGGCCAATCCACCTGTCATGAAATATGCTATTCAATACCGCTTCAATCGCACGCGAGCTATGTGCCGGACATCCATCATGTTGGAAGTACATCGCCATTCTGTCATGCAGTGAAACATCTTGTTGTAACATCGGTAGAACGTTACGTATGAAAGCAGCGCACATTGCACCATTTAGACTGCCTTCGATAAAATGGGGGCCAATTATCCTTCCTCCCACAACGCCGCACCATACATTAACCCGCCAAGGTCACTGATGTTCCACTTGTCGCAGCCATCGTGTATTTTCCGTTGTCCAATAGTGCAAATTATGCCGGTTTACGTTACCGCTGTTGATGAATGATGCTTCGTCACTAAATAGAACGCGCGCAAAAATCTCTCATCGTCCTGTAATTTCTTTTGTGCCTTGTGGCAGGACTGTGCACGACGTTCAGAGTCGTCGCCATGCAAATCCTGGTGCATATAAATATGGTACGGGTGCAATCGATGTTGATGTAGCATTCTCAACACCGAAGTTTTTGAGATTCCCGATTCTCACGCAATTTGTCTGTTACTGATGTGCGGATTAGCCGCTAAAGCAGCTAAGACACCTACTTGGGCATCATCATTTGTTGCAGGTCGTGGTTAACGTTTCACATGTGGTTGAATACTTCCTGTTTCCTTAAATAACGTAACTATCCGACGAACGGTCCGGACACTTGAATGATGTCGTCCAGGATACCGAGCAGCACACATAGCACACACCCTTTGAGCATTTTGATCTCAATAGCCATACATCAACACGGTATCGACCTTTTCCGCAATTGGTAATCGGGCCATTTTAACACGGGCAATGTAACACGAAGCAAATACCGTCCGCACTGGCGGAGTGTTACCTGATACCACGTACTTATACGTTTGGGACTATTACTGTGCCATCTATCACAAAGCGAAAAAGTGATCGAACTAAAACATTCATATTTCTTTACGTACTACGCGAATATTTAATAAAAATGGGGGTTCCTACTTACAAAAAAAAACCACTTGATATCCGTTTGACCTATGGCAGCGCCATCAAGCAGGCCAACCATAGCGCCATCTGGTCCCCCCTTCAAGCTAGACAAGTTTCGTTCTTTGAAGTTTTTCGTTTGATGCTTATTTCGTGAGATATTTGGCCCACTCGCACTCAATGGACCACCCTATATATTGAGGAAATTGTGGAAATAAAGGAAATGTTCAGTAATGCGATCAAAATTCATGTGAAAGCGTAGAAGAGATTCACTGATGACAGTTTCTATCCTCAAAGAAGATGATGAAGACGACTTCCAGGACCTGAAGATTGCGAAGAACAGTCAAATAAGCGCAGATTTCGTATTGAGAATAAATAGGAGAAAGACGAAGTCATGAGGAAGAGCAGAATTGAGATCATCAATACCCATATCATCAAAATGATGGACCACGAAATAGACGAAACAAAGAAACACTGCTACCTTTTCACCAAAATAACACGTAATGGACGAAGAAAACTGTCACAGAGGACATTCCTGGCCAAAAGACATCAACTGATTTCGAAAATCGTCCATTATATAGAGAAGAAACATCTGAGAACGCAGTCTTGGAGTACTGCGTTGTTAAAATTGTATGGAAATTGATTATGGTCTTTGGGGTGATCTGGAAAGAAAAGAAGGAAAATATTCAAGATGTGGTGCTATAGGAGGAGACTCAAAATCAGTTGCACTGGTAAGATAAGGAATGAGGAGGTTTTCCGCAGTAACGGCGAGAAGAACGTCGTCTGCAAAATAAAGTCAAGGAGAATGGATAGGTTGAAAAGATATGCTTTAAGAGGCGAAGGAATAACTTCATGGTGGTCATGGGAGCTCTAGGGGGTCAAAAGTGTGAGTCAAAATAGATTGGAATATATCAAACAAATAATTAAGTACGTTAGACGCAAGTGGTGCACTGAACCGAAGAGGTAGGAACAGAAAGGAAGTCCATGGCGAAAGGCACCAAACGAGCCATAAGGCAGATGGTAAAAAGAAAGATGTCGAGCTTAAGTGTGGACTCTAATTTAATGATAGGAATCCACTTTCTAATCAATTCGCTCAAAACAGTACTCTCACACAACATTTCTTACCTTGTTATTGAGCGAAAACTTAAAATTCACTTGATATCCTGTGAGAGATTAGGCTTGACACTTAACATATGAAGAGGGTCCACGCAGATGGGCGGAATGCTAGCCGAAAACGTGTTATTTATTTGTACCTGCATCCGCGGATATTAACCAACTGCCAACCACATTAACCAATTATGTTCATTGTTGCTCTGAGGGTAATCATCGCCTGGAATGAAATTTTGAATGATAGTGTTAGACCCCATAGTTTACATTCCATAGGCTAGGAACAAAGCGGGCTTTCATGATACTTCAATACCATAGAGCCTGTCTTAGTATTGATACGCTCTGTAAATCATCATTGTTGACAATGACGTTATATGACTTTCTTAGCACTGTTCCCGCAGCATCGGTGAGTCAAAGTCTTGTTCCAATTGTCACATATAGCGTAACGTTAATTCTTACTCATATGGTTCGTTTCGTAAATTACATTACCAAAATGTGATGATAAAACGTATTAACGTGCTGCGCTTCTCAGTATATTAACCATTGCATTGTGTATTTGCAAATATAAGTAAAAGAAATGTTGACAGATTAACTGAATTAATACCGAATATTTTTTAAATCGTATACGATTCATATAATAAGTGACACGCAAACAGGAGTCGGACAGAAAAGCAAGGATTTCAGGGTGAAGTACCCTATAGCAACTGTCACGTCGCTGTCACATCTTCCCGTAATAGAATAAACGATTTCTATTGCTGGAAACGAAATAGGAATAATTCAGTCGTAAGCTCGCTGCTGGTAGGATGGACACAGGGCACAAGAGTAAAAATTGCAAAAAACCAGGAAGAAGGGCATACCACTATGATTCATCCTTGCAGATGACAGTCACTGTGACGATTCTGACCTCTAGGATACTTGACAATTCAAGACAGTTTTGTGGCACTCCATTCCGAGTGAGCAATAATAGTGAATCAGAAAAGATTATTTGTTTTCCATCTCATGTTGTGTAAATACGAGAAGATCGTAATACTGACGATGAGCTTCATCATTTAAATATGAAGTAATTATTATTACGTACGTGATCAGATATACTCTGGGGTGTCCGCATTCACGTAGGTCTCTAAACATTGTTTACCTGTTGCCGTGGTACTCTTGTATAAAGCTTTTAATATAACTGAATCGTTTTTAGAGATTACCGCTATAATTTTGTGTCACACGAAACCGCACCCATATTTTACCCTATTGATGCACCTACCCACTATATTATTCAGACTGGACTCGCAACCCATTTCACAATTGCGGAACTTTCGTACATAATGATCGACGGAGTGTTAAGTATATTTAACACTTTTACTTTTGGAAACGTAATTATATGACACAGGCCAGAAGTCTAAACCAGACGTTTGGAACACAGTAAGTATCATCGTAATCCACTAATACTCATGATAATGAAGTTATGAACAAAATCTGACCACACTTCAATGCAATAATCAAAAAGAGGAACTCTAGTTACGCAATAATCAAGGAGAGGAGCTCCAGTGTACGTGACACATTTCGGAATTGACTTACTGGGAACAAATCAACTAAACCCCACTTCTATTTGATGACAAATAATACCAGTAAAACTGTAAATGACGTTAACAATACACTTTTTTCAACAAAAAGAAATGAGAAGTCCTAGAATTACGGTGTTCCGGTCATTTAACACCAATTACTGATTCACCTTCAGCATTACCAGTTTTTTTCCCCTCTAAAGAATGAAGACAGTGGATACTGCAAGTGGAAATTACGAGGAATTTAATGCTTATTTCAGAGTAAGGAAACCTACAAGTAGCAACTAGTACATGAACTTAAACCATAGAATCAAAGAAGTCCTAACGAACGCCCTAACGCATATAACAAATAACAACATTACGAAATTTATCACGTAACAAAATAGGTATAAGCTGAAAAAAAATCTAAAAAGGAATGGGCGTTAGTAAAACGATATTGCATGGAAGTTTAAACAGGATAACATTAGCACTTAATAACAACTGTGGACCTATTTCAATTGTGGACACAGCTGTTAAAAACTAAGTGCTCTGGCAGAGTAAGAGGTGAAGATATAATCAACAGAAATGACATAAAACGTTTTGCTGAGGAATAATTATTTCAAGAAGAAGACAAGAATGAGGAACAGGCGCTGAGATACTCGTATCTGTGAGTAGGTAGGTTTGGAACAGTATCATGCCATACAGCGCAGCACTTTTTTTTAACTGTCGATTTCGGTCATCGTTGGCCGTCAGTATCGCAGGAGAACATCACATGTAATGCGTACAATAACTGTACTTAGAGCCTCATAACACTTTCTTATGGAGTACACATGCGCTATACACTGAATGTTGTTTAATTAAACGATGAATATACCTACAAAGACGTATTTAATTTTGCATTTCACAGTTTGAATAACTAGTCATACTTGAAATACTCCATTTTGCCATAACAAGCAATACCAGAATTAGCTACTTCTGTCTTCCAATGTACATATTAGAGCAACTGTATTACCGTATTATCTTTTCTCCTACTAAAACTACCTAAAGACCTTACCTTAGACGCTTCTGATGTTCCACGTATTTTTACTTTCGATATAGTCTGACATGTACTGCACGTGAAATTTTTCTAAATAACGATACTCCATCGCAGGGAATGGAGTTCATAATCATTACGTTTTCGTTTAATAGTAGTAATCATCCAAGTTAAATCATTATAATACTATTTATAAAAACATTTAAAACATGCAAATGTAAATGCATTCAAATAATAAAGAATTACTACAAATACAGTGTAATTATATAAGTCTGACAATACACAACTAAAAATAAACAATGAACATATAGACAGCTGGCTGTGTACTTACGTAAGTTGAACAGTAATGCCTGGTGGAGAAATAACACTGAAGATTTTGTTTAGTTTATTATGAACAATACCAGTGTGGTCAACGTGACCATAGTTCCCCAAATCTCTCTCTCTCTCTCTCTCTCTCACAGGCACACACACACACACACACACACGCTTACATACATGTGTAACTGTTAAAACTTCAAAATTTGATTACAGTCTTGTTATGACGTGGAAGTTAATATAGATATAACACTCAACTATAAATTAAACTACGTGAATACAACCAGTTGTTCTTGCACATATCCAACGTGTTCCTGAAGTCACAACGAAAATAAGAGAATTTTTTATTTTTAAGAATTAACCCGGTCCAAATATAAAGATCAATAAGTACATGAATGTTTCTAACCCAACTAGGAATCTATTTTCAGAGGGCATTATAACGTGTCAGTAAGATTACTTCCACTTGAGCACCAAGCCTCAGTGAAGAAATGATGCTGGATATCTGTACATTAGAATGGATACTATTAATCTTTTAAACGTAATTACGATTTCATACGAGCTCTGCTTTAATTTAAATATACACTGTCCACTTACATTAATGTGACCACCTGCCGAAAGCCTGAGTAACAATCTTTTGCAGCGTGGACTACTGCGAGATGCGCAGGAAGAGATTTGCTGAGGTTCTGGAAGGTACCAGCAGGGATATGGAGTCAGGCTGACTCCTGGGCCGTGGCCAGCTGCTCTAGGCTTATCAGCTGAGGAGCCAAAGCGCACAGATTCTCATTTGGTTGTAAATCCAGGGAGTTTAGTGGCCTGGAGAGAAAGATAAACTCATCCTCGTGCTCTTCTAATCACGCACGTACACTACGAGCTGTATGATACGTTGCATTGTCCTACTGGTAGATGCTATTTTGCCGATGAAGAACAAACTGCATTTACGGTTTGACATGATCCTCGAGGATTGGTGTATACCTTTATTAACCCACTGTGCTTTCCTAATGACGCGATCACCCACGGAATGCCACGAAAACGTTCCCCAGATCCTAACGATTCCTCCTCCAGCTTGAACCATTCGGATTATGGTTGCAAGGTGTTGGCTTTCAAGGGTTTAATGCAGCACATGCTAACGGCTGTGTGTTAGATGGAGTATGAAAGATGATTATCTGAAGCGGCCACCTGTCGCCAATCAGTGGACGTCCAGTTCAGGTATTGGGGTGCAAATTCCAACCTAGTACCTTGGTTAATCTCGGCGGTCTGTTGCTCAACAGTTTCAAGTGTATTTACCTGTACACATCTCCTGGGCTGTGACCCATGGTGTATCACTGTTGCCTTGGTGACAGTTTTGGATAGCTCCATTTTGCCATGCACTTCTCACTTTAAGTACGGCAGCAAGCGAAAAGTTTACAATTCTAGCCGTGTGCCAGATATATAACTCCGTTGTCGCATTTCGACAACTACTGCGTTGAAACTTCCTGGCAGATTAAAACTGTTTGCCGGACCAAGACTCGAACCTGGGACCTTTGCCTCTCGCGGGCAAGTGCTCTACCAACTGAGCTACCCAAGCACGACTCACGCCCCATCCTCACAGTTTCATATTAGCGCACACTCCGCTGCAGAGTGAAAATCTAATTCTGGGAACTACTGCGTTGTTTCCCGCGTACCTCCGACACGCTTTTTATTCCCTCCACTGCTAGTGCTGTTACCTGTCGTGTGTGAGTGGTTATTACACCTTGGCTTCTAACATAGGTAGTGGTCACGTTAATTTGACTAGATTGTGTATTTTCATTGTCATCCGGTCAGATTGTATTATATGTACCAAGGAAGCCAATAATTATTAAAACAACTACACTTGCGCTGGTGTAAAGTCTTCAGATAAATTATCTAACTACTTTTACTGCGGACTGCGTAATCCCAGACATTCAAACCGTTTGTTACAATGAGGTATTGAAGCCAATATAACCTAACTGTAAAATTATAAACATTCGTCGAAGTATTTAATCAAACTTTATGCTCATCTGCTCTGTGAGTGACAGTTTTTCATTGCTAAGTCACTTGACCATTTTCAAAATGGCCTACTGAATGAAAAATATCTCTGAGATAAATCTATACTGAAGATGTCTGCTATCTCAAACAACCGCGTGGCGTGGCGTTGGAGGACTGCCTAGCAGGAACATTGACAACTTTTACGAACACCTTTTTCCCAGAACAAAAACGTAGTGTAGTAAGATTGCCTATGACACTATTATCTAGTTTGAGGAGTGAGATGGATGTCTAAAAACTGTATGATAAATTTAAATAATTACTTCGCGAACTGAATTTCAGAATTTAAATAGATGAAACCATAATTTCATAGGCCGCACTAGTAACGTAAATTACGCATTAAAAACAATCTTCATTCTTCTTCCTATGAGGCATTCTGTTCAACTTGTACAAGTAGGTGTAAGTAAAGAAGCAGCCATCGCGAAACAGTGATGCCATTAAATAATTCCTACTCACGTACCTGAAGAACGTCTAAAAAGTGCAACTTTCATGTCAACTCATTTTCTGCTTATTTTCTGCGTGTATGACAATTGTCTACTTGCAGAAGCGAGCAACAATAAATCGTAGATTTAGAACGCAAGGTACCTCGGTTTGACAGCTCGTGTGAACAAGCTAGTATTAGAAATTAAGGTAAACAAATTGCAAAGGTTATATTAGATGATTGAATACCATCTTTGACTGTACGTTTACAATGACAGAAACTCAATGATTACATGTAGGTGTAGTTTGAGTTGCTGATGAATTATCTCATTTATGCTTTGATGACAGAAATACATTGCGCACGTTTTATTTCTGCTGGATGTTCAGGAATTACTGATTGCATCAAATACATTTGATATCAATAATGATGAAATCGTGTTGTTAATGTTTTAGTGAATGATAAACGTTCCACAGCATGTCCTTTGGTGTTACTTGAAGTGTTATTATCTAATTATTGTGGAATTTATGCATTAAGTAATTTAATGAAGCGTCTGAATTATTTCAAGGTCGTTAAAATGAGCAAATGAATCCATCTGTATGTTCATAATGTATCGGGGTCTACCTAAAGCGGATCGACGAAACGAGATGATGCAGCGTTTAAGATAATAAATTTGGATTACTAAAATCAAGATTTAAATCATTGACCAAGTAGTTCGATTACAGATTTTCATCACTTACTCAAATTAGAGAAGGTAAATTCCAACAGGGTTCGGAACAATACCAATGGCGGTTTGCTTTGCAATACTTCTCGAATTACATGCGTATGAATGTACAGTGATTCAGATCATAAGTGTGTGCAACATCACAATATTGTGAGCAGAAGAACAGTATACTGGACTTCGTTCTGACCAAGCTGTAGCAGGTATGTTAAACACCATTTCATCTATGGATCCAGATATTGCTTAAAAATTCACGCTTCAGTCACTGTCCGCAATATATCAGCCGAAAACTAAATATACTATTCCATAAGACATATTCATGCATCATCTAAGAAACGTTTCCCAAGTAACACAAACATAAAAATTACCATGCATTTTAGTACGCGAGGACTAAGACGAGCAATGATGGAAGGCTTGTGACTCTGAAGAGTCCTCCTGCGGCTAACAAAAATCGCGGTGCTCTGCTCAAGTGACGAGCGGCATTTTCGTATTTATAATGGTAGCCACTTCTGCACTTCCTCAATAGATTCCAGTGTCTGCTACGTGATGAGCCCAGTCGCTATTTTCAGATGTCAATTTTACGCAAAAATCAAATTACGCTCACATTAAAAAAAAATTATTAAATAATTACGTGGTACATTTTCACTTATAATTACCACAACCGGTATGAAAAATTTGAAGAAGTGGACTCACATTTTTATGAGAAATAAGAAAGGATGTCAGAGACACGTTCCAAATTGGCGGTTTTGATGAGTAAGTAGCTGACCTAATAAATCACGACAAAAGCTATGAGTTTTATTGAATTGCCACGGAAAGTTCTGTGACCACACAGAAAAACTTAGCTGAAGTACCCTCTCTTGCAACTTGGTAAACGCAAATTACTTTTGTCTTCTAATAAAAGCTGTGTACTTACTAAATAAGATATTAAGTGATACTCAAAGTTTTAGTAAGTTTGTCAGATGTATCCAGCGAACTTCCGTTTTACTTACCTCAATTACTTATTCGATGCTAAAGCATCTTTCGCAAGGAGACATTTTTCGGATTATTATTAATGTCGATAGCGCACGAGACGTGTATCGTTACGCTACGATAAGTTTCATCAGGTTCCATCATTGACGTACCAGTAGACGGTTACGTTTACTACAGACGTGTTTTAACCGTCCACTGTAAATTGACGTATGCTGGTTCAAAAATGGCTCTAAGCACAATGGCACTTCGAAGGACATCACACACATCCATGCCCGAGGCAGGATTCGAACCTGCGACCGTAGCAGCAGAGCAGTTCCGGACTGAAGCACCTAGAGCCGCTCGGACACAGCGGCCGTTACGTATGCTGGGAGGAACACGCACGGGAGAAGAGTGATTCCTGAAATTTGTGTACTTACTCTATTTCATCAATTAATGGACACCGCCTTGAAGTAAATCTCATTTGACTTTCTCCAAGAATGAATTCATCCCTTCTGCTTCTCAAGATATTTTTGGGTGTTAATTGCCCTGAGGCTACACATGGATTACACCACTTTTAACTTCCTGTGGACAGCAAGCATCACGACAATTAGTTCCTTACCGATGCAAGTGTTTTTGCATTCTATCTTTTGTATAGCAATGGGTTACGGACGATACTTTTACTGAGAGACTGTAGCACAGCGTTTGCATAACCGAGTACCAGCCTTAAATTCCGTGACCGCGTTGAGTGCTGGTCCTTCCAAAACTTAGTATTCACCAGTTGCATATGCTGATCTTCACTGATACGCTTCCTGAGGACTAAAAGGCTTGATAATACTACGACGATTGGTCCCGTACTCGGCATAATCTCCCGGTGACGAAATTAATTACAACGATCTTTGTGAATTACGTTCCCCGTTCTTGGAGAGACGGTTAAAAACACAGGCGTAGGGAAGCGCCCCAATCCTATTAGGGTATTGCAGCCATTTTTAAGTAATTGAACGGGGAAAGCCTTCTTCGTCGGTCTTTCATCTCATTCCGCACCGCTGCTTGCCAATTTCTTCCTCTGCTCCGGTGGAAGGCGGCCCGGAGAATCCCCGAGTGTGACTTAAATTAATCACTGAGTGCCTGCCAGCCTACCTGCGAAAGAGGCCGGCCTTCTTTCTCCTCCCTGGATTCAGCTCCGTCGCTGCCGCCTTTTCATTGCCGGCGGCAGCCATTGTTTCCCCACTGTGCGCCGGCCGGTGTGTGGTGCTCACTCTTTGTCGGGGCACTCTCTGGAACGTGCCTCCTGCCTGCACCGGCCAGGTGTCGTAAAACATGAAGTACGGAGACTCTCGCTATCCTGGCAGTAGGTAGGTCTACTTGTATATTCTTCTCGTTATAGAATCTGCCTTACAGTAATGGTGCAGTGGTGTCACATGCTCCCTAGAAACATTCTTGTTTTGCGTTAATTGCTGAGGAATACCTTGAAGCAATGCACGAATGAAATCTCGTGAAGGTACTGATTAAGTCACGTACTATTGACGTTATGAAACAATACAATTGGTCTTAAGTGGTATTCCTTTCCATTGACCACTAGCGGGTGTGGGTGTAGGGAGTGGGGTGTGCTGGTGGTTTCACTGGACGTAATCCGAGTCAACCTGTCTTAATAAATACACAGTCATATGACTGCTCATGGTGGAAGCATTCTTACAGTCGTCTATCACAAAACAGTTTAGCAGCCGTCTGCATTTCATCACATTTGCAAACAGAAAAAACAAGTCTTTCTCCTTGCGAAGCACTAAAGACATTTACAAGTTACTTCTCTATTTTCTTTAAAAGCACTGTTCGACTTATAATATTAATTGCCTTCACCGAGTGGGGTGGCGCAGTGGTTCGCAAACTGGACTCGCATTCGGGAGAACGACAGCTAAAAACATGTGTCCGGCAATTCTGATTTATCTTTTCCGTGTTTCCCCTAAATAGCTACAGGCCAATACTGGGATGGTTCCTATAAAAGGGCACGGCTGATTTCCTTCCGGATCCTTGAATCAGTCCGGGTTTCTGCTTCGTCCCCAATGACCTCAATGTCGACGGGATGTTAAACAGTTATCTTCCTTCCTTTCCTTACGTAACATTAGTGCAACTTGTGCACTAGACTTTAACAAAGTTAACGGGTGGCAAGCTTACATCAATAGCTCTCGCATTTATCCCACCACCTGTTATATAATCAACGAGTGCAGTTAACACTTAAAATCAATCAAGTAATAGCGATCTTCATAAATTAATTTACAGTTAACCATCACAATCCTTTATATTACTTGAATGACAGACATCTACAGTAAGTCAAGAGTAGCAAAATCCTAAATTATTACAATTTTGAACAGGAGACGAACAAGGGAGCGTATTGGGATCGAAATAAAACTCTCCACTTATGCTACACACAGCTACCTTATCTCACATAGTTTGACAAAATACGAGCTCATGATAGGAGCAACACTACACTGGTCCAATACGCGGCACAAACATGACGGAAGAGGCACAACTAAAAAGGACAACACCGCAATAAACCGCAGTGGCAAATACAACAACATCACTCGTACACCGATAAACCACAATATCTGCCAAACAACGTCGTTCAGCGCTGATGAACAACACATTACGTACCCATCATAGTGCTGTAGCACGCCACAACAATAATGAAAACAACCAACTAAACAGCTTCTAGCAGACCATAACACATTGTGAAGCACCTCAGACAGACCGTCAGTTCTGCTTCGGTATAACGAAGCTTAGCGTAGCGCAACGTAGCATAGCACGGCAAAGTGTAGTTGAGAACAACGCTAGCATAACGTAGCGTCCCCCATTGAAGAAAAATAAAGATATTAAAAATATTTTTTATCGAAATCTGCTAAACATCTTCACAAAAATACTAAACATTCAGCAGTCGTTTCCAAGCAGAGGTCAAATTCTTAATAATGTTATTTAATCTGGGTTGATCGCGTGCATTGTTCACATGATGTGCGATGTCCATTACTCATACGAGTAAAGGAGCAGCGCTTGTGGATTAGAGACCGTTGAGCTACAGGTATTCGCCCGTTTTTGGACAGTAGTTTACATAGTTCATGACAGTATTTGCAATTTGCACACTGACCGAAATAAATGGTAATTGAATCTTGGGCTTACCTGAGCGTTTGTTTAACACATGTCCAACAATGACTTTATGAAAGTCTGTGCATCAGTGTTCATTCGTTAGCAGTATTAGATAAAATTTTTGACAACTTCTTTCACCAATATCATTCAAATAGATTGTTAGAAAGTAAACCAAAAACATTGTTGAGCAAGACTGCTAGACGGTACACACTATTGAACATAATACGTTATTTACCTTAGTTATGCATCTCTGTATATATTTAGCATATTTACACAATGCTGACAATTGTGTTTCGCCTTAGCTGACTGATGAATGCCTAAGAATGTGCCGAACTTGAAATAATGACCACCACTAAATCTTCCCACGACAATATAGTGCGTTTATCAACCATGACCTAGGGTAATAAACAGAGCAGAAACATACTAAAGTGTAGAAAACCCGTAGCATTAGAGCAAATCGTCTATTCTAACTCATAAATACGAGCCCCAGTTGCAAATAAATAATAAAATGTAACTGAAGAACTCACAATTTTGGCACCTTATATGAAAATGAAATAAATATATCTCAAAGGGAAGTGTGCGCTACACACTATAGGATTAGTTGCATCATGACGCAAATACAAAAACTTAATTAATTTACATCTCTCCATTACTTTGTAATATGTGTAAACGCTGACCCTAAATGGCCACTTTATCTTGGTGAAATTGTTTAAGATCCTAATAGGGGTTTAATCCTGCTTTCCCCGAACCCGAATAAAGCAATTAATAACAGTAATAAAGTGCAATTTATAGCATTAAATAATATATTTTTTGTGTCTCTTCGGCTACTCCTGTGTGTTTCGAATAAGAAACATTGTAGGAGGCGTGACAAAAAAGACGTACGTGGGTTTATTGCTTTGGTCAACAACAATGTACATCACGCTCACTGATATCATCTGGGGAATGTTTCAAGTAACGGTCATGACACCACTGTTCCAAGAACTTCATATTTAAATCAGCAGTCACTGGTTCTTATTGGCCAACATACATTAGTAACCCTTGTCCTGAATATTATGCGGGCTATTCGGAAAGTAAGGAACTATAGGTCGCGAAATGGAAAACACAGTGAAAATCAAAACTGTTTTATTTGTAACACTTAGCTACAACTTCCAGCTACTTATCTCTGTAGTCACCGACCCGACTTACACGTTTGTCGTAGCGTTGTACCAATTTTCCAATTCCCTCGTTACAGAGGGCAGCTGCCAGTGCCTTCCGCCATTTCTCTACGCTGCCCTACAGCTCGTTGTCCGTGGCAAAATGTTGTCCTATATCTAGTGGTTAACGTGAGCAGAGATGAAACTCACGGGCTGTGTTATGGGTAATCAAACATTCCAATTGAAAACGATGTACGAGCAACTTCATTGCCCCTGCAGAATGCGGCTTAGAATTTTCTTGAAGAAGAAAACGCACAACAGTTATGTAATGCCGGTTGCATAGCTTCGGGCGAAATTTCTCAACAAGCCCTCGTACCTGGCGGGAGACACTGTTGTTCTAGGTATCTTTACGTGTTCCCTATGTTCTCAGAACTAAAACGAAAGATGTAACGTGATCGATGGGTGTACTAGAGACACTGCCCATCACACCTGTGCAAAACGTCATCGGATTTTCAGTGTGCTTTCCATTAGGCGACTGATCGTTCCCCACTTTCCGAATAACCCATTTATGTTCCTCATATTCTGGGACCAAGTCTTTCTGTTCACTTTTTCAAAACCCTTCGCAAAGACACATGACTACGATGGAATAACTGAATGTGACCATTCAATACCGACTCCAGTTACCCACAGGCTGAGCCAATTCTGTGGTGTTTTCTGTACTGTTAGAATAAAATTTGGGAAAAAATATCTCAATGTCATAAAAAAGTATGAATTGCATTTAAGAATGGTTTGCCTTGGCAAAAGCACGTTATAAGTGCCATGGCACAATGCAGTTATTAATGTAACATACTTCACATAAAAGTTAAATTACTACTTTGAACCTCACTGGATTGTTTATCATACTATTGCTATCGCATGACGTATCAGACGAATTGTACTTCTTCCTTGTTGGAAAGCATTGTTTGACTGGGAGGATAGTGTATTAAATTCCACTTAAAAATGTAGTGACAAATACCAGTTCGCACTTCAAGCAAAGATGTGCCGATTCGTCTTTGTATGTATGCAATATTTAAATGACTGACAGCACAACACTGATACGTATTTATATGACGATAGTAACTGTTCGAAAGAACAGATACCACTGATGACCGTGCAGTTTCTGTAGAATAAATGATAATTAATTGAAACAGTCAACTGCCGACAGGTGTTTTTGATATATCTCGATGGGGAAAGCTGAAAATGTGTGCTAGGACCGGGACTCGAACCCAGGATCTCCTGCTTACATGGCAGACGCTCTGTCCATCTGAATCTGAGTCACCGAGGACACAGATGAACAGCACGACTGCAGGCACTTATCCCTTGCACGCTTCACCTGAGACCCACGTTCCCAACTGTCCACAGTCTACGTACGTAATGTACCTAATAGATATTTGGTATATCAACAACACCTGTCGCCATCTGACGATATCAATTAATTATCATTTATTCTAGAGAAGCTGGACAGTTATCAATGGTATCTGTTCTTTCGAGAACAGTTACTATCGTCCAATATTCAGTTAAAGGCTACCCAGCCATTGACCTTCGTCTGTACCAATGCGCGTAGGTTGCCCGAACTCTTACGGGAATCGTCACCTTAGTGTGCGCGAGTTATGAGTGGGTGGGCATATATCTATTAGGTACATTACATATGTAGACTGTGGACAGTTGGGAATGTGGGTCTCACAGGAAGCGTGTATGGGATAAGTACCTGTGTAGTGGGACGAAATTGAAGCGTCACCCATCCACCAGTGTCAGCCCAGTTTGCAGGTGAATATAAGACAGCAAAGGACTTGGAAGAGCAGTTGAATGGAATGGACAGTGTCTTGAAAGGAGGATATAAGATGAACATCAACAAAAGCAAAACAAGGATAATGGAATGTAGTCGAATGAAGTCGGGTGATGCTGAGGGAATTAGATTAGGAAATGAGACACTTAAAGTAGTAAAGGAGTTTTGCTATTTGGGGAGCAAAATAACTGATGATGGTCGAAGTAGAGAGGATATAAAATGTAGACTGGCAATGGCAAGGAAAGCGTTTCTGAAGAAGAGAAATTTGTTAACATCCAGTATAGATTTAAGTGTCAGGAAGTCATTTCTGAAAGTATTTGTATGGAGTGTAGCCATGTATGGAAGTGAAACATGGACGATAAACAGTTTGGACAAGAAGAGAATAGAAGCTTTCGAAATGTCGTGCTACAGAAGAATGCTGAAGATTAGATGGGTAGATCACGTAACTAATGAGGATGTATTGAATAGGATTGGGGAGAAGAGAAGTTTGTGGCACAACTTGACCAGAAGAAGGGATCGGTTGGTAGGACATGTTCTGAGGCATCAAGGGATCACCAATTTAGTATTGGAGGGCAGCGTGGAGGGTAAAAATCGTAGAGAGAGACCAAGAGATGAATACACTAAGCAGATTCAGAAGGACCTGCAACCTTGCAGTAGGTACTGGGAGATGAAGCAGCTTGCACAGGATAGAGTAGCATGGAGAGCTGCATCAAACCAGTGTCAGGACTGAAGACCACAACAACAACAATTAAATGAAGAGGAGTAATCTCCATATATTCGCTTATGAATTACCATAATAGCACAATTAAGAGTAAATGACAAATAGTCACAACAATATCTTATTAAAAGGATTAAATCTATCTAAGAGCAAGGACTCTAAATTACGTAAAATGTGAGGAAAATGTATTAACAGTTAAATATGGTATATAGAAAAGGTCTTATTTTCGGTTAAAACCTGACAAACTGAGCTTGTGGGTGAGGTATGTAGTGGGACGAAATTGAAGCGTCACCCATCCACCAGTGTCAGCCCAGTTTGCAGGTGAATATAAGTTTAATTTAGTTTTGTTTATGTATTTTTCTTAATATTTGTAATAGCTGTGAATTATCTAAAAGTTTTGTATTTTTTATGTTTCATGTACGGAGAGGGCGGCGCAACGAACGGAGACAGCATCTTCGCTGCCGCGACCAGAGAGGAAATTGCTGGCCACTATACGTCGCGGGTCGACAGCCAAAGAGCAACAGAAGATCCTGGAACCGAGTTGTTGCGTCGTGCTTCTAAAAATTAAAAATGAATTTTTTGTGCTCTTTTTGTACAACAATGACGTCATAGAGAGCTTAATCTTATTGAAAAGTCAGTCCTAGTTTGTCAACGGTCAAGTTCACATCTGTATGTGTAGGAAGCTAATAAAATAGTGGATGCTACTAAAGTTGAAACACGTGTTCTGAGGATTTATTTATGAAGAATTATGTGAACGGATTAATAATATATTTGACAAGATTACTGAATTCTGACAGCGTTCATCGAAACTTTGAATCTCAAAGGTTTATTCAATGTGTGTTTCTGATTTCGATTAAATCAAGATAACGTGTGTCAATATAATTTCTGAGGAGAAACAAACGAAATTTAAATCCAAAAAGTTTACGAAAACCAATTGGCCCAAAGTGATGTAATTCTTTGCATACGACTCAACTGATGTTTTACAGTTTCGTTCAAGAACCATTCTATGACAATTTAAAAAGAATATAAATCATTTTGAAGTGGGTTGTAACTGACGTAGGTGACGAAGTCTGCACATGGTCATATATCAAACGAAAATCGGTTACAAAAAAATTACGTCGTTACACTACACCTGCCGTCCCATTATTCATCTGTGTCCTCGGTGGCTCAGATGGATCGCCTGTACGGTAGCTCAGCGTGGGAAAAAAAAAAAAAAAAAACAACGTTGGATAGAGCGGCGTCCGCCATGTAAGCGGGAGTCCCAGGTTCGAGTCCGGGTCGTAGCACACATTTTCAGCTGTCCCCATCGAGGTAAATCAGCACCACCTGTCGACAGTTCCAATTAACTATCATACGTATCTGTTTGAAACATAAAGCAACAACAAATTCATGTGACCAACTAAACGATTCCACAAATGATTTGGAAACACCTGCTAAGTATGAAGTTAACTGTTATTATTCAATAATAATTACGGATTACAAATAGCAATTACATGTACCTCTATTCGATAGAGAACACAAGAAGAAGTGGAGATCAGAAGAGGAGTACCACGTTCCTTTACTTTTGTTTTAAAAATCAGTAACATTTAAATATAGTCTTTGGTGGTTTCCGCTGTACACAACCTGTGAACTGACTCCCTCTCCCTGAATAATAATAAACTGATTTCTGAAATTTACAAAAAAGGCAAAAAACTACATTCTCCTTATAAGATATACTTCAGTGGTGATGATTTTCCATTAACCATTTTATTCAAGTTATATCTAAGTCATAACAGGCCGTTGTCCACTCTAAAATGAGATCGACAGAAGCAATTACTCTACTCAGAGCCCCACCCAGTATCCAAATTGCAAACTGCTTTGAAACAAATTGATTGTCTGTGGTTCCGAATCCTTGGCAATTTCCCATATAAAAGGAAACCTATTAATGAGCAACCTCAGCTATAGAAAGCCGTTGTTTTCTTGACAGTAACAAGCACATTATATGCAAAATACAAATTTTATTAGTAGTAATGGTATTTACTAGTCATACATTATTTTCTAATTCGAGGAGACTTGTACAGACGAGAGGACAAGTATGCAAACGGTCTTACATTTTTTACGCTATATTCAAAAGTATTTACCGTGAATTATGTAAACATTGTAATTAGCACTACATCAAAGTTCTTTACGTGGTGCACAAAAATTATCAGAACACTCTGTATGTTTGCACCATGTCCAAAAGCATTTATTCTAATATTATGTAAAGCAGCACTTGATTGCCTGCAGATTTCGATTTCTGCACTATAGCTGGTTTAAGGCACAATCAGCCTTCAAGTTATTTTTAATTCACATCTGACTTTCTTTACGGTGATGGTCAACTGACACAAGGCATGCGGGCAGACATCGGCAAGTGAGAGTTGTCCTTTTTCTGGCATGTCCTGTTCTGCTGATATCCACTTGGTGTAATACGACGCATATGCCATATTGTAAAACGCACATGGGCAGTACTGAAAAGCTAACTTACAGCTTAAAGTCCACCTCTCAGCGAGAGCTATAAAAGTAAATATGTTATTCTCACGTCAAAAGCTCGTCCCTCGCCGCTATTTCATTACCCGCAATTTTATGCATATTTCGATCTGCGAACTTACTATGGAGAAGTACAAGTAAACGTTAAAACACAATTCTCACTGAATGGGGTTTTCACTCCTATGTTACTCCATTAGTTTTTGGTGCAACAGCATTAAATACAGACACTATGCACTTGTTCTGGGTGAAAATGTTTAGGTTACTTGTACTTACCTTTTCGATGTTAGTTAGATATATGAAATCTACTCAGAGGCATTGATGAAGAAAAGAAAATCTGTAGAAAAACCTCTGAGTCGCTGAGTCTTGATACCTCGAATTATTTCCAGATACTTCGAGAGAACAGCAGACCAGAGAGAGTTATAGTGAATTTTCGGAGTTAACATAGATCTCTCTAGTCGAAGCACAATTTCGTCCACCAGGGACTATCCATCATCCAAGAGAGTGCACATGAGGGCTTTAGGGGCTATGCGGTAGTTTGAGGTACTTTAATGAACACTCGCGAGTAGATACGCAACAAGGGAAGTCAGACCGCGTCCAGAGTAAAGACATCCCGCCGGTTAAAATTTTGTCAGTAAATTGAAGAAGTATTCGCAACAAATTTCCTGAATATACCGCCGTCCAGGGAAGTTCTTGCGCTCAAACTGTTCTCGGGACCGAGAGCTGGCTGAAACGAGAAGTCGAAAACTCTAAGGTACCTAGCGAGTCTTGGGACGTATACTGGAAAGACGGATTAGAAGCCATAGTGCAGTTGACAAAAATATTGTCTTTATTGAGGTCGAAGTTGCGTGTGACAATAAAGTTATATGGTCGCCTATAAGTGGTCTAGGTCAAAACAAGTTAATTTATTGTTGGATATTTTATTGGCCATCCAATTCTACTGTGATAGTTCAAGATTTATTCAAAGAAAGTTTGCAGACAGTAGTGCTTAAATACTCAGACCATGCCACACTAGTTGGAGTCGGCCTTAAACTACCAAGTATAGACTGGTATGTCTAAGGACTCATAGCAGGGGCCGATACAGACAGTCGTGCGAAGTACTTTCGAAGAGGTTTCCCGAAAACTCATGAAAAATTTGTTCGGTAGCCCACAGGCAATGGAAAAATCATAGACCTTGTACCTACAATTAGGCTGAATCTTATCGACGAAGTCAGTATAGAAGCTGGGATTAGCGCTCATGATGTCATTGTACCAACTAGGACTAGAAAAGTTAATAAATCATTTTAGTAGGCCAGAAGAGTTTTTCCGGTAGAAATAGAAAATAAGCAGCTGTTAGCATCTCACTTAAAGGGAATTGACATCACTTAGTTCCAGGAAGATGTATGGTGTCACCGCCAGACACCACACTTGCTAGGTGGTAGCCTTTAAATCGGCCGCGGTCCGGTAGTATACGTCGGACCCGCGTGTCGCCACTGTCAGTGATTGCAGACCGAGCGCCGCCACACGGCAGATCTAGAGAGACTTCCTAGCACTCGACCCAGTTATACAGCCGACTTTGCTAGCGATGGTTCACTGACAAATTACGCTCTTATTTGCCGAGACGATAGTTAGCATAGCCTTCAGCTACGTCATTTGCTACGACCTAGCAAGGTGCCATTATCATTTGCTATTTATCTTGTGATGCATGTACCGTCAGACCGATGTTCACCAATTATGGGTTAAAGTTAAGTATTCCAACAGCTACGTACTTTATTTGCTAGACTCAAATCCTTTAACTGTTCCATACTTCACGCCAGCCTGCGTGAGCTTAAACGCGTGCCTTTCGGCTTCACCTCGTAGTGGCTTGGCTGTCTTGCCAAGTCACAACAAGATGGAAATAGAGGAATTAAGGGAAAAGTTTAAGCTAATTGTAAATAGTATTCTTGCGAATTATGTGTTTAGTAAGTGGATTACGGACAGAAAAGACCTCCCATTATTTAACAGTTGAGATTCGGAATATTCTGATGGACCAGAGTCTGTTACACTCTAGGTCCAAAAGACAACGCTCAAATGACAACAAATAGTGATTAGCAGAGATTCTTGATTCTGTGAAAGATCTATGAGTGAATGATACAACAATTACAGTCGTCACACCTTAGCATAAGATCTGGGAGAGAATCTGAGAAAATTCTGATCCTTGCAAAATCGCTAAACAGGTATAAGTTTTCCATCCTGTCCCTTGTTGACCTGGTCTGTTGTCTGGTTTCATCGTTGAAGATAGCAGAACGAAAGCCCAAGTTTTATATTTCACGTTCAAGAAGTTGTTTACGCAGGAGAATAGTACAATCATACCGTTGTTTAACCATCGAACAGACTCCCGTATGGACGGCCTAGTAATAGGCATGCCTGGCGTAGGCAAACAGCTGAAGGAGATAGAAACCAGTAAGTCATCAGGTCCGGATGGAATCCCATTTTGGTTTTCAAAAGAATACTCTACAGCATTGGCCCCTTACCTAGCTTGCATTTGATTCCAGCCATTAAAATGATTTTGGAAAGCTTGTGCCTGTGAAAACGATAGGTTTGTTTATAAATGAATCTTCTGCTACCTGTCACGATTTTGTTTACCTTCCGCACGACGCGTTTCGGGAAATGATTCCCATTTTCAAGTGAGTTTTTTGTGTGTATTATGCCACTTCTATTGCTGTTGTAAATGTGTGAGAGACAGTTTCATTTCGTTGACTTTTGCTGCAATATGAGAATCGATAACCAACTAATAAATAGCGTGTTTCATATATATTGCAGTAAAAGTCAACGACATGAAGCAGACTCTCACACATTGACAACACCAATAGAAATGGCTTAATACACTAAGAAAATGTACTTGTAAATGGGAATCATTACCCGATACTCGTAGTGCGAAGAGTAAATAAAGAATATCGTGACTGGTAGATGAAGAAAAAAAAAATGGTTCAAATGGCTCTGAGCACTATGGGACTTAACATCTGAGGTCATCAGTCCTCTAGAACTTAGAACTACTTAAACCTAACTAACCTAAGGACATCACACATATCCACTCCCGAGACAGGCTTTGAACCTGCGACCGTAGCAGTTCCGCGGGTCCGGACTGAAGCGCCTAGAACCGCTCGGCCACCGTGGCCGGCGGTAGAAGAAGATTTGTTTATAAAAAAATCTATTATAACTTGCATTTATCGCTAATCGCTCGCCTAGTGTAAAGTCCCAAGCGACTGGAAAAAAGCACAAGTGACTCCTGTACATAAGAAGGGTAAAAGAATGGACGGAAAAATGACAGGCCAATATCCCTAACATAGATCTTCTGCAGAATCCTTGATCACATTTTTTGTTCGAATATAATAAATTTTCTTGAGACCGAGAATCTTATGTCCACGAATCAGCATGGTTTTAGAAAGCATCGCCAGTGCAAAACTCACATTGCCCTTTCCTGACATGATACACTGCGAAGTGTGGATGAAGTGCAACAGGCAGATCCCATACTTACAGATTTCCAGAAAGCGTTTGACACGGTGCCCCATTGCTGATTGTTAAGGAAGGTACGGGCATGTGGAATAGGTTGACACATATTTGACTGGCTCCACGTCTTCTTAAGTTATAATATTCTATATATTGCCCTCAACGGCGAGTATTCATCAGACACAAGTGTATCGTCAAGAGTGTCCCAGGGAAGTGTGGTAGAACCGCTGTTATTCTCTGTAAACAAAAATGGTTTGGCTGACTGGGTGGGTAGCAATCTGCGGTTGTTTGCTGATGATGCTGTTGCGCATTGTAAGGTGTAGAAGTTGAATGAGTGTAAGAGAATCCAGGATGACCTAGACAATATTTGTAGCTGTTCTGATGAATGCCAACTAGCTCTATATGTAGAAAAATGTAAGTTAATGCCGGTAAGTACCAAAAACAAACCCATAATCTTCGGATACAGCATTAGTAGTGCCCTGTTTGATACAGTCACGCCGTTTAAATATCGGGGCGTAACACTGCAAAGCGACGTAAAAAAGAACGACCATTCTAGAACTGTGGTAGGAAAGGGGAATTCTCGGAAAGTGTAGTTCACCTGTACAGGAGAGCGCATATAGAACGCTAGTGCTACCTATTCTTCAGTAGTGCTCGAGTGTTCAAGATCCGTAATAGATCGAATTAATGGAAGACACCGAAGCAATTCAGAGGCGCGCTGCTAGGTTCGTTACTGGTACATTCGAATAAAAAGCATGTTTACGGACATGCTTCAGGAATTCGAATGCGAATCCCTGCAGGGAAGGCGACATTATTTTCGAGGAACACTACTGAGAAAATTTAAAGAACTGTCATTTGATGCTGACTGCAGAACGATCCTACTGCTTCCAACATACATGGCGCCAAAGGACCAGAAAGAAAAGATACGAGAAATTAGGGCTCATACGGAGGCATATAGACAGTCGTTTTCCCTTCGCTCTGTTTACGAGTGGAAGTGGAAAAGAAATGACTAGTAATGGTAAGGGTTACCCTCCGCCACACGCCGTATGGTGGATTGTGGAGCATCGATGTAGGCGGCGAAAGCTACTTATTGCTAGAGAATGTCAGTGAACTTAATGAATTTTAACTGTCCACATGACTGGCTGAAAAAAATATTTCCCACCAGTCCCATCTTTAATTCCATCAAAGTCCCACCATCCCCCATGTTGATGACGTCACGAATTCAGGTTATTGACATGATCTTAGGACACTCGTGATGTCATAGCAAAAAAGTAAATCCCATATCACAGAGCAAGGACCTCCACATCCGATCTCTGAGTGGAGCAGTCCTCCAGTGCCATACGATAAACTCCTACCAGGAGAGGAGCAAGTAATTTCCCGTAATCATTTCATCTGATCCAGGTGCCTTTCCACTGTTGAACAGCTTTACTTGATATTGTATGTTGCAAAAATTTATCTGAGTGTCTGCTATTTCGACATTCATGAGATGATGGAGAGTGGGAACCGTATTTTGATCTTACTCGCTGAAAAAATAGATACTGTTTCCTTCAAAACTTGGATGAACTAGAGATTCGATAGAAAAACGTGTTGGAAAATAAGGGGCCTTGTTATTTACCGACATATTTCAAGAAAACCAATACATTACGAATTTGGATGAGTAACGGAGGATTAAAAATAAATATTGCAAACAAAAAGATGTCTTGAAATGTTAAAAACAATAAACTTCTAAAATTTTGCCACTGTGGCGTGAGGTTTCTGAAGTATTTCATTAAGCAACGGGTCGGTGTCGAGATCACAGTTCTTCTGTGAATCTAAAATTTCAGCCTGATTAAAGACGTAGATTTGGTTCTTTATGTATTCAGATAGCCCCCGAAATGAAATGGAAAAGATTTTAAGTATTAGGAAATGGGTGACAGAAATTAGTATCTGTAAAATGTTCTTAATTACGATGGAGGAACTGCTACAGCAATATCTACGCACAATAAATTATTACTAATACATCGTAATTGAACATTAGTTGGCGTAAATGAAAATATTTATTTTAAAGAAACAGGAAGTATTAGCAAAGAACTGGACTTTATACATTAGGTTTCGCAGGTAATGTGAATTTACTTATGATGCAGTTGTTTTGAAGTGAAACACTAAAAAAAATTCAGTCAGTGACATATTGTAAGAATTACTTCTCGCTGTCATAAATATGACGGTGTGCGTATACATGAACGTCATTTATTTGAAATTGACAATTAAATTAAGTCAAATTAAATTAACCCGGTAAATTACGGCAAAGTTCACACGTGGTAACTTTTTTGTCCTTAGAGAGTAGAGGAGCTAGGCAAGATTTGAAACAGCACAATCTACCAGTTGAGTTAGAGACTGAATAACAAAACACTGTATATGAGAAAGAATCACCATTTCACACTGCAGTTACTCTAAGAAGAATGTAATAATATCTGTCAGAAGGGACGCTCGGCGTAACGTAATCTGTGAAGATGCGGTGGGGTAAATGTGTGAGAGCGAGGACTGAAAGTGTACCTCGGAGATAGAGGCTGAGGACCCTAAGATGGGGAACGACCATTACGAGCTATGGAAGAAGAAGAAAACAGGAGAAAGGGCTACTCGGACTGCAGGTAGAATCTATGGCGAACGAAGGAGAGAACAGCCACACATTCTAAGAAACAAATTGGAGTCAGTTCTTAAGGAGATTAGAAACGCCACAGGCACTGTTGAGCTGCTAATTAATTTCAATTGGGATTGCTCAACTGCTAACTAAGATTCAGCCGAAAAAAATTTCTGGCCTGTTGTAATGAGTATGGAATAAAAGAAGCAAAAAGTAAAGGAGGCTCTCTCTCTCTCTCTCTCTCTCTCTCTCTCTCTCTCACACACACACACACACACACACACACACACCAACCATTAAATTTATCTGGAGCAACAACGTTATTCTAGAAATAAATTAATTTATCTCTTAAACACCTAGTTGAAACGAAAGTTTCCAAGAGAGTTCCCTTGGTTGTCAGACGAATGCTAGAAACGTACATATTCTCAGAAATATACACAACTTATAAATCTTCAGCCCCACAATGTGAGGTTCAAACTACTGAATGTCATCAGTGACCAGCTCAGACTAAAATGATTCCAGCAGGGAAATTTTGACATGCTGAGGTGGACTTATCGCACCGATTACTTACAATATATGTGCGGTCGTAGAAAGCCCTTCTCTGAATAGGGAAAACGAGGCATGATGTAAATGGGACAGTTAAATCTCTCGGTGAAGTAAGATGAGGAGGATACCGTCATTCGACAAGCGACAAATGTCCTGCTGGTAGTTCAGAAGAACGGTAGATAATGATTCGTCTTGTAACTTCCCGGTTGACGAGAATGCTTGGGGAAGATCTGCTTCGACGGGCTTCGACGTCCACCTCAGATGAAATCTCTCTGAAACCTTAGGGTGAACAATCCAGCGAAAAGTTCTTGTCCGTTATCAGTATTGTCAGTCTCTCAGTATCTTTTCCTGTGTACACGTACAGACTAGAGCGGATTCTCTCGTTGAGTGCCACCACTTAGGGATAACTTCATAGTGTACGAATCTGGTAGTCTGTTTCTCTTTTGGTATAGATCTCACATACAAAATCTTCCATGAACTATATCAGTGTAATCTTCTGCGAATGTTTCTTCTCCAGATCAAGATCGGGATCGTTGCTGTTCACTTAGGGTTTCTGTTGTAAGAATTTTTAACATATTGCACCCCTGTCAGCAAGCGATAAATTAATACGTTTCTGTTGTAACTGCTGCGTTCTTGATCTCCTCTGTGAGGCAATTTGTCAGCCGTTTCCTAAGTCCAATAAACTTTGTTCTTCTGTGTATCATGAGCCCGTCCTTTTACCTTTAATGTTTTTGCATTTGTTCGTAAAACTTACATTCAGTCTAAGATGCTTTTTGTGGTTCCTCTAACATTCATGTGCTTATTAGTTGGTCCTCACTTCAGAAGCGTAACTGAAAATGCTCCAAATAAATTTATTGATTAATTCCTTTCTTGTTTCTACGAGGGCGCCCTGAAAAGTAATGACTTCGAATTTTTAAGTGAAAAATTTTGAAGCTTTTTGAATATTTTGCATCTTTAACTTTTTCTGGTGATCTTCAGTTATAATATGATTTCCCTATACAGGAAACCGGCCAATAGCTAGGTGGGGAGACTGCCGCCTTTAAGTATCCCAGCACATCAGTTTATCTTTTTAGGGCTGTCTCCCTTAGATGGTTGCTTTCATTACAGTTTTCTCTCCAGGTTTTGTAGGTTTTCCTTCCCTGTTTTTCATCGAGGTTGTCTCCTGTAGGAGAGTTGGCTTCCCTGCGCCTAGGAGACACCCGCCTCCCTGTCCCCCAACGTGTAGACTGCTCTTCGTCCGACCCCTGCCCAAGAGACCGTCTGACTTTGGGAGCCCTACCGGCAGTTTATGCTCTCGCCGTAGCAGAATGCACAAACCCCTCGCCAACGGCGAGGCGGCAGTTCCTGAGGAGGGACCAGCCCTTGTGAGTTAAGACTGAATCTGAAGGTAGATCATAAACCATGTTAATACATTTAAAATAGATACAGGGCGAACAACGCAATACAAAATAAGTTAGATCTATTTAACTGTTTCTCTGGGACTTTACGCAGAATACTGGGAAGGGAAGTCCACACAGGTACTCTACTGCAGTTCTCTTACGTTGCGGCTGTACCAGCACTGTTCTAAAGATGCGAAAATTGGACTCGTCAAAAGAGAGATGAAAAGAAAATAGTAGCAAGTGAAATGAATTTCTTTATGTACGTGGCTGGATATTACTAGGTAGATGAAAAGAGAAATGACACAACGGAGCTGAACTGAATATGCAAAATGCAGTTAACACACTAAAGCAATATCAGTTAAGATGGAAAGAACATACAGACCGTTGCCAGATGCCACAATAACTAAAGCCATAAAACATTATGAACCAAGAGGGAAAAGATTTTTTGGAAGATCAATGAACAGAGGTCTTGACCAGTTTCGAATGACTCGTAACTGACCAAAAGGCCCAGTCCTTGATTTATATGACAATGATCTCTATTCTTGATGTCTAAATATATATTTCTGAACATAGTCGCCTGGCGATGAACACATTTCTCCCAACAAGAGACCAGTTTGTTATCACTGTAGAATGTTTGAATTTGTAGAAGGAGCCACAGTCCCACCTCTACTTGCACTACTTGAAAGTGAAGTCCTCGAAGGTGTTCTTTAAATTAACATGGGCCAAGTCCGAACTGTATCGAGGATGATGGATGGCAGTGAACCCAAGGCATCGGAATGGTGCACATGTCGCTGCCCTCGTGTGTGGTCTGACGTCGACATGCTGAAAAAGAGCGTGGTCCATGAGTGGACAAACTCTTTTAATTTGAAACTCGAGTACATCACCTTGTTTCTCAGGCACCGACACAGTTGACGTTACACACCGCCGTGCTACATGTTGAGTCGGAGCCCTCTAGGGGCAGAGCGCTGCACATACGTAGACATGAAGCACAACGACGTAGAATGTCAATAACGTTGGTTTTACTTTAGGAGCCTTAGAAGTTTTCACATAATAAATTGTAGAGCATTACTTTTTGTTACCAGACTGAGAAATGCTCCAATCATAGCACAAAAAGGGCAAACATGCCGAGGGTAGAATTTGGGATGTAAATGAAGGGAACTAGATTTTCGACTTATCTTTCAGCTTCAAGGACATTTAAATCAAAACCTCTTCACATGTTCCCGCTTCTTTACTTATTCCTTTTAGTACCAATGTCAGGTAATATAATGCATCGTGCTAGGAAAAGTAGCGTGATATATGAGGTCATGTCGTATTACATGACACATCAGATCATGTTATCCAACATGGAACATGCACTTGCATCCCCACTCTGGAATACTTTCTATTATAGGTGCATCCCCATTCTTGGATACTTCCTACTGTAGATGCATCTCACTCTGAAGAGGCGTATGCTTTTATGTCTATTTTTTCCTGCACTACTCACGCGTGTTGGGTACAAGAGTTCACTGCGCTGGGGATGAGGGGTTAACCTTTTAAAACAGGGTAAATATGTCAAGACGTTTTGATTTCAATTTCTTTGAAGCTGCCAGTAAAGTCGAAAAACCAGTTCCCTTTATTACATCCGAAACTCTGCACAGGACATATTCACCTTTTTTTTCTACGCTAGGACAATTTTTCATTCTGACTCCCAACTTTTACTCTACCATAATTTTACAGTAGACCGCAATAGCTTACCAATCCATGCTGATTTTTGTTGATTCAGGAGACGTCTGACATGGTGTAGGTTCTTTTTCATTGTTTTTCGAACAATGCTGCTTGTGTCGTGGCAACGGGCAGACTTTTCACAAAACAATAGGACGATCTTTAATTACATGTGAAATTTATCTTCTTGCAAAATTTGAACTGGTTCCCACATATCTGAGATATAGAAGTAACGGGCGTACAAGAAAAGTTCAGAAAAACTTGTTATTTGCACTAAAATCTGAATGAAGCTACATTTATGAAAGCGCGTTTTCAATTTCAATGGAAGAATATGTTGTTTGTTTATTTGACTCAGTTTAAACCGCTCCTCACATGCAGTTCACGTACGAAAGAATTTTATGTACTATATCTACCTGGACTTTGAACCGTCTCATATCGACGACCGATAAAGATTATTGGACGAAAAAGTTTCGTTGCAACGTTATCCATCTACCTACTTTCTTGCAAAGTTTGAATCGATTCGTACAAGTTTAAAGTATAGAAGTGGTGCACCTCAAGAGCGTCCGAGGAATAAGTGCTTTCTGCACATAAAATCTAAACGAAGCGAGATTTTCTTAAACCGTTAAAACTTATGTTAGACCACCACAGTGAACCTTTAGTCCAGCTCCAGTCCGGAGTTATTTAAGGTGACTGTTTTTGCACGTAATATCCGAATGGTGCATATACAAATGGTGCCATTAGGCGAGCAGTTGTTTCAGCCCAATAAAATCTTTCGAAACAGGAATTAATCGATTAGTACAACGTGCCAGGGTACCAGCTCCGGTTCGTCGTTTGAACCTTGCTTAATGTACTGCAACATAGCTACGCTAAGACAGATGTTTGAATTTCTATGCAAATGAGCACTTTCCAGGCTAGACTAAAAACTTTTTCTCCATGTTCCAAACTCAGATAGGAACTGAGCACCAAGACCCCCCCCCCCCCAAATCGCGATTCTGCGAGCGGCCTTTTCTGACAGTGTAGCCATTTAACGTAAAATTAATATCTCTGAAATAGTTCTACCGGTCTGTTCGAAGAAAGTCGTTTCACAGCTAGTTGTCCTCATCAGTCACGTGCTGCAGAGCTGGAGACGTAAAAATGAAGTGCGCCAGCACGTCCCGAAATAATGTAAGAGAATTGAGTCAAAACGCCTCCGTGACATCCGCCAGACGACAATAAAAACGAGACTGCGTGGCAGACTGAAGCCAAGATGGATGACAGTGCGGGGGAGGTGTGGGCCAGTTTTATAACGGCCGTAATGTGAGGGTAATGGAGAGAGCGGACCATCTGGCGGCCAGCCTGGCTACGGCCAGGGGTCATCCCGCCGACTGCGACACGCACCAAGGTGCGAAAGGGGCGGCCCTTCAATCCATCACGCCGGCGGATCCGATCAATCACTGGCGCCCATTCCGCATGCATGCGGGGGCCCGGACGCGCCGGCCAGGCCTGCGCCGTTCCCACTTGCCGGTAATTCATCTGTGCATCAATCTTGCAGATAGCAGCCGCCGCCGGCACCTGACACCGGCCCGTTTTGAGCGCTCTGCATGTACTCCTCAACTTCCGCAATAACGCAGTCGAAAAGTTCTCGCAGTTCCCGACTGGTCGGTTTGACTAATAGGTGCGGTGCAGAGTCGACATAAAAAATTAGCTCTCCTGTAATGACTCTTCGATATTGTTTAATGTCTTGTACGTTGTAAGTGTGCTCCATCAACGTCAGAAAATTTATAAAGCCTGTCCTGTTTCACATTGTTCCGCATAGCATTGCATGAGGCTCACGCTAAATAAAGTGACCGCTGCACATAAACGCATTCTCGTCCTGAAAGCTGGGCAGGCGACTCAGTTAACCATCGGCTGTCGATCTGTGCTCCACCAGAAGTGTCACTGCCATCTCACTACTATAAACGCCGATAAAAACGTTTCAGTATCGAGGCCGTATTGACCAGAAGCGGTATACTAATCAGGCAAAATCGCCGTGAGCATTGAGGCACCAATCTGTTGTGGGTTGGCAGGAGAGCCAACACCGGGTTACAAGAGGAAGCCGAAAGGCACGTGTTTTAGCTCACGCAGGCTGGCGTGAGGTCTGGAACAGGAGAAGGAAATTAGAATTTAGAAAAAACGGACGTAGCTGGTGGAATACTTAACTTTAATTCATAAATGGTGAACGTCGCTCTTGACGGTACGTTATTCATAATATCAATAGTAACTGGTAAAGGCGCCTTGCTAGGTCTTAGCAAATGACGTAGCTGAAGGCTATGCTAACTATCGTCTCGGCAAATGAGAGCGTATTTTGTCAGTGAACCATCGCTAGCAAAGTCGGTTGTACAACTGGGGCGAGTGCTAGGAAGTCTTTCTAGACCTGCCGTGTGGCGGCGCTCGGTCTGCAATCACTGATAGTGGCGACACGCGGGTCCGACGTATACTAACGGACCGCGGCCAATTTAAAGGCTACCACCTACCAAGTGTGGTGTCTGGCGGTGACACCACACAATCCCACCGTCGCACTGGATTGGTAAACCACTGTGTCCTGCTCAGTGTAAAAGTCTGTAAATGATTGTTGCAGAACCTCGTCCGACAAAAATCGTCGACCCTTAGAGGCCTTTTGTAACAAACAAAAGGCGTGATAATCGCATTGGGAAGAGGTAAGGACTACATGTCGGGTGCACGAGTGTCTCCCATTAGAGATCGTGTACCTTCTGCTTTACGACATTTGCTGTATGAGACCGTGTGACCCAGCACAGAACTTCGTGCATCATTCCACACTGGTGGTTATCGGCAGAGATGCTACCCCACTCACATTCTTCATTCTCAGATGGATGTCTACCGGTGTTTCTTCTTAGGCAACCAAGAAAGGAATGATACCACACTGGTTCGACGTACGTATTTGGTAATAATATCGCTATAGTTTACAGTTCTGCTTTCATCGCACACATGTTGCTGAGGCGCGAATGCAGTACTAATCCCTTTTTTACAGATCGGTGCTTTCATACGGGGTGGTCAAAAACATACGTAAAATCTTGTAACGGTGTTGCAGTGTAGGTTTTGGTGAGTAATAATTGTTCAGAAAAAGCTGGATACGTTGCACTGTTTCCGACTTAATTAGCACTGTAGTTAGCCAGTCAGGCCTTTGAGCAGGCATATTTAAGCGGTTCAACAGGTACAATTAGTGTAAGTTGTTCTCATAGGGTTAGTGACAGAGCATGAGGCAGCTCAGCCTTTGGCTCAGGTTTGATCCGAACTACCGTCCCATGTCCAGTTTTTTATAGCTCTCTTGTTCAATGTTAGGAAGCTAGATGAAAAGCACCTTTGGTGACACCGTATATGGTCGGCCGCATGAATTTGCGTACACAATGGCCTGATTGGCTAACTTCAACGTTAATTAACTCGGAAGCGGTGCAACCTATTGAACTTCCTTCTTAACAGTTATTTCGCAACGTACCTTACTCTGAAATAAGCTTTGCAGTCTGTCTGACCACCGTATACACCACATCTTGTCGCACTCGGTAGAATTTACGCCGCAGCAACGCCCTGAAACTGAAACTTTTTGATCACCCCTTATACAAAGCTCGCCGCTGCAGTCTTTGCGTACTATACGTGCGGGAAAAAATTGTTCCCAATTTGGATTATGTGATTATAAGAAATGCTATTAAACTCTTGTCAGAGGAGGTAAGTGCCGAATCCGAACTATCATTAAAAACTGTGCTTCAGAAGCCTGTAGCAATTGCTAGCTGTGAAGTTGTGTAATAAAAAGAAAGGAAGGAGTGAAACACAGCTACAAGTAGTCAAGGATTTTGCTACTTCAATAAAGACGTAGAGAAAATAGACGAGATTTTTCTTTTTTACAGGTAATGTTGACGATGAGATCCTCAAGACTCCGACACAAAATTTCTGTAAAAAGAGTTCGTGCCGGGAAGGAGGGGATGTAATTGTTACACCCCACTCCTGACACCAGATGTGAAAGACTACGTGGTTTGGGGATGGGGAGAGAAACTTCTGACACCAACGTTTATGTATAAAATGGCAGGTAAGGGGGAAGAAAGTTGTTAAATATGCCTCGTGGCGGCAGTGTGCAGGAGGTCGAGCGGTCAGGATTTGATAGTGGGCGTCAAGGGCAGAAGTTAAATGACAGAACAGGAAATTAAGTACACTAAAGAGGGTGTATTTCGACATACGGAGTACAAAAGGCGCGCCCGGGGTCGGAAGTTAGCAGGTTTAGGCCAGGGTAGGTGGTCGAACAATTAAATGAAATGGTCAACGGAAGGGGGAACGGTTCATGTTGACTTACGTTGGTGGCCAGTCGCGAAGAGCAGAGCCAGAGGCTCCGTCTTCCAAGAAGACGTCTGTTCTGCTCGAAGTCTGGATTCCAAGAGGGAGATGCAACTGTGTTCGGCACCTCAGAAGACTCCAGCGTCCACGTACGTCATCGGTAACCCGTGCACGCTATTGGCTAAAACCAATGGTGTGAATTCACTAGCAGTTTCAGCAGAGGACTCAGAGCGTCTCCCGTCAGCAGCTTTAACTGGACAGAAGTCTCAGTTTGGGAAGGCAAGTGACTTGCGTCACGTGTACATGGCGTGAATTACTGTGGGAGAAAACTTGTAAAGATTCCACTGGGCCTTTGAAATACATTTCTTTAACCAATTCCTTAAAATATTCCTTGACTAACTGCCATCCTGTACATTTCCATGCTACATATATTCTTTACTTTAAACTATTAGTACCATAGTTAGGTACCTTATCTGCTACGACATATTATTTACATAGTTCATGTTTTATGAGATTTCTTACTACAAGTGCGTGGTCGAACCTGATATGCTTTGATTTATCCTTTGATTTAGCGACTGTTTCTCTTTAGTTACTGAAACCAATTTCTTTCAACAACTGTATTGGTAGAATTATCGGTCGTACTAACATAACGTGTTAATACGAGCGTCTGCGGACTCGCTAGCTGTAGCTTACAGCAGAGCTGGCCAAGAATTGGGCTTGCGAGCCATGGCCTGGCACAAGTGTGCTTCCCCCACTGCAATGGCACTCTCTATAGACAAGAGGAAGGGGAAGGGGGAGAAGGTGCGAACGTGCCGAATCTAAGTGACAATGCAGTCGTACTGCAAACGACTGGGGGTTTGTATTTCACATTCCTAACAACACACATCACGAACAAAAACAGTTTCAGTAGTGTTTATTGCTGTCCTGCTCAAAGCTTAATGTAATTTTTACTTGGTACAAACTGTCAGCATACAGGCAGATGAAGAAAATTTCACAGACTTCCCTACTCAAGCTGCCACGTAAATGAGATTTATTTAATTTTATAATCGGAAAAATATCTTTTACACACATATATAGGTGGAAATATCGTAGTACTTTTGCAGCCTCGTTATGGAGACGTGGAATCTATAAATAGGAAAACAATTTAGACTTCCTGGACACATTTAACGTATAAGAATTTGTCTTTAAAGAGGGACTTACATTAGAGAACTTACACTTATATATTTTTTTGTCTATTTTCAACTAAGATGGCAAATGGTCTCGAATACAGCTCGAAAACAGATGTAAGAATGGCAGTGTCCTGAAAATGTTTAAAAAACTATCCATATTATTCGTTCAGGGTCACAATGTTTTCTACAGGCCGGGCGTTTTCTTTAGCGCCAGTGACACTGGGAAACTGGACTGTTTTTCTCAGAATTTGTCGCTACTACATTTCAGTTTTGTTGTTAAATACCTCCTCATCAAATCATAATTACATGGTTTCTGGCCTTTCGGTGTGCACTCAAGTCTTAAAATTCGGTCTGCAATCCTTTTCGGGTGTTCTAACTTTCGGTCCTATTCTTCTTTCTCTTTACAGATTCAAAAATAGCGCATTTTGAATTGAAAAATCGTTCCAGGCGCGCCCTTTGACTTAACCAATGTACTTCGGCTGTAGTATGTCGTGTCCACACACTTCGTTCAGTTACAGCGAAAACTATTGCAATTGACAGTGGAATAATGCATGAGACTCCAGAAATTCTGTCGTTCGTACCATGAGTTTCGTCACGTGCTGTGCGACTGCAAATTTATTACACAGAGCGTCTTGATGTGCACAACAATGAATCCTGTCTGTTGATCTTTGTAGTTTTTCTGCTCAATTTAGTTTCAACTAAATCTGTTTACTACTCTCATTTCATAGCAAATTTGCAGCACCCGTCGATTGTGCGATGGCATAACGGATAGTGAGAATTCTCATCCTTCTCTTCTGTTATTCCCACTCAGTTTTAAGGGCTTGTGACGGTAGATCGCTAGAATGCTTTTTTGTGCAGACAGTCCCTGGAGGTACTCATATGTTTACAGGTAATCATATAGGCTCTGATCCTTCCTTGTTACTTCGAAGATGGAAATATGGCAAGATGGAGGAAACAAACAAATGTAAAGAAATCTCAGTGCCAAAACCTGAAATACAAAGCTCATCATCTATAAGAAGAAAGCATAAAGGACTTACATCAAGACAGATTCACACAGGGATTACAAACGATTGAAACTAAGTCTAAAATGATGCAGCAGTTTCCTTAAACTAATGAACTACAGGAAAGCACACTGCATTTATCTCGGTAACGCATAGATTTGTCTTCTCGCTGAATTTTTTTAAATGATCTGTTGCGCACTGGTTGTCATAGGGTGGAAAGGTATACACGTGTATGAGGACAGTGATAAGGCGCTCTACTGCGTTACAGTTTTGCCACTAGGAAATTTAACAGCCTATAAACTAGTGTATTAGGTAACAATATGCTTTCCTGTAATTCAAATGTATGTGAGATCCGATATTGGCCATATCAGTGGATACCCCAAGAAAATAAGTAAAGTGTTCTAAATCCACCTCTGGTTTCGACCACAGTATTGCAATAGACTATTAGCTCAACTAACATCTTTCAGTCAGTTTTGGAGGCAATGGAACTACCGAGAAGAACAGAAGAGGCTTATGCAGAAGGAAGCAGGTTTGTTCCAATTGCACCTAGATCTTTTATACGCGACCAGATAACTTCACCGTCACACTCATTTTCGACATTAATAGAGACAATATTTTTGTCAACTGCAATGAAAACTGCCCCTTCTATGGCTTCTAATCTGGTTTTTCCGATATAATTTCCATGACTCACTATCTCCCAGCTTACTTCAGCCATCTCTCGATCCCAAGAACAATATGAATGCGAGCTCTTTCTTGGAGTGCAGTAAATTGGGAACTTTTTTACGAATAGTTCGACGGTTTACTGGTAAAAGTTTGACACTCGAAGTGTCTCTACTCTGAACAAGATCTAATTTCAATGTTTGTGTATTGACTGGCAAGAGTTAATCAGAGTACGTCTAACTGCAATTCCCCTTGTGCGCTCCACTAGTACTCTGCTACCTAACTGGCTGTTTCCTTTGTGTAGTGAACTCCTGACCTATCAAAGGGAAATCCTACGTTTCTCCACCCCGTAAAACAAGCCCAGAGATATGCAACCAAGGCCGTCACGGAGCTGATGCAGCCTTTGCCTGAGACCCTCCACTCAGTTCAACAGAGGACCCTGATCAACTCTAAAACAGTGTTGCAAATTGTGAGCTCTGCTTGCACCTTACACGTGAGGCCAGCAGCCTTCACAGCCTCTGGCAACCGCCTATATTGACTGAGAATAGCCTCAGAACATATGCCACAGGCCTCGTTGGTGCCAATATGAGCCCCAACATGGAGACGGCTGCACCCGGCACGCTCCATAGCTATAGGTAAATCTTCTTTCACATCTCAGATGAGCCCTCGCTCCTGGCAGACATACCGTGCACGCTGACTTTCTTCCCAGACCCTCTCAAAGGGGCTCCATAATCCGCCTAACATTGGAGCTCGCAGTAAATAGCTAACCCCTGACCCCGTGTGACTGCTAGCACAATGCCCTGCGAATATTCGAGGCTTGCAGGCCAGTTTCCAGACTGACCCTCCGCCTTGATTAACGTGAACATGTTACCACCCGTGAATCCCTTACCCTGTGAAGTATCACTGTTACTTTTGTAATTCGGTAACTTCTGTTTCTTGCATAGCTCACAACAGAGCAAAACCGTGAGCTGAGTAATCTTCGACTATTGCTGCAATATCTTTGTGTTGTTGTACCGCATCTGTCTGTGAGAACTAGCACAGTTACACGCACTCTACGTTGATCAGTGTTGAGTATCAGACGTATTTTGAAAAATAGTCAGGAAACTTTCTTTATAAGCGTGACTGATGGAATTTCAGTATGAATACTTTTGATGCAGTTATGGAGAGATAAGCTAAGGAAAGTAGTTGTGAGTTTCTGTGTACTGCTGACCGTTTGAGATAATCACGTAAGTCTGTAGCATTGTTTTACGTTAACGAGATAGCAGTAACGAAGCTCAGATAGTAGGATTGTCTTACGGATTGCTCCGACAGGAACATGAGATTCCCTTGCTTAAAGTTATTTCTTAAAGTCATATTATGTAAATACTCTTGTGAACATTGAGCTGATTTTTAAAGAATTACCATTGAATATTGAATATCATTTGAATTTTGTTAGAATTCACTTCTTACTGGTTGGAATTTCCATTCTGTTTATTATGAATGCACACACATTGCACTTCGTGGTACAGAATTTTCGGTCGTAGTTTTTAATGTTGTTTTGCTGCTGTATGCTGTGCTCTGCTCTCGAGAAATCTAGAAAAATATTTCTCAAGAACACAAGGTAATTGGAAATACAGTTTAGGGCCAGGAATATTTTTGTACGTCCAGCTGCATATTAACTTTAGAAGTTAGGTTACATCCACGGTAGCCATGCATTTTTATAAAAACGACTTCAGTTTGTAAATAGGGCTCAGAAAATGGCATTATGCCCTTGTATAATCAGTATAGTCAGAGTTTCGCACAGTAAACGAGTTTAAGTTACTGATTAGTTTGTTTGGTTATCATATACACGTCACAAAAGTTTTGCGTCAACCCGGTTCCCAGAACTCCTGAAGGTGGAAGTTGACTATGGATATTGTATCACAGACACACTCCATTTGACTGTTCAGATATAACTAAACCCGCCAAAGGATGTAAACAATCATGCATGAGTAGTGCCTATTAGACGGAGGGGGCCCGACAGCCGAGCAGTTACGGTGGAAACCAGGAAGAAGAAGAAGGAGGTACATGGCTCGTGTTGTCTGTAGTTCCATAATTCCTAGACGATCAGTACCGCGGTTCGATCGCGTCCGCATTGTTACTTTGTACCAGGAAGGGCTCTCAACAAGAGAAGTGTCCAGGCGTCTCGGAGTGAAACAAAGCGATGTTGTTCGGACATGGAGGAGATACAAGAAGACAAGAACTGTCGGTGACATGCCTCGCTCAGGCCGCCCAAAAGCTACTATTGCAGTGAATGACCGCTACCTACGCATTATGGCTCGGAGGAACCCTGACAGAAACGCTGCCTTGTTGAATAATAATTTTCTTGCAGCCACAGGACGTCGTGTTACAACTCAAACTGTGCGCAATAGGCTGAATGCTGCCCAACCTCAGTCTCGATGTCCATGGCAAGATCCATCATTGCAACCACGACACCATGCAAGGCGGTACAGATGGACCCAAAAACATGCCGAATGGACCGCTCAGGATTGGCATCGCGTTCTCATCGCATATACCTTCAACCACACAATCGTCGGAGACGTGTTTGGAGGCAACCCGGTCAGGCTGAACGCCTTAGACACACTGTCCAGCGAGTGCCGCGAGGTGGAGGTTTCCTGCTGTTTAGGGATGGCATTATGTGGGGCCGACGTACGCCGCTGATGTGCATCAAAGGCGCTGTAACGGCTGTGCTATACGTGAATGCCATCTTCCGACCGATAGTGCAACCATATCGGCAGCATATTGACGAGGTATTCGTCTTCATGGACGACAATTCGCGGCCCCATCGTGCACATCTTGTGAATTGCTTCCTTCAGGATAACGACATCGCTTGACTAGAGTGGCCAGCATGTTCTCCAGACATGAACCCTATCGCACATGCCTGGTATGCTTTGAAAAGGACTATTTATGGACGACGTGGTCCACCAACCACTCTGAGGGATCCACGCCGAATTGCCGTTGAGGAGTGGGACAATCTGGACTAACAGTTGGCTGTGAGCACTATGCGACTTTAGTTCTGAGGTCATTAGTCACCTAGAACTTAGAACTAATTAAACCTAACTGACCTAACGACATCACACACATCCATGCCCAAGGCAGGATTCGAACCTGCGACCGTAGTGGTCGCGCAGTTCCAGACTGCAGCGCCTAGAACCGCTTGGCCACAGCGGCCGACTGGACCAACAGTGCCTTGATCAACTTGTGGATAATATGCCACGACGAATACAGGCATGCATCAGTGGACGTGCTACTGGATATTATAAGTACCGGTGTGTACAGCAATCTTGACCACCACGTCTGAAGGACTCGCTGTATGGTGGTAAAACATGCAATCTGTGGTTTTCATGAGCAATAAAAGGAGCGGAAATGATGTTTATGTTGATATCTATACCAATATTTGTACAGGTTAGGGAGATCTCGGAATGGAGATGATGGAAAACTTTTTTGATGTGTGTAGAATAATTATGAAAAACTCGGTTGTTATGAGGGTGAAATGGACCAAGAATACAAGTCTATAAAAATAAAAATTCGTTTTTATCCTCATCAAATAATACCTTGTTCTTCATTTCAAAACGTTTTTTATGTCCGTATGCTATCCAGGAATTCTTATGAGTCACCATTCCTCCTCGTAATAAATATGCAACTCACATAGTTTTAAAAGTGCTTCGATGCATTACACTGTAAACTCAGCGAAAATCCTCCCGTTGCTCACCGCTGCTATCCACTACTGTCTGTCAAAGATTCTACTACTCCACAGTGCTCCCATCCCAGACAAAGACACTGTTGCCTTACAACTGTTTCTCTGACGACAGTTCTTCAAATATATCACTTTCCTTTACAAATATTAACATATCCAATAACGTCACGAAAAAATTAGCCATATTACAGTACTTGAAATAATTTTCAAAGAATGCGTTTAGCACAATTTAGGTAGAAGTTTGAAACGAAAATCCGGATTTTATTTTCGCCAACATATAGAGAGTAATTTGAAGTCTCCACCAATTATGGCTGTATGAGTCGTGTAGGTGTTGTAAATTAGTCCGAGTTGGGAAATCGAAAAAGGATCCAATTATTGTTTTATTCCGGTTGCCAAGAACGACCTCTACCCACACTAATTCACAGGAACTATCAACTTCAATTTCGCTACAAGGTAAACTACTACTAACAGCAACAAACACGTCACCGTCAAATGTATCCAGCCCGTCCTTTCTGAACACCGTTAGGTTCTTCGCAAAAATTTTGGCACAACTTACCTTCGTCTTTAGCCAGGTTTCAGGGCCTATAAAGATTTCAGCATCAGTGCTTTCTGTTAGCGATTGGACTTGTGGTACCTTCTACATTTCTGATGGCATTGTCGTGGGGGCGATCTGTAGTGTTCTGAACACATAATAAACCTTCAGCTTCTAAGATCGCTGAGATCATATCATTATATAGGTGACCGGTTTCGGCAATTATCTATTGCCATCTTCGGATCTGCAAAAGGTGGGACCAAAAATTCTAGGATATAGCAAACTACATAATAGCACACATAATTATGTCCAAAATTTGCAATACCTGGAATAGAAAAATACCTATGTTTACATCATTACACAATCCCCTATTTCAGAGTATAGTAAGTGTTACTATATAATGTACGTCCTTGTTCTTATGGTGAGCTATAGTACAAGTCGGCATGTATGTTTTAAAATCACAGCACCGATTTCAATTGGATACCTTCAAACACAGACAAGAATTTGCACCTGTTATATCTATGGTTTCTGGATCTATATTCTTCCTGCTTTCGAATTGCTCCCTTTGAGACTGGAGCCATTTTTGTGTTTCCCGAGACCCTCTAACCTGAAAAACTGCCTAGTGTGTGCCACACAGCTCCCGCTAACCGCGTAGCTCATTCTGCGTGTAATAGAGTCCTGATCTATTCAGGGGAACCCGGAGCCCAACCATTATATGGCGCAAGCTGAGGGATCTGCAACCGTGCACAACCGTCTGTGCCTGATTCAGACCTTCCATTCAGCTCTGTACCAGAGATCCACAATCGATCCTGTCGTCTATGCTGCAAATGGTGAGCTGGGCCTTAATCTCCCAAGCATGGCTGGCAGTCTTTACCAGTTCAGACAACCGCTCGAAACCAGAAAGGATATCTTCTAATCCAAAGCAACACACATCATTGGTACCACAGTGAGCCACGACCTGCAGCTGGCAAAATCATGTGCTCTTCGTGGCATCCAGAAATGCCCATTCAACATTTAGACTTACTCAAACCAGTATGCACACGGAGTGTACTTTTGCTGTCTTCCCTTCCTTGGCAGCCACATCCTTAACCCTTTGTTGTCTGACGGTACTTAAAAGTACCAGTAAGTTTTGACTCTCATTATTTTCTCGTGGTGCAGTTTCGTGATCTGAGAGCCTGTCGGTACGTAACAGTAACTCTGCTCTACTGTTTCGTAATTGTTGTTGTGCAGTACATAGACCTCTCTGGCGGTCAGAGCTTGAAATTGTTTTTCGCGCGCTGCTGTGAAAACAGAAGATTGTATGTGCTTGTTTCCATGGTGTTGCCTGAATTTGTGCGCAATTTATCGAAACTTCCGTTGAGTTTTCCATTGTACGTACTTACCTTCTTTGTTTTTTTATAACAGTTTGAAGCATTACGTTACAAGTGAATGAGATAAAGTGGAAAATATAAGGCGGACTTATTAGTACCGTCAGGCTCTGCGAACACTTTATTGTAGCAACAGTGCGTTACCTCTCACTAGTTGTTCTGTCCACATTTTCTCACACAGAAATCCGTAAATACATTTGCCTTTGGAACAATTAGAAAAAACAGGAAAGGTTTGCCAGAGAATTTACTTAAAGAAAAATGTCTAAATCAAATCACAGAGTGTCATCTTTAGAACTAACTGTATTTCAATGGAAGGAAAATAAAGTAGTGTATTTTGCGTCAAACTTCCATAGCACCGAACAGAGCGTAGTGACAAGAAAACGGAAAGATGGAACTTGTATGACTATACCATGTCCAGTTATTGTATGTGATTACAATAAAAACATGGGTGGTGTGGATCATGCAGACAGATTACGTTCAACTTATGGTCTTGACAAGCGATCAAAGAAATGGTGGCACCGTCTCTTCTGGGGAGCAACAGAAATTGCTTTTGTCAATGCTTACGCCATTTTCAGTGATCTACATGGGGCACTGCCACTGCTGGAATTCAGGCGTGCTGTGGCACTAGGGCTAATGAATGAACAGCAAGTGCCAAATCTCAAAAAGAGAAACTCTGGTAAAGATGAAATAACTCTCCCAAAGAGAAGGAAGGATAAATTTTCTTTCCGAAGGATGCACGTCTTGGCAACCGAGGAAACCATTTTGTAGTGTTCAGTTGTAAAAGAGGACGATGCGAAATGTGTGCAAAAAATAAAATTCAGTCGAGACCACATTCACAATGTAGTACATGTAAAGTGTATTTGTGCTGCAATGAGAAAAAGAACTGTTTCCTACGATTTCATGAGGTATCACTAAATATGTGATATGTATATACTGTCAAAAATGTATAGCCAAGTTACTATGTATTGTGAAGTTGCTCTAGAATAAATTTATGCGAAATTTTTTTAAAAAATCAGAAATATCATATATCTGTTAATTTTCTACTGTAAAAATATTTAATATTTATGTGGAACAAAGTACAAGTTATAAAAATTGGAGCATTTTTCTGCGCATGTTGTGATTCTGTCCATGGAGTCTGACGGTACTTCTGAGTACCAGGAGAGAAAAAAGTTGCAAAAAATAAAATAAAATTTTACAAAAAATCCTACCGACATTTGAGGCCACAAAAGCATAAATTCTGCAAAGAAAATGTTAAAAAGTAAAAATTTTCTTATGTCAGGAAACAAAGGGTTAAGGGGCCCCATAACGCGCCAAACACAGGAACTCCCAACCACCCTCTGTGACAGCCCGGATCTTGCAGGTTAAGAGGTTTCTTCTGAAACAGGACCAGCAATTGCATTTGGCTATAGGACATTGTCAGCCGCAGACAACAGCTGGAACCTATTTGTTAGACTAACTGGGAAGCCCAAATGCTTGGATCCCGGGGGAGTCTTTCACAGCCTGCCTCGCCCTTAGGCTTCAAATGGTTCAAGTGGCTCTGAGATCTATGGGACTTAACATTTGAGTTCATCAGTCCCCTAGAACTTAGAAGTACTTAAGCCTAACTAACTTAAGGACACCACACACATCCATGCCCATGGCAGGATTCGAACCTGCAACAGTAGCAGTCGCGCGGTTCCGGACTGTAGCGCCTAGAACCGCTCGGCCACCGCAGCTAGCGCACGCCCTCAGGCCATCTCTCCCTTGACCAGAGGTGAGAGGTCAATCTCCATGCAAAGCAGTAACAAGGCTGATCATCGGTGTGGACCGATCGGCAGATTCGTGGGTCATGTTGGACTTCCGTTGAATCCCCATTGGGGTCCACAATAGTTATGCCCATCCACTGCACTCTCAGGCTCTGTACCCGAAGCCAACATACCCTGGAGTGTCACTAACCCAGCTCATGTTCGCATACAGCAATGACAATCTCTATCCACACTACACTACTGGCCATTAAAATTGCTACACCAAGAAGAAATGCAGATGATGAAAGGGTATTCATTGGACAAATATATTATACTAGAACTGACATGTGATTACATTTTCACGCTATTTGCGTGCACAGATCCTGAGAAATCAGTACCTAGAAATACCACCTGTGGCCGTAATAACGGCCTTGATACGCCTGGGCCTTGAGTCAAACAGAGCTTGGATGGCGTGTACAGGTACAGCTGCCCATGCAGCTTCAACACGATACCACAGTTGATCAAGAGTAGTGACTGGCGTGTTGTGACGAGCCAGTTGCTCGCCACCATTGACCAGACGTTTTCAATTGGGGAAAGATGTAGCGAATGTGCTGGCCAGGGCAGCAGTCGAACTTTTTGTGTATCCAGAAAGGCCCGTACAGGACCTGCAACATGCGGTCGTGCATTATCCTGCTGAAATGTAGGGTTTCGCAGGGATCGAATGAGGGGTAGAGCCACGGGTCGTAACACATCTAAAATGTAACGTCCACTGTTCAAAGTGCCGTCAATGCGAACAAGAGGTGACCGAGACGTGTAAACAATGACACCCCATACCATCAAGCCGGGTGATACGCCAGTATGGCGATGACGAATCCACGCTTTCAATCTGCGTTCACCGCGATGTCGCCAAAGCCGGATGCGACCATCATGATGCTGTAAACAGAACCTGGATTCATCCGAAAAAATAACGTTTTGCCATTCATGCACCCATGTTTGCCGTTGAGTACACCATCGCAGGCGCTCCTGTCTGTGATCTAGCGTCGAGGGTAACCGCAACCATGGTCTCCAAGCTGATAGTTCATGCTGGAGCAAACGTCGTCGAACTGTTCGTACAGATGGTTGTTGTCTTGCAAACTCCCCCATCTGTTGACTCAGGGATCGAGACGTGGCTGCACGATCCGTTACAGCCATGCGGATAAGATGCCTGTCATGTCGACTGCTAGTGATACGAGGCCGTTGGGATCCAGCACGGCGTTCCGTATTACCCTCTTGATCCCACCGATTCTATATTCTGCTAACAGTCATTGGATCTCGACCAAAACGAGCAGCAATATCGCGATACGATAAACCGCAATCGCGATAGGCTACAATCCGACCTTTATCAAAGTTGGAAACGTGATGGTACGCATAGCTCCTCTTTACACGAGGCATCACAACATCGTTTCACGAGGCAACGCCGGTCAACTGCTGTTTGTGTATGAGAAATCAGTTGGAACCTTTCCTCATGTCAGCACGTTGTAGGTGTCGGCACCGGCGCCCACTTTGTGTGAAAGCTCTGAAAAGCTAATCATTTGCATATGACAGCATCTTCTTCCCGTCGGTTAAATTTCGCGTCTGTAGCACGTCATCTTCGTGGTGTAGCAATTTTAATGGCCAGTAGTGTAAATACGGTAGAAAACTACGTTACACAGGCAAACAAACGACTGTCAACATGTACTACAAAACACTACCGTAGACACTGACGTAAACACAAGACCTGTGTCTAGCAAATTTGATTAACACGCAGAGATCAAATAATAAACTACCAAAGCACACAGGAGACTAAATATTTCGCTTATGCTTAAGAACTTACAAAAGTCACAAATTCAGTTACTTTCCAACACAAACGAAAACGTGAAACTCTATTAAATATTAAATTAACATGCAGAAATTCAAAAACGAAACTACCAAAGCACACAGATGAAGCTATATAATTCGCTCCTGGTTACAAGCTCGTGAAATGTCAATAAATCTGTTAACTCCCTGCTGTTGCTGTTGCTCGGCCAGCGGCCGCTGCCTGACTTCCATATGAATCTCACACATCTGGACTTTCCTTTTCTCTGTGGTTACGTCAAGACATTGGTGTATGAAACGCTGTAAAAACGAATGAAGACCTGCTTGCTAGCGTCCAAGCTGCCTAACTTCTAGTACAACAGAGACCAGGGATTCTCGAGGATGTGTGGCAGGAGTTTATGGGCGATCTACGTGCATGTGTTGAGATAGGCGGTCGTCACTTTGAACAGTTACTGTGAGCTACGCTACTGTTATGCGGTGCACACTGTGTACGCATGTAGCACAACAAATACGCATGTAGGTTCCCTGTCTCAATGGCGTCAGTTCTCGACCCAGGCTCACCTGTTTCAGTTTGATCCAAAAGTTTTACGACAGCGTATATAAACAGTCACATAACGACTTCAAGGTTTCTTCAGTAACGGAAATGTATTTAGGTGTATAATTGTATATTGTATTTTTCAGTGTGAACTAAGTCTAGGAATCAACAAACTTGGCTGCTGATGAACTAGAGTACTGAAATAGCTGGCAAAAATGTTAAGGACTGCTAGACTAAATGGGAGGAAGTACGTGTTGGCGGGAAAGCGATACAGGGTGGCGGTGCTGGTAGCGCGGTGTGGCATCCCAGCTGGGGTTCAGCCGCGAGGCCTGGCACGTCCGTGGCGAGCAAACAGAGCGCTGGCCGCGGCTCGCATGTCGATGCGGCACTTGGCACAGTGGACGGATGCGCTGCCGGTGTGTGGTGTAGGCGGGGCGCTGATACGTGGCAGCCCGGGACTTCGCCCACTGTGGCTGCGCAGTCACGCCGGAGGGCGCAACGTGCTCTCTGAAGAGGCGTGGCCGGCTAGGTACTTCGCTATGACGCAAATAGACTGAAGCCGTCTTACACTACACGAAGCGAAAGGGACCTCAAGTTTTGGCGCTTCCCAAGATAATTCGCCATCGTCCACTACTATCCACTTGTGTTTGCGAAAAAGCGTTTACACTACTGGGAACGGAAGAGAATATGCGATACCTTAGCCCATGCATGATACATTATATATTTGACGGTTATAATAATGCACTCAAGATTCAACATTAGTTAGGTGGCCGTTGTGGTCGAGTGGCTCTAGGCGCTTCAGTCCCGAACCGCGTGACCGCTAAGGTCGCAGGTACGAATCCGGCCTCGGGCATGGATGTGTGTGATGTCCTTAGGTTAGTTAGGTTTAAGAACTTGTCAGTTCTAGGAGACTGATGACCTCAGATGTTAGGTCCCATAGGGCTGACAACCATTTGAACCATTTAAATATTAGTCACATTTACTACACATAACTCTGTTCCTTAAAGTTGATTACATTCTATGGCAAAGGGCATAGTTTTGTCGGAGTAAGCAAACAAGTGTAGCAAAGGAAGAATTTCATTGACTCAGATTGTACGTAAACATGAAATATTTTGAGGTAGCGCACTGAAAACTGAACTGCATCTACATCTACATCCATACTCCTCAAGCCACCTGACGGTGTGTGGCGGAGGGTACCTTGAGTACCTCTATCGGTTCACCCTTCCAGTCTCGTATTGTTCGTAGAAATAAGGATTGTCGGTATGCCTCTGTGTGGGCTCAAATCTCTCTGATTTTATCCTCATGGTCTCCTCGCGAGATATACGTGGGAGAGAGTAATATACTGCTTGACTCCTCGGTGAAGATATGTTCTCAAAACTTCAACAAAAGCCCGTACCGAGCTACTGAGCGTCTCTCCTGCAGAGTCTTCCACTGGAGTTTATCTATCATCTCCGTAACGCTTCGCGATTACTAAATGATCCCGTAACGAAGCGCGCTGCTCTCAGTTGGATCTTTCTCTATCTCTTCTATCAACGCTATCTGGTACGGATCCCACACTGGTGAGCCGTATTCAAGAAGTAGCCGAAGAAGTGTACTGTAACCTACTTCCTTTGTTTTCGGATTGCATTTCCTTAGGTTTCTTCCCCAATGAATCTGTCTGGCATCTGCTTTACCGACGATGAACTTTATATGATCATTCCATTTTAAATCTCTCCTAATGCGTACTCCCATATAATTTATGGAATTAACTGGTTCCAGTTGCTGACCTGCTAAATTGTAGCTAAATGATAAGGCCTCTTTCTTTCTATGTATTCGCAGCACATTACACTTATCTACATTGAGATTCAATTGCCATTCTCTGCACCATGCGTCAATTCGCTGTATATCCTCCTGACTTTTCAGTACAATTTTCCATTGATACAACCTCTCGATATACCACAGCATCATCCGCAAAAAGCCTCAGTGAACTTCCGATGTTATCCACAATGTCATTTATGTATATTGTGAATAGCAACGTTCCTACGACACTCCCCTGCGGCACACCTGACATCACTCTTATTTCGGAAGACTTTTTTCCATTGAGAATGGCATGCTGCTTTCCGTCATCTAGGAACTCTTCAATCCAATCACACAATTTGTCTGATAGTCCATATGCTCTTACTTTGTTAATTAAACGACTGTGGGGAACTGTATTGAACGCCTTGCGGAAGTCAAGAAACACGGCATCTACCTGGGAACCCGTATCTATGGCCCCCCGAGTATCGTGGACGAATAGCGCGATCTGGGTCTCACACGATCGTCTTTTTCGAAACCCATGCTGACTCCTACAGAGTAGATTTTTAGTCCGCAGAAAAGTCATTATACTCAAACAAATACGTGTTCCAAAATTCTATAACTGATCGACGATAAAGATATAGGTCTATAGTTCTGCACATCTGTTCGACGTCCCTTTCTGAAAACGGGGATGACCTGTGCCCTTTTCCAATCCTTTGGAACGCTACGCTCTTCTAGAGACCTACGGTACACCGCTGCAGGAAGGGGGGAAAGTTCCTTCGCGTACTCTGTGTAAAATCGAACTGGTATCCCATCAGGTCCAGCGGCCTTTTCTCTTTTGAGCGATTTTAATTGTTTCTCTATCCCTCTGTCGTCTATTTCGATATCTACCATTTTGTCATCTGTGCGACAATCTGGAGAAGGAATTACAGTGCAGTCTGCCACTGTGAAACAGCTTTGGAAAAAGACAAAAGACATTTAGTATTTCGGCCTTTAGTCTGTAATCCTCTGTTTCAGTACCATTTTGGTCACAGAGTGTCTGGACATTTTGGTTTGATCCACCTGCAGCTCCAGATTCCTTTAGTTCTAGTCCAAAATTTGAAACATAAGTTGGTAGTTCGTTTTCGTCGACGCCTCATTATATATGAAAAGCGAAGCGGAATTTTTGCCAAAGAACAACAAAATCTGTAGATAGGCTTTCATTTACTCTCTGGTCAGCGTTTTTTCTTTGATATTTATTTTTCCGCTTCACTTTTCATATTTAATGACGTGTCAACAAAAAGGTACCACGAACATAAGTTCAAAGGCGGGCAGAGTATTTGAGTTATGTACAGTTTTGCAGTTCAGCAAGTGCTGACTACATGTACGACATTATCTACAAGCCACCTGACAATAGGCACTTACACTCTGCCCAGTAGCAACCAGAGACATTTGCATTAGTCTTCCTTTCACTTTTCAAAAGCTGCTGTCTATGTCTACATCATAATGCGTAAGCCACCTAATAGGTAGCACTTACAATTTTGTCATTAGCAATCAGACACATTTGTTAGTGATTGCTGTGCCTTTTCATAGTTGCTTCGTTGCAGTCTACATCTACAACATAAACCCGAAACAACCTAACAGCTAACACTTACACTACGGCCATTAGCAGCAAAAGGCACATGCGTTAGTGATTATTTATTATTTTAGTGCCCTCTTTCTACACGTGCGCCATAATCTGCAATTCACCTAACAGCAAGCACTCCAAACATTTTAATAGCCAACACTTACAGTTTGGTCATTAGCAATCAAGTGATTGTTTCGCATTTCAACAGTTGCTGTCTACATCTACATCATAATCTGCAAGCCATCTAAGGACTAGCACTCACACTCTCGTCATTAAGAACCAGGGGCATTTGCTTTAGTGATTATTCCACATTTCAGTAGCTGCTGTCTACCTCTACGACATAATTCCCAAACCACTTAACGGCTATCACTTCCTCTCTAGTCATAACCAACCAGAGAGCGAGGTGGCTCAGTGGTTAGACACTGGGCTCGCATTCGGGAGGACGACGGTTCAATCCCGCGTCCGGCCATCCTGGTTTAGGTTTTCCGTGGTTTCCCTAAATCGCTCCGGGCAAATGCCGGGATGGTTCCTTTCAAAGGGCACGGTCGACTTCCTTTCCTAATCCGATGAGACCGATGACCTCGCTGTCTGGTCTCCTTCACCAAACTAACCAACCAACCAACCAGAG